>NC_081338.1:4133160-4804901 GCF_022539665.2 Daphnia carinata
TGGGGTAAAGAGGATAAAAATTAAATTTAAAAAAAAATGAATGAATCAATTGTTTTTATGTTATTCTTCGCCAGCTTTGATGCAGCCGAGTAGCTGGCCGAATTTGCGCACTTTGGCGATGACTTCCTCCTGCATCAGATTGAAGCACATGGCGATCAAGGCCATGCCGATGATGAGGTACATGGAGCAGAAGATGAGCGACAACTCGACGCCCGATGAGCTGTTGATCTTTTCGCCCGGCACCAGGTCGCCGAACCCGGTCGTGCTCAAACTGATGAAACAGAAATAGGAGCCGTCCAGGTAATCCCAGTCCGTCTCCCATTGCTGGAACAGGACGGCTCCGCCCACAACATAAGTGACCATCACCGTCAGAGAAATCGTGATCGGCACCGTGGCCGTCGTGTAGTCCGGCTGGGCCGCTTGCTGCTGGGCTGGATGGACGGAGACGACGTGATGGATGGCGTCGTAAGGCGCGCCCGGTTGCAATTCGAGGTCGTACTCAGCGCCACCTATTCGCCGCTGATGGATAGACGCCATGTGATCGTATTGCTGTTGTTGCTGGATTAAATCTTGCCGGCCGGGTCCCGATCGTTGGCTAATCCTCCGCCTGGCTCCGCGCTGCGCGCCGTGATGGCTGACGGGCCGGCTAAAGCAGCTGCATTTGCACAATTTGACGTAACCCCATCGGAAGCAGGTGGCCAGGAAGTCGCCCATGTTGGAGACGTAGAGGAGGAAGAGCGGCATGCCCACCATGGCGTAGACGATCGTCACCATCTTGCCCATCACGGTCCGCGGCGCGATGTTCCCGTACCCTAACAATGTTTAAAAATAAATGAATTGATTTCATTTTTATAATCCCTGTTCTTTTTTTTTTTTTTTTTTTCATATTAGCTAAATCGGCATATGATTTTCGCAAGGGAATTTATTTCTGCCCAGCCGATAGGCAATCGGAACTGCGTGTCCGGGCACATACACAGTTTGTATATGTGCCATGTTTTAAACATGGCGTGTGTACATTGAAAAAAAAAAAAAAAAAAAAATGTTAACGTCACCGCAAAAAAAAAAAATCCTGCCGACACGCCAGAACACTCCGTTCCAGTTTCCCTTTTTTTTTTTCCCTTTCTCAACGTCAAGAGAGTGAGAAAAATCGTGTGCACTGAATTTCGCTCTGCTGGACGATAAATTGATTGTCACCCGGAGAACCCGGGGTGTCTCAACCCCGGCACACTTGCACAGTTTTCTGATTGCCAACCAACACACCCCACCAAGTCTCAGCTGTCCTTCGCCCTCCCTTTTCTTTTTCTTTGTTAAAAAGTCAGCCCAGGACGTTTGTGCGTGACGTGTGAGTGTAACACTTACTGATTTCTTTTTTTTTTTCATCTAAAGAAATTTTTCCTTTTTTAAAGGGAGAAACGAGCCAAGGAATACAAGGAAGGAGAGAACTAGGAACATCTAGAACTCGTGGCTGATTGGACAGAGCTTTCACGGCACAGGTCAGCAAGACTATAGTGTAAATATCATATCCAACTTGTGACGTTGATTTTTTTTTTTTTTTTTTGGTTTGTGTATTTATTTTTCTAAAAAAAGAAACCGCATTAGAGATAATGCGTTTCTGTCGGCTTGTTGTTATAGATCCAACAAGGCGTTAGGGAAAAATCGATGGCTTGTGTTATTTTCAAAAAGGGCCCGCTGGCTCTTTGAAATTTGCGGATGTGCGTTCGATAATGATAACAAGCGATTGATTCGTGTGGTCGTCAAAGATCAATTGAATCGCTATGTGCTGGACGGTCAAAGTCGATTGTGGACATCGAACCCCTTTCGAAAAAGCGGGAAAAATGTTGACGTTTCATATTTTATTATTATTATTTTTTTTTTTTTATCTCCATTGTTGCACGTTCGTGTCACAAGCCGCTAGAGAGAACGAACGGTTACGTATTCCACAAGTTTTAGAAACGTCGAGATGAGCGTGACCCCCCACAGAGGATCAAGGATCCATCCGTATCGCGCCCTCTTGTGTCTACGTCAAAATAAGAAGAAAAGAAAAGGTGGCAAAGGAATTTCTCCGGGGAAATCCTATCTGCTGTCGAATAGGATTTTTCATTTGAAAAAGAAAGAGGAAAGGAGTCGGGAGGCTTTCATCCTTAGTTGGGAGGCTAGTGTGAGGTCGTATCGTGTGTCTATCAGATGAGTCATAGGTCTCGAAAAGCAAACTGAAAATATCACATTCGTCATCACGAGAAAAGCCTTTTGTGTGATGCTCTTGCGCCGCGACGCGATCTTTTCTAGCCAACATTTTTTTCCGATGCACAACTCGCCTCTCTTTCTTTTTCTGATCGAAAAGTTCAGCTATTTCGATGACTTTGCCAAATGTTTCCGCTGCCAATCGACCCGTGAAATTTCGACTTCTATTAATAAAAAAATAAGCAGACGCTAGTTATACAAGGGAAGATGGCGATACAAGTGTCAGAGAGACGCACCGTGCAATTCGATCCTTGACGAACTTTAAAAACAAATTGAAACTTCCTGGTAGAACAAAGTTCGTCCATTTTGCCACGCCTAGGACGTGAAAAACACTTGTACAGTCTGACTTGTTTTTTTTTTGCGCTTATTTTCACGGCCCCCGATCTTTCGCTTGTTATCCAATTAAATATTGATTGAGATCTATTGACATTCAAAGCTGCCGTTGTTCTTTTCTGTTTGACAAACGCATTGGACGGGCTTCTGTCAGCCAACTGGATCGAGCCTCATAATAGCCAAAAAAAAATTTTTTTGTTGTATATTTTCCAGTTCCTGTGCCTTCATAGACTCTGAAATGTTTTTGATGAATCGAAAAAAAAAACAAACAAAAAAACTCGTCTTTGATATTTAAATGAAAGAAAAAAGGGTTTCGTGTAGCGCACGTGTTTAAAACAAACGACTTAGCTGACCTCTATCTCTCCGACTAATGTATAGGAAGGAAATCGGCATAACACGAATGTTGTTTTCATCGATTATCACCTAATGGAAACCTTAGGTGACAACGGCCATGTTACAAAAAAAAAAAAAGAAAGGTGTTCCAGTAAAGACCCCCCATGGCTGAAGCCTTAAAACCGAACTTGAAAAGCTGTTTGATATATCGTGTTGTAAACGAGTTTGTATATTAAAAAAAAAAAAAAAAAAAAAAAAAATAAAAAAATTTACCGATAGTGGTGATGACGGTGAGACAGTAGAGGAAAGAAGCGGAAAAGGACCAAGCGCCCGTTGTTCCAGCGTCTGCTTCTCCATGATGTGTTGCCCCGTTCTGTTGAGATCGCGTTTGATTGACGTAATTTTTCCCGTCGTATCCCTCCATGACGAACTGGACGATCTTCTGCTGGAAGAGTTGCACCTGGATCGAGACGGACTCGTTCCACTCGCTGGGGTAGAGCACGTTCAACTCGTGCGTAATGTTCCACAAATTGCGGATCGTCGCCTCGCGCACCTTGACCACATCCTCGTAGCGCCTCTTCTGGTCCTCCGACTCGATGGCCATAAAGGCGAACGCGCCCATGATGATGTAGCCGACGACCAGGCCGCAAATGCCGACGTGGCCGAACAGGAAAGCGATGAGTTTACGGGCGAATTCCTTCAACTTATAAAACCACGAATCGGGATCGGGACCGGCAGGTGGCAGGTAGCCTCTCCTCAAACGCGGGTCCCGGTGATGATGGATCACGTGATGGTCCCTGTCTCTCACAGACATCGATCTATGATGATGGCCTCTATTTTCCGACATGTCTCACTTGTTTTGTTGTTTTTTAAAATCCCGAAATTTCCCTCCCGGCCGCACTTTTCTCTCACACCAGCACTGAGGGGGCCTCTTATTTGCTAAATAGAGCCATCATCCAATAAGGCACGGCGGCGATGTAAGCCACAAACACATTTTCGTGGAAATCGGCAGCGGATGTTTATGGGACGTGAGTTTTTTTTTTGGCGATCCTTTTGTTCCGTTCGTTCGCCAAATCGGAACGCGGTTCAAATTCTTTTTGCACCGACGCTGCCGAGCTCATGATATTCTCTTGTTTTTAGTATATATATATTTTTTTTTTTTCAAAAAGAGTTTGATTTGAATTATTCCTTTTGTTCGCTTCGTCGTTTCCCGTTGTCATTGGCGCTCGTTTGACAGTTTTTATTCAAAAGGCGTTGCAATTTGCGTTCAATTTTTTTTTGGTTTGCGCCCGTCACGAAATAGGTCGACAGATGAATCTAGAGAGATAAAAAAGAAGAAGAAAAATAAATGTTTTTAATTTATTGTGTTTATAGTAGCGCCCTACATTCACAAAGATAGCAGCCAATAGAATTCGAGTTCCACATTTTTTTTTTTTCTTTTTTATCAAGAACTTTCTTCCTTACGAATGAAACGCCAGCGTTTGACTGATGATTCAAAAATCAAAATGTATCCCCCCCCCCGTTTTTTTTTTTTTTTATCTTTGATTTATTTGATGGATTCGCTGGTTCAGACGAGGAACGTCCGCATCGTCCGCCTTGTCCTCGTTTTTTTTATTTTCTTCTCTCTTTCTCTTTCAAATACAAAAACAGCAAAGCGCCACAATGGAATGTTGCGCTTAATACGCGGTTTACGTCTAGCAGAACAAAAGAAAAAAGAAAAAAAAAGGACAATAACAGAAGAAGAATAGACTTCCCCCACCATTTTTTTCTTTCTTTCCTTTTCGTAATCTATGTGTGACTGTGTTTTTCTCTCGTTCAAAAAATGTATTTTTTTTTTTTTTTCTTTCTTTCTTTCTTTTCAAACAGATTCGTATTATTAGAACGCCCCGTCGCGACGGCCGGCGGGATCGATGCAGTCCGACGGACGAAAAAGCCTATAGAAGTCCGGTTGAAAACAAGACAGTGTACGACTCCAATTTCAAGCGTGTGTGTGCGCCATCCCATCGTTGACTTGCTCATTACCACCGACATGTGCGGACATTAATCGTCGACTATCGCAGTCATCCACGCAGCTCGCAAATGAAACTAAGCCCCCGCTCTCGAAAGGTATGATATTTCATAATGACAATCGAAAACGTAAACTTTGGGGAACGACCTCGTTGGATTTAGGGTTGTTTTTTTTTTTTTTTTTTTTTATGCTTTCGCCTATTCAATTTAATGTCTATACGCGTAGACAACCAGGGTGCGGCTGCCGGACAAAAAAAAAAGTTTGTTTTCATTTTCTTGTTTGAAAAAAGCACAAACTTTTATGGCTTGCGTAACAGTGTGTATAGATGTAAGTTTGGGCAAAACGGACAGTTGGTGGATGAGAGTTTTATATCTCTCATCTTTTATTCAAGACAGAGGAAAGCGAACGGGAGGGGGAAATGTGCTTGGGCCAGCAAAACGTGAAATATCGAAGACATTTTCGTCAATCATTCGTAATGCGCATACTGGGATGGCCGTATACATTTCCCCGTGTAGCTTAAATATTGCACTAGGGCGCATTGCGATGTGAAAAAAGATGAAAGACTGGAACTAAAAAAGACTTTTGCGAAGACGGAGACAGACAGGAGGGAAATTTCTGTTGTTGTCTTGGCAACGAGCCAAACAAAACTGTTCAAATGTTTTTTGCTGTTTTTTTTTTTTTTTTTTTTTTTTTTTTTTTTTTTTATAAAGAAGAACAGGAGGGCGGTTGCAATCCAGTTTGCGCTTACGGGGCTAACAAACATCCCAACTTATATTACAGCAACTACGATAGAAAATAAAACGATGCGGCTGTTATATCTTAGCAAGTTATGATAGCAAACTACAAACTAAAAGAAATGTACAACATCCACTAAAAAACAAAAAAAAAAAAAAAAAACGGATCGTGTTTCAGTACCGGAGAGACGATAGACGTGAAGAGGCGAAATCGAAAGATTCCCCCAATGGATCCTCGTTTTTTTTTTTGTTTTTAAAGAAGAAAAAAAAAAGCGGGACGACTGCGGCAGTGCTGATGTTGTTTTTCACGCCGGAAATAATCGAGTCCCGCATTACCGGAAACACGTCGATGCGGGAAAAAAATATATATATAAAAGGGAACCTTTTTTCTTTCTTTTTTCGTTGATTCCTTCGACGTAAAACCGCACACACTACACAGTCAGTTTCACGTCAACTTCCGGTCACTGTTATGACAATCACATGGAAGATGAGGCCGTTGCCAAACGGATAAAACAAAATAAACGCTGGCCTTGCCGTACAATTTTCATCTTGCGTAACATTCGTGCGGAGTTTCAAGTTTCTTGATACTGGGCCGATGCTGACTTCCCCAACTGAGCCAATCCGCTATTGCCGGGGGGAAAAAAAAAACACAGAGAAAAAAAAAAAAAAAGTTTTAACAAGACGTTGAAGAAAAAAAAAAAAGGGGGGGGGGAACTGTGAACGAGGATCACGCAGCCGGGAGCGAAGAACTTGCGGCATCGGTTACTCGAGCTAAACTGGGAAAAGCAGTTGCTCAGACTCCTTTTCATTTTCTCTTTCTATCCCCGTTCTCTTTGATTTTTGTTTTTGTATTTGTTTTTTTTTTTTTTTTTTTTTTTTTTTATCTTCCTCTCTTTCTATTCCTTCCTATATCGCCTTCTGTGTTAGCCGCAGACGAACTATTTTCAGCCGGGAAAAAAAAAATGTACCTCCCCCGCGAGTAGCACATGCAGGAACAAGATCCGCCACCTCAGCAAAGCCAAGGTTTTTTTATTCCTCTCACTTCGTTACAAACCCTTGGATTTAGCTTTCATCATCGTTAGATAAACTCTTCTTCTTTTTTTTTGTATTCATCGTCTCATCTTGCACCATGCCAGAAAAATGCAGCCTTCCTGTAAAGGTTTTTTGTTTTCGCTTTCCATCTCAGTCAACGGCAAATCGGAAATGAGTTCAGGTGACGTACGGTCCCTGCACGCACATCGATTCAATTGAATGGCTATATTAAGGTTACGGCGTGGGGAGAAGTGATACAGAAATGTTTAACACGATGATGGATGAGTTTCGATGTTTCGGTGAAAAGGAAATAATTAAAATTGCGGTTTGATCGATTGATAATGTGACAACGTTGGACTGTTTACCTGTTTTTTTTTTCGTCCGATTGAAACTATACTCCATTTAATAATAACAAATAGCAGGTGCCAGAAACCATTGACGTGGACTTTTTTTTCTGGGTTTCCGCATGGAGTTTTATTTTGACGACAACGATTTCATATGGAGCGTTCGTCCTACCGACGGAAAACGAGTTGAAAGTCAGTTCGATGGTCTCTTGCAAAATCGATGGAAAAGGGCTGCAGAGACTGGCGTTTGCCGGTATCAGTTAAATAATCTGCAGACCAAAGTTCTTCCCGGTACGTTTGGTTTCGTGGCACAGGTATAAATTTATTTTTGTTGTTTAGAGATGCGACTCTGCATGATCAGTTTCTAGAATTTATAGATCACCATCGTAAACACATCAAGCTTGCACAAGTTTTATTTGGGGGGGGGGGATTGTAAAACCATTTCAGTTTCGATAGTTGTAGCAAGACTCTTACCAAGAATAATAAATTTATTCTGTTGCCCCTAAATACAGCTGAATGTAGACAGAGCTACTCAACGGAGGGTACCACAAAACTTGCAGAAAGTAAACAGCCCTTTTGATCCAATCGAGTTCAACTTCAACAAAGTTGCAGCTCAAGAGGTTTTGTTGAAGCCAGTCCATAAAGAAGCTTCTGGCAAAACAGAGGACAATGCTGCTGTTATAATCAATGTTAGTCCTTTAGAGTTTGGCAACAGTCTACTTGTCCCTAGTGTGACAGCAAACATCCCTCAAAGAGTCACTCAAGAGGGACTTGATCTCCTTGTGAGGCTAATGCTTCTCAGCAGTGATGTGTAAATATGTGAATGATATTATTCTATACTAACATAATTGTCTTTGTCATCTTGTAACTCTGCCTTTGTTTTAGGAATTTAAAGGCTGGTTTCAACAGCCCTGGAGGTTATGCATCTGTTAATCATCAACACTATCATCTCTACTATCTCCGTCAGAGACTCTACCTCGAAACTGCGGTTGTAACTCAATTACCTATAACTATTTCCGTTCCAATAATTGTTAGGATTTTATCGATTAGAGTGTGGAACATATTGCTGGGCCGTGCTTCGCGCTAACTGATTTTCCTTCCAAAGGATTTGCTTTTCAACTTCACAACGATCCAGCTCTTCTTGCCAAGTACACTCATCTGAAATATAATTTGCTGTACGCTAAATCAAATTGTTCTTTTTCCCGAATGCAGGAATGTATTCATTCTGGTCTCACACCTTTGTGCAAATGAAATTGCTCATAATCTGTTTATGACGCGAGGAAAACGTTTCGACGAAACACCTACAGATGCCTATGATACAGTACGGGTGTTCGTCTGGGCTAGGGAACCCACGTTCGGTATGATCTAAATAAAAGCATATAAAATTCTAATTTCCCTTTTGGTTAACTGTCGAGCATTATAAATAGGAGTCAAAGAAGAAATAGGTTTCAATCCTGCCCTTTGCGAATTAGCCGGACACCTTTTAATCAAAGGTTGGCTTTGTTGTGAAAATGTAAATGAACGTTCTCGCAATGATGTGGCACTTATATTTTTTTTTTTACAGAACCTCAAGCGTACGAAGTCGTGACAGAAAAGGATGCTGCCGAAATGCTCGACAGCATCACTAGGCCATGGTACCATCAAGTCCGCGAAAACATACACAATCTCTTTCTTGCCACGTAGTCAAAAATGATTACCCAGTTGACAGATGGCTGACGAAAATGGCTGTTGTAATTAAATAATGCCAGCTTTTCATCTGAGTCTTCGGGCGCATAGTGAAACTCATTTTCGATTTTTTTTTTTCTTTTCGTTATTTTAGTTTGGAGCGCAGCCACGCCTTGGTGGTCGTTTGCTCATATACAAAATGCTGACCAGTGAAAGGGCCTTTTTTTTATTTTGTCGTAACGTAATTTTTCATTTTGACATGATAATTACGTGTCACCCTCGCGACGATGATAGATTCGCAAAAAATTCTTTAGGATCTTAGTTATTTGTGTTACGCTCTGAGCTGAAATTGTAAGAAATTCTAAAGTTTCACAGCAAAACTTTGCATCACGTTTGAAAAACTCGAGGAATAGTTTCCGTTTGACCTTATAAAAAAGTGTACCACAGAATACTCTTAGAACTTTGAGGGATGCGTTGATTCAATTGTACAATAGCCGAATACTCCTACGATTCTGTAAGCGTGCATTAATGCAATGCGTGTAAGGTAATTCTTAAGACTGCCATCTAGCGTGGTGAATGCAAACTTTACTAAGTTAACCGATAGATGACGTAGAAGTTGGCGGCTACGTCAACATCTAGCGACGTGGCTTACTGTCATTTCTATTTCTGAAATCCTGTGCTGAAATTGTCGGTGGTCCCACCGGTTGATGTCACGAAAAAATGCTGACTAAATTTGAAACGAAATCGGCCAGAGTTAAAGGCCTTTCATTCCATCCCAAGCGACCATGGATTCTCACGAGGTTTGGTTTCTAATGTTTACATCCTATTGTTCTCGTGAAAATCGAATATGCTGAGTTGAATTATCAAATTTTTCGTCATATAGTTTGCACAGTGGAGTTATTCAGCTGTGGGATTATCGTATGTGTGCATTGCTTGATAAATTCGATGAGCATGATGGCCCTGTACGTGGAATCTGCTTTCACAGCCAGCAACCTCTTTTTGTATCTGGTGGTGATGATTACAAAATCAAGGTACCTTTGTTTAACAGTTACATTCTTGACAATACTGATAAACAATCTTGTTGTTCTGTTAGGTATGGAACTACAAGTTACGGCGCTGTCAGTTCACCCTGTCTGGGCACATGGACTACATTCGTACAACTGTCTTCCATCACGAATACCCTTGGATTTTGAGTGCTTCTGATGATCAAACTATCAGAATTTGGAACTGGCAGAGCAGAGCTTGTGTTTCTGTTTTGACTGGCCACAACCACTATGTCATGTGTGCCCAGTTTCACCCCAGTGAAGACTTGATTGTTTCAGCTTCTTTGGATCAAACTGTCAGAGTTTGGGACATTTCTGGTAAGTTGAAACAAAATTTTTTGGTCGCCCATGAAACATGTTTACATTACATCATTATTAGGTCTACGAAAAAAGAATGTTGCACCTGGCCCTGGTGGGCTTGATGACCACCTACGTAATCCCGGGGCTACCGACTTATTCGGCCAGGCTGACGCAATAGTTCGCCATGTTTTGGAGGGTCATGATCGAGGGGTTAATTGGGCAGCATTCCACCCGACACTTCCCTTGGTAATATCCGGCGCTGACGATCGTCAAATCAAACTATGGCGAATGAGCGAATCGAAGGTGATGAAAGCTTACTTCTAAATCCAGTTAGATGTTCCCAAACAATAAATGATGTATATGTCGTATGATTGATAGGCATGGGAAGTCGATACCTGCCGAGGCCACTACAACAACGTATCCTGCGTCTTATTCCACCCTAAGCAAGAATTGATCCTTTCGAATTCGGAAGATAAGAGTATTCGCGTATGGGATCTGACGAAGCGAACGTGTCTGAATACCTTCCGCCGTGAACATGACCGTTTCTGGGTAATGGCCGCTCATCCGACATTGGGCCTTTTCGCAGCTGGTATGCCACCATCTTCGTTTCATTTGTACGAAGAATCCTAGTCGTAATGTGTTATTGACCAGGCCATGATTCCGGAATGGTGATCTTCAAGCTAGAGCGAGAAAGGCCTGCGTACAGTTTGCATGGCAACCTGCTATTTTACGTCAAAGAACGTATTCTACGACGGCTTGATCTTACCACATCGAAGGATACTGGTTTACTGCAACTGAGAGGCAATGCTCGTACGCCAATCCACAGTATCTCTTACAACCCGGCTGAGCAAGCCGTTCTCGTGGTCACTAGAGCAGCAAACCTGGAAAATTCCATTTACGAACTGTACTCGGTGCCAGTAGATGCCGATTGCCCCCAAGACGGTGGCGATGGGAAACGCTCGACAGGTGTGACGGCTATTTGGGTTGCTCGTAATCGCTTCGCTGTCTTGGACCGCAATCATACGGTAATGTTAATCACGAAACGATTAGAACTCATTTCCTAAAAGAATAGGTAATTTTGCTGTAGATTGTCATTAAAAATGAAAAGAATGAAGTGAGCAAGAAAATCCAAACACCGCCGTGTGATGAAATCTTCTACGCTGGAACTGGGTGCGTTTTACTTCGTGATACCGAAGGTCTTACCCTCTTTGATATCCAGCAAAAACGAAGTGCCGGACAGGTAAGAACTTAAAAGAATCAAAAATCAAGTTGCGCTTTACGTAAAATTCTGTAATTTTGTAGGTTAAAATGACAAAATGCCGTCACGTCGTCTGGTCGGCGGACATGAGTCACGTAGCGTTGCTGGGCAAGCACGTCTTGACTATCGCCAACCGGCGTCTAGAAGTGCTTTGCACAATCCAAGAGAACGCGCGACTCAAGTCGGCCACTTGGGAAGATTCTGGCGTTCTCATCTACACTACCAGCCATCACATCAAGTATTCACTGACCAACGGCGACCACGGAATCATCCGCACGCTGGACTTGCCCGTCTATCTGACACGTGTCAAGGGTAAGGCGATCTACTGTCTGGATCGCGATGCTCGTCCCCGCATGTTCCAAGTGGATCCCACCGAGTATTGCTTCAAATTGGCCCTGGTCAACCGCAAGTACGACGAGGTGTTGCATATGGTCCGCCACGCTAAGCTCGTTGGACAATCCATTATCGCCTACCTGCAGCAAAAGGGCTACCCAGAAGTCGCACTTCATTTCGTCAAAGATGAAAAAACCCGTCTTGCCTTGGCCCTTCAGTGTGGTAACATTGAAGCAGCTCTTGAAGCTGCCAAAGCCCTCGACGACAAATTTTGTTGGGAGAAGCTCGGCGAAGCAGCTCTCCTTCAAGGTAAGAGTTCGTAAAATATCACCAAATTTTTATAATCGGTAACATTTAATTTTGTTATTTCGCAGGCAACCACCAGGTCGTGGAGATGTGCTATCAACGCACCAAGAACTTTAACAAGCTGGCCTTTTTGTATTTGATCACCGGCAATCTCGACAAGCTGAAAAAGATGATGAAAATTGCCGAAATTCGCAAAGACACCTCGGGGCAATACCAGTCGGCTCTTTTGCTTGGCGATATTCAAGAACGTGTCAAGGTTCTTCGTAACTGTGGCCAGGTAAAATCGGAGATGTGTAGGATATGCAAAGGATTTGCGTAATAATCGCGTCAAATTTCTTATAGACTAGCTTGGCTTTCCTGACCGCGGCCACCCACGGCCTCGACGAGGAAGCCGAGCAGCTACAGCAGCAACTTGAAGCAGCCGGACAACCAGTACCAAAAACAAATCCATCTGCTGTTTTCTTGCAGCCTCCTCCTCCAATTGCCCAGGCGGAATCCAACTGGCCGTTGCTGACCGTCTCTAAGGTTTGCCTCCGTCTCACTCATAGTTTTGTTAGGAACGATCTCTTAACGTTTGGAATTTTTCTTAGGGATTTTTCGATGGAGCCATGGCGGCCCGTACGATTGCTTCAGGATCCGCTGTTGTGGCAGAAGAAGATGCCGGTGAGCCTGATGGCTGGGGTGATGATGCTGATCTTGGTTTGGACGATGAGGATAAGCCAGCAGGATCTGTTGGTGATGTCGGAAGTGGAGATGAAGAAGGCGGTTGGGAAGTGGGCGACGAAGATTTGGAGCTTCCGTCTGATTTGAGTATGGCTGCCCATGGAGGGGAAGATGAAGACCGTGGATACTATGTACCACCTACCCGTGGTCAGCCGCCTATGCAGGGATGGGCAACTCACTCGCAGTTGGTTGCTGATCACGCTTCGGCTGGCTCCTACGAATCTGCTTTCCGTCTCCTCAACGACCAGATTGGTGTGGTCAATTTTGCGCCATTCAAGTACGTGCAAACGTCTTACCATCATCGTCATTTGTTGTGTAAACATTTTCTGCTTTCTTTATTTATTTAGGCCACTATTTACCGCAGCCTTCGCCAAATCACGAACTATGTTTGCTGGATTACCCAATCTGCCTTCCTTGTCGGCATACCCGCAACGTAACTGGAGGGAAGTTGCTGCTTCGTCGAAAGTTCACGGATTACCTGCCCTAGGTGTTCGCCTGGCTGATCTAGCTCAAAGGCTTCAGGTATGCCACCAGTTCTTAACTCATTATCTAATAGGTCATGAAATAACGTAACTGCATTTATGGGAATTGTCAGGTTTGCTACCAACTAACGACCGCGGGTAAATTCAACGAGGCCGTTGATCGATTCCGCCTTCTGTTATTGAACGTGCCGCTCTTGGTGGTCGACAACAAGGAGGAAGTTCGTAAAGCCCAGGAATTAATTTCCATTTGCCGCGAGTACATTGTCGGCCTGAGTATGGAAGCTGCACGCAAAGACTTGCCCAAGGAGAGTCTGGAGGATCAGAAACGAAGCTGTGAAATGGCGGCTTACTTTACCCACTCGGAATTGCAGCCCATCCATCAGATTCTAACACTGAGGACGGCGCTGAATCTCAGTTTCAAGCTAAAGAATTTCCGAACGGCGGCGTCGTTTGCCCGGCGTCTCCTGGAACTTGGGCCTAAGCCCGAAGTAGCGCAGCAAACACGCAAAATTCTTCAGGTTCGTCACGTGAAAATGTATTTCTCAAACTCGTACTTAATGTTGTTTCATGACGTATTTGCAGGCTTGCGACAAAGGTGCAAACGACGAAGTTCAACTCCATTATGATGAGCACAACCCATTCAGTTTGTGTGCCAAGACTTACACACCGATCTACCGCGGCAAGCCGGAAGAAAAGTGCCCGCTTTGCAGTTCAGTCTACCAGCCTTCACTAAAGGGAACTCTTTGCCAAGTTTGCACTGTTGCTGAAATTGGAAAGGATTGCATCGGCTTGCGAATAAGCACTTCCCAATTCCGATAGATCATCCCCTTTATTCCAAAAATTTGTGTGCTGGACATATCCCCAGTATTTCGATCAATAATTTGTTATTTTTAGTTTGCTTTTTGCGATGTTGGTTTGTTAAATTCTGGGGACTACGATCATATACCAGGACAATCTGGAGTTCCAATATAACTGAAGCATAAACCATAAAGATACCTTATCAGTGTACGTGTATGCTTGATTTATTTTCTAGATATAACTGATCACAGTATAATACCATTTAGTTGAGACATTACAGTTTTGAAATCAACATCATCAAGGTTAACATTTGCAAACAAATCATAAGTTGAACTAATCACCTTTGGGTCCAAAATTTGGTCTTCAAGAGGCCTAGAGCACACTTTATAAACAAACAATAATCCTGATATCACAATTGAAACCCCTATAGGACAAAGCATATGCCATGGTTTTAATCTTTTCTCTTGATCCCCAATCTCAGCTGCTGGCTGAATAAGATCTTTCCATTTATCAAGCAAATTGGCCACACTTTCATTCTCCTATTGAAGATAAATGAATATTACACTTAGGAGATCAGATAGCAATAGGTAACTCAACCTGCATTCCAATATCCTGTCCTAAACTTCTCATCCAATTTACATTAGCATTCTTGAATATCTGGGCAGACATATTAAGACTATTGAGGATTTGACTCTTCAGACGATAAAGCTTGGTTTGATTCTGGGTGATATAGGCTATGCAAGATGGACGAACACCACCTCTTGCTTGAGGGTCCTTTAGGGTGAAATAGTGGAGGATGGCATGGAAATTCTGAATGATGTTGGTCCGAATACAAGGCACATCAGATACCTCCTCCCATTTTTCTCTAAAATAAAAATTAGTTTAGAGATACTCTCAAAACATGTCCAGTAATGCAAAACAAACCCAGGGAAATTCTGATAATCTGTTGTCATTATGTATAGTAAAAATTCATCCAGATTGAAATGCTCATTATTATTCAAATGAGGTAGAATCGCAGGGATAGTAATAACACATCGAGGTCCTTCGACTTCGCAGAATTCGCTTATTAGAATGAAGTCCTTGATTGTCTGATGACCAGCCATAGTATGGAAAATCGCAATAAATTTTTTTTATTAGCAGCGAAGGTAGCTGAATTCGAAGCTGCTATATCACCCACAAACGCAGGAGTGATAATAACATTAAACTCTTAACATGTTGGTTTGAAAAAGTACACCGTTATATTTTTTTTCTCCATGTTTTTCCCACAGGGATTTCCTAATTGAGACGTCTGCTCCTTCCCTGTTCTGCATGGTTAAAATTTTCCCGATAGATGACCTTAAGAAGAATTGAAATTCCGAACCAGACGAAAGTTCATACGAAAATCTTGTTTAGCAACTTTGTGTAAATATAATTTATAATAATGGCTTCACCAGAAATATTTCCAGATGATTTAAAAGTAATTCCAGAGCATATGGAAATTGACATAAATGAAGTTGAGGAATTACGGGTTTGTAATTATATACCGGCTTATTATAGGATTTGATTAAATTCTAATTGATTGCGTATTGTGCAGGAAATCGGAAGGGGCACATTTGGTGTTGTTTGTCGGGGTATTTGGAGATCAAAAATCGTGGCAGTTAAAAAAATTAACACATCAGCTGAACAGAAAACCTTCATGATTGAGGTTAGGCAGTTGTCACGAGTATCTCACCCCAACATTGTAAAGCTGTATGGAGCTTCAACAAAGAAACCAGTTTGCCTTCTCATGGAATTGGCTGAAGCTTCTTTATATGATGGTAAAACCACTTACATCTCACAAAAAAGCAGATATAATTATTCTGTTAAAATTTAGTTCTACAGTGTCGCTCAAAAATATTTTATACCTTCCATCATGCCATGAACTGGGCTTTGCAGTGTGCGAGAGGTGTAGCTTACCTCCATGGCATGAAACCTTCTCCCATCATTCACAGGTTTATTTTCTTGGTTGGAAATCAAGCTAAACCTAATTAAATGTTCTGTTACAATGCTGTAGAGATCTAAAGCCACCAAACCTGCTATTGATGATGGAAGGCCGAGTATTGAAAATCTGTGATTTTGGTACTGCCTGTGACATGAGAACTCAGATGACCAATGGTCAGGGTAGTGCTGCATGGATGGCACCTGAAGTTTTTGAAGGTAAAACCTTTAAATATGTCTAATATTTTACATCATTTTGATATTTATCTTTTTATTATTTCTAGGCAACCATTATACCGAAAAATGTGATGTATTTAGCTGGAGCATTATACTGTGGGAGTTATTAGCTCGTCAAAAACCGTTTTGTCACATTTCTGACACGGCTTTTACTATAATGTGGGCCATCCATACAGGGAAACGTCCTCCTCTCATTAGAGGCTGTCCCGTTCCGCTGGAAAAAGTTATGATCAGGTAAGAATCTTAATTCGTTGAACTTTCTATGTGGTTGCATGTGTTCAGAATCTTTTTGCACACCAAAGTTGCTGGAGTAAAGACCCTCACAACAGGCCATCGATGGAACAAGTCGTCAAAGAAATGTCGCACTTGTTTCAATTTTTCCCTGATGAAGTCGAACCACTGGAATACCCTAATCAGTCAGATTTGGTTGACGCTGGAGGTAATGCGACAATTAATCACGATTTGAACACCTTGAATGACAGTAATGTGCTCTAGGCTCTAGCTCGGACATTTATGGCAGTGAGAAGAGTTTGAGCAACTCTTCTTGCTCTAGCGCAATTTTAACATCACTGCCTGTACCTAGAACAGACCATTACCATTCACCCCGTCATCCGGTGGCACACACCAATCAAGAAGCTGCGGAAAGCTTACTGCCGTCTTTTAAAAATCTGCTGAGCGAAGAGGAAAACATGCTACAGCCCGGTCGGTCGTTTGTCACGCCCAGCAGCCTTAAGCTACTTTCACCGAGAATAATAGGAGGCACCAGCACTGTTAGCGAGCCTCTGCATTTAATCATTGGCGCAGAAAGTGATGAATCAGCCGAAGGCTATGCCATACCACCACTGGGAGAGGATTTCCTACTGGGTGGTCAAGGGAGAGCACAGCCGCCTTACGAGGCACGCATGGTGAATGAAAAGCTGGGCAGACCAGGGCCAATTGAAACTCATCGTCGACCGCAGCAGTTTCAATATCCATTAAAAAGAAGATCAGCTGACTTTCCTCATGTGGAAATGTGTGTGCCTTCTTCCCCGGTTCCATCTTTTCCAGTTCTTCAACCATATTCATCTGGCTGGAGCGGGGCAGAAGCCAGACGAGCCGAAGAATCCGGAAACGTTGGTAGCAGTGGCCATCGCAGATCCTCCTCACATGGAAATCCTTCCCAGGTATGGACTGGTGTCACGCAGCAGCAATCAATGCCTTGCATTTCCAACATGCCCGGTCAAGAACGCAATCCTCGTCATATTGGTGAGTGATTTTTTATGATACCTAAATGTATGTAACGAACCCAGAAAGGTACAGATGTATTTGGGCTACGCCAGTATGTCTGCAAACGTGACTCAGTTCTTAGTACGCAGTCGTTTGCATACTTAATACATGCGTCAGCAAGGCGTATGCATCACCCGACCGACATTTTGGACCTTACCGAAGCGTTGACACATTAACCCAGCAAAGAAGAAAGCAAAGAAAATTGAAGAAATGGAATGACTGCAGAAAAGAAATAGAAAAGATTTGGGGTAGGGGGAGGCGAGGTGGAATGTGAAACACGTCAACTCGACCGTGTTGCGTAACTCACAAGAATCTTGCTCATTTGTAGAAAAAAATGCTTTGATTTTAAACTGAATTAGAGTCGGAAGGGACCCACATTTTTCTTAATGATTTGAAATATCGGCCAGTATTCGATTTATGTTTCAAGACAAATTCAGTGATGCTAGCTTGATCTAGCATTTGTTTAGAACTAGTGAAGGCTCGCTGTGATGATTCACATGTACACGGACAGGATGCGCACGCGGGATATTTTTAACGCACACATTTGCTATTAGCTATCGGACCCCTCCTTTCTAGCCTTTTCTACAGTCCTAAGCTTTTCCTTTCCCCTCTCGTTCTTTGTCTCTGTTTTACTCTCCGCGTGTAGCGGAGGAAGAAATCCAAGGTCTAGTTATAAAAATCTAACAGTCAACACGCCGATCTCACCACGACCGAGTCGAATCTACCCGAATTCGTGCAATAAAAACGACATGCAAATGGATTTAAGTGATCGAATGGCGGAATTCCTTACGTCGGCGATGGAGTCGGTCGCGTCGCAATTCGGCGATGATGCCGAAGTAACGGAGATTAGCATTTTGTGCTGGCATTATTGGTGGTTTCTCTACTGTACGTGAACTGTTCCTTGAATCCCCAAGTTTTGATTATCGAGAAGAATGCATACTGGATATGTTTGCAAATCTCTAAATTATCTGTTCATCGGTCGTGCCTTTCTTTTGTTTACAGGTGAAAGCAATTCCGTGACAGGAGAACAGCCGATCGACGATATTTTTTTCATGTTGCATCCATCGCTGCGACCTATCCCACCATGTCCCACTAGTCAAGTGTCAATGAGGGTTTACGAAGAACACCGAAAGGTAACGTAAATATGGACATTCCTTTGACATGAAAAAAAATTAATGTTATTTGTTTTTTTAAAGATGGCGAAAGAATATCTGGAAGTCCAGAAGGAGCTGCAGTGGATGACCAAATATTGCAACGAACTGGTCGAACATCTGGAAGAGACCAAAAAACGACAACAAACTGAACAACGGCGATCTAGTCAACAGCCGCTGGAACAAACGGACTTGCAAAGATCGGTGGAAGAGTTTGTTCGGCTCGAAAACGAGAAAAAGAGCCTCCTTGAATTCCATCGAAATCTTAAAGAGCAACTAAGCAAGGTGCATCAAGAGCAGCTACAGATGCAGCAGCAACAACAAGTTCCACAGCCTGCTGATAATTCGAGGTCGTCACCTTTACCTGATGACGGTTGGGTTGTGCTTTCACGTATGGCTTTTTTTTCTATTAAAATTTTGTCTTACTGTTAATTGATTTCCCTCTTTTGAATTTAGGTATCTAAAATAATGGAATCCAGTTGTTCCTGAACAATCGCAGTTGTTTTTGTCTTTCATCTCGTTATATGTATCTCATCGTACAAACCCTTTCACATTCATCTAGAATTATATGTTAAACGCTGCGTCAAGTTCCTCACCCAAGTTGGTATGGAATATCAACCGGGTTTTATGTTTTCTTTTTTGCAGTTGCCGCCAAAGTTTTTCTTGTGGCCTTATAATCTTGGCTTGACATCGGCCACGCTCTGGCTAGATTTAGCTTGCAAAAAAGGTGCTGTGTGATTATTGCGGCGAGCCGTACACCTCTAGCCTACCGTTCGCATTCAGACTCGAACTATATATTTTTTTTTTTCAGTCTTACTTTTTAAATAACTTTTTTTCATTCTAACTTTTCGCCACCGAGACTGTTGACTATAAACAAAATCCATCTAAGATAGGTGCCGTTCAGGAAGACAAGGGAGGAACATAAATAAACATGTTCGTTTTTATCTTTCGAGGAAACGAACTCTATGTCCAAAAGTTGTCATGAATGTCCTCCTGAAATAGAATGGAATTTTTGGATGCTTGAATTGTCACACACGAATTTAAGAGTAAATCCTTTGCTAAATGACAACATTTGAAAGAAAGCCAAAAAATTTTTTGGGTTGGACAAGTTAAAGGTATCGTTTTTGTTGGCGTCCCACTTTGGCAGGGCAGTCAGTTGTAAGTTGACGATTTGAAAAATTTCTTTTAGTCAAAAAGATTCTAGACTAAAGTGGTGCATGTACATAGATCGATATTTGTCCATAAAAATGTTCGTTGTATTAACGAAGCGGCGAAAAGTTATGGAAGCAGCAAAATAAAGTTATCTCGTAGCCATTTTTGTCATATTTATTCGTTTGGAAGACGTATCTTGTTAAATTTTTTGTACTATCACTTTAGGAAAAAAAAAATTAGCGTTATCGGAATCTTTATTGCATCGATGCCACATTCGTCATCGAGGTTGCTCAACAGGCGTTGCATGTGTCCGAAACGTCCACCATCGTGTTGAAAGCACTGCCGTATGGTTGGTGACGAAATACTTATCCTATGAGGCAGCATTCGTGGTCATACGTACTCCAGTAGAAGCTAGTCATTCTATAAACATGGGTAGCCGGTGAAATAGGACTGAAACGAAATAGGACTGGAGAAATAGGACTGAAAATTTCCAGTCCTATTTCTACCGGAGAAATAGGACTGGGAGAAATAGGACTGACTTTTAAAAACTTTTAGGACAGTCCTATTTCTCCATGGCATCAGTCCTATTTCTCCTCGGCATCAGTCCTATTTCTCCTTAGAAATAGTTCTATTTCATCTACCTTGTTCCAAGAGGAACGATGAGCCTCCAATCCGGTGGGCAATGTATTACGTAAGAGCGGCGGCTTATATCCGTTTCCCTTTTTAAAAAACCGATGGTGTTAACTCATTAGATAAATGGTTCACAAAACTTTTTTTTCTTATCCTATTTTAATTTAAATTACAGGGGAACATGAACTATATTGTATTTAATAGAGTTCATTTAACAAACTACTATTAGACATACTACAGAAATATTTATTACTTATATCGCACATTATGTGGTCATAACCAACTTTTCCAATTGAACTAATGTTTTACTATTTCATACATCTTTCGTTATATACAGCTCTTACATATTCTGATTTTGCTCTAATAATATTTTATTAAATGAACTCCATTAGATTCAAAATAATTCATGTTCCCTGTTGGAGGCTCATCGTTCCCCTTGGAACAAGGTAAATGAAATAGAACTATTTCTTAGGAGAAATAGGACTGATGCCGAGGAGAAATAGGACTGTCCTAAAAGTTTTTAAAAGTCAGTCCTATTTCTCCCAGTCCTATTTCTCCGGTAGAAATAGGACTGGAAATTTTCAGTCCTATTTTTCCAGTCCTATTTCGTTTCAGTCCTATTTCACCGCCAATCTAAACATGTCATAGATAAGAAAATTACTAATTACTATCATGTGTAAGAAGACATTGCAAACTGCACTGAAAGGTAACCTCATGTCAATAATCGATAATAATTGTTTCTAATACATATGTGAAAAAACACAAAAGGTAAGAGAAAAAAAATTTTATTTTACAACCTAATGCTTTTTCAAAACCAAATTTCATTTTAGTTGCTGTCATTGTTTACATTTACAATTGGCCTGTTTTGGCCTTGATTCCCACGAATTTCTGAAAACGACACCACTGTACACAAACATGAGTGGTGGGCGGTAATTTCCTATGAATCGAGGTGGATTCTACAACAGAGATTTGCTCGATTCTAGTTTGCAATTCGAAAACACAATTGTTTTCGGCTTTCGTCATGCAGAAATGTGTTATAACAATTCTTTCTCTTTTATATAACTTGCTAAAATATGGAGAAACAGCGTGTTACTATTCATCGAACGTAAACAAAAGTTCTCTGCTACTCTCTAGGGAAAAGTAACGTATATTGTTTGGTATTTTCTTTATTTCAGGCTTGTCCCCAAGTTAAAAAAGACTTCTTGAATGTGCATATTGTTCCCCATTCTCATGATGGTAAAAAACTGCTTACTTTATTGGTAGTGAAAAGCTGTAAATTCCATACATGATCTAATCATATGTCTCCTTGGCAGACGTTGGCTGGTTGAAAACCGTTGAGCAGTATTATTATGGAGGTATGGCTGAGGAAAAATCACAGGTCTTTGCATGATAAATTGATGTCTTTTTGACATTTGTTCTTTTGTGACTTGCAGCTAATAACTCAATCCAGAATGCTGGTGTTCAGTATATTTATGATTCAGTTCTGGAAGAACTGTGGAAGGATTCAGAGAAGAAGTTTGTTAGTGTTGAGATGGAGTTTTTTTCACACTGGTGGAAAGAACAAGGCAGCCATACGAAAAGAAAAATCCACAAAGTAGTTGAAAGGTAGTATAGGGATTGTGAGAAGTAATGTTTTTCTGTTTTTGTAGTCTTCACATTCTTTGTTTTGCTTTTTTGTAGAGGACAACTAGAATTTGTTGGCGGAGGCTGGTGCATGAACGATGAAGCTGACGCGTCGGTATTATTTAGCAATGTAGAAAATAATATTAGTTTAACAAAAATACTCATAAAACATAATTGTTGCACAGTACGTCGACATCATCGATCAAATGACTCTGGGATTAAAATTTCTGAATGATACGTTTGGCGGTTGTGCTGCGCCAAAAGCTGTCTGGCAGATCGACCCATTCGGGCACTCAAGAGAGCAGGCCTCCATTTTCGCACAAATGGGTTTTGAATACCTCTTTCTCGGTAGGATTGACTACCAAGACAAAGCTGCTCGATTAAGCAACAGAGAAATGGAGATGACGTGGGTTGCGTCTGATAGTTTGAACACCAGCATCTTCACTGGAGTGTTGTATAATACGTACGGCCCTCCGCCTGGATTTTGTTTCGATGTTCTTTGTGGTGATGAAACAATTGTGGATGATCCGGATAGCCCCATGTTCAACATTGATCGCCGAGTAAGTATTACATCCTGTTGCTTTTTCAAGAATCAAGTTTAGCTATAACAAAGAAATTATTTGTCTAGTCGAAAAAATTGGTAGTCTATATTTTGGAGCAATCGAAGCATTACAGAACTAACAATATCATCATAACCATGGGCGAAGACTTCCACTATCAAAATGCCCATACATGGTACA
Source organism: Daphnia carinata (assembly GCF_022539665.2). Taxonomy (NCBI): domain Eukaryota; kingdom Metazoa; phylum Arthropoda; class Branchiopoda; order Diplostraca; family Daphniidae; genus Daphnia; species Daphnia carinata. The sequence goes on from NC_081338.1 coordinate 4,155,849, forward strand.
AGAATCTCGACAAACTAATCAAGTAAAAAAATATATAGCTTATGGCTGCAGTAGGTTGTAAATAACAAATCTTTCAAAATATTGAACACTTTTAGGTATATAAACAAAGCCTACTTTAGTAGCAACATACGCCTATTTTACTCTACACCTTCGTGTTACGGTGAAGCGGTGAAAAACGCGTTTATCGAAGCGTTGCCGCGCAAAACGGACGATTTTTTCCCATACGCAAGTGACCCACATGCCTACTGGACGGGGTATTTTACCTCACGCCCGACTTTTAAAGGATTGGTTCGGCACAGTAGTAATTTGCTTCGGGCGTGTAAACAGATTCAAGCGATGACCGTCAAGAGGCGCTCCAACGTTCTTTTCCAATTTCAACGAAGCCAGGCGATTGCTCAGCACCATGACGCTGTAACTGGCACTGCTAAGCAGCATGTGAATAACGATTATTTACTACGTCTAGACCAAGGTATTCGCAGTTGTTCAAAAATATTTTCGGGATCGTTCAACCACCTGCTGTCATTGAATGGATCAACTATGAGACAAGAATACTGCACAATGCTGAATATCAGCCAGTGTTGGACGACGGAACAGAATGCACCGTTTATTGTCACGCTCTACAATCCAGTTACCCTACGTTCCAGTCATACTGTCCGCATACCAGTTGCTGATGGATCTTACGCCGTTACCGATCATGAGGGTAGATTAGTTCTGTCGCAGATGGTACCAATTGCCGAAGCTGTTTTACGTCTCCCAGGCCGCAATAGCACTGCTACAAATGAACTTGTCTTTATAGCTGAAGATCTCCCACCTTTAGGTCTTCGCTCCTATCATGTTCAAACTCCAGAAGGCAAACCAGGCAAGCGGATGTTGCGTTCCCGACCAAGAACGATTCAGTTGCCAAATGAAAAAGACGTCACTGTATCAGCATATGGCTTATCGTTGACATTTGATCGCCAGACTGGCCATTTGATTCAAGTTGGTAACGAAACGTTCCAGCAGCAACTGTTGTTCTATCGAGGAATGTCGGGTAACAATAGTCGGTTTGAATTTCGCGCTTCGGGCGCTTACATCTTTCGACCGAACGGAACCGAGGCTTTTCCTCTGCAGCCCGTTACTAAGCTAACGACCATTTTCGGCCCGATCGTTACGGAAATTCGACAACACATCAATGCAAACACAATGCAAATTTTCCGTTTTCATCGCAACGCATCTTACATCGAACTGGATTGGATTTTGGGCCCCATTCCAATTGATGATGGCATTGGGAAAGAATACATTTCTCGTTTTACTGGGCCGGCCATCCAAAACAACGGGACATTCTACACGGATTCGAACGGGCGGGAAATGTTGGAGCGTCGAGTGAACAATCGGGCGACCTACAAGCTGAACGCGACTGAGCCCACAGCGGGAAACTATTATCCAGTCAATTCTCTGGCCTATGTCGAGAATAAATCGGCAGGAATGAGGATGACAGTGTTAAATGATCGAGCTCAAGGGGTGTCCAGTTTGCTACCGGGCTCCCTGGAGTTTATGGTGGGTAGTCCCGTTATGATATGAACAAATGAAACTATTGTCTCTTCTTAATGTGAACAATTCTCAACAGATACACCGACGACTGTTGCATGACGATGCATTTGGAGTTGGCGAGGCTTTGAATGAAACAGCGTATGGCGTCGGTTTGGCTGCAAGAGGAACACATTGGCTGACGTTGGGAAAGTCTGGAACCGTAGCGCGATTTTTAGCGCAGCGAATGGTTCATCCTCCTATTCTCATGTTCGCTCCCACGACGTTCTCAGCGTCGGAATTTCGCCAATCTTATCGGATGGAGGTATTCATTTTGACATAGCCCCTATTAATAGCGACGTGCATTTATGTTGTGCTTTTCCCGCTTTCTAATTAGTTGGCTCTGATCAACCGAGACCTCCCGCCGAATGTAAATCTTCTGACTTTGGAACCCTGGGACGATGAAGGCCGCGTTTTGGTTCGTTTTGAACATTTTTACGGTGTCGGGGAGGACGAGAGATTTTCTCATCCAGTCACCATTTCTCTTAAGGTAATTAGTTTCGTCTGACCGAAATACCGGAATGTTCTCAGAAATCGTTTTCTTTTCTTATTCTTTTTTCCTTTATACAATTATCCTTCTTGAACAGGAACTTTTTCCAACGCTAAAGATCAAAACTGTAGAAGAAGTCAACTTGGCAGCCAACAGGCACATTAGGACTCTAAACGCTGATGAACTTGTGCTAAATCCAATGGAAATCCGCACACTAATAGTGTCTACATAAACACGAAATTCCCGAAAAATCCAAGTACATTTCTTCATCCATGTTTATTGAAGCCGGCAAGTAATGTCAGAATCAGGGACCAGCCCCTCTGTGCCTCGCAAAGAGCCGCGTAACACTCATTCATTATAATTTACGTTAACTAGTTAATAATGGTTGTGGTTTTGGGGGGGGAAGGTGAGATAGATGGTAATAATCATAATTACTAATTCGAGTCAACAAGGTAAAAAGAGAATTAAAGCAGCAAGAACAAAATAAAGCAAATTATAACAATAACCAATAAGTCAAAAACGATCATTCCAGTGTGAGCTCGGGTTTTGTGTGCGGTTTTCCACTTCACTCAGTAGATGCGATACGTTTTGCCTGGATTCTCCTGTTGCCGAGCATGCGTTCTCGCGCTGCTGCACGTCTTTCGCTCAACGAACTGGCGGCCGTACTCTTGTTGCTGCCCTTTTCATCATTGGACTTGGATGCGGAAGATTCGGATGATTCAACTGGCTTGGGTTTGTTGGCGGGACTAGTCCCTTTATTAGTCATAATATTTCAATTTTTAGATTTTTTCTTCAATTATTATTTATTTTTTTTTATTGGGTCATTCTTACTTCGAAATGATGGGCGGCGTTGTGATGGGGCATCGACCGAAGAAGCATGGTTAGCTAGATTGGGGTCTTCAACCGCCGAATCCGTTGACTTGGCCTCTGGCTTTTTCACATCCTCCTGTGCTGCGTCGAGCGACTAAGAAAAAACAAACAAAACGAAATTACATAACCAATTTCAAGCAAGGGAAACGAGTCAAGCGAAGCCAAGCATTACGGCTGAGTTTCGTCGTTCTCCATAGTTGTTGCGGCGAGACTGCAATCTCCTGTTCAGGTTTGATTGGCCGCTGCTGGGCAAAGCAGTCCTATCTGAATAAGGTCTAATCACGCTCGTCTCAGCATTGCTGGCCGCAGCGCCCGTTCTGGATCTGGATTGCTGCCTGTTATGGGGTCGGTTGGGTCTGCCTCCGAAATCGCTAGAGAACCCGGAAGGCTCGTCTTCTTTCGGCCAGGCAACGTCCGCTGGTTATGTCATAAAATGTTATCTCTTCATCTCTGCGCTTTTTTTATTCTTTTTTTTTTCAATAACTTACCACCGAAGATTTTCTTGAACTCGAAAGGTCCGTAACTGTCTTCGCTGTTGACACGGCTGAAGAATGGATCGTCACTGATTTTAGTGTTGTCTTTCTGGCCTGGTCTATCTCTCTGCTCTGGTCTAATTCTTTGGTTGTTAACAGGTCTGCGACGAGAGCTGCTGGGCCTCTTGAATCCTATGTCCTCTGCGAATCGTCCTTCCTGGGGAGCTTCCGCATCGGCTGTTGGCTCTTCGGCGTTGAACGCTGGGAAATCGGTGGTCTGAGCTGGGTCGACATCTACTGGAGAATCATCAGCATCCTCTTGTAGGGGAGCGACTGGGAATGGAGCCGCATCCACATCGTCGGATTGGAACTCAGGGAATCTAGATGGTTCGCTGTTTTCCTGGAAACCCTGGAAACTGCTGGGCGTCTCTTCAGGTACGTTTTGCGTTTGTTGAGGCACCTCTTCGTGCTCGTCGTGTTGGAACGGTTGTTCGGGCTGCTGTTGAGTGAAGTCGGGTTGCTGTTCAGGGAATTCTTGTTGCGGCTGCTGGGCAAACTCTTGTTGCTGTTGGGGAAATTCTTGTTGTTGCAGAGGAAATTCCTGTTGTTGTTGGGGAAATTCTTGCTGTTGAAGGGGGAATTCCGGTTGTTGTTGAGGGAACACTTCCTGTTGAAGGGGGAATTCCGGTTGTTGAGGGAACACTTCCTGTTGAAGGGGGAATTCCGGTTGTTGAGGGAACACTTCTTGTTGTAGGGGGAACTCTTGCTGGGGTTGTTGGGGGAACTCTTGCTGTTGCAAAGGGAATTCCGGTTGTTGTTGCGTGAAATCAGGTTCTTGGGAGAACTGAGGTTGTTCGGGTTTGAAAGCTCCTGCATCATCCTGATCATCGTCGTCTTCATCTGCGTCATCTTCCGCTTGTTGGGGCTGAATAGCTTGTGGGGCCTTTCCGAAAGTCTGGAACTTCAAAGGTAGTCCTTCGTTGTTGGGGTTGTAGTTGTGGAAGGGAGGGAAAGTCGGGTAGGACGGATAAGTAGACGGACGATCGATCGGTTGAGGTGTAGTTGGCGGGGCAATGTAAGAAGGCGTCGTGGCAGGAGGAGCAGCTTCGGTTGTCTGTGGTGGAGGTGCTGGTCGTTGATAAGATGGAACATTCAATGAAGCCGGGCGCTGGTATGGTGGGATAGTGGGTGTTGTTGGGCGTTGATACGGTGCGCTCGTTGGGGCTGTTGGTCGCTGGTAAGGTGCCGGGGTAGTAGGCCGAGGTCGGTAGGCAACTTGGACAGGTGGGCGAGGCGAGCTGGGAGGTGGGCGGACATAGTTAGTTGGTGGCTTGTACGGAGCTGGGTAATTGGGTTTCTGGAACGTGTTTTGCGTAGGAACTGATTCTTGAATGCTATGCGCTGTCTGCTCTCCTGGGTTGTTGAATTCATCATCTTCATCGCCGAAATTCGGGGGTGGGATCCATTCCTGCTCAGCTGGTCGGCTAACAATTTGGCTAGATGGATCGAACGAGTACTGATCGGGTTCGAAGCTCAACGCGAATGGATCAGATGGGACTGGCGCTCCTGGAAATCCGGAACCGAAATTGTTGTAACCACCAACCTCGGGGCGAATGGGGTATTGTGGTTCGTAGGATGGAGCTCCTGCAGGAGGGATGTATTGTTGTGGTTCAGTCGGTGCAGAGTAGGATGGCGCTTCGTATGAAGGTGGTGATGGCGTTGGGTAAGATGGCTCGGTAGGTTGATTGTAGAATGGCTCAGATGGTGTGGTATAGGATGGCTCGGAAGGTGGCGAATAAGATGGTGGAGATGGCGCGCTGTACGATGGCTCAGATGGTGAAGAGTAAGATGGCGCGCTGTACGATGGCTCAGATGGTGAAGAGTAAGATGGCGGCGAGAATGGTGGCGAAGGGAACGAAGATGAATCGAAACTTGGGGGCTCGAACGATGGCAAGGATGGATACGAAGACTCAGATGGCGGCGAGTACGATGGTGGAGAATAAGAAGGCGGGGAATAAGCTGGTCCGGATGGTGGCGAATAAGATGGTGATGAGTACGAAGGTGGCTGATAGGATGGGGGTGAGTAAGATGGTTCAGATGGCGGTGAGTAAGATGGCTCAGAGGGTGGAGAGTAAGCCGGTGGGGAAGGTGGGGAGTAAGCTGGTGGAGAAGGTGGAGAGTAAGCTGGTGGGGAAGGTGGAGAGTAAGCTGGTGGGGAAGGTGGAGAGTAAGCTGGTGGGGAAGGTGGAGAGTAAGATGGCGTCGATGGGGGAGAATAAGATGGCGTCGATGGCGGGGAGTATGAAGGAGCAGAGTAAGTTGGCGTAGGGGCTCCGTATGTTGGTTTAGGGTGGTGAACTGGTTTAGCCTTGGGAGCCTTGTAGGTCGACTTTGGTGGCTTGTGTGCAGGTTTCGGGGCACCATAAGTGGGTTTAGGAGCGTCATACGAAGGCTTAGGAGACTCGTAGGCGGGTTTAGGAGCTTCGTAGGCAGGTTTAGGTGCTTCATAAGCAGGGGCCTTTGGTGCTTCGTACGATGGAGCTGCGTAAGTTTGGGTAGGAGCGTTGTATGCTGGCTTGGGTTTGTGAGCCGGTGGTTTGTAAGATGGGGCACTGTAAGACGGGGCAGGTGGGTTGTAAGCCGGAGGATTGTATGCTGGGGCAGCTGGGGCAGCTGGGGCATTGTAGGCAGGAGCATTGTAAGCTGCAGCTGGAGCGCTGTAAGCCGGGGCATTGTAAGCTGGAGACGATGGAGCGGTGTAGGTAGGTGCGGAGTAAGTGGGCTTCTTCTTCTTGTAACCCTTGGGCTTCTTGGGCTTCCTTTGCTTCTTGGTTTTCTTGGCTTTCTTGTAAGGTTTAACTTTCTTCACTTTTGCAGGACGATCGTAGCTCTGCTTGCTGCTCTTGTACTTGGGTTTGAAGAGAGGCATGAAGCGGAACGTTTCGATGGCAGAACGATCGGGCATGGCAGCCATGAGGACTTCTTTGGCTTCGCTAACCATCAGATCGAGCAGGCGGCGCTGGAAGGCACGAGCTTCACTTTCCATAGAGCCATCAGCAGCAGATCCAACTTCGGTGGTGTCTTCTCCATCAATGCGGGATGTCACATCTTTTTCAGCCTCACCTTCAGCGACGTCCATACGTTCTTCAGCTTCGGTTTCCTCGCCTTCTTCTTCGACTTCTTCGCCTTCAGTGGTATCGTCAGATCGTTCAGTGTCCTCCTCACCTTCCTCTTCTTCTTCTTCTTCAGCCTCTTCCTCTTCTGGTTCAGCTTCCAGTTTATCAGAATCAGCTCGGCTTTCTACAACTTCTTCGACCTGTTGATCACCTTCAGGTTTGACATCTGTCTGAGCTTCAGCGACAGCGGCCGATGGCTCCTCTTCAACTGGAGCTGGGGAAGTTTCAGCAGTTTCAACAGGTTCTTTAGCTGTTTCGATTTCTTCTGTTTTGGGAATCTCTTCATTATCCAAAGATAAAGTGGTTGTGGTTGAAGAAGAATCGCTAATGTTTTCGACGGTGACTCTCTCAACCGTCTCCTCTTGTTCCGGTGCGTCAGTTTCCGTCGTTTCAGCGACTTCGGGAGCAGTTGTTTGACGCTGTCCGAAACGTGAGCGGGCCTTCATAAATCTATCGCGAAGTGCTTGCATTTCTTGATTGAGTGCCGGTGCTGGAACGATGACTTCCGAAGGCCCTTGGCTCTCCATCATGATTTGGTCAAGGTAGACTTGTCGGGGACGCGCCGTCTCGGCGATGGAGGCAATGCCAAGGACGAGGATGGCTGCCATGGCCGCAAAGGCAAATGGCTGCTGCTTGTGTTGCATTTTCTGGTCTCGAAAAAATAAATACCAACTGCCGGGTTCCAGGACATTTGAACAAAAAAAGAGAAAGAAAATGTTTGGTGGTCAAAATAGACAGTAACCAACGGATAATAATAAGCAACGGTTCACGTGCATTGAACGGTATGACTAAAGCGTGAAAAAGGTTTGGGTCGTACGAAACACGCACTACCAGCACATGGGGGTTTGAGCAAACAAAGTCATCGCTACTCTCAACGATGCGTGACTCTTTTTCACAGAGGAAGAAGAAGCAACGGCATCTACACTGAGCCGGTACACAAGTCGTAATAATTGTTATTAGTATCATTGTTGTCTCTCTTTTTTCCTCACACCCTCCAGCAGCCTGATTGACGCCCACCGCTTTTACATCCCACACCATCTGTATCATCTTCCAATGGAAATGACCACCCGTATGTGTATGTTCTTACATGACCTGCTTTTTTTTTTTTTAAGTAAGTACGCAACCGCATGGCTGTGAACATCATCTCATTGAGAAAAACTGAGTTCTTTTTTTTTTTAGATGGAAAGAAAAGAACCCGAGGACCCACGTTCCTGAGATCTGGTGCAGTGCTGATGGACGACGACCATGGTAGAATGATAGCCTATTATACAATTAAGTTGTGCACAACAGGTGGGCAAGTGTGTCAACCGTTCTCCTCACGTTGATGTACTGCTGGGCTCGTTTCCATCATCGATTTTTCGTAAGTTGTTTTACTACTTTTTTTTCCTTTTACCTGTTAGTCATCGACGATGTTCAACAGAGACGAAACAATAGAGGGAACATAAAATGCAACGAAGAAGATGATGGATGGCTTTTATAGCGATAAAAAAAAGAGTGGGCGTAATGGTTAGGTTTGAATGACAAGAGCCAATAGAAAAAAGCATTGAAACGCGGAAGTAATAAAAAAAAAAAGATGCACGATCGCGTGTGTACGTAGAAGCTACTTTTCTTAACACGCAAAAATGGCAAAAGACCCACCCGCAACAGATGGTAAAAGAAAAGGAACAAGTTGACCATCTAGTGAACCGATGAAATTGGCCTTGTTTCTAATAAAGAAGCAGATGTCGTCCATTTTTTTAAAGAAATTCTTTCTGAAAGGTTCTAAAAAAAATATGAACCGTTGGGATATTAACCACAAAGCCAGTACGCTGCAAATCTATTATCAGAATGCGTCAATCATCCCACCTAACAGTTGCCAGTCCTGTACTACGTCAATCTACCGTTATTACCTCATCTGCGGTTTGATGTGATGAACTCAATTGATGATTATCCCTTCCTTTTTTTTGGAATTGTGAGAGAACTTTTGGTTTCCGGATTCATTTTCGGCCATCTTTGTGAAATGGAACAATCGGAGAAAATTCTGAATCCATCACCGCCAATTCTTTTGAAATCTGTCACCACTGTAGTGGTATGACCAACTAACACACAATCAACAAGAACTGCGGGAGTGCAACTAATTTTCAAAGGCCATGCCACCCAAATTGAGGCGCAATTTTTCTACACGTATTGTAATGGGAGTTTGTTTGTGTTCCTTTTTTTTTATTGGCATTATTTCAGGCCACCTCTATTTATAAAGCCGGATGGGCCTCAATTTGTTTGTTTTTTTAGGCAATAAATTTTACTGCTAGGAAAGAAAGAAAATCCTATCAAGAAGAAGAAATGTACGTATTAGCTTACCGTTGATGAGGTTGATGGTTCTACCTATGTCGGCACAGGAGATGATGATGTGCCTTGTCAAGTGTGCAACTTGAATCGTAAGAAATGGCCACCAACTTTAAATAAATATTCGTTTTTTTTCTTCGGTTGTAGAAATTCTAGTAGATAAGACTGTAACCGATGTGTAGCTCACGAATGCTTGTCAACTTCTGGTATACTGAATCGTCTATTCCTTCGACTTTTATATAGGTTGGAAGTATGCTCCGGGGACGCTCTGTTAGACCAGCGTACCGCCTCTACTTGCTGTTGCTCGTGGCTGTTGTTGTTGCCTGGAACATGTGCAGGAGGAGGGACATAGGACCGAATGGAATTTGTTGGAAAATAAAACAAAAAAAAAAAAAAAAAAAAAACCCACAACAGAAGGTGCATAAGACACCCGAGGACCGATGATCTTTTGTCTACGTATACCTATGTGGTTCCTATGCCACGGCGCGGCCGACGGCGCAATCGGCATCGCGACGCCACCATATTGGCCAACTGCCAGGTTCTTCTCATACACGAAAAAAAAAAAAAAAAAGTAGGAGAAGGTAACCTAGTAAGAACCGATAGCAAACCGGGCAAAGTTTTTGGCGTTTTATTAACAATTAGCGGTCGTCGTGTAGAAGAAGAGTTACCCACCTGTTGGACGCGGCTGACCGGTGCTCTTATGTGTTGTGTAACTCGACAAATAGGGATCTGTGCACAGCTTCAAAAAAAAAAAAAAGAACTCTAACGGCACAGGCACTTACACCTTCTCTTAAAAAAATTCAGTTCCCTGTCGTTCTTCTCGTTTCTGAGTGACATCTTTTTCCGCCATCCGTTCAAAGCGGCACACGTGATTAATAACTACCATCTATCGTTAGTCATCGTCTTGATTCTACCTAATTTCTCATTTGTGTTTTTTTTTGCCGCAAGATTTTTCTTCTGTTTTTTATCGGAAAGTTCCAGGAAATTATTTTCATACCCCCCAAACGCATTTGAGAAAACAGATCGTAAAAAATGAAATTAACCCCAAAAAAAGGTAAAAAAAAAACTAGGCCTGCTGCTAATTTCCTTTTACTATTTTTGCTTGCGTTTCTATTGAGAATAATCAGCATTCTATGTACGTGAAATGCATAGGCCCATTCTTTTTAAATTATTAGGTTATGACTCCCTTTCATCTTTAGTTTATTAGAACCTATTTTATTTTTGACTAAAACTAAAGCATTTGGTCGTGACGTAACAGTTTTATTGAGTAATCATATACTCCTGCCATTGTGTCAATTTTTCGCTTTCCTCAATTTGATGCGGATAATCGAGGGTTACGATTTAACCAGAAGATGAGAGGCAATTTCTCGCCAGCAGCGATATATCTTCGTTTATTGGGGGAGAACAATTTAGTTTTAGAATGAGCATTTGGTGAAAGCAAAAAGACCAAGTGAACATACGCGACTTGTCTTTTCTCTTTCTCACAGTCGATTCGTCGATTGTCTACTTTAAACGACCAACTGTGACGCAAACAAATATTATTCTCTTTGTAGATGCCTACAACCTTTAAATTATGGATACGAGTTTGGAACATTTTCCCTTTTCACCTGGAAAGTTTTCGTTAGGCTCGAACGACAGATTTCTAACTCTGGAGCATGTGCGTGAAAGGTACCCTCAAAATTTTTAAAGAAAACCTTTTCCGTTACAATGAAACGGGCAAACCATTAAAACTGATGAAGCAGTATCTTTTTTCCACTTAAATATTTTTGGACGTCATTTGGCAACACGGTGCTTATTTTTTAATGTCACGTCGCCTGCTTTTGGTTCTGTTCGCTTCCTTCTTTCTAGATGCCAACTTGTCTAAAAAGCGTGTAAAGCCGTTAGATTTCTTTTTTGTTTGCATTCTTCTCTGTTCGAATAAATATCGATTTTGCATGATGGATTCCTGTCCTGAAACTGAGACAACCGCTTCCGTTCACCCATATTGCACGATAGAGCTGGAGGCACTGGCTGGATACCGGTATGTAGTTGCTAGTTTTCACTCCATTGGCGAGGTCGTTTAACTGTTTCCTCTTCTTTATTAATCATCATTCTCCCGCAGACGGGGAAGATCTCTCCAAAAGAAAGCTCATGTGGCTTAGGGGTATGTGGTACATCTGTCATGTGCGTGGAATATCTTGAGTACTTCATCACCAACTCCCACCTTAAATAGCCATTAATGATGACGGGGATATTTTTATAATTCTCACCTCTCACCAGTGGGTATAATTTGTTGGTTTCCCCTTAAAATTCCTAGTCATTTTCATGCCATACTGGCACACTTGTAAATACTTGTCTCTTGTGCACTTAGTCATGTGGTGTACTTTTACGTGCCATGTGATTGTGATTTAAGGGTTCAAAGCAAGTAATATACTAGGAGAACATTTCAACCCTTCATTTTGAAACAAAAGGCAATTGTGTAGTATTTGCCTAAGAAAACAGAAAAGAACGAAATAATTCGCATCGATTCATCTTTTTGACGTTTGATGTGTGATGGGAAAAGCAAGTGGACCACATTCATAGGTTCATTAGCTACCTGTGCCATATGATGAACAGTTAAAAAAGGAAAAAGAAGAAGAAGACAAGTCGGCGTGAAGAAAAGTAACAAGCCTACTAAAGGCACCGTAATGATAACGCCAACGACTGAACGAGCTCTTTATACGAGCCGTTAACCCCATTGGCGTCGGTCCCTTTTGGTTTCTTCCCCCGTCCATGTTTACATTGCCATCCTGTATCGCTGTCCGTCTTTTGCTAAGCTCGTCTGACTCTTTTTTCCCTTGCCGTTTGCCGCTGAAAAATTTACTGCATTTCATGATACAATTTCCACAGCAGGATGACTGTCAGGTGGAAACCCGTTTGCCGTTGAACGGCTGAATTCTATTATTTCTCTAAAAAAAAGGAAAAGAAAATTGTCATTGACGTACGGTGGTAAATGACGTAAATTCATATGTTTTTCTTTTTTTTTCTTTTATTTAGAACTCCCACATCGGTCATGTGGCAAGAATTATTCGGATTCCATTCAACCAGTGACGCCAAGAATCTTTAACCGTACGAAAATTCCAGCGAATGTTTCGCTATACTCCGCATAGGACTAATTACCAGCAGCAAAACCAAGGTTGGTTTACCTTCTTTTTTTTTTTTTAAGTTAAGAAAAGAAGACGAGAAAATACGCGTTATGGTGGCAGATGTGAGATAGACACAAAGGGTCTCGTTGCTCGGTGAATGATCCAAGTGCTATGAGCTCTGGCCTGGTTTTGATTTTTTCTCGCTCATGCTCTCTGCGGCGCCGTCATACATCACGTCAAGTGTAACGATACATGGCCACTGGTCAAATAGCCAAACGCATTTATTCCGGTACCTGGTAGCTATCTAATATGTATAGGATCCATATCGTATCGTTGGCATTATTTATTTTCCATTTCAACCGCGGATTTTCGTGTGGTATTTAATTTTTTTCACACATTTTCAGACAATAAGTTAGGTCAAACTAAATGTTAAGAACCTTTGCAATTTTAGATTTCCGCCCAAGAAAAAAAAAAACGACTGGGGGGTAGGACAGTGGTCTAACACCTCAGCATGCTCATCCAATCCATCATCGCGCTTTCGGCACATAATACGTCCCATGTGTTGCGAACCTCTGAACACCTCAATCACGAGAAGCCCTCCCCCCCTTGATGATTACGACACCTAATCCGCCTCAGGTATTACATTCGATTCCATCTGCTGCCACGACGCGTTAGAAAATGCTAGAATGATAATCAAAGTTACTAGCACTGGGGACTAATAACCAGTAATCAATATGGTTGGCTTATTTTTACGGACGCCGAAAGGGAAAGATTTTTTCTTCGTTTCTTGCGTGAGTGTATATATATATATATATATATATATATATATATATATATAATTCATCTATCCTCAATCAGCGCTCATATCGACAACCACAGCAGGAGTAGCCCGTTTATGTTTTACTATCTGGTCAGTGTCAGTTCACTTGCGGATGGACCTCCTAACCTGTTTTTCTTTTTTCGACTCTCCACCCGATTCTGCAAAACTTGCTGTCGTATATAGTGGCTATAAGATAACCATATGTCGCGTGTATTCGTCCGCTCTCTCCGCTTAGTGTACATATTTAGTATATTTTTTTCTTTCTTTTTTAAAGATAATGTAAAATTAACATCCACTGTGATTTACGTTCTCACCTTAATCGCCCAGCGCTGCGCTTACCGAATGAAGTAGGCCGTGTGGTTGCTTCATTGGGAAAGTTTGCCCTCCTTTGAATAGTTCCATCAGTGGACTTGTTAGCAGCGAAGACAATTGGTCAAACTGCTGCTATATATCCACTGACATAGGCACATTTATGTTCACTATATCTACATACGGTATTTTATTAGGAGCCGGCCAAATAATTTCTAGAGGAGGAGGCGACCAACCTCATCATCAACATCTGTTGCTGTGGCCTAGCTTTTGTTTCGGGCCAAGGGAGAGCGAGAAAAAAAGGTATTCTTTCTTATTCTTTCAAAGATAATCACAATGATTTGCGATGCTCTTGTTTGACGTTTTACGAGCAGCTGACACGGTTACGTCGTTTTCTAGTTCTGGGAAGCCATTCCTCGTGTTTTTGTTTAGATGCGGGAGTTCGTTTTTATATTACTTCCGCGTTAATTTTCTCCCTCCACCTCCTCTTAAAAAAAAAAAAATGTAAACAAACAGAATAACAAAAAAAAAAAAAAAGACAAAATACCGGAAATGTTGGGCAACGATATCTATTTTGTATTACCATGAATTAACAGAGGAAGAGGAAAACAAGAAAGTCAGCGGCAAGGACATAAAATAGTCAAATCAATGCAACACAAGACACACACACAAAAAAAAAAGAGACAAAGTTGAAACGATGAACAACCCTGGTATACTCGATCGCGCCGCGATCGTTTTCCAAAAAAATCAGAATTTGGTTACGAAAAATATGCCCCCAAACACACTGAAACCACACTGTTACAATAAATCGTTCTTACGTAATTTTTTTTTCTTGTTTACAGGATCCTATACGACCATTTCCTGTGTGGCGAGTTAATGTATGTGCGCGACCTAAAATGCGTCCATTGGTTGCGAAAACAAATGCAAGGAAATCTCAGCTGCATCATGATTATTTTTGTTTGTTTGCTGTTTGGTTCTGAAAGGATTGTAAAAGTAAAAAAATCCTTACAAGAACAGCAAACATTTTATTGGCGTCAAATGTCGATATTTTCTTAAAAAGGAAAAAAAAAAAAATTACGGAGTAACAACGTATCCCATCTGGCGAGCGGTTTTAGCAACGAGCCCATCCAATTGTTTTGGTTCAAACTAAAAGACGAGCGAAGAAGTAAAAGAAATAATAACTGGCGAGAGGGCTCTGTACAAAGCGAAATGTGCAGCGGCTTTTTCTGTGTTTCTCAATTTCCTCCCTCAAAACTATTTTTTTTTTGTTTCGCTCCTACTTTCTTCTCTTCGTGGGAGTGAACGACCTGGAACGCTTCCTTCTTAAGTGGATGGGAGTTGTAGTCTGACCGAATCGGAGGTTAAAGGAATCTTGGGAACGCAATGAACGCGCAACTTGAGGTGAGGTGCCCGATCGAAGAATGCGGTGACTTCTCGGAGACAACGTTGCAACCGGGAGTGACTTGCGACTTCGTTTACTACTGGTACTACTTGCACTGTTATTACTACTGCTGTTGATGTGATTCTCTGTGTCGCTGGCATTTCTTTCTTCACTAGCCACATCAAGACGAGATCGAGTCATCGGTCTTTTTCGGGATAGACAAGCAGGGTCCACAGTAACCATCTTTTTACGGACGCCAACTAACTGAGAGCCCAGCGGCGGTGCGGACGACGTTGAAGCTGTTATCGCCTTCTTGCAACTAAACTTGTTGTCTAGGTTCTCTAAGCTGTCGGATGGTGCTATCCGGTTGCGCAGCACCCGAAGAGGTGTAGTTACTTGCGGGGGAGTTGTGTCCACCGGTAGACTTGTTTCCAGTAAAGCTGGCGGGACTGGTGTAACATCACTCACGACAGGTGCAGACAAAAGGGCAGCTAATTCAGACGGATTGTGTTCGGGTGTTTGAACGCGCTCTTTCGATGTTTCAATTCCGTTGTCTGAAGTGGGTACGGTAGGAGCGGAATCTGTGGCAACATCTTCCGGTCTGCGCACAGGCATCAGAAGACCAGTCAGAGGTGGACCAGGTGGATCAAGTAATGCTGTCACTGCCGTACAGTTATCTGCACGCAATTTATTCATCATCCAGTAGTCTAGAGCCGTGTTGACTAGTCGTTTGGATGGATTCGTCCACGGCTATTAAACAAAAAAAAAAAAAACTATGAATACTATTTCGATCCCAATTTCAATTGCATCTCTTACCAATGGTTGATCGGGAGCGGCATGCATTTTGTTTTGCCTATCGATGTGCTGAACTACTTCTACCGCCCTTTGCGGCGGAATCATGTTCCAGAGGCCATCGGTACCAAGAATAAGACAACGATGTCGAGAAACATCAATAGTCATTGTGTTAACATCTGGTTCAGGAGAAACAACAAACTGATTCGACGCCGAGTTGAAGCTCCATAAATCACCTAGTCGGAATGATATTTTTGATAGTTGGAAAACGATGCAAATGACGCTGACACACTCTGGTTAAACGCTTACCTAGCGAGCGGGCGACAGCAAGAAAAGGGATTTCATCTATGTGTGTGGATCTAAGAACTGGTCCTTGGTGACCAATTTTTGGTCTATTCCAAACGACTCTTGGAACTCCTGCTTTCCAAACCACCTTTCCACCTGCTTCTTGTATCCTTCCTATCTCCATTGCTGATTCTGGTTTGTGATCCTGAGTAAGCGGTCGTGCGAGCCACACATTTGAATCTGGATCCTAAAATAAGTATTCACAAAAGTTAAACTGTTTTTGCAACCACTGGAAAGTGTTCATCATACCTGATACCCAAGAACAATTCCTGAATCTCCAACATGACCAGTAAAAATTTTGCCTCTTCTGATGAATGCTATACTAGCTGTTGTTCCTGATGTACTGGGTAGTCCTGACATGGTCTTGGGCCATGTGTCTATATGTTTATAATAAACACTTACAGTTTGAAGATTAATGTGAAACAACCACAGACTACATTACCCAAAACTTTAAACATGGCCTGGTGTGTGGTAAGGAAGCCCTCTTTGATGGCCTTTAGCACATCTTCGTCATTCTCTGACCAAAAGTAAGGGTTGCTCACAATGTTGTCCATCAAGTGTTCCTTAGCGAATATAGCAGCGTGTTTGCCTCCGTGTCCGTCGAAAATGCCAAAATAAGCATATTCCAGGTCTTGGCCCTCTTTGGTATGTTGATAAGCAACACTAAAAACATCCTCCATGTACTTTCGATCGCCCTGCAAGAAAATCACACAATTTTTAGTGTTTCCCTATCACCGTTGGGTCAATTTATAGGCTACCTGGTCACAATGACCAGTTACACGTAGATTAACTCCAATTGACGGCGCCATTGTCAAAGAAAACACATGGATTTTGTTGTAAAACTTCTTTTCTAAACAATCACCAACCGAACCGACCCATAATAAACGCAACGGAAAAATGGTTTCAATGACGTCATGAAACAGTTGAAGAACGTGAGGCGTTCTACTAAATTTGGAAAACATTTCACGATTATAATTTATTTTAAGCTATACCTAACTCTTTATTCCATAATAAAATTAAATATAAATTTTAGAGCCAATGAAATTAAAATTTTTATTGAAAATAAGTTGTTTGCAAAATATTTTTAATTCCCAACTGCGTCTCCAGGCAAAAGAAAAAAAACTTGACAACGCTGCACTGTGTTCCTGAGTTCCCATCCTCTTCGCAAAGCGATCCAACAATGGTAACTATCGTTCCTTTTTCGCATCTCTTTTATTCGTAGACATCCTACCGTTGATTAGCGTTTTTTCCGTTTGAGTATCTTTTTGGTATATCACATAATGGTGCGTGATATTTTTTTCTATTAATTATATTGTAAAAATTATGTGTCAGATAAGTGTTTGGGTGCCGACGTCTGTCACACTTAGATTGCCGATGAAATATAAGTGTGTGTTGTATTAATTTTATTTTGTACCTGCTAATGTAGGCGGAAGTGACGGCTACCATTCGTACCCGCAAATTCATGACCAACCGGCTTTTGGCCAGGAAACAAATGGTAAATTGTTAAAAGTATTTGTTGATACTGAGGTTAATCAAAAATGTGCTACGTGTAGGTCGTTGATGTCTTGCATCCCGGCAGATCGTCCGTCCCCAAGAAGGAGATCGCCGAGAAGTTGGCCAAGATGTACAAAGTGACTCCCGATGTTGTTTCCTGCTTTGGATTCAGGACCAACTTTGGTGGTGGAAAGACCACTGGATTTGCCCTTGTCTACGATTCCATGGACTTCCTCAAGAAGTTTGAACCTAAGCATCGCCTAGCATTGGTAAGTACTCCCAAGTTTTCATTTTTTAATTTCTAAACAACTCTTCATTTTGTGAGTAGAAGGGTATGTTCGAGAAGAAGAAGGTATCCCGCAAACAGAGGAAGGAAAGAAAGAACAGAATGAAGAAAGTCAGGGGCACCAAGAAGGCGAAGGTTGGAGCTGCTGCCAAGAAGGTACGAGTTTTGTTTCAAAATTGGTTGCTTTGGAATGCCATTGCTAGAACACAATTTGCTCTTGTAACGTCTTATTTTGGGACTTTGCCCCTAACCCCAATGCCTTCATTGTTGCAAACCCTAATTGAAGTTAAAATTCCTATTGTAGTCATACTCTAACCTGGGAAAGTTTGCGAAGCCTTTTTTTTTCTGTTTTTATATCCATTATCCAGTTGCACACTGTCTCAAAGAACAGTAATTGTGGGTTCATCTGCCCTATCACGTTGCTTGCAGCCCTTTTTAACACGCGCACCCTCCAAATCTTTGATACTGGCGTATCGCTTTCTAGTTTTGAAATAATCACAAGTCATGCTTGCGGTAATTAGATGAAAAGTTCATTCCGTTTGATATAGCAGTATAGTCCGCACGCTTCGTTCATTCATTCATTCGCTATTATCACAAAGTTTTGGGAAATTTTCTATAACGTTTTCTTAACTATCTCTGGTGGCGGTCTTCTCTCTCTGGGCTATTTCTAAAACTACTACCCAACTCAGAAATAAGCCTTCATTCAAAATTGCTTCACGTATGGGGTTTCCTGGTGCGAGGTGTGTTTAGTGACCGTCGGATGGCGATACGTGTTCTAATCTTTGTTTTTCTCTTTCAATTTCTCCAGTAAGGTGTACCTGTTGTCGTCTGGAATTGTCATCATCATCAAAGATTCCGAGACGCGCCAATACACTCTGCTATTTGCCGGCTGCGAAAAAATTGTTTTTTATTATTCTTTGCTTCGTCGCGGTAGGGCTTTGACCGTTAATTACAACCAAAGAAGCTACCGCGATGGTGTATTGTTTACGCGCCTTACCAGGGTTGCATGCCTCGATGCACAAGCCACCACTACTCAACTCCCTTTTAGTAGGATAGTGGGTCGATTCATTCTTTTGTTTTCTTCTTAATTTAAAGACCAGCGCGCGCGGTCGGTTGACCACAAAATCACCGCCACTGCGACGCAACGGCGGAAAAAAGGTCCCGCGATTTTGTTATATTTTATTCCCACCTTGCTAAAACGGTATGCACTGACCCGTCCACTTAAAGGAAAAAGCAAGAGAACTAGGTGCAGTTGAAAAGAACGCGCCTAAAGTATGCGATAGAAAGGAATACCCAAGTAAAAATGAGACCGGTCGGGGTCGACGTTGATTTGACGGCCGTGTCTTGTCGGTTAGGTTCTTTTCGCGTTCAAGGCTCGACCGTAATTTCAAAGGAATGGTCTGGACGGGAAAGTAGATAGGTGTAAAATTGTCTGGAAACAGTTCATGGGCTTTCCAACAGATTACCAGCTCTGCTTGAAAGATTGTATCGAAAGTTGCTTGACAGCAATCGTGCACATTTGCTCAATGGCTGGGAAAAAGGTTTGAATGAATCGAGTCGTTGTTGCGTAAAAAAGAACATTCTTAAAAGCTCGTGATGGCGGCTCATTCTCATTCAAAACGCGACATTTTTCGCCGTTCGATGAAAGATTGAGTACTGGATTCGTCCGGTTTTATCCGCGCCTGCTCTCGTCAGATGCTGGTACTGCAGAAGGTTTTTACGAAGTTGACAGTTTTTCTTTTTTTTTTTTTTCTCTAATGGTCATTAAGTCAACATTCTTTTGTTGGCGTCGTTGGAGGGAAAATCGAGTTGCACACGCCTACGTTGGTGCATACAAACACGTAGATGATGGGAGACGTGATTGTTTGTAAGTTTGGCTGATTGGTTTACATAGATAGGGTCGATCCCCTTCAATGGGCCGTGACGCAATTTGGGTTATTAGGGAGGGAGGGAGGTTTGGGTGTAGGTTGGCAATCAGTTGGTGTGCAGTGCTTGCGTTTAAAAGTTGCCGAACCGAATTGCCAGAGGCGTTTCAAAGCATACCTGTTGCAGTGAAGGGGGGGGGGAGAGAGAGAGAGAGAGAGAACGTGGTGTGCTAGTGAAGTAAGGTCTAAAGCGACTGTAAAAGTCGACTGCCTGGTCAGTTGTTCGCAAAGCCACGTGAAGAGAAGGACGTACATTTTGCTGTTGGTGTTTCGAATTGCAGTACCTCAACCACAACAAAGTTATTTTCGGAGCCAGTGCTGGATTCGTGATTCTTTCCGCCATTGTTGACTTGATTGACATGGATTATTAAAACGAATCAAAAGTGTGACCAATATTCTGCATGGCTGGTGTGTGAGATCGTCCATCACACTTTTCGTCAACGTCATTGTGCGTCTGTGTGTGGTTGACGAAGTCTGCTAGAATACAGGACCGGTTCAAACTTCTCACAAAAGGTAAATGAAAAAAAAAAAAAAAACGATCAGTGTCTTGTGTATTTTTTGTTGTTGTTTTGATTCACATCGAGAGAGAGTTTTGTCTGGGGTGGCAAGACAAGATTCTTCTTCACGAAGAACTCAAGGTTAAGTTGAATCAACTAGATTCCACTCGCTCTCACCTGTCTTCTTTGAGAGTCGCACAAGTGAGAGAGAGAGCCTTCCATTGTTTATGTTTGGTGTTCGCCCAGAAGGAATTATTTTTATTTTTGAAAGAGAGATCTCATGTTTGCACCTTTGGGGGTAGAATATTTATATTTGTTTTGCCCTTTTTTAATTTTTACCGATTAGACCTTGTTCATGCAAAGAAAAGTAGGTCGTTTAAAAAAATTTTGTTTTGGAAGTCCTTTTGAAAAATAGTGATGAAGTTTAACCCTGAACTTTCTGCTCTCTCTTTCTTGCCTAAATGGTTACACAAGTCACAAATTGTTTTGATGATGACGATCTTGTCTTCTCCATCCCCGCGCGTATGGAGCATCGGCAGTAGTTAAAAAATGATGGAAAAATAATAAATTCAAGAGTCTCTCTGTTGAGGCATGAAATTTGATGCTGTTTTCCAATGGGGTGGAAGAACGACATTCGATGACTATAGGAATTTCACGTCTATAGACACTCTTTAAGAAGGGGCTCGCCGCGCTTGTATAATCGATTAGATTTTTGGTTTTGGTTTTTTTTTTTTTTCTTAGTTTTTGGTCGGTAGATTTTTGCGTCTTGAAGGCCTAGAGGATTTTTTCTGACGGCTCCAAGGGCGTGACTATGTTGGATTGTCTTTGCATATGATTGAATAGCTTTTCTTTTTTGGGCTTATCCAAATGTTCATTTCTATCACGCGTATGTACATACATCTTGATAGGTTTGAAGGAGTAGAGGGGGGAAGACGTTCGATCGTTGAATAAATTTCTTTTCTTTTTTCCCATCTTTTTCCCGCTTAAATTAAAACTGAAATTCTTCACTGCCAAACGATTGGATTATTCTGTTACTCAATTTGTTTTGTTTCTTCGCGTGGCAGGCAAAAAAAAATCTTCCAACTAACTGGCGTAGGTCGTTCATGCATACGTAATCATCCGTTCGTGAAAAAGATCCTTGTGTGAAAGTCGAATCCTTGAATTGATACCAAACCTTCCCCCTTTCCCATCTTTCTTTCAGTGCTCGAATGGTTTCATTGATCATCGGCGTGGTCTCTGTTCGCTTTTGACTTGTTGCTTCTTTTCACGCACTAGCCAAAATATGTTGAATTGGCCATGGGAAACAAAAAGAGAAGACAGCTGTATCGAGAAAACGAGCAAAAACAACGAAACTAAAATTGGGAGCAACACGCAATTTTAGTTTTGTTTTTTTCCGGGGCTTTAGTTTTGTGAAGTCTTTCTTCCGCTCAGATGTAGAGACTGCTGGACATTCGTGGGAATCGTGTCCACTTATGGCGCCGAAAGAAACAAAACAAAACAAGGAATTTAATAAGTCCTTTTTTTTTTTTTTTTTTTTGTTTATCTTCTGGCTGTTGAAAGAAGAAGCTTTCGTGAACGATGTCTCATTAACCTCATTTGCATCGATCAATGTGGGCGTGAGAGAGCGGCTTTGATAGGCCTTTATCGTGGATATCATGACTCGACACGAAGAAATCTGTTTTCTCTTACACGCCCCGAACAGCCCAGCCCTTTTTTTTTTCTTCTTCTCCGACTTTTAAAGGGCGGCTATCGATCCTTATTCAATTTTGAATGGGACATTCCAACGAGGTCAGAGAAAGATGATGATGTGTTTCTTCTTCTTTTGATTTGTTTTCTCCGGAGAAAGTCGGCAATTTCAAAACAAACGTGATGAAACGATTTTTTGTTGTTGTTGGGTTTCATCGATGATTCGTTTGCATCCCACTGTAACGTCTTTTTTCGTGCAACTGACGTATCGGATACAAGTTGGGTCAGCAGTTCGTGAACGAAACGGGAGATTTGTAACATATATCCCATGCTATACTAGTGAGGTAGGACTACTTGCTTCTTTGACAGAGAGAGGAAACAAAAGGCTCATAAAACGGGGCGAAAGAGTACCCTCCTCTGGACAAAAAAAAAAGGAACATACATCCACCTGTTTGGTGCCTTTGTGTATGTACCCTATGCATATTACCTGGAGAAAAAAAAAATAATAAATAGAATGAAGAAGGTTGAAAAACCGCAGGCAACAGCAGGAAGGTGACAATACGCATGTGGGAATTGGTCATGACCGGACCGGACGTTAAAGTTGGTAGCCTTTTTTTTTTTTTTTTTTTTTTTTGGGTTATCCTCCCCCCTCCTTACTACTCTACAACTACCGGCTATGGGTCACTACCCCATTTGGGCACTTTATTGTGTACTGTGCTTTTTTTTTTCTTTTTCTTCCTAACGCGTGTAGCGCAATATTGATTCATTGATGTGACCTGTTCTGGTTTTCTTTTTCCTTCCGCCGGAACGGCCAAACATTGCCTCTAGGTATCTCATAGTTCACTCCCGAAGGCTCTCGGTCATTCGGATATATCTATTGAACGTGTGTGTTTAGATCCCCCTTTTATTTTTGTGTGCCATCAGTAGGAGCTTCTTTTAGTGGTCAACTTGAAAATTTAATGAAAAAAAAAAACGCGGACGGGAGTACGCGGTCGTTTTCGTGAGTTCCGCTCATTGTCTTTTTTGTTTTCTCTGTATCTTTCTCCTATTATGGGTTTTTGTCTTGTTTTGCGCTCTCAGCCCCCCCCCCCTCCCCCGTATCTCCCGCAAGTTGCTAACAACCTCAGAACACGAGTATATAACGCCAGTAATACCAGCCTTTTATTATTTTTTTTTTTTTATTTTTTTTTTCTCAAAAATTCCCTAAAGAAAAAGAAGAAATTATGGACTGAAAGGAATTGTATTGCTGACTTCCCGGCGATTTTTATTCCCTTTTCCTTGGACGGAAGAAGAGAGGGGGGGGGGGAGGATGAAACGAGGGGTAAGTCTTGGAGAGGGGTCGGTTTAACAGTGGAGGAAGTTTACCTCATTATGTGAAGAAAATATTATTTCAAAAAAAGAATAAGACAAATGGTGTACGTATCTTTGTCGGTACAAGTTACCCTTAAAAAAAAACACATTTGAGTTCTATCCAAAAGTTGAGGAACGATGTTTCAGAAGACTAGAGGGGAGGTAAGGGGGGGGGGATGACGTCACGTCTCTAGAAACGAGAACTTCTTATTTTGGTGGTCTGTCGGACTATCGTCAAGTATCGTCTTAAACATTGTAGACACAAGCGCTTACAAAGGTCTCCTTTTTTGGATGGCTAAGAATCGATTAAGGTCGGTGCGAATCGAATCAATTTGAACTGCCATCGCATATTTCGCAGCGCGCGGCTAAAATATTTTGTATTTCTCGAAAAAAAAAAAAAAAAGATGGCAATAAAATAAAAACCTTTTTTTTTTTTTTTTGCTCACAAAAACTCGATGGACTTTCCTTAAAAAAAAGAAATTGATAAAAAAAAAAAAACCTTGAAAATGACCGAGCTCTTTTTCTTCGTTTCTTCAGGGTAGAAGAAGGGCATCTGATTATTATTATTTCTCTTTTGACAATTCTCTCCTACAATTTCTCCGGGGGGGGAGGAAAGGTGTTTATTTGTGGGGAGAAATAAATCACCTTGCGCCTTTGAAAGAAATAAAGAAAATTTCTTTGTTAGATATGAACCCCTTGTCTGGAAGGTGAGTCATTGCGTGAGCGTGCACATCTTTCAGTTGGCTCGTCAAACAAAACAGCGAAGGCTCTCTCTTTTTCTTGACCATGTCTCCGTTTTTTGTTTTCTTTTATTCCCCATTTTTTTTTTCTTCTTTTCTGAACAAGTCATTTTCACTAATAAAAATGAAGAAGAAAAGACGAACGACTCCCGAAATATATATAATATATTTTTTTTTGAGTCCGTGTGTGAGCATGTGTATAAATATTACCGACATCCGGCGAGGCTAGAGGCCATCTTGTTATTCGTTTTTTTCTTTTTTCCTTTCTCTGATTCGTTTGTACCATTTATTCTTCTCTTTGTTGTTTCCACTGGGTTTGTCATGTGGGACCCGAGTCCTGTGTGACTTGCATCACAAAACTTGTCGTTCTTGCGACGATAAGAGTTTACTTCAAACGAAATAGGAGGGCCATTAAAAATAAAATAGAAACGAATCAAAAGAGATTTTCTACTATTTTGTCAAGGACGGTGATTATTTTTTTTTTTTTTTTTGTCCTTTTCGTTTTAATGAACTTGATTCATCGCCTTGTAGATCAAAGACTGATGGCAATTGTTTTTAATTCTGTCCCTTTTCTTTTCAATGGAAAGAAATGGTGAGACCCCAAGTCAGAAAAATAAAAATTTTTTTAAAAAAACCTCCTGAAAGGTTGCACACCCTCTGGCTGTGTGTGGGAAACAAAACGAGGAGAGCTACCTGTAGAAGAAGTTGAAAGGTCATCGGCCCCATATAAAAAAAGAAAGAAGAGGGGGGATAAATAGCTGGGGTGGTGATATAAAAAAATAAGGCGGCCGACACGGCACCTGTGTGCCGCGCGATAGAGGCCCCGCGTCCCTTTTGTGTCTGGGCGGGGACCGACCTTTCTTCTTTTTGTGTGTGTGTGTGTGTGCGTGTGTGTGTGTGTGTGTCGGTAGCTTTTCAACCTTTCTCTCTCTCTCTCTCTCTCTTTTCAAATGTCGAACTGAATGAATAATGAAGATGTTTCCGTCTTTATTGTATCCGCAAAGCGAAAAGATAAAGGCATTTTGAATTTCAGATTTGATTTTCTAGCGCGCATCTGAAAAAAATCACGCGGTCAAAAGAATTTCGCCAAACCGATGAATAAAACAAAAACAGGAAATGAGACTGTTTTTTTTTGTTTTTTTTCTGATTGCGTTTAGCCCACATTTGATTTTTGGTTAGAGAAAGCTGCGTGTGACAACTGTTGACTCGATCGGCGACGTATCGTGACTTTAGCCACGACAAAAGAAAAACGAAGTTAAAAGAGACGTGGACCTATAAATGTAGAACATAGTAAAATGTTTTTAAAAAAAAAAAAGAAAGAAAAAGATCACTTCATTATTTGCCATTTCCGATTCCACGCCGTAACAAAAGAAAATCTTCCTTTTTTCTGAAGGTAATATTACTGTGGAATTTCAGCTCTCCTTTTATAAATTCCACATTTTAAAGTCAAATAAAATAAAGAGTCGAAATTGGTTCACGGCACATCAGAATGCGTGTACGCGCGTGGCCTCTAAATCATTTTCTTTTTTTTTTTTTCGAACAAAAAGAATCGGGGCCACTTTGCCGTTTTCTTTTAACACCTGTAAAATTCCACGTCTTGTTTTTTGTTTTGTTTTTTTGCGCCCGTCTTGACTGGGAATTTCTGAGAAGAAATATTGGTTTTTCTGTCGGCTGTGAGCTTACTGAGTTTTTTTTCTTGGGATTTAAAAAGTGAATCCTTTTTTTTTTTCACGGTCTTTTGAGCTCTAAAAATGGGGCGGACATGCCGGCCCTAACATGTTCTTCTACAAAAGGAGCCGGCCGCAAAAAAAAAAAAAAAAATCTCTGTTCGCCCATAACGAACATAGTAACGGCCTAAAATAAGATATAACACGATCTGACCTAATATTATCTCCAGAACCATTTTTTTATTTTTTTTCATGTTCCAATAATAATAATAGGAAGCCCTTAAAAAAAAAAAAAAAATACGGGAAAAAAAATTCTGTATGAAACATGCGGCGAACCGTTGATGGCCAAAGATCGGCCGTTCTCCTACGTTTGGTACATGTTTTGCGTCTGTTTTTGGTGAAGGAAAAAAAAAAAGCCTCGTGAATATGGATGAAACGAGTCGTTATACAGTGGCCACCAAAAAAGCTTTGCACCGGAGGAGAAATCGAAAAAAAAAAAAAAAAAGGTCTCGACCTTCGTCTGAAATGATGCGCGTGCGGGAGAGAGCCGATAATAATGGCGGTCATTCACGAAGAAGACCTCGACCGTCCAGATTTTTTTTTTTTTTTTGAAATCTAAATTGGATGTATTTTGTCCTGAAATGGCGGATGAGCAGGTTGAACCTTGAGATTGTTCACTTCAGCAATTTCGAGGAGAAAAGATGCAATTTCGCCTTGTGTGGTCACGGCCGTTGCGTCCGCCTGACTGCGTATTTTTCGTTTTTCCTCGTTGTCTTGATTGAAATTTCGCCAAACGAAATATGTAAAGAGCCCCTCGTGCCAAAACGAAAAATGGCGGACACGCACGCAGGACATCATTTGAGATATCTCACCTTTAGAAGGCAAATAAAATAACATTCAATAGACGACGGGAAGTCGTTAACGTGTAGCCGTGATGTAATCTAACTTGATCTTTTATCTCTGTTTGCAACGTGAAAGAGGGGAGACTTTCTTTTTGGCCGCTCGTCGTTAAAGATTAAACCAAAAGTTTGCCCTACAGGTGAACGAGCAGCGCTTGATAACGTAACTGTCCTTTTTCTTTTTATCCTTTTAACTGCGGGGAGTGTTTCGGAATATGCGGGAGGTAATGGCGAAACACAACACTGACACGGTAGCGTCGACAAATTTTTTTTTTTTTTTTTTTCGTAAGTCTATTGCGCTCAGGTCGACTTTCACTTGTTTTATTTTTTTCGTTGCACTTCTCTTTCCTCCCCTTATTTTTACAGTTGTCTTTTAACTGTGAACCTCTTTCACACACCCCAAAAAAAAAAAGGGCGGCAGCTGCGGTTATCTTTCGCCCTCTTCGTTCGTGTAACTTAAAAAGGGAGCGGCTTTTATTTTTATTTTTTTTTATTTTTGTAGAGTTACAGACCCGGAGGTCACGAACAGTTCAATGCTAATTCTCTTGTTATTTTTCCTTTTTTCCATTTCTCTGTACAGGTTCTCATTGGCGAACGACATAACGAAAAACGCAGCCTCTGAAAAAGCAAGTGGGAAGGAAAATGAGCGTGATTTCTTCCCGCGACCCGGGAATGATGACGACTGCAATGTCGACAACGTCGAGGACGTCAGCGACGTTGACCCGACCGGGTTCAAGATCATCCGACTCACGACCCATCTTCCTGCTCGAACGATGTTTAGCTATCCGTTTCGAGCGGCTGGTTCAGTCAACGGCCGCGACGGCAGCGCCATCCAGCAAGAAATCCGAATCTCGACCCGGTTCGAGCCTCAGCCAATTGTCCAATTGGTTCAATTTCCATCAGCAACGGCAACCGAACGCCAACAGCACGACGATCGCCCCAGCAGCGCCGGAGTCGTGCGCCTCGTCCGACCGCACCATTCGCCAGCAACAGACCAAGGAGCCGGCCCTCGTCAAAGATTCTTCGGCTCCAGCCGGTTGGGTTTACGATGGCGGATTCGTTCTTTATCAGGTGAGTTTTTTTTTTTTTTTTTAATTTTTTTTTTTTTTTGCCTTTAATATGAAGGGGGGGGGGGAAGAATTGGCATCGCAACTTCTTTTGTTGTTGTTACGCATAGCAAAAAGAAAATGGTTGGGAAATGACATGGATTATGGATACAGCAGCCAAAAAAAAAAGAATAAAGATAAGGCATCGTATCATAAAAAACAAAAAAAAAACATGAGCTGGAATATATGAGAGAATCGTGCGAGTTTTTCTTGTTTCAAAAAAGAAAACAAAGCGAGGTCATTTTTTTTTTTTTTTTTTTGTTTTATCGGTTGTACCGACGAGATGAAACATTGAAGAAGAAAAATGGATTTCAGTTTGTTATCGGTTTTGGAAAAATTCCTGTTAAGGAGCGTAGGGAGACGAAATGAATGGACTCTACCGTCTGTAGGAAATAAAAAAAAAAACAAGGGCCGTACTTTAATCAAACATTTCCTCTTCGTTTTGAATCGAAAAAGTTAAAAATAAAAGAAGAAAACTGTTAAAATTTTTTGGGTTGTTGTTTTGGATTAGCGACTGTTTTATGCAGTGCCACTCCTAAACATTTTGTTGGAATGCCAAAAGCGAATAAGAAAACGGGCGATAGTCAAACGAGTGTAGACGTTGGGGACTGCCGTTCTTGGTCAAACTGGATAACGATAACCCTTTGAAGGTGAAATTCTGTCGCAGAGTGGCCAGCAACTCCATAACGAGCGCGACATGTTCTTCGAATCTGACCTGTCGACCATGATTTAGTCGACCGTGCATAAAAAAAAAAAAGCGAAACACAAAAATGCACACACACACAAAAAAAAGAAACAAGTATTTTTTATGTGCTCGTCAAACTTGACCTTTTTCCACGCAACAACTTTCATCGGTTCACCGCCAACTGTTTGCAAATGGTTTCGTTTGATAACGACAACAACATACACAGACACACACACACACACACACAAAAAAAAAATTCCGAAACCAAATGTTGTTGGTTTTTTTTTTTAAACCGATCTCTTCGGTTGTTTTTGGGTGTGGTCGTTTGCTGTGAAGTTGGAGGCGTGCACCTCTCTCTCTCTCTCCTCTTTGTTCGACTTTCTAACAACAACAAAAGCAAAACAAGCATTTTGCATGGCTGCAATTACGTGCGTTTCCCCAATGTTTTTCCATATGCATGCGGGCACTTTCGATCTGTGTGCACATCGCCGTTATAATATGTGACGTTTCCCGTTCTCGACGCGTTTTTTTTTTTTTTTTTTTCAAAAATGAAAGTGTTCAAACGTGTCATGTTTAAAAGATGGATGTGTTTCCGTAATTGGATTTGATAATAATATTTCCTTTTTGGATGTATGTCTATGGTTTGGATTGCGTCAATAGAATTTCCAAGAAGCCAACGGCTATTGCTACTGGAACGGTGCTTTGCTGGAAGCGGTGACGTCGCTGAAATTCGTCGGACACGTCACGCCGTCGACGATCCTCGTGACGGGCGAAGAATCCTCTTTGGAAACGGTCAGATCGGCCTGGGCTCGTAAAGTTCTTAGAGCTCCGTCCGCCTACATTATCGTCCTTGTCGGTGAGTACATTTATTATTATTTTATTTTATTTTTTTTCATTTTTCCAGTCAGTTTCATCGGACATACGTTAACAACGTCTTATACTACAAAAAAAAAAGAATGATATTTGGGAGGTCTTACGTGGGCCATTGAACAGGTTCTTTTGTCACCCTTTCTATGTAGCAATATCTTTTGCTCAATACTTTCTCTCTCGACAGCTTGAAAACTATTTGATCAGCTGTTGATAAGAAGTTAAAAAAAAAAAAAAAAGAAGAAAAGAAAGATAACCGGGTGGTAGACTTTATTCGCAATAGCTTGGCACAATCAGTAAAGCCAAATTGGCGTCTTAAAAGAAATGAAAGTATATTATTTCTTTTTCTTTTTTTTTTACATTGTGCAGCTGTTGCGACACGAAAACGAGTTTTTTTTTTTTTTTTGTTAAATAATTTGACGATTTGTTTGGTTTTCAAATTGAGTGAATCGTTTATTTCGGTATTTTCTACGTTAAAAAAAGGAAAACTTGTCGGGAATACAATGGCGGGATCAGTTGCGGTCAGTGGATTGCGGAATAGCGCGGGCTCGAAATAAGCGTTTGAATGAGAAGAAGAAAAGGTAAAAAAGACAATGACAAAAGGGGAAAAGGTACTTAGTGTCATCGTAAGTAAAATTGAGGTGAAGCCCACAAATAAAAAGATGGCAAAAAAAAAAAAAAAAAAAAAGCAAGTGGGAGGTTGGAAAGGAAAGTTTGGCGCGGATGTTCCTCCTTCCGCCTCATCGTTTTATCGGTCGGCATTTTTTTTTTTTTTTTTTTCTAACAATGACGGCAATTTTTCCAACCCGTCCTCTTACACTTCGAAAAGTAGTACTACATCCATTCACTAACGAAAAAAAAAAAAAAAGAATTTTTTTTTTTAAGAACTAAAAATAAAAATAACAAAATCCCATTTTCTTGTGTTGTCGAAATGATGGAGAGAAATCGCGGGCCAAACTTTCTACAACCGAGTCGCATTGTTGCCGTTTTCTTTAGACGATTCTCTTCTTCCCCATTTTTTTTTTCTTTCTTTTTCTGCTTTATCCACCGTCAAATGTTTTGCGAAAAAAAAAAATAAAAAATAAAGGGACGAGTTCAATCGGTTTGCACTCGTTCATTAAGACATCAAAGGAGCGCAGCGCAGCATCTCGCAACGATACATTTCGATTCATAATTGAGTTATAACGCAGCCCGAACTCAGCGGGGAGGCCCAGCCTATCGTAACATTAACCAAAGTCGCTTTTAAAAGAAATTTTTTTTTTGTTCTCCTTTAAAAATTGCTGTACCCATTGAGAAAAAAAAGAAAATGATTACAAAAGATGAGGTCGTTCGCCTCGTTGCGAGGGCAAGGTAACAGGGGGGGGGGGGAGAAAGGTTGAGCCATTAGTGGCCAAAAATAATTCTATAGCAAAAAAGGGCTTGATTGAAATGACATAATAGGAGAGTAGGGCCACCACCTCTACAGGGGAGGGTGAAGAGATCAAACAGGTCTTTATTACCTCTCTTTTTCTTCTATCTAAATACGTTCTTTGTTTGTTTTTGTTGTTGTTTTTTTTTTTTTCCTTTCGTGTCTCTCAAACAAAAATGGGAGTGATGAAAAAAAAAAAAAAATGAATCCCTTTTTATTGAATTCCCGACAATCACGATGCAAATGAAGCGTTGGAAGAGGAAGGGGGGGGGGATTTTTAAAACGGACTGTCTACAACACGGTGGGCGGACCTTTCAACACACGAGTCATTTGGGTTCAAACTCTCAGCTCCTTTCCATAGTCGACGACGTTGTCGGGTAAGAAGAAAATTGAGATGTGACACGAGGGAAAGTTCTTTTCTTTTTGAAAAAGAAAAAAAAAAATATATATATATATATATATTCCCTCTTTATCCGTAAGACATGAACGTCTGTCGTGAGTGGCCGTGAGTCATTTATCGCCTGCGGGCTGCTCGTCTCATTCAAATTACATGTAGTCTGTACGCGTACAGAGAAACCCCCATTTTTTTTTTTATTTGATATATGTACGTCCTTACATTCTCTTATTGTCGATCATGTTTCTTTAGAACAGGCCAAACAAACACATTTCGTTTTTTTTTTTCCCTGTCCCTAACAAGTAGTAATGCCAACAACGGTTTTCTTCATTGTGTATCTCTCGATAAAAACTTGTATTATTATTATTAGCATTAAAGTTAAAGAGAAGACCGCATTGAGACACGCGCAAACTTTGAGGCCGCGGTCGTGTGCTCGTCCAACCTCGATATGTGGGTCTAGCGCGTGAGAAAGGCCCGTTGCTGATGGGCACGGGGTGGCAGTTGACCCAACTATTCCCATTCCCATCAGTGTGTTGGCAGAATACCCCCTTCTTTCTTTTCTTTTTTTTTTTTTTTCTTTTTGTTTTTTTTCTTTTTTCAAATGGAAATAGTTTCCCGCGTTGCTCATCTCTTTTCCTCATTGATAGAGAATCACCAGAAAAGGGCGAAGACAACAAGCCAAAGAGAAAGGAGGAAGAACATTTCAATGATGATGATGATGATGATGATGATGATGATGATGATGATGGAAGAATAGAGCGTGACGACCAACATACACACATACACACACACAAAGATATTTGCGTATAAAATGATGGTAAAAAAGAAAACGAAAGACGGAACAAAAAGATGTTCAATGGGCCGTGTCATTTCTTCCTTTTTCTTTTCATCTTAAGTGATTTATATTGGAGAACACACTCGTCGTCGTCAAGGTTCTTCGACAGAGGTCGACATGATGACACTGTTTGAATAGGAAAAAAAAAAAAAAAGGCTAGGCGTTTACCGGTGTATGTGTGTGTGTGAGTGTCCTGTATATTAATTGCGTGACGTCAACCAACGACAATACAACGAGGCCGGAAATGAACGGTCTGTCCGATGTTGTATCGGTATAGGATATAAAAATCCTATTAGCGTATGTTTCGCCCCCATCTGTCGGGACCGTGTCCTATTGTGTTGCGTTTCGTTATTGTTTGATTGTTTTCTCCCGCGGCCCCGGCCATTTCTGCGTGTCGGGGAGGGGAAAAGAGGGAAATTTAAATACAAACATGAAATAATAGACTACATATATATACACGGCCATTGAAATAATCGTGACTTGGTCGTGGCAGTCGGATATCGTATGCAACAGCTCGCACAGGTGTGACAGGTGAATTCGGAAAATAAAAAGAAAGTCTCAACGAAAAAGAAAAATGATTGCAATTGAATTTGCGTGGGAATTTGATTAATTTTTCACTCGGATTATTATCCCAGGGCAAGGTAAAAAAAAAAAAAAAAAAAAAAAAATGTGAGAATACAAATGAGTTGCATGAAATCCTTGGCATAGTTCATTGCTATGGCATTCATTTAAAAAGTCGGTAGTGCGGTTGATTGATGTCTATTTCTTTTGTTCTTTTACGGACGCAAAAAAAAAAAAATAATAAAAAAAAAAATAAGTAAGCATTGTGCAATGCGCAAGACCACCGATTGTTTTTGGAAAAATGACGAAATTATTAATTCTTTCCTTTCACCACGGCTATCAGGCGATGTCGACGGATGTGCGGTACAGCCCATCAGCCAAAGCCAGTTCACTCCGCTGCCCGAAGCGCTTTGCTGGGTCATTTGGGAGTTGAATCTGGCCGAACGATCGACCGCGCTCGACGACGTGACCGCAGCACTCGGTACGACAAGTTTGACGCAACATTAAAAAAAAAAAAAAAAAAAAAAACCCTGTCTCTTGCGCTTTTTTTTTTTTTTTTTTTTTAAATAAAAAGAAATTTCGCCGGTATACCATATCCGGATACATTGACACGAAAAATGTAAGCAATTGCGGTTTTTTTTTTCGCGTGATGGTGCTAATAATAATAATAATAAAAAAAAAAACTAAAAGGAAAATGGGTCCCCTATCGTCGAGGTCGTTTGCTCGTGTACATGTTTATAAAGATTTCTAAGTTTAAACAAATTAATGTGTCTTGTATTGATTTATTTTTCATTTTTTTTTTTTTTTTTTTTGCGTTCACTATCGACTTGTCTTCTAGGTAATGCCTTCCCGGATTTGGTACCGCCCAGCAACAAAGTTGTCTACGACACGCTCGGCAAACTCATCCGAGACCGAAAGGTAAGAAAAAAAAAAATATATACACAACAAACCGTCTCTTCCCCCCCCCCCTTTTTAATCAGTACATTTTCCATTGAGTTATGCAACATTTCTCGTTTGGGAATTTTTTTTTTTTTTTTTTTTTTTTTTTGTTATGATGACACAGAATGTCGTTAATTCTTTTTGCAAAAAGAAAAAGGAAAATTGATATTGAGCCATGGTGGAAAACACATACCCCCTTGGACACGATGATGCATTCGTTGCGCATTTTTTTTTTTTTTTTTTTTTTTTTGTCTTTTTGTTCTTTTAAAAGAAAGCCTTTGAATCCCGAAAACAGATAATTAATTCAAACAGGCGTGTAGCTTTTTTCAATTGATATACTGCCCCGCAGCATCGTGTTTCAGCATCGTTTATTCACGCGAAAACAAACCGTGCCGAATCGATAATCGAGGACTCTGTAGAACCGCAGCAGGAGCTGTGCCCGTCCATCATTCCGCCATTATTTTCAAAAAAAAAAAAAAAAAAAAAAAAAAAATGCGGAAACAACAAACTATGCAGGAAAATGACTCTGAACTCTCAAGCGCTCAATCGTGGTAGTTTTTTTAAAGCTATAGAAATAATAACAGGGTTGGGTAGATGCTTGTTTTGTTTTGTTTTTTTGTTTTTGTTTTTTTCTTGTTATCTGATTTCTTTTAAAAGGGAGATATCGACGTTTCACTTTCCAGTTCAACTCGGACACGATCGTAGCGGCCTCCCTTTTTCTTCTTGTACACACGCGAAACGTTGACCGAATGGAGCGTGTTACAGTTGCCCCCTATTGTTTGATTTTTTTTTATCAGCGGGGACGCGCACACGATTGTGCGTGATGGATTTTGGCTGTTGCTCTCCAAGACGTGAGCAAAAAAAAAAAAAAAAAAGGTGTCAGCGACCCTTGTGCAGAGATCTCTTCCTTCTACATCCGTCTTATCCGTGCGGGACACGTAACGTTGCATTTGATACAGTTAGATGATGAATATTATTCATCGCATTCAAAAATAGAGAAAATATAGTAGTAGGAGCTATCGTTCGTCACGCCGTAGCGCCACTTCCGTCGCTATGTCGAATCGCCGTGTTTTGCTGTCCAAAAACTCTCTCCCCCCCCCCCCTCACCAACTTTTATCATCAAATTTGTTTTTCGTGTTTTATTTTTTTTTTTTTTTTTTTTTTTTGTTCTTGACTGTCTGCTTTAACGCGAGGCGTTAAGTTTTTTTTTTTTTTCCTTTCTTTTCCTTCTTGATAAGAAGACGGGATTTACGGCTGCGTGACAGTTGATGATGAAGGGAAGCTCACGGAACGAATAACTCTGGCCACCGGCGGAGCGCGAGCTTATTGTTAAGAGCTATGGGGTCCTCCGTGTGGTGTATACCATGATGAAAACGAATTACACATAAAATCCATCCATCAACCGGTTTTTGATTGCGAGACAACATTCAAACGAGTTCTCTCCTTATTCTCCCTTTTTTTTTTTTTTCTTCTTTTGAAGTTTGAAGTTTTCCTGATTTTTTTTTTTTTTTTCTCTCTTTGTTTTTCTCGAAGAGGAAAAACTAAATGAAAATGTGTTTCGAGATTTAAAACAAAAAAAATAAAAATAAAGGTGTGTGCGTGTGTGTGGAAAATCAGCTTCTATAAACATTTGGGGGCCTCTTGCTGGCTGGCAAGCAACACAATTTTCTTTCTCAAAGACGCCCTTGATATTGCCATCAAGGTTCTCTCCCCTCCTCCGACTGTAATCAAAGCGAACATCTGATTCATATCGCTTGTTTTTCTCTATCTCTTTGGCTTCTCGAAAAAAATTCAATCACCCCCATAATACGTGTGAAATCACATATGTGTCTTGTTCTCTCTGTAATTTTCTTTTTTTTTTTTTTTTTTTTTTAACATTTCTTTTTTTTTTTGCTGCAATCGCCAGATCTTTTACAACGGAAAGGGCTACGGTGTGGTCACGCCGGACACTTACCGCAAGACTTCCGTCGTCGAGAATGGCGAGAAGGGCCTGTTGCTCAGCAACGAAGAGGCTCTCACCCGGGCCCACGGCGCCGTTGAGAGCTACCCGCAGGGCAACGTCGTCCACAAGGCCATTCAGACCAACCTTGTCGACGTCATCTGTCGAGGTATGTTGTCTCTCTTAATTTTTTTTTTTCCTCGAATTTTTCGTTTTTTTTTTTTTTTCTTGTTCTTCATTTTACACGACCATCTATTAGTGAAGAAATGCGCAAGCGGCTGTCAACCAAAGAGTGTCTTACGACCGGGAGGGGAGGGGGGAGGACGAAGTCTAATTTGTCTATTCATGCATGTAACGACTGAAAGAATTTGATTTGTTTTTTTTTTCTTTTATTATATTCACACAGGTAATGGCGCTGATAAGATCCTGTACGGCAGGACGAGCGACGAATTGCTAGCGCCGGCCAACAAGCCGCGCTTGCAGCGCCAGAGGTCGTTAAAAATGTTCCACGGTGTCGGAACTTCCAAGCGACTGTCGTGGTCTGAATACCGGCTAAGCGGCATCACCAGCGGCGGATCGCTCAAATTGTCGCAGTCCAAAGCCAAGAAGTTGCTGGAAGAGTGCGCTCACGTCAGCGACTGGGACGAAGCCACCACGGTGTTGAGCAACGATGAGACCAACGCCCCGATTAAAACACATAAAGGTCAGCGCACTTCGCACTCGCGTGTTTTCCTTATTTCACTTTGAGCCTTTCCTTTTGTTTTGTTTGGTTTGTTTTTCTATAAAAAAAAAAAATTAAAATGAATGTTGTCTTTTTGTGTGTGTGTGTGTGTGTGTGTTAACAGAAAAGACGTCGCTTTTGAGCCGACTTTTCCGCAGGAGAAGTCCGTCCAAGAAGCGAACGACTGTGAGCACCTTTAACGCTCAATTCCCTCCGCCGGAATGGCTGGACACGGGCAACGGTAAAATGCTTCACTCGCATTCGGTGGCCGTGCAAACGCAAGCGGCAGACATCGCCGCCTCAGCCGAAGAGACCGTCGAGGTACGAATGGAAAATCCTACACGACCCGTTTTATAAATTTGATTGATCTCTAAAATTTGGGGCTGACATTCGAAATTAGACACAAAAGTATGCAGCGCTGAACAGCAGCGCCAGGTCTGAATGTTCGACGTCGCTTTCGTTCTCGTCGCCGACGCCGACGCGTCGGTCGATGCAGAGACGAGTCACATTGTCTCAACCGCCATCGGTCCGTTCGGAATCGTGCAGTCCCTTCCGCCACCATCACCACCAGCAATACCCGACCATCCACGCCAAAGTCAGTTCAGACGAAACGGGTAGAGTGAACGGCCCTCGCGGCTCGCCGGCAACGTCCATCTCCTCCGGACTGGGACGCTCTTTCTCACCAGCCTCGGCTCATTCTTACCAACGGCCTTTGGGCTCCATTTTACGTTCGTATTTATTGATTGTTTTGTTCTCTCTTACTGCCTTTTATTAATGCAAGACAATTTGTTAATTACAGGTAATCAAAGTCCGCCATCGCCGACGCAGAGCACCGATTCGCTTTATTCATCGTCGGTCGGTCCCAGCGCTAGCGCCACTTGTCGTTCGCCGGTGCCCAGTTTGGCGTCGAAAACGACAACGTTCAGCCACGACAGGCCGTTTGAACGGTTGATTCCCGCCAGAGCTTCGTACGGAGGAACCATGGGGAGACCTAGAGCTCCGCCCACCAACTCGGAACAACAGCCCAGGATGACCGACTATCAGCCGTTCCAGCGATTGTCGGCTCGCAGTGTTTCACTCAGGTATGTTTTTATTATTCGATTTTGAATGCCAGAGCGGTGTTTTAACTTGATTGTTATTCTCGAGTAACAGGCAACCCAACAGGGTATCACCGATGAGCAGCCCTACGCTCTTGGGTTCCAGCGTTCCTCGACCCTACGTCCCAGGTCGAATCGGATTGGCCGAACAGAAGAGCTTGATTCTCCAACAGAAGGCCACGATTCGCGATCAGTTTTTCCAGACCCCGTTGACGGCCCCGCCGTTGATATCGTCCATGATGAGCGGCAATAATATCAAATCGAAACTGTCGCTGCCCAGGACGGACGAGCTGAGCAACAACAGCAGCTACAACACGGAGAAAGCCTCACCGGCCCAGTCGACCGTCAGCAGTGCCAGCAAGAAATACTACGAAACCGATTTGGATTTGACGATCAAAGTGCCTAAGAAATCCAGCGGATCGTTTCATCAGGAAGCCAGAAAGAGTTTGGCGTCGAGCGAAATTAGCGGGCCGACCACGGCCAGCCGGGTAATCAACATTTCCGTTGTGAAGAGCGAAAGCCTGAACTACGTTTCGCAGAACAACGAGACGAACGCCGGTCATTTGACCAACAAAGAGAACACGGAAGACATCAAAATGGATAGGCAAAACTTTACCAGTAAGCCCGCGATGATTGATCAGTTGAGTGAATTAAGGTTAACGTCGTGATGTGATTTGTTTTTATAGAGAAATCGAGTGAAGAGAACTTTCGGACGTTCCCAAGTTTGACGGAGCTCAACATCAACTTCAAGTCCATAACGGGCCAGAAGATTCTTCAGGGCTTGAATTCCAACAGCACCGACACTTTGGTGGAATTGTCGATGCGTGACTGTCCGGATGTCGGCAAATCGGATTTAAGCTACGTCTAGATAAGGAGATGAGAGAAGTGTGTGTTCAGGCTTGCATTCAGCCAATCAGCTCCATCACCTTCGCATACAAACAAATCGGTTTATTCATTATTATTCAATCTTTTATACATCGTGTGAATCCACATCAACTATGTGCTGTCTCATATAATGCCTTTAATCAAGTTTTGTATAATCGTAGGACGATAACGCTCTACATAGATTTTTAGAGACCTTTTCGAAGGTCTAAACATATTTACTGGTGTAATGATTTTCCAGCTTGGATTTAACAAATACAGTTATAATCCGCTTGTATGATTTTGGTTTTTTCCCTCTTTTTTTCGCATCCGAATTTCAAAATAAAATTCACTAAAATAATTCAGTTGATTTTTCTTCTCTGTTTGTGATTTGATTTTTCTTATTTTCAATTTCAACTTTATAAGTTTATAATTAAAGGTAAAAAACCAAAGAATTATAAAAGCCGGGCCTATTATTTTGTCGGGCTTAATTTTTTTTATGCTAAAAAAAAACACTCGCTGGAATTGGTTGAGTATGACAGGATATACTGAAAATTGAATGCTGAATCCCGTAAAATTGCTATTGTTTTTAATAAGTCAACCGTTTTTGCAATACACCGAATATTTGGCACAATGCAAGGGCGCCAGTATGCTACAGGCTGTAGCATACTAGCGCTGTAGCCTACAGCGCTAGTGCGATGCAGCGGAAATATTCGGTAAGTATATATTGAAAATTTACTATAAATCTGAGTTAGATGGCGATAGCAGTGAAACAGAGAAAAAGGTTGGTCAGTTGCAGTTAATCGTTTTTGAGGTACACCGAATATGTCTGCTGCATTGCGCAAGCGCCGCAGCGTACTGGTACGCTAGCATTGTGTCAAATATTCGGTGTATTTCAAAATTGATTTACTTAATTTTAAAAACAGCAATTTTCCCGGAATCAATATTCAATTTTGAATATACCCTGTGATATTCAACCAATTCCGATGAGTACCAGCTTTTTCAGAAAAAAAAATTAAGCCCGATCGAGAAAATTCGGGCTTATTTTAGTCGGGCTTGCTTCGTTGGGTGAATGTATATGGCAATGGCCGTTTTACCCCCCCCCCCCCCCAAAAAAAAAAAAAAAAAAAAAAAAAAAAAAAAAAAAAAAAAAAAAAAAAAAAAAAAAAAAATCACACTTTTACCTTTTTATTTCCCAGTAGCCACCTAACGGTTGCATTCGTTATTACAGGACTATAGGCAATTTGAGTCCATTGGATCCCAACGGCAGTTAGTTGAGTAGCGTGCCTGGAGAAAAACTCGTGGCTTAAGAAAAATATTTTAAAATGGATTTTAGTGCAATTCTGTTAGTGCTGCAATAAAAGAATCGTTAGTAATAAGTCCGTGCAGCGAAGGAACTGAACAATTGTGGAACCAAACTTGGACCGAAAATGAGTTTGGTACGGAAACCCAGAAATGGCACAAGTTCAACATGAAACATGGATTTGGTACTTCTCGGTTTTTTGTCTATCGAAAAAGAATTTTTAATGCTATTGTTTTGCATTCACACAACTTTAGGGGGGGATCAAATCAAGTCTGGAAGTGTTACAGGATGGAAGAGTCAGCCTGTAGTTGAAAAAACATGGAGAGTGCATTACCGTTAAGGTGTGAGGTAAAGTAATAGAGTAATGCAAGTTGTCTAATGAGAAGTACCATCTTGTGTTAAGGAATCCGGTACAACAGCAATCTTTTATAGTTCTGTCACAGCTAGAAGCCTCAAATAATTCTACTTATCTGGCTAAAGAACAACTTATCCTTTATGTTCAGGGTGTTGGTGAAACTGGGTACTTAAATGGCCCTAAAGATGTTTTACTTTGCTGCCATTGCAGAGATGAACATCATACATGGACTCTTTAGGTATGAAAGGAATTTTCTTCAAATAATTTTGAATTTATGACAAAGAATTTCTTCCCCTGTTTTGCCAACCAGGTCTAATCTACAAAAAAAAATTTAGCCAATAGAAAAGGATTTTCACATACTGGGAACACAGCCATCAACAATGCAACATGCTATGGGTGCTAGTTGATCATTCAAGAGCCTTATACAATGATGTTAATCTGCAATTTGTATGTCCTTTCCCAAGCTTCCACTAGAAGTTGAATTTATGAGTCATGTAAGTCACATGAGCAACAATTGATATGCTTAATAGTGTTGGTTTTCTTTTCTCACATATAGGTTAATAGTAACATTGGATCCGAAAAGATTCTTGGTTGGGGCAAGACACTGAATAAATTGTAATGATTGGATCGATGACATGACATTTCCATACTTCATTCGGAATCCCGAGACGGTATTTTTATTTAACAAATTGAAGCGCATATCTGGGCTCCCTTCTTTTCTGTGGCCCCGTTTCCCTTAAATTTTTAATAAGCCCGTAGGGGGTCATGCCCCTACTGTACGGTATATATAAAAACAACATATACCGAGGTTTGGAGGGCTCTGGCCGGAAAGGGGACGTGGGGTGTCCGCTTAGTCCGATGAAGTCTTCACGGAGGGCGACGTGGCTGCCCACAAATCCGAATTAAAGGCTAATCGCTCCTGTAAAAATGTTCCATATCTTCGGCTCTTCTTCCGGCTTCTCTTAGCCAATCACCGGGTAATCTCCCCGGTGGGTCAACAAGGCAGTGTCTCCCCCTGCCTGGGTTGACGGCAACTTCTGAAAGGGCCATTGTGCCTTTTTAGAGTTGCAAAAATAATTGTAACGTGCAGAGAATTGCCAATAAATTTTTTTTTATAACATATTTTTTGCAAAATTTATTTTCATTCGTTGTGGTGGTTCGCTGTTTTCACTTTTATCTTACCTTTTGTATTCGTATATTTTTTTACCAACTTTTTTTTTATTCATCTTTCTCTGTTCATCTCTATTGGTTTTGCCACCTTTGATGGAAAGCATTGTTTTCATTGGTTTTTCATTTAATTGTAAGTATTCAATTATTACTTATTACACTCTTTGAATTCTTTAACGTAGAACGACGTGTAATTTCTGAATGTATTCTGAAGCAATTTGTTATTTGTATATTTTTTTACTCGTATGGGAACCGATCCCCAGACATTCAGCGTGCAACGCCGATGCTCTATCATTGAGCCACGAGATATATTTAAAACTTTTATTATTGCATATCATGTGTTATCGTCTAGTTTATGCAGTCTTTCACAATTATATGTTTATCTTTCTATTATTTTTCCAAGGTCCATAGCTCTGTGGTAGAGCCTTTAGCTGCGATACTTGTTTCCCTGGGTTCAAACCTCAGTAGATGTTGATAGAGGAAACAGAATAAACGTAGATAAGAATATTGAAGTATTGAATTTCAGATTTATTATACGTGTAAGTGCCTGTCAGCAATGTGACTAGAGTAAAAAAATATTGAAATTACAAGAATCATCAGAACACATTCAGAGCATCGTCGTTCTACGTTAAACATTCAAAGGGTTCGATAATTGGATAACAATTGGATGCATACAGATATACGATAAACCAACAGAAACAATGCATTCCATCAAAGGTGGCAAAAAACAATAAAGATGAACTGAGAAAGATAAAAAAAAAAAAGTTGGTAAATGTAATGTGTGAAAACAGCGAACAAAGACAACGAATGAAAATATATTTTGCAAAAAATATGTAATAAAAAAAAATTTATTGGCAATTCTCTGCACGTTACAATTATTTTTGCAACTCTAAAAAGGCACAATGGCCCTTTCAGAAGTTGCCGTCAACCCAGGCAGGGGGAGACACTGCCTTGTTGACCCACCGGGGAGATTACCCGGTGATTGGCTAAGAGAAGCCGGAAGAAGAGCCGAAGATATGGAACATTTTTACAGGAGCGATTAGCCTTTAATTCGGATTTGTGGGCAGCCACGTCGCCCTCCGTGAAGACTTCATCGGACTAAGCGGACACCCCACGTCCCCTTTCCGGCCAGAGCCCTCCAAACCTCGGTATATGTTGTTTTTATATATACCGTACAGTAGGGGCATGACCCCCTACGGGCTTATTAAAAATTTAAGGGAAACGGGGCCACAGAAAAGAAGGGAGCCCAGATATGCACTTCAATTTGTTAAATAAAAATACCGTCTCGGGATTCCGAATGAAGTATGGAAATGTCATGTCATCGATCCAATCATTACAATTTATTCAGTGTCTTGCCCCAACCAAGAATCTTTTCGGATCCAATGTTACTATTAACCTATATGTGAGAAAAGGAAACCAACACTATTAAGCATATCAATTGTTGCTCATGTGACTTACATGACTCATAAATTCAACTTCTAGTGGAAGCTTGGGAAAGGACATACAAATTGCAGATTAACATCATTGTATAAGGCTCTTGAATGATCAACTAGCACCCATAGCATGTTGCATTGTTGATGGCTGTGTTCCCAGTATGTGAAAATCCTTTTCTATTGGCTAAATTTTTTTTTGTAGATTAGACCTGGTTGGCAAAACAGGGGAAGAAATTCTTTGTCATAAATTCAAAATTATTTGAAGAAAATTCCTTTCATACCTAAAGAGTCCATGTATGATGTTCATCTCTGCAATGGCAGCAAAGTAAAACATCTTTAGGGCCATTTAAGTACCCAGTTTCACCAACACCCTGAATGTAAAGGATAAGTTGTTCTTTAGCCAGATAAGTAGAATTATTTGAGGCTTCTAGCTGTGACAGAACTATAAAAGATTGCTGTTGTACCGGATTCCTTAACACAAGATGGTACTTCTCATTAGACAACTTGCATTACTCTATTACTTTACCTCACACCTTAACGGTAATGCACTCTCCATGTTTTTTCAACTACAGGCTGACTCTTCCATCCTGTAACACTTCCAGACTTGATTTGATCCCCCCCTAAAGTTCTGTGAATGCAAAATAATAGCATTAAAAATACTTTTTCAATAGACAAAAAACCAAGAAATACCTAATCCATGTTTTATGTTGAACTTGTGCCATTTCTGGCTTTCCGTACCACACCCATTTTCGGCCCAAGTACGGTCCCAAGATTATTCAGTTCTTTCGCTGCATGGACTTATTACTAACGATTCTTTTAGTGCAGCACTAACAGGATTTAAATTTAACACACTGTCAAATGGTGCACTGAATAACTAAACAATAAACAATTGCTTGTTAAAATTCTATACTTATTTTGAATTCTTATTTGAAAAGTTTAGGTACCTGACTGTGTTTTCCTAATGCCAACTCATCCTCACAGTCAGTTAGGATGAGTTTTGAAATACCTCCTTCATTGTTTGGAAAGTGTCCCATTCTAATGTGTTTTTTTTTTTCAAGTAACTGAGCATGTAGACTCAAAATTTGAGCTAAAAAAACACACATGAATAAAAGAACACAAATACAATCATTATGTATTACCATCCTTAGGTTTGTTGTTATCTGATATTCTGTGCTGTTGCAATAATATAGCCTGCGGGTTCAT
The DNA here is from genome assembly GCF_022539665.2 of Daphnia carinata. Taxonomy (NCBI): domain Eukaryota; kingdom Metazoa; phylum Arthropoda; class Branchiopoda; order Diplostraca; family Daphniidae; genus Daphnia; species Daphnia carinata. Next base: position 4,198,915 of record NC_081338.1, read on the forward strand.
AATTTAATCTAATAAGCAATAATTAATAATTGAAAACTAATATAATAATTTTTATACTTACCATCCTTATCTTTGATTATCTTATCCATTTTTAAATATATTTGTCCAGCCACGCGTTTTTCTCCAGCCACGCTACCCACTAGCTGCCATTGGGATCCAATGGACTTAAATTGCCTACATGCCTGTGAATCTGACCGGTAGATGGCTGCGGGTCAGTCTGTGTTTTTTTTTTTTTTTGGGTTAAACGCATTGCGATAAGCATATGGCAACCAGTTTAACCCTTCACCTTCAAAAACAATTGACTTCATTAAAAAATAGCAATTTTTCCCTGTGATATTCAACCAATTCCGGTGAGTGTCAGTTTTTTCAGAAAAAAATTTAAGCCCCCCCCCAAAATATCGGACTGCTATCGCCATCTAACGGTCATATTCCAAGCTCTCTACATTCACTAACCGAATATTTCCGCTGCATCGCACTAGCGCTGTAGCGCACTGGCGCGCTAGCATTGCATCACATATTCGTTGTATTTCAAAAACAATTGACTTCATAAAAAAATAGCAATTTTTCCGGAATCAGTATTCAAGTTTGAATTTACCCTGTGATATTCAACCAATTCCGGTGAGTGTCAGTTTTTTCAGAAAAAAATTTAAGCCCGACCGAGAAAAGTCGGGCTTATTTAGACTCTAAATTTCGGTTGGGCTTAAATTTTCATATCCCCAAGGTATCTACCTAGCCTTCTCTGCAAGATTTAGTGTGAATTTTACTAGTAATTTTGATATATTTGTGGTTAATATTAGGACCATATTATCTGGGAACCACAACCTGCTTGTAATGTACGAAATAAGCTCTCATTGAAGACATAGAACTTTGAAGTATTCAAACCTTATGTCAGGTGTAAAAGTGTTGAAGGTATTGCTGGTTGAAGATGTTGAGTTTTCAAATAAAATCAAGAGAACCATACAACTATGAATTTGCAATGTAACTATTCTTGATTAATTAGAAATAAAAGAATACCTTCAAAATAAAGTTTTCTGCCTTGCTTCTGGGGTCATTAAAGGCTTAGCGTCTAAGTGATGTTCCTTCTGTGCACCTTCTTTTGAGTAATGCCCAAGCCAACGAGTCTTAGTCACCGCCTCCACTTTTAAATATAAATCTATTTTCTCTTTCTTTATTTCTTTCCTGTTTTCGAAGGGAAAATAAAAGAAAAAAAGAAATTTCCTGAGTAAAAAAACCTGTTTTTAGTCAAATTATAGGTGTATTTAATTATATGTAAATATGTATGTACACTCAAAATTGCTTAGTTTATCAACCTTACCATCCCTAAATCCTCCCCCTTTCAATAATTGACTAGGCTATTTTGCGCTCTAGTGTCTCGTCTGCTACTCGTCTCGTCTTCCGTGCTGCCCTTTAGTGTTTGTCAAATACACAATGGTCCGAACGGTATTTGGAATAGTGGTAATGGTTGTTTTTTGTCAAATGCGTCACAACAATGGTCGAAAAAGCAAAAAAAAAAAAGAACGGTTCTGCTAAAAAAAAACACCCCGCAGAAAACTTGTGGTTTTGACGTACAAATGACGACGCAAGGAATTGGCAGGTAGAAGAAAAGGAAAAGCAAAAAAAAGTGGTTCTGTTAAAAAAACATTTTTGTTTGGCAGACAAATGACGTAATAACAAAACGTCCGTATGAGAAAAAAAAATAGGTTTTCAGGTATATTAGGTATTGGTATTCGGTAAAGGCAAGTGCGTCATTGCCATGTTTGGCCAGTGAATGGTGGCAACGAAATGAAAGTTTGCTTTTTTTTTCGAAGTCCAACACGTATTCCAAAATTCACTATTTCTAATAGTAATATTTAAACAAGTGAAATAGCTCAGTGGTAGAGCATCGGCTTCAGAAGCCGAAGGTCAAGGGTTCTATACTCAGAATCGGCAGTCGCTATTTTTTTTTACAAGAAACGTTTATTTGTCGAAATAACTGCAGAAAAAAAAAAACGATCCAGCGTCCCAGAATTAGAAAACTCGATATAGAAATCATATTAACCAAAAAAAAATTTCACACTGTAGGACAGCATGCTACCGATATGCCATAACTGTCCTTTCATTTGATCAATTAAAAAAAAATTTACAAAAGCTAAATGAATCAGTTTTGTAGTCAGGCATATGGGTTAGAAAGATAAACACGTAATCAAATTTTCAAACAGATATTGCAAGTTATTTAAATTAATTGATTAAATTAGATCTACAAGTAATAACAACTACCTATTTCTTAATTTACTCGGAGCATATCTCGACTAGCAAAACCCCATTGAGTCGAAGGGGAGCTAAAGTCGTAAACCATTCAACTCACGCCTGGGACCATCGCTTGCATGAATGGCGGTACATCGGCGTTGGACTAAAAAAAATGCATAGGATTAGTAGTTATGAACACAAGGGCAGAGAAATATAATCAGATGTCAGACTAGAGGAGGATCTTACGTTAGTTAACAAGCACACAAACTTTCCAGCGTTAGGGCCATCTCTTTCTTCGTCAAAGAACCTTATTGATTTTCCGACATTTCCCACGCGGCCCGTTCGACCAACACGATGAACATACTCTTCAATATCAGTTGGTAAGTCATAATAAACGACATAATTGACGTCGGCAATATCTAGGAAAACCAATACCAACATCAAATACGTAAAAAACGAACGAAGAACCCATAAAATATTACCTAAACAACGGGCAGCAACATTATCGGCCACGATATATTCCTAATACCATTTTTGACGTCAGGAAGCGCTTGCTCACGCCGACTCTGAAGACGATCACCATGGATGCTGGTAGACTACACATTTAAAAGCAAAGACACTTTGCCCAATTCCAACAGTTTTGATTCTTACTTGTAAGTTGTTATTGCACAAGAATCCTGCGACGAAATCCGCGGGCTTTTTGCTGGCGACAAAAACGATAGTCTTGGCATCATCGAGATCTTGTAAAACTTCTATCAGCTTAGCTCTCTTATCTCTTTTCGAGCACTGAAAAAACAGCTGTTCAACATCCGGATTGGTGCCACCAACAATGTCTGCTGTGACGCATATGTAGTCTTCCATGTACGACGCAGCCAGCGTTTGTACTTCATCTGGGAATGTAGTCGAAAACATACAAACATGACGGATTCCTTACAGAGAAACAAATAGTGTTACATCAGTTGAATCTCATACTCAAAAGCCATCTAGAACATACTTTCGGATGCATCGTTGGATGGTTAACAATTTTTTCAATATTGGGGCCGAAACCCATATCAAGCATTCCATCAGCTTCGTTCAAATTTTAAAACCTGACCCCCCAGAAGTCAAATAATCCACGGTCGAAAAAATCAGCCGCGCGGTCGCGACAAGAATATTGCACCCAGTTTGAAGGTTTGACCGCTGATGGCTCGTGACAGTTCCTCCATATATAATCACGACTTTAAAACCGAACTGTAGGAGAATTTACACGCCTCGCCGTGAATTTGAATGGCCAATTCACGAGTAGGTGCAACAATTACAAATTATGGCTTTTGCCCCATGGCATGAGACGCACCAGCAACATCTTGTTCTAACAATACGTTCAAAATCGGTACTAAGTACGCCGCCTGCATGAAAAAATGTTAAATTTTAGATGACTTAATCAACGAATATTACGAAGGGTTTGTTGAGTATCTTAGATGCAATTGGACCTTTTAGTAGTCGTAATTACTGGCGTGCCCATTCAAAGTTACTTTTACTTCAACTTACCCAGTTCATACTGAACCATTTGAATCAAATCAGTACGAGGGCATCAACGTTTCAAAATTACACAGCGTTAATTAATTGGATTACCGTTTTGACGGAGCCCCTGACAGCACAAGCAATTAAATCTCTTTTGGCAAGAATATTTGCAACGAAGCTTACTGAACAGGTGTTGGTTTTATGTAGCCGGAATTTTTGATTTTTTGAAGTGGTGGCTGGCACAGGTCGGCTTCTTCGCATGGTGTTACATATTGAGGTGCATCTTTTCCTGTAACCTAAAGCAAACCCAATAGATATATTTAAATCATAAAATACAGTTTCGAGAAATGGCTTACCTAAAGGGTGACTTTATCAACATTGTTAAAGCATCCCACACAGGCCTCCAGCATTCTTCACCCTTAAACAGTTTCTTTTCATCACATGCAAAGTTTCCGGAATGTATTTCTCATGTGGCTTTCCATCTTCCGTCAATTCACTGAATGGATTCGGGCAGCCTTTCGAGGTGTGGCCAGCTTCACGACACTAGGGGTAAAACAATGAACACTGGAACATAAAATATTTTCGTGAAGATAAAATTTGTGTTTACATTTTAACACTTGCTGCCACCAATGCATCCTCCATGAGGAAAATCCCTTGCTACATAGCCCCCTTCTTCGTTAAAAACGAGCACTAAAAATGTTGCTTTTTTGGTTTTTTGTTTACCTCATGGCAGGTACGACTTCCACCACAGTCGTGGCCAACTTGTGGACAATCCTCCGAGAAATGTCCTCCTTCCCCATACTATAAAAAGCACTAAGAAGTTAAGTTTGAATATATTTTTCGATTTTTCATCTTACTTTGCGACGTCAACGGACCACTACCACCGCCCACACCAGCTTGCGGACACTCTCTGGCAAAATGACCTTCACACTGTTATACATAACCATATTAAAGTAATCACACTAGGAATACAAAAAAATACTTACCTCGTGACCCTGGACAAAAAAAAAACACCAAAGCCGCGAGGTCAAGAAGTAAAATTTCACGAGGAAGGTAGACAGCAGACCGCACGCGTTAAGCCAATCTAGAAATATGCCTATAGCAAAAAAATGTCCGAAGAGCCACGGTTTAAGGCGCCTCTTGTGGACGCAAAAGTCATTTGGAGACACCTTATCGGTCACATATTAAATGTTTCTAGACAAATTTAAAGTAAATATCCAAATCAAGATTTGACTTTAAGAAAAAGGTAAAAAGCGTTATGCTTGGGGAAACACACTTTAACGTCTTGCTCCTTTTCTTTAGTTTATTACAAAACGGAGTATGATGAGTTTTTTTTAAGGCCATCCAGCTTCTCCGGTACTACCATGTCACATGTTTACCTGATCAATTCCAATGAGTTTCAGTTTTTGCTGAAAAAAAAGTCGGGCTTTAAAAAATTATATTTTTTCGTTCATTGTACGTAGAGAATTAACTAGAAATGTGACCGGTAGATGGCGATAGCAGTAAAATAGAAAAAAGGCCAATATTTTTTTTATTTTGGGTAAAACGGATTGCCATAATTTTGACGAAAAAGGTATATTACTTGAAATTCTGTAAACAATTCATACCTTATACTCTAAATGAAATGCTGATTCAGGGAAATTATTCGTTTTCTCGTTAAAGCAGCTGTTTTTGAAATATATTCAATAGTACGATACGTTGCTTTGTAAAGGCGTGCTGCACCGTACTGGCGCGCCAACTTCGATTTGAGAAGGTCGGGCTTATTTTCAAGCCCCAACTTCTTGAACATCGGGATCCGTTGAGTGAAATTGAACTGGATACCTTACCAGTAGACGGTAATTGAGCCATAATTCACACTGCATAATTCAAAATTTTTATTTTGTGACAGGACCTGTGTACAAACATTGATGTGAAGGAATTCATTTGATTAACGGGAATTCATCCACGAACAAATTATTCCATTCTCATTCAGACATCACAGACATTGGAAAATGATAGTTAACATCCAACAAAGCGCAAACGAAATAGAAGTATGTAAGAGACAAATTAGAGAAACGGCGCTCTTTGAAGCGTACGTATCAAAGAGTGCTGTAAAACGAAAGAAATTTAGTTCATTACGTAACGAATGTTTTTATTTTGTTATTGCAACTGGAAATAATCGGAGTACCGGCACTGAAAGTTTACGTAAAAAAAGGAAGCAAACAAAATAGAAACCAAATCATTGTTGCGACAAAAAACAATGTCGCAAGCCCCTTTTCATCATTTAGCAATGTTACGAGCACGCAGCCATTTATCGCAGAGGGTTAAAACGGCTGTTTGTTGTAAACGAGTCGCCTCTTGTTGGATATGTATCACATCGGTGGTTTGGCCGTTTTTAACAGCCAACAAATAGGCGGCCTTTAACCAGCCGAGATTAATGAAACTACGGATTTTGCTGGCGGGCTTCTTGATGTGGTGAACAATAAGTTCAAGATCGGGACTCCTGTTCTCTTTGTCGCGTTCCTGTACCAGCGTGGCGCACTCGACTAGAAGCTCATCCATGTCAAAGAAGCCAACCGACTGACTTGTCATCCGAGCTTTAATGAATTCCACTAGGTGGATTAAATCTGGCACTAGACCGAGACGAATCAGAACAAAAGAGGTAAGTCGGAAAAATCGGTCTAATCGAACGCGTAAATCGCTGCAAATGGTCCACGAAAGCTCAAAGGCAATTGCATCCGGACTGGCGCAAGCCACCAGCACAGCGTTAGAACAGCGGAATTGCCGAGAGCCGAGTAGAGTCGGAATTAAGTAGACGCCGCTGCTATTGTTGCTGTTCAAATCGCCGGAAGGACCGCTGATCCCATCCGGTGACTGTGTTACGCTCTTCACGACGGCCAAAAAAGAGCTTGATAATTTCCCTTCTTTTAAACAGCCGTCCAGAAATGCCGTGACTTTCATTTGGAGTTGGATAGTTTTCTGGAGTGCAATCACTTCATTCGCTGGCCACCATAGAGGCAACTGCCTGTCGTTTTCTCCTTGGTCGCCTAGATCTGCTTGACGGGCAAGATACTGATTCAGGTGAGCGACAACATCTTCCAGTAAATGGGAACGTGCAACAAGCGTCTCGACGCTGAAAAGATCGTTGAGGTAAAGTCGTCTGATGGCCACCAAACTGGCCCTAATCCAATCACCTGATAGACAATGCAGTTGATAGAGACTATTCCAAAAGCATTTCGTCTCTAGCATCTGCGTAGCGGCCAGCAGGTGACTCTTCCACGAGTGGAAACTGGCGTCGTGACGCTTCATCTCAATGACTAGATCTTCGAGTTTGCTCGACTTCAGACAGGGCAGAAGCAAACCCTGATTGAAGACGTCTGAAGTCTGATGGCGGCTGCTGCTACTTGAGGCAAAGCGGTGGACGGCCAGATCAATGCGGCCGCTTTTCTCCACCAAGTAGGCGCAGGGCGATTCTGGCTGGCCGTAATTCTCCAAGTAAAAAAGGATTTCTTCCATGATGCAATTCTTGTCTTCTACTTCAACCAAGTGGCCTGCACAAATGTCGCTTAAGCGCGTCAGCGAAGCCACAATCAATTGCGGATTGTCGCAGTTGAAGACGGGCGAGGGCAGAGACGAAGGAGATGATAATTTTCGCGTCCGTTTCGATGTCCATGATGAACCACTACTGCTTTCGTTCCTGTTGCCAGGCAAACTGGCGCACGGAATGCTCAGACTCTCCAGCACGGTGAGAATCTCTTGCAAAAGAGGAGAATTTTTTCCTGGTTTTAGACATCTTTGAAACCGCTGGCGAGCTCCTAGTTTTTTTTAAATCATATCAATAAATTCGATTAGCAATTGCTGCGACACAAATGAAAAAAGTAAATTACCTTGGAAATTTCCAGCTTTTAGGCAAACTAACCCCCAAGCTGCCCATACTGATCCGGCGTCGAGTCCAGCTTTGGTGCTAACGTCCAACGCTAAACTCCATAACTCAATTTCAATTAGCCGGTCCCTCAATTTTCTCCAAGTATCCAATTGTGACAGCGGTTGAGCAGGAAGTAGGTGAAGACAGTTGGCCGAGGCCAGTAGCGACAATAAATCAATTTGGCCGAGTAGAGCGTCGCAACGGGCCAGTCCTCTTGAAGGCTTACCCTTGCTTTGGCCAGGGGCGGCGATAATATCTGAATATCGCATTTTGGCACTGAGAATCAGAGATTTGATGAGGGAGAACATCATCAAAGGATCGGAGCAAACGTCCATCAACGTGCCGTGGAGCAGGTAGCGGTGCAAAGTGGCCAGCATCGAACTGCTCTGATCCAGGAGAAAATTGGCCATCGTTTCGTTGCAACTACAAAGGTGGACCATGGCTAATGCCAAAGCTAAATTCGGGGCGTGTTCGTAACTGAATTCACGCCGGGCAATTTGATTGTGCTGGACGTCCAGCGAGAGGCGCCACATCAGTTGGCCACCACCATCTTGCGATGGCAAGCGGATTGCGGAAAGAGCTTCCGACGGACGATCTTGTAAAGTCGAATGACAGTCGACACAGGTACGAACTGGAACATCGCCATAACCGTCGACTAATCTCCGATGAGGAGAACAAGCACCGCAGACAACTCGGCCGCACCGTCGGCAATGGTGGCGGCGATCGAACATGGAAAACTGGATAGTCTGACAACACGGGCACTGATTCACATCCGCATCTGCTATCCATTGATCTTTCGGTGGGACGCTGGCCGGTGGTGCAAACGTGTTATTCTTCTTTTTTTTAGGTGTATCGCCAGTCTGCCGGGCATCGGGCGAGTCTTTAGCCAGCGGAGACGTAGGTATTTCCGGCAAGCCGAGGGCGAGAGCTTTAGTGGCGTAGCGTAGAAGAATTTTGTCGATTTCTTCGGTATCTTCGTCGGGACCATTGAGCCGAATGACTTTGATCAAATCGGTAGCTACACCCATTTGGCTGTTCATTAAAAGTTGTTCTATGATGAGAAGCGGTTGAGATAGCAAATGTTCAACCTGCATAGCCGTCGGTTGTGGAATAGCTTCGAGAATGAGAGCTCCTAATCGAGCGGTTGGTTCTTCCTCCGACTCGGCCAATAGCGAATTATGAGCGTCGACTACTGGTGAAGGAGAATCCGGCAATGGACGGGCAACGGACCGTTTCGGAGGCCTAATCATGAGAGGCGGAGAAATAGCCAATTCCCTTTGACCAGCTTTGGACGGCCGTTGGAGGTAGCGCCGAAAGACGGCCATGGATTCGATATTAACACGTTCACCCACGGAAGAGTCTTGAAGAGAAAATCCATGTTCCGTCTGCAATTGAAGTTCAACAACTTGAGCTAAGAGTGGAGAATGGCCGTGGAGATAGGTCATTAATTTGACGACGAATTCACGATCTGACAGATCCACCAGTTTTATGGCTCCGGAATCGGGGATACTGCAAAGGCATTCAGCCAGGAATGATGGCAGCTCAATGCCGATAGAACGGGCAGTAGTTTCAATTTGTTCAATGGCTTCTGGGTCTTCACGCAAACGTTCCACAATCAAGACTCCGGCGTGGTGTTCTTCAAGCAGAAAAGCGGCACTTCCTTCACGCAAACGAGACGGAGTCAACTGCCTTAAGAGGTGAAGATAGCGTTTCATCCGAAGAAGAGGAGTTGTCGAGTGATACTCTAGCGGTTGCAAGTGTTGATTCAAATCTTCCAAAGCGGAATCGAATGCATCCGGGGGGCATCCACCATGTTGCGAAGCATCGATTAGTCGTTTATATGCAAGCCGGACAGCTTCAAGGTGACTATCGCGTTGTTGTAATAGTTCAAAATCAAATGGCAGATGAGACTGAATGGGGAAAGAACCAGGTGGCCAGCCAATATGTTCCAGGTGATAATTGCTGCAATCGGCGAGACGCTTCAGTGTTCGCCACGGCTCAACATTAACGTCAACTGTTCCTTCCACTTTTCTCAAAGCAAAATTAAGTAATTGGACGTCCAGCTGTGGCGTTGATAACGTAGACGAATTAATTAAATCGGCCATTAAAACAGCTGATTGCCAGTCATCATCCGCCGTTAGTGAAGGTACTGCCGCCTGTTGTAGCGTGCTGAGTTGCGTCTCAACAGCTGAAGGTAAGCGAACGTGACTCAGGGCAAAGTCGTTTATTTCGATTTCAGGATTTTCGATGCAAGCGACTTGCCTTCCGATGCGTTGAAGTTCCTGGACAGCCGAAGCGTGAGCCAAACTGAAATGCAATTCTCTGCCTTCTGGAGTCTCCCAAAGTTGATATAAATCGGCCACTTGACGGGCGGCAGACAACTGCGAATTCATCATGGACGTAGCCATCAAGGAGAGTGGGTCGGATAGCAATCGGTTGATTAGTAGCGGATCGATGGACCGGTCTTTTGATTTTCTCTGGTGGTGTGACGAGCATGGCGATCGCAATTTACGACGGCCTGGGCTGTAGCCATACCAAGTCTGCACGGATGGGTTGAGACGGGCAAGCCAAGCTTTGCGGACGACGGCGCAGCCATCCTGTGGCGGGCGTGAGAAATAGTTGGCCATTCGTGGATTGTGGTCGACAAGTTGCAGTCTCCAAAGCGCTTGACTGACGCGCTGCTCCAGTTTACGATGCCGTAACGATAATTCTTCGTCGTCGTCGACCTCGACAGCTTCCAGATGGCTTTTAAGCATCCGGAGCGATTTCTAAAACAATAAAAATGAGACGATGGAGAACGAAAATTAACACTCTGCTCGTCAGAAATGGGTCGCCGATCTTTTAGTTTTAAGAACCTTGCGGCGGCAATTTCGCTATTTGAATTAGTCTGCATAGTAAAGAGGTTTCTTTTTAATGCAGGTCATAAAAATGTTAAGTGTTACCTGGAGTTTATCAGGATCTTGACACAGAAATCCGAGGGACATGTCGCCTTTTTTCCCTGCTAAAGCCGTGCTGGACGTTCCCGTTTGGGTGTTGCTGGGGCTGTTGCTATTGGAAGGGCAAGAAGGGTCGCCACTCTTCCTGGATTGCAAACATTCTTCGGATTTCTTATCTTCTCCTCCGCTGTCCGACGCAGTTTCTTCAAAAAGAATGTCTTCCTTTCTCAAGAAACAGAGCGAAAATACATCTTCCATAACTTGCAAAGACAATTCTCTGCAACTGATGACCTTAATGAGATTGTCGACGTCTTCCAAGTTGGCGGTAGAGCTTTGTATTTTTTGGAGAGGTCTAAAAAGATATTGGATGAAGTGGCTGAGTACCAAGAATCCTCTGTAAACATTCATAGATGAGTTGCCCAGAAAGGCAGAAACATCCTGTTGATTGACTAGCTGCAGGCCTCCCAACACCTTCAAGGTGCTCAAACAGGACGGTTGTTGTGTGCATAGCTCCAAAATCGACTTCAGGGAGGCTCCTGATCCGTTGAGTGATTGTTCGAGACACCATACTGCAAAGCAGACTTTTTCCTTTAGCCACTTTAAGGCTTTACTGAATGGGTCTTCCTGTTCAAGCAAACGGAGAGACTTTTCCAACAGGTCAGACAACTCTGTGACAAAACAGTCTAGAATTTTAGTGTCAGATATGGATTCAGCTTGCAAAAAGGCAAATAGGGGACGTAAAGCGTGGAGGACTTCAGCAACTCCCGCTGGTAAAGGGAACATTCCACTGGTTGTTCTGGTTTCATCCTCCTGAGAAAAATCCGGCAAACATTCAGGTAAACTTCTTTTATCACATGAAAGTTTCCCCATACTCACTAAAAGTTGCTCAACGATGTGAGTATTATGGCGTATGACGTTCACGACTAGCAGATGTTTGAACTCGTCTGACGTCGAAGATGTGCTATTCACTTTGACTGGCGCCAGAAGCCCATCATCTTCGACTTCGTGGAAGACCTTTCCCGATTGGTGAGCCACATGGCCAACAAACCCGTTACGAAGCAAACACTCTCTTAGGTGATTTATGTTTATTTCAATTTGCGACGATGGATAAGACATAATGAGAGGGTTCACAAGGGGAGTGTTGTCTGGGGTGGGCGGCTGTTGTTTATTTCCAGCAGCCGAATTTAGTGGAGAAAGAAAAAACAAAAAAACAAAATTGTATTTACATCATCACATCCGGCGTTGCGATATTTATTAATATTCTCGTTTTTCATTTTTAGTTCTCTTTTTTTTTTTAGCCATTTCAGATTTCTCCGCTTATGTATTTACAAACTTTGCCTTCACTTCTGCACTACCCTACCTTCTTTTGCATAATTCAATCATCTAAGCCATATAGCTGTCGTTATTTTTGTCAAGCAACTTTTGCTGGCTGTTGTTGCCGCTACGTTAAACTGTTTCGAAAAAGTTTAATTAAAAAACGCCAACTGTACTCTCTAAACAAGCAGTAGACCTTCTCCTTTACTATAATCGTGTGTATAGCGCCCTGTAGACTGCGATGGGGACAATTCATTAATGATGATATCTTCTTCCCACTTCGGGTGCAGCAGCAGCAGCAGCAAAGCCGCCGGCTGGCTGGTCGCTTTTTGTGATGATTATTAATAGAAAAGGGAAGAAGAGAGACAGAGAGAGAGGGGAAAATGGGGATGTTGGGCCTGCTGAAAGGCCATATTACACATAGCATTACGTAGTGAAATGTGTACGTGCGCGTGTGTACCAGTATAGGCTGGTGATGGTGTTATATGATAAGTGGAAGCTCATCAGAATTTACAAAAACACTTTCGTAGGCTCGTCTACGCCAGAAATGTGTGTGTATATCGTAGGGCACTATCGGCAGTCCTACTGCTTTCAACGTCGTCGCATATCACTCATGCATGTAACGTTGTTTTAACTATATACTAGTTACAGAACCCGCCCCATATGGATCCTTGGTATAGAGTAAGAGAAACGTAAATGCAACTTGAAAGTAGGAGGAGAAACGTCAGACGAGGGGCGGAGTAAATGCAAACTATCCTGCTACACATCGAGTGTGTGTGTTTGCGTCTATAAAACTTTGTTGACTACTGCTGCGAATCCGCATTAAAATATTATAACACTGCAATTGCCAAGCTGCAGGTCCAAGTAACCTACCTATTTCGTGTATGGGTGTGTAGAAGGATTGACCGTCGAGTCGACACACACACACACACAGTGATTACAGCATGCACACAACTTCCATCCAGTTACGGTTCGAAATGTCTGACGAGAGTTCAAATTGCCTCGTACTTTTTTTTTTTTTTTTTTTTGCGAAAAGGGCGAATTTAATTAAAGTGAATTATTAAAACAGTTACAGACTTTAAATCGAAGGACAAACGTAGTAAAAATTCATATAATGTTTTTTCTTAGCAGAAAAAGGGAAAAGCGTGGTTGACATTTGCAAATGCACTTACTTTACAACACGTAGGAAAGCTCTGCGGAGTCACCCAGATGTGTTTAATTTCTACTGGAAGCTGCAGGGCTTATCTTTTATGTCATTTCACATGAGAAGGACAGTCACTGAACACGTCAACCAGCAAACACAGTCACTGGACACTAGATAGGTAAATCAGCAAACAACATTTGACGTCTCATACGATATAAACAAACGACTGCACCCAATGTCGAAATTGTTCGTCTGCTGTCAAAATTTTTTTCGTCTGGTGGAATGGATTCCAGGACGAAATTTGACGCATATCAAAACAAGAAAAAAGAAAAAAAACTCGTAATAAGTCTGAAATTTGAATTCCACTGCGAAATGGGGAGTGTCATCCAATTTCAAAATGCAAAATATTTTGTAAATACGTGAGTGGAAAGTCCAAACTGAGCATATGCAGTTACATGGCTGGGAAACATATTGGTCAAACGGCCACAGAATTATTTACATTTATTTTTTCATTTAACACCATGGAAAGGAGACATTACTGCTATTACGTTTTTCATTCTTCTACTTAAAAAAGAAATTGCTTCCCCGTAATACTACAGGATTTTTCAAGCTTTCAGCCGTCGTCACATGTTTTTTTTTTATTATTATGGGAAGAATGCTGGGCAAAATGCGTCCGATTGATAATGAAGGAACAGACGACGCCACGAATATCACGCTGGATTATGCAAATATCACCATGTAAATGTTATTGTATTCTTTTCTTTTGGAACTATACAACACAAAAGCAACAAGAAAAAAGGAAGAAATTCTGGTGGGAAATAAAATATATATATATATATATATATAAAAAACACATTTGCTGATGAAAGTGATGACCTATCGTCCCTTCTATTTGCTACTGTTTGGCTGGATGCTCTACTGATGATAATCATTCCGACACGTCACGAACTCTCATCAGCTGCAAAATATATTCAGCCTTATATATATATGTAGGATCTGGCGTACGGAAAACAAAAAAATAAAAATTTGGTATTCAGGTCACATCGATGACACACGGACGCAAAATGCATAAGCCCTGAGTTATTTGTTTCACAGCAACAATCAGTTGTTGTTGCTATACGTTTCTTTATACGCGTGAAGAAATCTCATACATAGAATACGTGGGGGCGTATATGTCACCCACAAACTGATACGAATACACATCATTTTGGCTTGTTGTATATGAAGGGAAAGGAAAAAAAAATACGATTCATTTTGAGGTTTTTCTCCGGGTGAGAAAAATGATGGGATGTTGACATCAATTGGCCTCGATTCAAGTCATCAGGCATTCTTTTATTCGCTTCGTTGATCACTCCGCTTACATCCCCTTTTTTTTTCTTTTTTAAGGAATTTTCTCTTTGCCTGCTATGTTTAGAAGGCTAACTGCCTAACGTATATTGTCTTTTATTGATTATAATCGGTAAAGGCATAGTACATCATAATTCGCTCGGGTGGAAATAGGGCCGCGTTCCGTGGAGACACGGCTCATTGGCGGTGCAATTGTCAATAAAACTATTTGGATGCGCTGAATTTTTGACTCGGGTCTAAATCTGAATAATGTGCGATGATTAAATAGTTGAGACTTTGTGATGCAAGATCGATGTGACTGCAAAAAAAAAACAAAAAATTATGTATAGCAGAAAGGCGACACGCGCCGAGGATAATTGCGAAAAAGGCTTTTCAAGGAAATATTTAGTAGAGAAAAGAAACGAAAAGTCCTATTAGATATGTTTGGTGCATTGTTGATTGTCGGTATTTGCTTGTAATCCGGCGTCGTGTGTGGGGCGACGACGTGTCAGACGAAGCTTATTATATCAGGAAAAAGGGGGAGCGTCCTATAAAATAATAGTGACAGTTTTACGAGTTGTTATTCTACCCGCTGTGTGTCTATATCGAAGAGCCTATTTGTATAAGGACTCCATTCATTTCTTGTATCCCTACATAAAAAATTAGGAGATTAATAGGAAAGATTTTGTCACGAATGGGGAAGAAAAAGAATCAAATTATTTTCCGTGGTGAAAGAGAGAAGAACCACAGGAAGATGTTGTACATAATTGGGTCCAAGAGTCAACTGGAAACCGTATTCTTATCGCTTCGGTGGACTTTACGGAGGTAGAGACAACCATTTCAAACAAAACAAAAAGCTTTGATGAGAAGGGGAAATCATAAGAAAAAAATTAGTCAAATGTGGGGGAAAGAAAAACACACAAAATCTGCTTATTTAAGTTTTCATTTCTTAATGTGGAAAGAAAAGAAAACAACAACATTTTAGTTGATTTACCCATTTTCGTGAGGAGGCGTTCCTAAACTCTCGTGTCGGGGATTTGCTTACGCGATGGCAGTCACGCACACAGCCGACATTGTCCACTTTGTACAGCTCACTTTTTATCGTCCATTTATTTAAATGGGCACAAGCTTTGCACGAAAGAGCTGAGCTCTTCATCTCCCATATTTATTCTCTTGACCTTCTTCCCCCAAACTATTGTGAATTTGGCTAAATTCGACGCACATAGTAACAAGAATCCCAACGAACTCGTTATTTTTACAACTGTACAGCAGCCGACGTTTGTATTATTAGAAATCGATTAATTATGCTTTGCCCTCTGTGCCGTAGAGATCGATTTTTTTTTTGGGCAGGGTTAAATTCCATGTTCTGCTGGCCGCTGATTGGGTGTTTTACAAATGACTTTCGTACATTTATTTTTATCAGGCGTATTAAGGAGACCCATATAATAACATGTTACCTCTTACGTGAAACAAAGCCCACCGGGAAATGCTTCACGAGGGACGTACATGACGAGAAAATGCAGACGACAATTCTCTGAGGGTCATGTAACACATGTCTATGTAATACTATCCGTCATCGATCTACGTTAAAAACTTGTTATATTTAATGCTGCTACGGAATAACCTCACTAAGGTATTTATTTTTATAAAACTAGAGAGAATTTTGGTTTTTTTTAAAGAAAAGATCCTTAGAGGGTGGATGCAATTGGATGTGCAAATTTGGGCTGTCCCCAGTTCGTAGTACAAATGTCGGGATAAATAGCTATGAATGATTGCCTGAGGCCAACAAGAGACCAATATTTTATCAACGCTGTACCAACCGTAAGAAATAATGAAAATTGCAGATATCAAAGAATCGACAAAAAGGGCTACGAAGAGTTTGACGTCATGAATGCGCAAGTTTTTATTTTTCATGTTCATAATATTGCAATGGTCCTACTCTATCGAGGACATTTACATATACACGTTGAGATGTCAACATGTATGAAATAGCTTCCCCCTGGGGTTTACCACTCTCTAGTGCCGCCCTCGTTTTCGAATTCACCTCAGTCGGAGCGAACGTGTCGTACGTTATTGATGTCCCCTCTATTATTTGAATGAAATCTACAATATTTCATCAACTTCAAAATAATGGATCATCCCCCCCCCAGAAAAATGTGGTTGTCCTTTCCTGATTGTTACTTTTCCTTTCTGATTATTTCATCAACCGACGTCATTCATTTTCGGTGGAAACTCAAAAGTCTATTGAATTGATCAACTTAAATCAGACTCCGTACGTCGATGCAGACACGTATGCGCTCCAATGTTATTCACTTATAGCTTGCGTATGCATGTTATTCTCTCGAGGCTCTTATACACATCCAGCTGCAATGTCTGCACAGTCCGTAGTATATAATCTATAGGGCGACGAGTGCTAGAAGAGAGAGAGAAGAAAAAATATATATATATGTATATGTATAAATTCAACACGAACGTGATCAACCGGATGCGAACGAAAAGAGGGCCCGTGTGTATAGAATCAATATATGTGTGTGTGTGTGTGTGTGTGTGTATACATTCTTCTTTTCTCCTTCAACGATCGGCCAAGGACGTTATAGGTGTGAACACTGCGGTAGACGGACTACATAAGAGTCTAAAATTAAACTTAACAAATAATCAATTAGAATGTCGGGACGTAACATTCCGCCATGTTCTTTTGCCGTTTCACAATTTAATTTCTGGGCTGTTCGACGTTGATCGATTTTCAGATGTACGCTTCGTGTACGCGGCTACATGCGAAATAGGGTTGCTGTTTATTGCTATCTAATGACGATGCCGTAAGCCGATGAAGATGGGTTTCTCAATCCGCTCTATTTAACACGAAAAGAATGCGTTAACAAAAGAAAAAAAAATAAGGACCGAGATGCCTTACATCCAAATATAAAAGCTATCATACAGCCCATAGATTTATATAGAGAGATGAGAGGCACATCATAAAAAGAAAAAAGGACGGGGCCCTATATTTATACGGAGATCTATACGAGAACATCAGGGCCATCTGCGATGGGCTGCGAGCCAAGAAACTCTTTTGCTGCAGTGGGATAAGACCCCCCCCCCCCCTCCCGGATACAAGGGTTGGGTCTTTCACGTTTCTAGCTGAACAGTTTCCCCTTTGCGCAGTGGCCACACCTACATTCACGATGATTACGTGAAATTATATTAACATTCGAGAATTTTTTTTTTGTGTGTGTGTTTTATAAAAATCGTTCCGAGAACGCATTACTAATCTGCTGTTTTTTTTTTTCAGTACTTATTCCTTATTTTTTTTTTTTGAATTGTTAAAATCGATCATTTATTTTAAAATAAAAAGAATTAGAGAATTTTTTTTTTGTAATCTTTTGTATCTTTTTTTTTTATCCACGTGCCAAATGACAACCTATAGAATCATATATGATGATGATGAAGAACAAGGAAATCAAACAAACGAGAGATAGAGGAAAAGGAGAGACTCAAATACCTTTTTGTTGTTGTTGTTTGTAATAAATAACAAGGGGCGTGAAAAATTCGGGACTAAATGAAATGAAAACAAAAAAAAAAATATTACAGGGGCAGGGGTGTAGTGAAAAAAAAATCATCATCATTATAGAATCATGATAAACTTTGATCCAAACCAACAAACAAACTACAGAGAATGGCAGAATTTATGTAATGGCAGAGAGAGACTTTTCTTTTTTTTTTTTTTTTAGAGAGTATACTGAGATAGAGAGAGAAATGGGGGGGGGGGCGTTTTTTCTTCTTCTTTTGATGAGGAGGCGAGAGTTAGGGTATTGCACGTTAGGCGAAAAAGGTCATAGTATTGCTCATCGATACTGGATTTTTTAAGTAAAAAACATTTTTTTTGTGTCTTATTTCGAATTTTTGAAAATTTTTTTTTATTCGTCAATTTTCTTTTTTTTTTTTTTTTATGCGACTACAAAGAAAAAAAAAGGAAATTTTAAAATCAACTTTTCTGCTCGTCTATATTTTTTTTTTTTTTTTTGTTTGAGAACGCACCATACACGCACACGTTTCTCGGGTTCATCTCAGACAAAAAAAAAAAAAAAAAAAACAAATTCGAAAGAGGAGATTGAAAAAAAGGTGGGCGTGAAAAAAACAAACAACGTCATTCATCATCTATTTATAAATCTGGAGAAAAATGTTTTCATTTCAGTATTGTTCTAAATTGACTTGTTGCTCGATTATGCGGCCGTGTGTATGTGTGTGTGTGTGTATGGTGTGTGTGGGTAATTTCAAAAAGGGAGAGAGAGGAGGAAAGGTGAAAAGTGTAATATCATATACATTATCGAATTTGCTTGGCTTCCCTTTTTCTTTTTAAATTTAAAATTCTAATAGAGAAAGATGAAAGAAGTTATTATATTTATATAAGAGAGAGAGAGAAAAAGGAGAGATGGATTTTATCAAAAAAAAAAAAATTTTTTTATCAGGGGCGACTAATTTAGCTTTTGGGTGGGGTATAACAAGGTGCTGATTACACGATATAACAAACAACAACACACGAGAGGGGGTGGCGTTTATACATTTCAAAATTTCAAAAAAAAAAAAAGAAAGAAAGAAATTTGACTCGAATTGGGAGATCTTTCTGTCGCTTCTTTTGGAACATGTTCCAAAATTTTTGGCGATCCGCAATCGACAGACAGGATGACATTTGAAAATAACTTGAAAAAAATGAATGGGTCTCTCAATTGGGATACAAAAAGATCGGCGGAATAATTTCACGGACAAAAAAACAAAAAAAAACAAAAGAGGATCGCCTCTCCCATTCACGCAACTCCTTAAAAAAAAAAAAATGTACTGTACACACACACGCGTGTCGACTAGATATTTAAAGAAAAACCAACCAACACATTTTCATTTGACTAATTCCATAGTTTGAAACGAAATGAACTGCTGGGTATGTGTGTACGTGATTTATAGAATCGTGCGGATGCATTCCATTTCGTTTAAACAAAACTAAAAAATATTGTGGACCTTGTTGAACACAAAAATGTCGTTGATTCGACATTTCTTTTTTTCTTTTCTTTTTTTTTTTGAAACATTTTCTGCGTTTGTTTTTGTGTGTGTGCTGGAGGAATCCAGAATTCTAATTCTTTTATTTTCAAAATTCGACTAGAATTTCTTTTTCGTTTTTGCGTCGGCTAAATCCGGCGAAAAAAAAAAAAAATTCATTTAAATTTAGAGATGATTTTAGAAAAAACAAAACAAACAAATTTGCACGTCTGGCATATTTCCTGTCGCTTGCATTGCAAATTGTTCAATTCATTATTTTTTACAACACACTTTTTGAATTCAATTTTTCAAAAAAAAAAAACAAACAAACAAATGAATTAAAAAATTCTCTCTCTCTCTCTCTCTCTCTCTCTCTCCCCATTACGACATGATTTTAAACTACAGATGAGCTCACCACCTCAAATGAAAACGGAACATTCGGAAATTAAAAATAATCCCGGAAGGGAAAAAAAAAAAAATAATAATAATAATAAATCCGCAAAAAAAAAAAAAAAAAAAATCAAAAATCAAAAGTCCAAAAAAAAAAAAAAAAAAAACTGAAAAAGAAAAATAGCATCAGGGCATTGGCGTCGAAAAGCATTGCCATCGCTCATATAAATATGTATATCCGCCGACGGAAGGGAAAGGTCACTAAAGACTTCTTTCAATGATTTTTCTTTTTTCCCCCATCATTTCTTTTCTTTTTCTTTTTTTCTAGAGTTTTGTTTATTGTTAAACGGAGGGCAGTGTGTGTGTGTTGTCTTTTTAAAAAAAAAAAAAAAAAAAAAAGAGCGTGCGTGCGTGAACACGCCGGTGAGAAATACGATTTAGCGTGTCGACAACAACAACAAAAAAAAAACATTATGTGTGTGTGTGTGTGTGTGTGTGTGTTTGTGTGTGTGTACATGCGAGCGTGTGTTGTTGTACGGCTCCTACCTCTTCTTTTTTTTTTACAACGAATGAGAATCAGAAGGAAAAAGCCAAGTTTAGAAAATGGAAAGTTTCATTTGTTTTTTGTTTTAATAAATAGGATAGAAGAAGGTATAGTTCTAAATATATCTCGAGGACAGGTAGAAGAAATGGATCGTCTAAAAAGAGGGAAAAAGGGATTTTGTTTGTTTTTTTTTTTTCTTTCGTTGAGAAAAAAAAAGTGATTGGTGTTGTCCAAGAAACACCACACAAAACACACACACACACACACAGAGGAAGGAGACGAACCGAATTATTATTTTTTTTTTTTTTTTTTGGATTGCTCTCCCTCTCGAGAAGCCTACACAGGGGGGCGTGTACGTGGAGTCACGAAATCTGAAGTCCGACAGAGAATTTGCATAAAAGCCCTCGCCCCAAAATGGAAAATTTCAAAAAAAAAAAAAAAAAAAAAAAAAAAATGTCAATGACGATAGCCGTGAGAGGACGAGGATGGCGCGAATTTGGCTCGTCCGTGTTCGCGGAATTTCGGCTGTCCGGAAGAAGCGGAATGGCCGTGTTGCCTGTGGGTCTGCATGTGAACGGATCCGGCGGCTGATTCGTCGTACGAGTCTCGTCGGGCGGGGGCTTTTGGGCGACGGAAAGATCCAGCGCTAACGGCGCCCAGATGGTGGCGGATGATGATGCCGTTGGGCGTTCGGAATCCCATGAATCCGGCCGAATGATCGCTCATTCCGGCGGCTTCCAAGTCGCGTATCTCAGTGTCGTAAAGCAGTCGGACTTCGGCTGTGGCTCCGGCTCCGGCGGAGGAAGCGGATGTGGAAAGTGATGCGGCGGCGGCGGCGGCGGCGGCGGAGGTCGATGGAGCGTTCGACCAAGTGTCGAAGAGGATATGTCTGCTATCGGAGGAGCGCTGGTTGTCTCCCGACGCCGCCCTGTGCTAAGCGTCCATAAAGTCTTTGCCGGTGTGGCCGAGCTTCTTGCCCAGCTCGTGCATCACCTCCTTGAAGATGATGGAATCGACGTTCTGTCCCAGCATGTAAAAGAGGAACCAGTCGCCCATTTTCGACTTGCGGACGATCGTGTTGATGACCTCGCGGTTGATGAGCCGGAATCGGATGTAGAGGAGGTAGGCCCTCATGCGCGGGCTCAGGATGATGATGAGCCGGTAGAGGAGGACGAGGGCCGTCAGGAAGCCGAGGATGAGGAACCAGAACCAGAGGAAGATGTAGATCTTTTCGTTGACGACGTTGAGCGGCAGGATGCAGAGCGCGTCGTGCTTTTCCACCTCGCCCGACGTGCCGAACTTGTTGAAAGTGCACTTGGTCATCCGCGGGAAGATGTAGATCATCGGGTCGATCCGCTCCTCTTGGTCGCGCTCCGCGAACGCGATCACGTCGAAGCCGAACGTCAGGAAGGCGCCGTCAAAGAACGTGTTCATCAGGAACATTTGCCCTGTTTGTTTGTTTGTTTGTTTTCGTTTTCGTTTTCGTTTTCATTTTTTTTTTTTTTTTTTTTTTTGCAATTTTCAAAAAGATTTTTCAAACAAAATACACGTTAATTTCATTTGTTTTCAAGTCCAATTTTTAAAAGAAAATTCAACCATGCCATGGAACAAAAAGTTTGGCTTGTCTGAGGACAAGACGAAAAGAAAGCTTTTATGATGGCTTGACTGGCCAAGAGGGTTCATTCAAGCTTGCCATTACTCATCCCCGTGACGTTGCTGGCCTCCTAACTCTTCAGCCTACGTTAGCCCGCGCACAAATTTCGAATATTTATATATATATATATATATATATATATATATCAAAGAAATAAAAAAAAAGAAAAGCTTTTATTATATCTATATATAAAAAAAAAAGAGCGCACCGTAACTGCAAGCCACACACACACACACACACACAATCCCGTGCAACTATTATATAGCGACGGATGAAAGGCAGCCACTCTCACGATCCCCTTCGTCTCAAGGATCAATCCATCTCTTCAACGTGTCTTTACGGCACAGTTACGTTCCTCTTCCCCCCCCCCTCGACTTTAAAGTTCATCATTTTTTTCTTTTTTCAACCCAGCAATTCGAACGTTTTTTACAGCGTTGCCAAACGATAAAAATGACAATCAAAAATTGCTTAACGTTTCGATGATTAATGTCGTTCATTTTTTTATTGCATTCTATCGCTCTAAAAGCTTCGTCAATGATTACACACAAAAAAAATATAGTTTATATTCGATCGCCTTTAACCTTGCCCCGCCCATTCTTCAGAAAAACCGGAAAGCCACGTCTGTCCAGTTCCAAAAAAAAAAAAAAAAAAGGCGGAAACCATCTACGTTTATTCGGCGTGACGAGTCGTCATCAAGGACTTTACGGTAGAGCTGGAACGATATGGTAACGATAGTTTGCAATTCCGGACAAACGCTTTATATACAGTATATATATATATATATGTATCCTTATGAAGGGATGGAAGGAGAAGGGGGTTTTCTTTCTATATAAAAGAAAATGACCCAATTTCTCATCAAAAGGTAATAGGACACAGTGCGGATGATTCCCTGAAAATGGGGAGCGGCCGCTTTTGTTCTCAATGTCCGTGAATTGTTACGTCGGGGGCTGGACGCATTTTCTTCTTATCGAAAATGGGTCGTGTGTGTGTTTTCATTGCAATCTTTGATGACGTACACACACACACACACACACACACACACAAAAAAAAAAGAGGGATGATCCCTTTTATTTGTGGGGGGGGGTGGGGGAGGGGGGTGGGAGATGGAGGAGAAGGCAAACTGCTTCCGCAATCGCAAAGCAGCTTCAAGGGAAAATGCTATAAGAATTGATTTATTTCGAGTAGAATTGCTTTTGTTTTTTTTCTGCTGGCTTTTTGAACGTCTCAAGTGTTCCACATCTATAAATAGATTGTAAACATTAGGCTGGCTACACAATCGAATCAACGTCTAGAGCGGGCTACAATGTAGAAAGACGTTCTTTTAAAATTCTAACGGAAAATGTCCGCAAAAGGCGATTACGCACGAAAAATCATTGGCTAATAATTATTCATTGAAAATGATCGGCAAAAGGTTTTTTTTTTGGGGGGGGGGGGGGGCATCTGAATCACAATCGACCGACGTTTCAAATACAATCGAAAAATAGAAAAAGGCCTTTTCTTTTCTTTTCTTTTCTTTTTAATTCTCCTATTTCAATTTTTTTTTTTAAAGAAATATTTTAATTCTGGCCGTTAACGGCTGGCCGATTTCAAAAGATCAATTTTGCCACACCGTCATAGATCTTTCCAACAAAAAAAAAAAAAGAGCAAAGAGCAAAGTGCTGCTTTTAAAAACACAGAGGCGCCTGTGTGTATATGCAACACAAAGAGCTTATTCTCCCTCATCCAAAGGTCTCCCACACACACACACACACACACACACACACAGCTCCTCTTTATACGAATCTATATATATTTTTTTTTCTTTCTTTCTTTCGAAACAGAGAGAGGCAGACTTACGATATTCTGGCCGTGTTGTTGTACTCGTCTTTCCGTGCATACACTAATATCGCCAGTGGTAAAAAGACGTCCGCCGTCAAAGACGTGTGAGACGCACACACAAGGAGCTCAGTTCTCAATAAAAAAAAAAAAAAAAAAAATAATAATAATTTATTTTATTTTTATACAACAGCCCCACCCCCTAAAAAAATCTGAAGAAAAGGAGGCTGTGTATATATATATATATATATATAAAGGAAGGATCGAGTCAAAGAGAGGAAGGAAACATCGGAGCGGAAGGCCAGAATCCCCAAGACGGGCGCAAGAAGAATTCCATGTTCCTACACACTTCCTCTTTTATCTATATATATATATACACATATATATGTGTGTGTATATCTATATATAGATAATAAATATATACAAGCATTATCTTTTGCGCTTGTCTAGAGATGCAATCCTGCAAACACAAACAAATCTATACCTGGCAATTTTTCTCCCTTGTGCAATCGTAAACGATTTGAAAAAATACAATCGTTTCTTGTTTTGATGCTATTTTTAAGTTTGATAACATACGATCGATGATTTTTGACGTTACTTTTTTTTTTTTTTTTTTTTTTTTTTGGTCTCTGTGACTTTCATTCAAATTTCATTTCCCAGAGGAGAAAAGGGAAAAAAAATTGGGCTACAAAAAGCAAGAAGAAGAGGAAACGTCAGCGAGTTAATATTCATAGCTTTGCCACTTGCTGATGGCCACGAAAAAGTCTTAAGTTTTCTTGTCTTGTTAGTGCGGCCCGCATCAAACAGTTTCCAACACGAGAAAGAAGAAAAAAAAAAATGCCTCTTCGTGTTACACGCGTCTACATCCGAGTAGACAGTGTGTCCTCTTACTGTACGGACTCTACATGCAAATGCGCTCACATTTCGCCCTCGAAACTGTCGCCATTGATCAGCATCCGTGCCGACGTGTTTTGTTTTTGAAAAAAAAAACACATCGAACGCGTTATTCGTATTTAAGTGGAGGGAGATATACATATTTTTTTTTAGAAATAAGTAACAAAAAAAAAAAAAAAAAACTTGAGATGCCCGGATTACATTCGACGTTTTCGATAAAAAAAAAAAAAAAATCCGTAACAACTTAGGGGACAAAAGGACCTGAAAGTGAATCATTGATTGAGGAAACGGCGGATGTAAAGGAACACGTTTTCCTTTTTTAATTCTAATCAGCTTTTTTTTTTATTATTATTAGTTATTGAAGAGAATAAAAAGGTGAGGTAGGATTGAGTTGCACCTTTGAAAAGAAAAAGAAAGGTGGGCAATGTAATAAAAAAAATACGAACATTAAGTGCTTAAGCATGTCCGTTTCCTCTCTGCTTTCACGCACGTCACGCCAGGTGTCACACACACACACACGAGATTCACTCTCCTCGTGTTATCCATTTTTTATTTCAACCTTTTTCCACTCACCCCCCCCCCCTGCAGATTATAACCGTAGGCGATTGTTTAAAAAAAAAAGACGCGAATTTCAAATGAAACATTTGGATTGTTGCGGTTTGCGAATCGATTGGTGAAACAGAATGCGGCCGTACAATTGGCGATGTGACGCATTTCTGGCCAATCCGAAACGTGTAAACGGCCAAGTAAAGCAGCAAAGTCTAAACGCACACGCCTCCCCTCCTCTGTAAAAAAAAGAGAAGAGAAAAGAAAAAAAAAAAGGCAGCAGAGCACCCTCCGCATTCCTTCCGGCTATACAGAATCTATACAGAGTTTTGGGCCATCGATCGATACACTTGCCTTTTCTCTCAGAGTGTGTGTGTGTGTGTGTGTAACGTGCAGCAGACTTTGCGTCTAATTACGTGCGGATCAAGGAGGGGAGGAACGGCGATGGGGGAATCACATGATTTAGAATATTTTTTTTTGTGTGTGTGTGTGTGTGTGTGTGTGTGTGTGTAAGGAAAAATGAAGTTGCGATTCCGTGTGGGTTAAGTTTTACATGTCGGGAGGTAAAGTTTGAAATGTTCCGGATATCCGGAAGACCGGAAGAATGCTCAAGGGAAATCGATCCGAGAGTCTCCATCCGTAAAAGAAAAACCTCCAAAAAAGTAATCCAGCAAAAAAAAAAAAAATCTAAAAAAAAAAAGGGCGTGGCAAAATCCCTTTTCTTTTTTCGTACTAACAAATGCGGATGGAGGAAAAGAACAAAACCCCTTTTATCACCTGATCTTTAGAGTATAGGGATCGGAAATGACAACAGTCAACGGAAGTCTATTTCTTTTCAAACCCCCCCCCCCCTTTTTTTTTGATTATTATTAAATTTTTTTTTTTTTTTAAGTTACGCAACATCCTCGTCATAAACACGCAAAGGCCCTCTATATAAACATTACACGTTTTGAAAGCGCCCACGCACAATTTGGTTAGGAGGACCGTGTCGTTCAAGGGCGTCCGAAAAAAAATATTTTGCGTGATTGACATTTACAGAACCAAATGACATCAATAAATAAAAGAAAACAAAAGTCTGAAGCACTTTCAACTATGGCTTTTGAAACGGGTCTTATCAAACAAGAGGGTCTTAACTCGTTGGCTTCCAACAGTTCAAGAGGCAAAAATCGGCTTACTTTCCAATTGATGCTAAACAAACTGGCAAAGAAGGAAAACAAGCGAGCCACTAATCGTCACGAATGTTTGCAATTGCATCGAGTTATTGAACAACAATTTGTTCCAAAAAAAAAAAAACACAATCGATTGCTCCGTGTTTTTTTTTTGTTTTTTTTTTTTACAACTATCGACTCGGCAACGGTGTCTAAAAATAACTTGCACCTGATCGATACGAGCGCGCCCCTATTTTTCTGTTTGAAAATGAAATTTGAAAATTTAAAATCAAGTTTGATCAAATTGAGGGGATAATGATGATGATGATGCGCCCCACTAGGCGACTCAACTACACACACACACAGACACAAAAAAAAATAAAAAGTTTGACGCTCAAGCTCCGACGATGGTCTCAAACTTTTTGCCAGGGGAATATCCAAACTATTTGTGGGAAAAAAAAAAAAAAAAAAGTTTTAGTCCTCGTTCGAAAAGCTCATCTTTTTTTTTTGTCTGTTTCAGTGGCAATTCCGGCGGCCCCCAAAAGTTTTCGATACTCGGCTACTATCCGCACTAGGCAAATAAATCAAAAAAAAAATGGACATTTAATTCGAAAGGATTTGCATCCAACAAACCCGTCGGCTTTCCCATTTCCGTTAGCCACTAAACATCCGTCCCATTTTGGCCTTTCACATCCGGCATTTTTTTTTTGGGGGGGGGGGGGGGGGGGGGGGGGGGGGGGGGCCTGTACGTCTTCGGGCGTGCGAAGATTGAACCTTGCGGCCATATATTGGCCGTTTCCCTCTTTGATTTCCGATAAATCTCACAAATCGGATGAGCAAACATTGACAATAAAATAAGAAACATTTGCTCGCCGTGTAGCTCATTTTTCAAGGTCGTACATTCTAGTCCCGGAACGCGAGTGGGAGAACACAAACAAAAACAAAAACAAAAAAAAAGCAGAGCCAATCAGCACAACACACAAAAAAAAATTAATAAATATTATTATTTCTTTTTTATGTTGAATGGTGTCAACTTTTATTTGGGGAATTTGCTGGCTGAGCTGAGGAAGGCTCTGTGAAGAGGATGGATCTGTTTTGGCAGACGCTGCCAAACATTTTTGTGTGTGTGTGTGTGTTGGGCCGTCTACTAGAGCGCACAGACTGGCTGTCAGGCCGTGCTCTCTTATCTGAGAGGCATCCATGTAGCAAAAGCAATACACGAGGCCAGCAGACACAGAGAGAGAGAGAGATGGCCATCATACCCATAAATCATCTGGCCGTGTTTGTTCAAATGGCCAGTTTCTCTTATTTTATTATTATTTTATTTTTTTTTTTGCTTAAAGAGAAAGAGAAACTTAAACAAGTGCCTCAACTACAAATCTGCTATGCACAGACACACACACACACACACAAAAAAAAAATAATACGGCAATAAATCATCAATTATTTACGCGAAAAAACAAAAAACAGAAACAATTCGAGGTGTTTAGAAGAAAAAAAAAAAAACAAAAAAAACAAACGCACGCATCAAAGCAATTGCAATCGAGCCGCTATAATTTATACGGCCGTACAAAATGGGACATCCATCATTTTGGCGCATTGCGTAACACACACACACACATATATATATATATATATATATATATATTTTGTTCCGGCTTGCTATTTTGGGAGGAGGGAGGGATGGACGACATTATCACTCACGGGATTGCCTTTCTGATGTCGGTCCACGCATTTTTTTTTATCCTACAAGATCGATATCTTTTGTGCTGGCCATTTTTTTTTTTTTTTTTTTTTTTTTTTTGGAAGGCAAATAAAAACAAAATGGCTGCTATCCTATTATTGCATTAAGAGATGTATGCAATATTTTTCCGGGCCTGCAACTTTTCTTCGCCTTGTTTGCCAATGATACCTCATTTGCATTAGCGATGGGTGTGGTGACTCTATTATGTAAACACCCTCTACTTTCATATATATTATTTGATTTTTTTTTTTTGGAAACAAAAAATCGTTTTAAAGTCCAACCAAATCTCATAATTTTTTTTTTTCAAACATGACAATGCTAAACAAAACTGCAAATCAATCCGATTTAAGTTTTTCAACAATTTTTTTTTTTTTTTTTTTTAAAGACCACTGACGAGCCAAGAAATGTACACCCCATCCTCCCCTTCTTTTAAATGGAACGGGAAGGCCAAAAAAAAAAAAAAAAAGAAAAAAGAAAAAAAAAAACGTCACGCTGCTGGAATTGAAAGTGGGTGGCGCTATCTACAAGCCTCCGGCAAAGAAGAAGAAGAAGAAAAAAAAAGGGAAAGAGGCTGATTGAATTGGCTATTTGAATAATTCATCAGTCGTTCCAGTCCCTCTGTGTCATCCTTCTTTCCGCGGCAGAAGGCTTAAAAAAGAAAAAAAAAAAAAAAGATCGGCTTTCATCTTCTTCTTGGCTGCATTGGCTGCTGTTAGACGTTTGTGTGTGTGTGTGTGTGTGTGTGTGTGTGTGTGCACCAGGGATGCCCATTGTCGTTGATGTCTCTTCGGCATCACGTCACTCAAGTGCGTCCTTTTTTTTTTTCTTTTTCCAAGCCTTTCTTTTATTTATTTATTTTTTATTATTATTTGTTAAACAGTAACTGTGGGTGTGTGCGCCATTTTCTTGAAACATTTATAATAGACAATGACAACGCTGTACGTTCGAAATGGATGCGCGCGCAATTCGAATTTCTTTTGCGAAAAACCTCTCGAAACATTTTTTTTTTTTTTTTTTTAAGGAAGAATTTTTTTTGTTTCCTCATTTTATTGATTTCTTTTTTTTTTTTTTTTTTTTGTCTTTCGACCTCCTCCTTCCGTCTTCCGGTTTATTGATGCGTGTGTAAAGTGTGTATACACCACTATACTGTACCCAAAGCATATATAAAAAAAAAAAAAAAAAAAAAAGGAAAAGAAAAGAAGATGGGAGGGATATGGCACGCGTTCCTCGGGCGCAATTCCCGCAGGCGGCGTTTTATTGTCCGTGCGTGTGGAAACGTTCGGCTACTCTCTCCCGACTCACTCAAAACTTGTTTTCTTTTTTTATTTTTTAACTTCCAACAATTTTCGTTTTTTTTTTTTTTTTTTTTTTTTTTAAATTATAACTCCCCACTTTCTCTATTAAAACTGAAAGAAAAACAAGGACGGGTGATCCACAAAACGATAAAACATCCCGTGTGCGCGATGACATAACCAACTGGCACGTTGATATGAACTTTATCTTTTCTAATGCTTTTATTTTTCAAAAACAAAAAATTTAACCCAGTTGAATAGCAACGCTAGTAAGGCGATAACGACCCACGACCAAGGACTGGACACTGCAGCAGCCAAGCCGGGGCAAAAAAAAAAAAAAAAAAAAAAGAGAAAAAAGAAATGTTGAGGCGCGCAGCCAAAAGCCCCAAATCCAATTAGGAAAACGGACGGAGAGAGAGAGAGCGAGAGAGAGCTGTATATAGAGCAAAAAAAAAAAAAAAAAAAAAAAAGGAGTACAGAGGATAAGACTTTGCGAGCTCGGGTCTGCGGGGTTGCTCCTTTGCTAGCGCCTGCCATCCTTACACACTACATCATGCTCCTTCAACGTCCACACGCTTTAGTTCTCTTGGCCCTCCTCTTTTCTTTTCTTTTTTTTTTTTCTTCCTTCTTTTGTTGTAAAAAAAAAAAAACCCTGACACAGAGAGAGACAGAGAGAGAGAGAGAGAGAGAGAGAACTATCGGCTCCGACAATCCTGCACACTCCAAACGCCGGCCCGTTCGTTCAGCAGCAAAGAACCTCCCCGCGTCTTCATCATTGATCTGTTTGGCGGTTGGGAAGCCGCGCGCGTCTGACGGGCGACTTTCTCTCTGCGCCAGAGAGAGAGAGAGAGAGAGAGAGAGAGAGAGTCACACACCCTACCCTCTCCTACCCCACTCCCACCCCCATTTTTTTTTTTTTTATTCTTTTTCCCAAGCTCCTATAGCTATCACGCAGCTGGATATATGTGCGATTGAATCAATCGATAAACGGACCAACGGATAGACACTACATTTGATGTCGTTTGCTAAACTTTGTGACGTTTGCGGAAAGAAAAAAAAAAAAAAAAAGAAAGAATTTTTTTATATGAAAAAAGGGGGGGGGGGAAGGGGGAGGGACGCAAAATGACCCAATCATCAGTTTCATCAGATCAGTTCAATGAAGCTGTTCGACAATAAGAAATTTTTCTTTTTTCGTTGTTGTTTTTTTTTTCTTCTTTTTTTCGTTTGATAAAAAAAAAAAAAAAAAAAGTCGGCAGAAATTCCACGTCTTTCGGAAGGAGGAAGGAGGGGGAGCGCGATATCATCAACGAACAAGATTAGAAAAAAGAAAAAAGAAGATCCTTATATAATAGCCTATGGATCAATCAGTACATGCTCGGAATATTTCTTTCCATCTGGCGACGTTGCAGCCGCCATCCCCCAGCACACGCACACACACACACACACACACACACACACACACACACAAAAAAAAAAGAAGATTACACTTTTTATATATATCTTTTTTTTTTTAAAGATTCAGCAGCGGACGGATAGGCATTGTGCGGATGCCATGCGGCTCCTTATTGTCTTGTATACACACTCTGTGTGTGTGTGTGTGTGTATATATATACAATCCCCCCCCCCAGCTTGCTGAAAGAGAAAGTCTTCGACCACAAAAAAAAAAAAGTCAATGAAGAAAATGTTTTAGAATTAAATGAAAAATAACGGCATTTGATACTCTTGCGCTATTCCCGAGATATGCAAAATAAAAAAATAAAAAAACGCTGAATGCGGCATTGCCAATAAAAAAAAAGTCGACAGCTGCAGCAGACGAAATGCGTTTCAAACGAAGATGAAAGAAAATATATATCTCAAAAAAGAAAAAAGAAAATGTGGACTCTAGGGCCTTGCCCTTATATCACGTCCGTTCTCTACACATATATTTTTAAAGAGTCCAACAACAACGACAAAAAAAAAAAAAAAAAAAAAAAACTCCAGCTGGACAAGACAGGCTTTTCACTTGCCGTCCGGTACTTTGTACTTTATCCGGCATCTCAAATAAAAAAAAAAAAAAAAAAAAAATCGGGATCGCAAGATCAAGAAACGTTCGGTATATATATATATATATATATATATATATATATTCGTCTGTCGTGTTAAAAAAAAAAAAAAAGGGGGGGGGGGAGAGAGTTGAATCGGTTGGGGGGTCCTGAAATCAATATGGCACTAGCGTAAATATAATAGTAGTATCCACACTCTCTTATTTTCTTTGACGTAAAAGCCAATAGCAGAGTGCCTTCTTTTTTTGGCCTTTAAAAAAAAGGAAAAGGAAAAAGAAAGGGGCTTTGCTGAACCGCAACAACAACACATAGGATGAGCTGCACAGTCCAAAGAAAGCCACGAAAAAAAAAAAAAAAAAAAAATCAATAAACAACAAGACAAAACAAAACAAGAAAAAAAAAAAAGGATAACCGAAAATTGCGGGAAAAAAACAACAGCACAGAAATCTGGCGATGCGCATCAAATGATTTTCTCGGACGGCCAATCGTGAAACGCTAAATGACAGCAAGCCATGGCCGCAATTCTTTGACAATGTCAAAAAGAATGCCCCTGACATTTCAAAAATAAATAAAACAAAACAAAAAAAAACAAAAACAAAGAAAAGAGATAGAAATCGTGGGGTCGGGTATGAAAGGGATGCCTTCATTTCCTATGAAAACAATGAGGTACAAGAGCGAGTTGAACCATCAGCAGTTTCTGCCTATTCTTTAATACACGGCCGTGAAACTTTACTCTCTCGCTGTCTGTTGTTCAACAACACGAGCACACACACGGGGAGAGAGAGAATAGTGAAATGAGAACGAACCACGCGTGTGTATGTGTGTGTGTGTGTGTGTGTACGTATTGTATAGTAAAGGTACAGAACAAGAGAAAGGGAAAGCCCGGGCGGTACAATCAAGCTACTGATTAGGTGGTCATTAGCGCAAGGAAACCTTTTGCGGTATGCAGCTCAGCGAATCTTGGTTACACAGAGCAGCAGAGCCTCAAACAAAAGGAATCGTGCGCAAAGAGAACCCCCCCCCCCCCCCCCCAACATCCACATGAAAAAGGCCCGACGGCTAAACGCCAACAACCGTACGCGTGTTTCCTGGCGATGTACAGTACACTCCCGCTCCATATTTCCAAACTACATCCCCCCCCCCCCTTTTTCATCATTTGCAGTACGAAACATGAAAAATAAAAATAAAATAAAAAAAAAAATGGGTCGCTACGTAACCACTTTGAGTAGTGGCGTAACAATAGTTAAATGCGCGTAGGCCTTTATTTATAGGACTTGCAACACAATCGAAAGGGGGGGAGGGCGCACGTTTTTTTTTGTGTGTGTGTGTGT
Source organism: Daphnia carinata (assembly GCF_022539665.2). Taxonomy (NCBI): domain Eukaryota; kingdom Metazoa; phylum Arthropoda; class Branchiopoda; order Diplostraca; family Daphniidae; genus Daphnia; species Daphnia carinata. The sequence goes on from NC_081338.1 coordinate 4,231,690, forward strand.
GTGTGCAAAACTTAACTCTATGGAGTTGTTTGAAAAAAAAAAAAAAAAAAAAAAAAAAACGAAAAAGCTTTTGATAAAGTTTTGATAGTGCGCCACAATGTTTTGAATGTAGGTACGTCATAATCCGCAGGCCGTTATTCAGAGCACGGCCTTTTGACGTTCCCCGTTTTGAACGATCACGTGACCAGTCAAATGCCATACACACACGAAAAAAAATAATAATAATAAAAACTAAAAAAAAAAAAAAAAAAAACCAAAATAAAATAAAAGAAATGGAAGACTTACCGACGACGTTGGCCAGGGCGAGCGTCTCGCAGAAAAAGTAGCGATAGGCCCACCAGTTGTGATGTTTGAGGTTGTCGACCAGGTAGTCGAGCAGCAGTTTCTTCTTCTGTTTCTTCTCCACTTCCGAGCAAATGCCCACGTCCAGATCCATCATCAGGGCGTGGATCTTGCCCGCTTCCCAGTTCTTCCATAGCCAGCGAGGCACGTAGAACAGGATCGCCTGAAACACACACACACACAGATAATAACATCATCATTATACATTTTTTTTCCCCCTTTATTTATTTATATATATATTAGACAAAGTGACGTGTGTGATCATCTTACATCATCTATTGATCTAACATGTCCACCCTATCAAAAAGAAATCCCCCCTTTGTACATTGTTAACGCATAACGGACACACTATCCCCCTAGCATCTCGTTAATATTATTTATATTAAAAAAAAAAAAAAACAAAAAAAAAAAAAAAAAAAGATTTTTTTTTTTTTTAATTATTTAAAATTTTTTATGTAAACTATTACGCAAGCCGTTTAATGAAATGCTTCAGCTGTTTGGAGAGAGCGTCCTCCATTTTCCCTGGCTCTTTTCTTTTGGAGAGTGCGAAAATGTCCGAAAGGGGGGGGGGGACGACACATGGCGGCTAATTAGTGCTTTGCCGAGTAGTAGTCGTGACAGTTAAAAAAGAAGAAGGCTTTTCGCTCCCCCCCCCCCCGCTCTTCTTGCTACTAATATGACACTAGAGAGAGAGAGAGAGAAGACGGAATACCGCCAGCTGTGACTGTCTGTTACTTGTGGCGGGGGAGGAATAACTTTCATCCTCAAGTCACTTCCCCGTTTAAAAAAAAACAAAAAAAAAAAAAAAAAAAAAAAAAATTTCTTTTATAGTTAAGAAAGAAGAAGAAATAAAAACATGGCACACAGTTCAATAGGAGCGCAGCAGCCGGAGGGGAAGGGAGGGATAAGCAAAAGGAGAAACAGGAGCTTCCATTTATTTCCCCGTGTTTCACGTATGCAGCCGAGGCACTACGTTCCTTCTTATTCTTATTCCTGGAAATAGATCGCAGCCAACAAACAAGAGACATCGCTTTTTGGCCTCCATTTTCTTGATTCGTTGTGTCATTATACAAATATAAAAAACTAAAAAAAAAAAAAAAACTAAAAAAAAAAAAAAAAAAAAAAAAAGATTCCCGCGTTCATATTCGGGAAAAAGACGTGAACGCTCGGCTAAACGCCGAATCCTAGAACTTTTCGCATTGTATTTGTTTGTTGTTTGCGTATGAAACAACATTATAATGCGCTTAATGATAATGGACGGGCCATTTGGGAAGCCGGAGGGAAAGGAAAAACAAAATCGGCCAGACATGAAATCCCGCGGATGAAAGAGATAACCAACTGCAGCGTGAATTGACGCGTGTTTTCTAGTCGGCCGCACGGCTATCTCTGTTGGCATTAATAAATGAAACATCATCCGAAAAAATCACAGTGATTGACATTGACTTTCCACATTTTGCCGGAAGATTAAAAAAAAAAACGTGAAATGCTTCATCATATGCAGATTTTCGTGATTAAAAAAAAGACGCTTTCAAAAAAAAACAAAAAAATCGTTGACAAGTTTGAGCGGCACGTAAGCGCATCTGCAGTGTTTCTACTTGGATAATCATCATAAAAAAAAAAATAAAAAAAAAGGAAAGGAAAGTTTGTAATACGGGCAGACGTCCCTAACCCGAAATGCGCATTGCATAATAACAAACGTCAAAAGAATAAAAAATGCAGCAGTGTAACAAAACCCCAGACCAAGATCAATGATGGGTGGAGCAATCAAAACAGAAGGGCGCAATTTTTTTTTATTATTATTATCGCGTGCGACCAGCTAATAAGAAAAAAGAATTACACCATGCGCCCATTAAAATGATGACGATCAAATTCCTATTTAATTTCATTTTCCTCGTTATTCAATGAGTCATCGCTTCATTTAAATGTTTTTTTTTTTTGTTTTGTTTTTTAAACTTCCCTTCATTTATTGTTGACGTGATGAGGCACCTCTTCAAACCCTCCATCGTTGAAAATAATAATAACGCGCTACGTTGGGCCTCTCCTCGTGTTCTTTTTTTTTTTCACGCACGCACATCGCCGTATCATCAAACAGAATTAAAATAATAATAATAATAATAATAATAATAATAATAAGAGAAGCCCATCTTTTTCTTGAACTGTTACCCTCCACACGTCAGTTGAAAACTCGACAGTCTAATATCGGGCACTCCTTTTTTTTAAACAAATGACGGACGAGCCTTTCGACCGTCTTCACACCTCCATAAAGTTTGGGGATGAGAAGGGGATCGAATTGGCGAAACGACAGGGACAAAACAATGGCGTGAAATCATTGGATGCCAATCATCAAGGTATATAGTAGACACTACATTACACGTATATAGGCAATAGAATGTCAAAGGACGGCCTCGCAAAGTGTGTGTGTGTGTGTCTGTGTCTGTGTGTGTACAGCGTTGCTATTCAGTTATCGATCTATAAGGCAAATATATATATATATATATATTTGTATATAAAAGGAAAGGGGTAAAGCTATATAAAGAAGTGGGTGGGCAAACATTTACAGCGTGTCTTTATCCATCTTTGCCTCTTACCTAACATCTGAATGTAATAACGCTATCAAAACTAGACACCAGAGGGCCACTGTAAAATCCTCGCCAATGGCATACAAATAAAAACGATTTTTCTTTTTTTTTTTTTTTTTTTTTTTGGGAAGGGGGGGGAGGTTCTTGATCCGATCGCTTGTCGAAATTCGATTGATTATTGTCGATTCAAACTCTTTTTGGCAATTGAATCGCGTCTTCTTTCCCCCCCCCCCCCTACCCACCAAAAAGAACGTGATGGGATCGACGAGGATTGATAGATTGTTCCAGCATTTGCTTCATCGATTGTTCTATCTTTTGCCCCACACACACACACACACACACACACACACCGGAAGAAAAAAAAAAAAAAAAAAGAGTGAGGAGAGGATGGGGAAGAAAATGGGAGCCTCATATTTCTATCACTTTGGCACTAAAGAATAAAAGAAACTCAAGAAAAAAAAAAAAAAAAAAGTAAAAGGTATAGGAAATAAAGACGTCGCTGACGCCCCGTTCCCGGCGGCCCGGAAGAAGGCAAAAAAAAAGGGATGGGGGATGGAAAAAAAAAAAAAAAAACTAAGGAAAAAGACACTTATCATCTTGACGTCAAAAGACCAAAAGACTCGAGAGCGTTTTCTCTTGTTTTATATTTTTCAAAAAAAATTTTGATCCGTTAAAAACTCAAATTTGCTTTTCCCCTATACGTCCGGGTTAAATGGAAGCTCCCCCTGCCCCTTTTTAAAATAGGATACTCGAGAAGAAGAAGAAAAGAGAGAGAGAGAGAGAGACCCTTTGATTCAATTATGAAACAAAAGTCGCCCCCCCCCCAAGAAACGACGAAGCAGCTGATTGGCTCCGTCTTTTCTGCGGGACTTGCGGGATTTTTTAAACAAGTTCCTAACGTTGCAAAAAAAAAAAAAAAAAAAAAAAAAAAAAACTGTTCTATCGAGTAACTCCACCTTTTTTTTTTTTTTTTTTTTTTAAACAAAACAAGTAATGGCATTATCCTCATGTGGAAAATAATTCAATCAACAAAAAACTTGATGCCAATATGCCAAGATACAAGAAAAAAAAAAAGTTTGGCTTTTAAGCAATTTGTTTTCTTTTTTTTTTGTTTTTTTTTTTTTGAAAGCCATGGAACTTTGCGTCTCGTGAACGAATCAATAACATGCAGACCGGATATAGGACAACCATCAATAAAAAAGGACACAGCAATAACCCCTCCTTCTCTTTTCTGCGGCTATCACGGCAGCAGCTGCGATAATAAGAAGAAATAGAGACACACACACACACACACACACACACACACACACACACACACATCAGGACTTAATAACTGCATTCCAACCCCAACCCCCCCCCCCCCTTCACGCGGCGAAGTCTTCCTGGCCGCTAAACAATTGCGTAAATCAAATGGGGAAAGGCAAGACGTAAAGAGACAAGCGACGCGAGCACATCGCAATCGATTCATCATCGGGTATTTTATTATTTTTTTTTCTTTTTCTTGTCGTTCATCGCTCGTTAGTAAAACGGCGTGAATCAATGTCGAGCATCGTTCAAAAAAAAAAAAAAAATTAAATAGAAATCCAGCGCTGCCTGATTTCTATTGGCAACGTCCCGATCAAAGTCGGAGAATGCCCGTCCATCGCAATTCATCGCCACATTTTCTACACTCGTGACTGCCTAATAAGTTTGGCAACAGAGCACCGCTCCACTGCCAATAGATGTTTTCCCGTCTGCAATTCGTGATGTTATTTCATTCTAATTTTGTGTGAACCCCGGCAATTTAAAAAAAAAAAAAAAAAAAAAAAAAGATGGCGTTGCTAACGTTGAAATTGAGCTCAAAATTCGTGTGTTCCTTTATAATTTTTTTTTTTTTTTTTTTTTTTTTTAACGGTAAAACAGTTCCTTGACAACGGGGGAACCTGTCACACAAATAGATCAAACAAATTCGACCGTGACGATAGCGAGAGACCCTGGCTAACACGCTGGCAATCGTGTCAGGTGGAAATGCCATCAAACTTAAAAATAAAACATTCATTTTCGTTTTCTTTCTGTTTAGTATACGATGTAAAATAAAAAGGGACTTCCTTCTCCAGATATGAATATCTTTCAACGCATTGATGGATGGACGGATAGTGTGCGATGGCCGTTTGCCACAGTCAACATATCAAACAGCAAGCGCCATTTCTACTGTGCATGGCAAAAATAAAAAAACATAAAAAAGACGAGGACATTTCAGGTCTGGAAACCAACAAACTTCAAAAAAAAAAAAAAAAAAAAAAAAACGTCAAGAAAGACAGTCTCGAATTATTTAAAAAAAAAAAAAAAACGAAACATGGGGCAAATAAAAATATGAGAAATGAATTGAGCCACGTCTAGCGGCAATGCTCCCAATAAATGACGTCATCAAAATGAAGAGGCGACACACACACAAAAAAAAAGAGACCCAATAATTGGGTAGCCCTTCCAAAAACAAAACAAAAAGAATTGAGAAGAAGAAGAACAACAACAACAAGAAAAAAAAAAAATGTGCTCCCAAAGTGGAACGTCGAGAGATGGACAACCTTTTCTGGCAGTCACGCCGCGATGCAATTAAGTTCCACGAGTAGAACCTTTCTCCTCTCTTTTCTTCGGGCCTGTAAAACACGCAGTTACGAGAGGGAAAGAAAAAAAAAAGGGAGGCGATAACAGGCAACAAACAGTCTGGATAGCGTCCAGTGTCACTGGGAATGTTTAAAAACAAAAAACAAAAAACAAAAAAAAAACAAAAGGAAAAATTTGTGAACCTTCTCTCTCTTATGTTTGACTGATTGTTGATGACGTCATTATGTATTTCTTTTCTGTTGGCAACTGAATCATCAGCTGATTCGCATAATTGACTGAAAAATGAAGAAAAAAAAAAAAAAAAAAAATGTCTTTCCATCAGCCTCGAAAGTTGAACGATTGTGACTGTAATGGACGGTGCCATCCATTAAAATAAACGGTCCAAGACGTACGCGTTGTATGAAATTTACATAATATCTCTCAACAACTCTTTTTCTTGGCCTTCTTTTATTGATCGATATTTAATTCTTTTCTACATGTAAATTTTTCCTCCTTTCTTTTATGTTTATATATAGAGAAATATATCTAACGGTAGACTGTAATGGATGCATACAGGCCCGGCTGTTCCAAGAAAAAAAAAATAAAATAAAACTGGCGCATATGTTCAAATAGAGTTTGAACGCATCGATCGATTTCCCTCTGGCGGCCGCTTAAAATTTCCCCCCCCCCCCAAAAAAAAAAAAAAATTTCAGTTGCCTTCTTTTCTCAGTTGAGTGAACGGAAGAAACTACACACGTCCGGTCCGAATACATTTCGACCGTGTTATTATTTGTGTCTGTGCGGTCATCCGGGCCCATTTTTTTTTTTCTTTTAACCATCTGTTTCGCTAGGCTAAAAGAACATTTCGCAGTGATGGATCGATCAAAGTTGCAGACGAAAAAAAAAAAAAAAAGTCCAAGTCAACTTTGATGACATGAAAAAAAAAATATATAATAATAATATAATTCCGTGTGTCTGTTTTGATGTGTACGGGATAGAGAAACTGGTGCGTGGCAGCTGCGATCCTCTTCCACGAAGCCCGGGGTAGGTGATGATGGTAACAGCAGTGCGGTTAGCTCTGCTGGCCTCTCTCATCCCCCCCCCCTTCCCCAATTACACGCGCTCCGTGAGTTGAATAAAAGAGTGGCCAAAAAGACGCAAGTGTGTTGATGGAAAGCGTTGACGCATTCAACCCCCCCTCCATCTCCTCTTCCTCACATAAAATAGACGGGGTTTTTTTCACTTAAAAAAACACACGCACACACACACACACACCCTCTATTCTTATTATAGAGATAATGATGCGCTGCCACACGAGAACATCAAAAGGCTCACACGTGAGGAGGTCACAAATAAAAAAAAAAATAATAATAATAAAGACATCTTTCATTCGATTGTAGAGGTCGATCTTTCTTTATTTATTTTTTAATTATTATTATTTCTTTTTAACACCTTTGGCTTTTAAAAAAAAAAAAAAAAAAAAGTTGGGAAAAGGGTGGGGGCATTCTAAATATGGAGGAGAGCTAGCTACTTGATTGCCGACGACAAAAGAAATCAGAAGACTGCAATGACGCCTCCCCCCCCCCTGAAGAAGATGTTCTTTCCTCAATTCCCTCGTCATCCGGAGTCAGCCCCTACCTCCCTTTTTTTTTTTTTTTTTTTTTTAGAAGAAGAAGAAGAAAAGGATGTTGGGAGAGCGTCGACACAATAGTCGGATTTGCATAGCAAAGCCGACGACGGCCATCACGCAGGGCCAAAAAAAAAAAAAAAAAAAAAAAAAAAGAAGAGTCTTTGCTGATTTATCTCAATCCCGGGAAAAAAAAAGAAAAAGAAAAACGAAACGCGCAAGTCTAAGGGACTCATCATTAAACCCGGCCTCACGCACCGATAAAAAATAAAGAAATTCTTCGTTGCAAGTTTATTGGAGGGGGGGGTGGGGGTGGTAAAGAGGTATTGAATTTTTTGTCGGGGCAGATTGCAATTGAGAAGGCACAAGAAAGTTAATTGAAAAATAAAAATACTGGCAATAGGAGGAGTCACCTGTGTCAACGTGTCCCTCCCCCAATGCAATACGATTCGAGAAAAGAAGATGAGAGTTCCCTGGCCAGCAAAAAAAAAAAAAAAAAAAAAAAAAACGGAGGGTGCGCGTCCAGCAGTTCCAGAAAATAAGAAACTTTTCATTCGGTCTCACGGGCGGACAACCGAATTGATAAGTTTTTGATTTTTATTTGCCTTTAGCCTTACGAACTGATGGATCTTTTTCAACACCAGAGGGCCTTTTTTTTTTTTTTTTTTTGGTTTTTTTTATTTTGGAAAAAATTCTATTTATTCCCAGGGAGATAGGAAAAAGGAACTATTGTGTTCGTCTTCGTGACCCTAAACAATATTCTTTTGTTTCCGCCCCACCTCATCCCCCCCACCCCCCCCAAAAAAATGCATCACAACAGAACTTTTCATATTCGATTTAAAAAAAAAAAAAAAAAAAGAAATTATTTTTTTTTTTTGAAGCCAACTTCAATATGGTCACATATATGAGTTTCTTGTCTCTTCATCAATGCGCACTCTGCTGCAATCAAAATTTACTTTGCCCCACCCTCTCATCCGCCTTTTGCAATAGCAACGACTGAGTAACAGATCAAACATGTTTCTGATGAGACTTAAAGAGAGCCCTCCCTTTTTTTTTTTTTTTTTTTTTTTTTTTAAAGATACATCAGTTCTCTTCAGTGATACGCGTTGCCCCCTTCTCTCGACTTTGGGTGTGTCTTTTGTTTGAGGCTCCACCCACCCCTTCCGCCCCCTTTTCTTCCTATTTTTATTGAAAAAAGAAAAGAAAAATTTAAGCCAAGATGATGCAGCCAACGTTAGACGAATGGAATTCTTTCGGACGTCAAGTTGGGGCTGGCAGCAATTCATTAAATGCCAAACCTCTAGCTTCTGGGGAGCGGGGGGGGGGGGGGGCTTTATTACACAAATATGGCGCAGAGGGGCGAAAGAGGAGGACTTGGTTTTTTGGAAAGAAAAAGTTTATAGTTGATGACCATCATCGTGCATTTAATCCTTTTTGGCTCTTGTCCAAAACAAAGAAAAAAAAAAAAAAGTTCTAGACACACGCACTATTATCTCATTATGTTCGTCTGAATTTTCATTCATTAATAACCCACCCACCACCCTTTGGTGCGACACAGTCGAAACCTTCACACGAATCAATTTGAATTTCTCTTTTCTTTTTTCTAAAAAAAAAGAAAAAAAAAAAAAACCCAAAAGGGGAGAAATAATATGGGGCTTTTGGGATGGCCACATGCCTAACGACCGATATATACAACAGACATACTCGGTAAGACGATCGAACCCCCCCCCCCCCCCTCCTGTGTGCAGATTGCCCGTTTGGGTTGTTTGGTCCAATGTTTTGGCTTCGTCCACGACGAACAACGAACAACCCGAAAAATACATACACACACACACACACACACGCAAAACACACACAAAAAAAGAGAAGGGGAAACGGGTTAAGAGAAAAGGGACCGAAATGTCCAGTCAATAAACACAGCACGCACGCACCCGGGGGTTGCGGTCGTGAAGAATTATAGTCTTTAAAAAAAAAAAAAAACGTAAGGCAATGAAGATTCTTAAAAAAATTTCAACAAGCGTTTGATTAAAAAAAAAATGGTGTCTTTAATGATGATGTGGACGCATCACATCTAGCAGACGACAAAAAGGATCAACAATCATAGCCCCCCCCCCCCCCTTTGGTATTTCTAATAAACTAAGGGCGGGTTCGGCTGAGATGAACCCACCCGTTCTGGGATTATCACCGACCGTATCAAAAAAATTGTAAGCATCCAATTATTATCGTTTTGTTTTCTGCGACAGTAGGCGTGTGCCTTTCAAGAACAAAAAAAAAAAAGAGAGGAAAGAAACAACAGTGTGGGTAGAGAGAAACGAGTATAGCAAAGTTGATGTGAAGCAAATCGAAAAAAAAAAAAAAAAAAAAAAAGAATGTCGTCTGCTGTTTTTCCAAGAAGAAGAAGAGCCAGCAGGGAGCTCCTACATTCTTTTTTTTTTTTTCCTATTTTATTTCTTGGCACCGGTTTTTCTTTTTTTTTTTTTTTTTAACACACAACACATTCTACGTAGGCTGTATGATGGTACACACACACACACACACACACATCGGTTCGCTCAAATACACACACATAGACTCAGCCAAAATGTTGGCTACGTTCCAATATGTTGAAGAAAAAAAAAAAAAAAAAAAAAGACGCCTCGGCTTTTTTTTTTTTTTTCCCTTTCATTTTCTATGTGAAAAAAAAAGGAAGAAAAAACGATAAGGAAAAAAAAAAAAAAAAAAGCGTATTTCTCTTCTTGGGGCGTATGTGAAAACTGGCAACGCTGGAATAGCACACCCCTGCAATACAATGTCGAAAATAAATCGGGAAAAAAAAAAAAAAACAAAACAATGAAATGTAATACAAGAGGGCGCAGTATAAATGGCTGTTTCCATACTACTCTCGCGCGCGCAAAAAAACTCGAAAAAAACAAATGCACATCATCTCGAAAAGCCGAAAAGATTTCCCGGTTCACACGAAACGTTTAACAAAAAAAAAAAAAAAAAAACACCTTTGTTTCAAAATGGATGTAAGAGGAAACAGATCTATACGTGTATCATATATCAAACGAATGGTGAAAAGATGGACAAACTGTTTTTGGATCTTCTCCAGTTCCGCTTTTCTTTTTTCTTTAAAAAAAAAATTTTTTATTATTAAGGCGGCGTTGTTCTATAACCGGGGCATTTCGTTGTCCTTTTGATTTATGACTCTTTAAGCATTTTTCTTAATTTTTTTAAAACTCCTCCTCAAGAAAATCATCAAATTATGTCTTGATTTCTTGTACCTCCTTCCCGCAAAAGAAAATGTGTGAAGGGACATGCAGCATTCTATTTTTAAGGCCAGCGCAAACGGAACTTTGGTGCCCCTACAAGTTAGTATATACAAAACGGCTATAGTTATATATACTATATATATATATATATATGTATGTGTATAAATATACAACGTCAGCGCAGAGAGAGAGAGACGAAGGGGGCGCGAAAAGGGCAAGAAAAATAGTTGTATACCAAAAGAGTTTGGACGTGAGTCTGGAGGTCGACAGGGTCGCTGTAAAGCCTACCAAAGACTATCCATTTTGATTTTTTTTTTTTTTTTTTTTTTAAAGGAAACAAACTTTACATTCTCATTTCCTACACATACACACACACACACACACACAAAAAAAAAATTCCCCGATATTTTCAACAATTCAATATGTTTTTATCACATTTTGTGCTCGGCTCATCGTTTTTCGTGTGGCGTTCATTTGGACATTGGCCAACATCAGCGTTCTGCCCTTTTTATTTTATTTTTTTTACTTGTACTTGGGGTGTTGTGTACCCGAAAAAGAAAAGGACGCCTCTCGTATATACACACACACACACACACACTTTTTTATATTATAAATAAATAAATATAAATATAAAGAATTATATGTATATATAAAAGGACTAGGAACCCTTGGCAAAGCAAACGCCAACGCCCCCTTTCTTCTATCTCCCCCCCCCCCCAAGAAAGTTGCACAAGCTCTGCGATTTTTTTTTTTTTTTTTTATACAAAATAAAAAAAAAAAAGAAAACCGTACGATGAAAATTGAGATAGAAGCAAACCAAGCAACAACAACAACCTTTAAAAAAAAAACGACCTTATATATATATATACACAATAGGCCTAAAACCTTACGGATGGACAACTTCTTGGCTACCTCTTGTACAAGAAAAAAAATTTCTTACTAGACGGAACAATCAGCTCTGAAAAAAAAAAAAGAAAAGCCGGGCCAGCAACGTATATATAAAAAAAAAAAAAAAAAAGGCTGGAGTGCGAAAGGAATGCCAAACACAAGCGCGAGTTACGAAGAAGAGCTTCCTTTCGCTTGACGATGGGTCGATCGCTACGTACGGACCAATGGTTTCCTATACGTCAAGGCTAAACTTTGAAAGAAGAAGAAAATAAAAAAAAAAAAAAAAAAAGTACAACAACAAGAAAAGAAGATCCGATAGGCTCCGGCAGCTTCAACAACTTTTTTTTTTTTGTTGTTGTTGGGATGGCCAGGGTTCCCGGATATATACAATGTGTGTAAATCACTGGTGTGTGTCTCTCTCTCTCTCTTGTTGAGGAGAAACAAACAACTGCATTATTCAACTGTCATGGCCGCGGAAACTGGCGGCCATTTGGAAAAGACGGCAAAAAAAAAAAAAAGAAGAAAGACAAGGACGTGGAGATTCATTAAGAGTCCATTAATGTTTCGCCGAGACCTCCTTACGGTTAGCAGCGCGTCGAAGAGACAGCTCTCTCTTTTTTTCTTTCGAGGGGCAAAGACGATGGAGAATGCACGAAAAAAACAAAAAAAAAACAAAAGAAGGCAGTCATCAATCGATGGTGATGATATGGCCCTGCCTTTTTTTCCACCCCATTCACGGACGTAGCCAAAAAAAAAAATGAGTGTTGAAAATTCGTTGAAAAACTTTTATTTTCGAGGGGCGAAATCGAATAGAAAGCAAAAAAAAAAAAAAAAAAAAAAATACCCCCGCAGCCCCCACGTCGTTTGACGTCATCAGCCAAAGAGCACGGGCCGGAAATCGATCCAGCTGCACGAACACGGTTCTCTCTCTCTCTCTCTCACACTCTCTCTATCCCTCCTCTAGATATATATACATATATATATGTCTGTGTGTGTGTGTGTGTACACACAGTCTGTACATGTATAGCGGAAGCAAAAAAAAGACACACACACACACACACTTGAAAAAAGAAAATATTTCTTTCCTTTTATTTTCATTTGAAGAAAAAAAAAACGTCCTACTCGTCGTAGAGAGTGGAATCGGACACGCCAATCCGCAATCAAAAGGTCCCGCTGTGTGTGAGGGAACCCTTGACACACACACACAGACGCAGAGTGGACAATAAGGGAACTAACGAACGAGTGGATGAAGAAAGAAAGAAAAGAAAAAAAAAAAAAAAACAGGGAGGAGTTTCGCCAAGTGTTTAAGTGAAGAGGACTCAATCAAAGCATCTCTTTACCCCTCTGCGTGTGTGTGTGTGTAAGAAAAAAAAAAAAAGAAAAAAAAAAAAAAAAAAGGAGGGGAAGAGTACCTGGAAGAAGAGGCAGAAACAGACCCACTGATAGTACTTGACGTATTTCTTATCAGCCTCGTCTCTGGGCGCCCGGTCGACGCCCGGATGGGGCACCTCGAACCCGACCTTTTTCAGGTGGGCACTGTGGATCGTATAAGTCGAATGGATCCAGCAGTAGGTGTTGAGGACGTCCTCGGGGATATCCTTGGTGTGGATGCAGTCGATCGGATTGCCGACGTACTGTCTCGTCGTCACAATGAGACTGAACGCCAGCAGGATCATGACCGTGATGCTGTAGTGCAGCCGGAAGACGGACGAGTCTATGTGGATGTGGCTGACTTTGATCAGGTTCTTGAGACCGCGGAATATGTCCAACATGGTGGCCGTAGTTTAAGATTTGCGCGCGGGAGAGGAGCGTGTGCAAGTGCGGAGCTGAGAGGGACTCGGTTGACGGCGCTCAAACGGCGGCGGCAACGGAGCACTCAGCCACACTCGACACGGATCTTCCGCTTTTTGCCCGACTCCTTCTGGCCGTCCTCCTCCTTCTCCTCCTTCTCCTCCTTCGTCTTCTTCTTCTTCTGTCCCTACCACCGCACGATTCCTCCACGTTTGCTGGTGCCGTCGCCGTTGCTTGCGCCACCACCACCTTGTCCTGCAATCCGACAAACCATCGATTGCGATGATTGCTGCACTCGGCTTATTACCCTGACTGCCACCTTTTTTTTTTTTTATTATTTTGTGTTTGGTTCGAATTTGATTTTTCCTTTTTTTTTTTTTTTTTTTTTTTTTTTCCTTGAACGGGCCAATTCAATGCGAAATGAGCGACGCCGATTCAATCCGGATAGACCACCACGAATGCGCACCACAGTCCACACAACGAGCCGATGTAGTTATTCCACTAGGTGTTGCTGCCGACAATGTCACTACTCGAATCCGTCGATTCGATCGGTCCATAGTTTGATGGACGGCTTACCGATCAATTAGCAATTCTTCTTCTTCTTCTTCAAAAATTCAAAACAAAACAAAAACAAAAACAAAAAATACTCTGAAAAAACGAAAAATGGCTACGTCTCCTTGATCTCCAACTTCATCTTTTTTTTTGTTTGTTTGTTTGTTGTTGTCTATCCCACGTCGATTCAATTTCAAATTTCGCGCCCAGCGGCCAATTTTTTTTTTTTTTTTTTCTTTCTTTTCAAAACAATTTGAAAGAAGAAAAAAGCTTCAATTTCTTGTTGTGATGTGCTCGTGCGAGATGAGGCCTCTCTTTCTTTTCGTCTTCAGCTGCTTCCTCTCGAGCTTCTTTTGATATCGGCCGTTGTGCTGCCTCCTTTTCTTCGTGCCGCGACGATGGAATCCAACAACAATGACGACGGCCAGATGATGACGGTGCGATCCAGCGACAACAACGATGCTGACCGATGCTCATACTGTGCACGCCCCGACTTCTCTACAACACAATTCGCCACACACACTCCTCCTCTCTGTACTTTCTTCTTTCCCGAAATCAGGAAAAAAAAAAAAAAATGAAGGGGGGGGGGGGCCCTCTCGACACCCCCACACACAGACACAGACACACAGACACACACACAGGCAGCCCTTCGAGCGAGTAGTATTGTAGAGTCCACTGATGCGCTACGCACTCGAATGATCGACAGTCTCGCAGTCCAAATGATCAATTGGAAAGGAAACGTTTTTGCAACCCCCCTCCTGTGCTCCTCTTTAGAGGCAATGAACGATGTGCATCAGAAAATCAAAAAAAAAAAAAAAAAAAAAAAAAAACGGAAGTAAAATAAACGATGGGCAAAACAAGTAAATAAGAAAACAAACGAAAAAATCGCGAAACGAAACTGCACTTCTTTTTTTTTTTTTTCCTTTTGAATTCCCCTCCTTTTTTTTCACGAAAACTCACGCACTCGTCAAACACAAAATCATCGGGACCCCACCAAAAAAAAAAAAATAATTTTGAAATTCCCGGACGAGGCAAAGAAACAAAAAAAATGAACGCTCTCCTTTTTTTTTTTTTTTTTTTTGTTGTGCCCCCCCCCGAAAAAAAATAAAAGATGCCCAGCACCGTGAAGTCAAGGCCGCCCACTGCACTTTTCGAATTGGTGTTTTGAAAGGGAAAGTTATCTTATTTCCAACAACAAAAAAAAAAAAAAAAAAAAAAAAAAAAATCTAACGGCGCTGGTCGGTGCTGGGGCTAAGGCTTGTGCTGGGCCGGAGCCGACTTGTCCAACTGATTCCCTCTGGCACACTGAAGACAGGCGCATAGTGAAGCAGTCAAACCCTGGCTAGAAGAAGACAACACACAACCCCCTCCCCGAAAAGAAGAAGAAGAAGACGAAGAAAAAGAAAGAGGTAAAATAGAAGAGGAGGAGGAGACGTTGGATGGGGTTGGCATTTACTCTGCGTCTGTGTATGTGTGTGTGTGTGTGTGTGTGTAAGTTTAAAGGCATGCGCAGCAAAGGGGGGCGGCCAGTTGGGACAGTAAGGGAGCCAGTAAAGTGGCAAAAGAGCCTTGCCAGCATGACGCACACACACGAAAAATGTTTTCGTATCTCTCCTGATTTTCTTTCCTTTTTTGAAGGCAATTTCTTTTTTTCTTTTTTTTTCAAGATGTTCTTATTCTCCTGATAGCCAATTAGAAATTGACCCTTTTGATAAAAGGGGGAAAAAAAAAAAAAAAATTTCGCTTTTTCAACACAAGATGGCGGTCGATATGGACAACAATAACAAGCAACGCATTTTTCTGTGTTATTTAAACAAGTAAAATAAAAAAAAAAAAGGGAAAGAAAAAGAAAAAGAAAAAAAATAAAATCAAATAGATGTCATTGAATGTCTCCGAGAAGCAACTATAGCAACGATTGGTAATTGGTTAGAGAAAAGACATAGAGAGAGAGAGAGAGAGTCGTATCAAAAAAACGAAAGGCGGGGTGGTTAACGGTCGGCTGGATCGGGATAACGATCCGTGCACAACCTCCTAACCAGTCCGTGTGATCAACTCGCGACAAAAGCAAAAGAAGGAAATAGCTCAAAGAGCTCAACAAAAAAATAAAAACAAGTAGAGCCAAACAACATACAAATAAAAAGAAATGTTTTCGCAAAAATTCAAATCATTATTTGAGCTATTTGACGCGCTACCCCGATTGACTCGTTTCAAGTTCCATTTTTTTGTTTTTTGTTTTTTTTTTATTTATTTATCATTTTTTGTTTCCTTTTAAAACGTTTAATTTATCATCCCTCGAATAATACATCACTTGGATGGTTTCGCTCAGACGACGTCGTTTGAAAAAGAAATTCTCTTCTTTCATATTTATCAATTAACTTTCGATAAGGCGAGATATGGACAGCCGTTATTTTTTTCAAAGCGGTTGCCATCTAGCGGTGAAGAGTAGCAAGAGGAAATTAGTCATCGTTCCGGGAAGTGAGTGGGGGGGAATAGTTAATCATAAATGACGTCCCACCTGCCTCACAGTCTGACGAGAAATAATCAAAACAAAACGGGAAAAAAAAAAAATTGATGGGTGAGGGGGTAAAAGATATTAAAAAAAAAAAAAAAGTTTCAATAATGATTCATCGGTAAGATATAAAGCTACTATCCGCCAGATATGAAACGGGGCATGAATCAAATCCAACTTCCGGGGAGGAGCTTTTTTTTTTTTTTCTGAAGAGAGGGAAAAAGAAAAAAAAAATGGGCCATTGCTCATCTGTTTGTTTGAATCTCAGCCAAAAAAAAAAAAAAGATGACGTCACACACCCTCTTTCACAGTCTCTCGCCGATTCGTCATCATTCATCAAAAAGTGCACTCCGAAAAAAAAAAGAAAGAAAGAAAACGAAGTTCCTCGACCAGAAATTTTGTGATGGTGAAATGCGTGTCCACAATTTTTTTACATTTACGTGAACAAAAACACACAGCGGCTTCTTTTGTTTTCTTCTCAACCCCCCCCCCCAAGAAAAAAACTCCATTTTACAACGATTGACGTCATAGCACATCCAGCAAAAGATCCTCTACGACCTTTCCCACAACTATTAACTTCATTTCTTATCACAGTTGTTTTATATATATATATATATATACATCTCGTTGTACATGACACGTTATCTTTTACGCTTCTTACCTTATTTTTTGTTGTTTGTTGTTGTTGTGGGGTTTCTAGTTGGATATCTTGTCCGGCTACAGCGATGCTTTCTGATCTCTTTTCAGAAAAGGACGGCGCGCATCTTCGCTGAACCAGAAAGTTGCATCTTCTGGCGCAACGGACGTCAAAACATTTTTGTTTCTTCTTTTCTCCCTTCTTTTTGAAAATGTGTCGCATGGCCAAAAAAAAAAATTGTTTGGCTCCAGTTGCCCAATTTCTTTTTCACGTGTCGTCTCCCTGGAATAACAAAAATATCAAATTCAAATTAAAAAGACGAAAATGAAAATCAAAGATCATTAGACATTGAAAAGTGTGGCAAAGCTTTTGGAAATAACAACACACAGAGACATTTCGCAATCAATTCAAAAAAAAAAAAAAATAAAAACGCAAGGCGATTTCCCTTCCAGCTTTTTACATTTCGTTTTCTGGGACACGGGCCAGCAGCCGTCGTTTCATCTTAAGGGACAGGCCTCTCTTTCACAAGTCTTGACAAGAAGAAGAAGAAAAAAAAGTAAGTTGTTTATCGCCCTATATAAGCCTCGCAAGCGAACCTCTCGTTTCCATAACTACCCCCAGATCCCGTGAATGCCCGTCGTGTATCGACTGCTCTCTCTCTTTTCTCATCAAAGATCCAACAGAGTATAGAGAAACTAGAAAAAAAAAAAAAAAAAGGACAAGAAACTTTGGTTGGATAGCATCAGTCACAATCTTTCGGGGCAAGGTGGCCTCCATGTACTATATACATGTAGAGTTAACTCAGTGTGGGGCTCCTCTCGACACACTTACAGTCTTCAGCTACCCTTGATTAGCCCAACCGCTATAGAGATCTTCCTTTTTTTTTTCTTTCCCTATTCGTCTAGAAAAAAAGAAAAAAGAAGCCAATCTTTTGAGAGCAGCGCCAAATCAAAGACACCATCACTTTGCTACATCATTGATAGTGGCTGCTAAGAAACTATCCCGCTCTCCTTTTTTTTTCTTTCTTAAATACAAGAACATAAAGAGATAGATAGGATATCGGGGACGTCACTTTCTATTCCAACACACAGAGAGCGAAGGAAAGAATTTCCTATCCATCCACTTGGTTCGCCATTTGACTTTACCGCGCGCGCGGCCACCCTTTTTCTTTGATGGCCGTCCGTCTCTCTTATGAGCACCAAGGATGGCCGAGCTCCGCTTTGATTGGGCCAACCAAAGTGTCTCTTTTTTTTTTTTTTTTTTTTTTGGCCAGGGGCGCATTGCACTGGCAAATGTCGTCGTAAAAATGAAGCCGGCCGCGCACGTCATTTCAAATAGCCATCAACTTGTGTCTTTGTTGTGTGTGTGTGTGTGTGTGTCCCCATCCCTTCCTCCGTTCTTGCCCGGCAACTCTTCACCACCCCGAGAATTTTGACCAGATCCTTATGCCGTTTTTTTTTTTTCAACTTTTCTTTCTCTTTTATGACAACTCGATTGAAAATGGCCAGTCTCATAAGTTTCCGGTGTAGTCTACAGTCACGTGACGTGATCGATCCTTCTTATTCTCACATTCCCTTTTAAAAAATAAAATAATGAAATGAAAAAAAGAAACGAAAAGTCAGCGAATAATGGCCAGCACCCCATCCGAAATAAGGAAAAAAAAAAAAAAAAAAAAGGGAGCTGCTGATTCGTGTGTGTGTCCGTATCCTTCCGGGCGGATATTGATTGGAAACAGGTCAGCCCTTTTTTGTTTTTATTTCTGTGTGTGTGTGTGAGCATGTTCACTGTGTAACACACTTGAATTCTTCCCTAGGTCGGCGCAATTTATTTCCCCCCCCCTTTTTTTTTCCTGACCGACATATTTGATTATTTTCTATAGACAACAATCAATAAAGACACCCACATTAAATTTTTTTTTTTTTAGACAGGTCAGTCCAAAAAGTGTTGACTCTTTGTTTGGCAAACTGGACGTAACAGAAAGCGGATCTGACCAGCAGTTTTATTTTTTTTTAGACCATGTCAACAAGAATGAAAACAAAGAAGAAATAGTTGTCCATTTCAAACCATTCGCCGTTAATTTGATAACATAAAGAAGATTGACAAGAGCAAAACCAATTGAAACAAAATGCTGACCTGTTTTTGTTTGAAAACGTCATCAGTTCTTTGGCCATTTCAAGTCGAATCGTCAACGTGTGATTTTCAAAGAATTTAAAAAGAGGCAGGCATCTACACTATATTTATTATAATCTAAAAAAAAAAAAAAAAAAGGAAAATCGACTCTATAAAGAGGATGAACACGGGAATTGCGAGATGGGCAAAAGCAGAGAGAGAGGGCGGACTTTGGACTGTAGGATGTGCTGTGTGGGCTAACTTCCGCTTGGCGGAACACGACTAGACTACCTCTGACACACAGTTTCTATCTGGATGACGCATCATCAAAGTTAACAGTCGACGAAACCATTTGCTCAGTTGCCCTTACTACTACTACTACTACTACTACTACCCGTCTCTTTCGTATTAAGTGGCCAGCCCTTTTATTCCCCCCATAGTTCAAGCGAGACTTGATAATCAATTAGAGGGACTCGAAACCTTCTGCTTCTTTCTTTTTTTCTTTTTTTTTAGTCATAAACCGTTTATCTCGTCCTGTTTCTTGCGGCATTCTATATATATAAAAGACGACGTTAGTTGGCCTCTAATCAGTCAGGGCTATTGCTCTCCTCCTTCAAGTTATACTACCCACCTCCAAGTAACGGCCCCCCCCCCCCCCGAAAAAAAAAAGGAACGTTCTCAAAGTCCAGAATCCAATTGTCTTGATACTTTTGCCGATCTTATTGTCCAGTTGGAACAAACATTTGGGGCCAACTTTTATTTTTACTACACCGAAATTTGTAATAGTAATCTTTTCGGAACAAAAAGAGTGACCCATCGAAACAGAAACAAAAAACAAAAGGGAATGCGAGGTGTGCGAATTGAACGATGATGAATGAAAAGGGCCATTGGATTCAATGGATTGTTTTTGATATAATAGAGCCTTAGTATTATAACTGTAGCCTTTACACGTTATAAGACTATAAATAGAACGGCCGCGGGACGCGCGCGCGCGCGCGGATGTGATTGATCTGCCATCGAAAGCTCATGGCCGTTCCATCAAGAGTTTTCATCCGAACAGAGTTCTATATCATTCATCTCTCTTCGGTTCTACGCTATGCGCACCGTATAAACCCAATGATTTCGCCCTTTTATTCTTTCAGACCCTAAGAAACTATAAAAGAAAAAAAAAACGACCATCCATTCGTTTTCTTTCCTGCTTTTGATCTTGCCCTTCTTTTCTTTTAGTTATTCCAGAAAAAAAAAAAAAGAGTAGTACATGTGTCCGTGGGGTTTCTTTCCAACTTGCTCAATCAACCAATGAGAGTCTTGAAATAAAAAAAAAAATGGTAAGTTAATCAGTTCGAAGGAGAATTGCAAGAGATCTACGGCCGCACTGTCTAACTCTATTATATGCATGTATCTACTTCTATCTGTTCTGTAGTACTTGCGAACGGCCTGGATTCTTTGATGCAATCACAGCAGACGCCCAAACATAGAGGGCGAACTCAACCCAAGTTATAACATTTTCCGTCTGCAACCGTAAACCAAGGCATGTGACGTGATACCAATTGAATTATCTTGTAATGCTACCAACCCTCTCTTTCTTAAGACTTTTTTTTTTTTTGGGGGGGGGGGGGGGGAGAGCCTCAGCAGGGAAAACAAAACTGCAATAGTTCTGCTGTTATCTTTTAATCTTTTATCTCTACAACAGTGTAAAGGACAAGTTAGACTATTTACCACTGATGCTACTCATATCATACAATTAGTTGGGCGGAAAAAAAAACGAGAAACGGACAAGAACATCGTAACTTGTTAGCTCAAACTAAAAATGGCCTCTCGTCTTTCTTTATGTGTCGTCGTTGAAGGCCTCTGGCGACGACTTGTTAACTCTTGATGACAACAAGAAAAAAAAAAGACGAGATTCTACTGCAGCAACAATCGTCGTGGATGATGCTGCATTTGCCCTAAGGTTCTCTTTGTTCTATTTCGTTCTCTACTTGCAAGCCTTTTTCTCTCAGTCTTATATAACAAGCGCCAATCCTTTAAATGTATATGTTTCCAAGAAAAGAGAAGAAGATCGCCAAGAATAGAGCGTTCTGTGGGAGAATGAAGGTTTTCTTCTTTTTTTTTTTTTAGTGGCATGGAAGAAGAAAAAGGGAGGGAAATAACACTTGGCCTCCGACTAATTGGACCCCGCCGACTGGGCAATCAGCGATAGGTGCTCATTGAGAGAGGGGCCCCGCGCCTGATTAGCGGATTGATTCCTATATATAGTTCGTACTACGCCCAGAGTACTATATACATGTAACGAATATTGGGGTGGTGTGTGCTTGAAACTAGACGCTAGTTGGCGCCAGCTGATGAAACGAAAATGCAACCCATCCCCCAACCAACCCCAAAAAATAAAATAAAATCTCACTGCATCTCTTATTAATTTCTTTCTTCTTATACTTTGCAACATTTTCTTTGAAGATATCCCTCCCCCTTTTTTTTTACATCTCACGGGCAAAATTATACACGAGATAGGGCAGCACAAATAGCGTGCTACTGCTCTATATCTGCGTGTATTAAAAGAGAATAGAAAAATACTAGTCACGTTCATCGGGAGAAAAAAAAACGCAGCAGGGCTGTCTTTCTGACGTGGACGCGAGCGCCTGTCTTGTTCTCCTTTCTCTCTCTCTTTTTTTTTTTTTTTGTCGATGCCAACTGAGGCTGAATAGCATCGGGCAAAAGGATATATGTCTTTCTCACTAGTTCTCTCTTTTCTGATAGCCATATATCTTTTGTGCCGGTCCCGAACCCCCTAATTGGATCAGACGCCGACCCTCTGTAACAGACTACATTTTCCATCCCTTTTTTTCTTCTTCTACTTCTTTCCTTTTTCCCGCCTTTCTCTCAGCCTCTCGTCTCCAATTTTCCTCGTCCCAACTTAACAGCCCTCATTTGATTACGACGAGAGATCCGGCCACACACAGAACAGAAAACATTCAAAGATATGGAGAGAAATATACTCCAAAGAAATGAAAGTGTAGATGCCCCTTACCTTAAAATGTGTGTTTCTTGGATGGCTTCGCTGGCATCTTCATGTGTGGCAGCTCAGGAAAAGTAAACTGGAGCACGAAACAATGGTCTTTCTATTGAAGCACTTCCTCTTGGCCTTCCATTAACTTTGGACATGCAGCACGCCACAGTCAAGACAGCAAGGCTGTGTGGGTTGAAACACCTGCTAACCATGTGCTTCAAGAAGGCTGTAATTGCAAAAAGTGTGGCACTTTTTGTTTCGTACCACACATGGTCTTTTACAGCATGCTGAAATCTATGTTTTCGAATCAAGCCTTTCCTGTTTTTGGCACTAATGGAAACACTTCACTTGGAGAATATGAGATTACGTTAATGATCATATCTTTGTGAAAATGTGATATTTGGTGCTAGTCCACACACCAGCCATGTCAAAAGTGGCTTAAGCATCATAATCATTTCACAGATACTATTATGTGCACAGAAAATGGCTAAATTTCACAATTTTAAACATAATTGTTAAAGCAAAATTAATGTTCACTCTTCACCTGGTCACTCACTAAAGAAAAATGACGAAACCGAACTGATGAACCCAAAATTTCCACTAGTTTTGGCGCCAAATAAGTTACATGTGAAAACCATGCTGGAAATAGCCATCTGGTGTCACATTATAGAAATTTATTGTAATCGTTTGACTTTCAAATTATGGATTCAACCAAACTTAACGTTAAATTATTATCTGCCCAATAATTAAAGAAAAAAGGTGTAAAACAGATTTACGATTCAATTTTTCCAGTAGTTCACGCGCCAGATAATTTACATTTTTGTAATATGCTCACCAAATGCCATCTAGTGCCTATCGAACGAAATCAATGGTGAAGAGCTTTTGAAACTAAGACTTTAATTTTTTCAATATCACTGCTAACAAGTCTGATGGACTAATTGTCTATCTGAAATACGAGAAAAATAGGTCCGGCCAGATAGGACTGCAACATCTTTTCCATGAATAACCTGAAGCAAGAACCTTGGGCAACGAAATGGCTTCGTTCAAATTAAATCACGGTCACCCTTCCTTCTTTTTCCTTTTCACTTCCTTTTCTTTGAGCGGAAGCTAGTCTTGCGTTGCGAAAAGAAAAAGCCGAAGTGAAAGTGATACAGTGTGAAGGGGCTCAGGACATGATCACAACTCGTTAAGAGATCCACCAGCCTAGACAACACACAGAGGGCCATAGCCATTTCGTACTTTCTCTTGGCTTTTCTGCCTTCTTTTCCCATAACACAATTTAAGCGTCCACGAACTTACATCGATAACAAAAGAAAAAAAAGACCATATAATCCGATTTCGTCCTGTTATTCTGATGTCAGCAGTGATGGCAACCGAAAATTGAAAAAGCAATTTCATTCGTAGATATCCTAATACAATTCAAAGAGCTACATTAGGCTATTACCATCACTTCCGTATCCGGTGATGGTGAGTATGTTGGACCCTACATCCAGGAAAAAAAAAACGAGAAAACAATGAGTCATATGAAACAATGTAAACATTTCGAAACCATCATACCTACAAACTTGTCGAATTTGGCTCTCATTAACCTTCTGTTAAGCTTTTGACTAAGCCTTGAGCCGTCATTGAGTTGGATAGATTCGAGTTTACGTCTGTCACATGCAGCTCCTGCTTCTATTATAATTGCCGAGATATGCTTCGTTTGAGTTCGGTCAATTTCCTTGCCACAGTCATCAGGCTTTACTTCCGTTTGACCAGCCAACTGATCTGCAGAACACACTTTTTGGTCAATATTTATTCTTTCGTGCAGTTCCCCGTCAGCTAACCGCAAGCAACCAACGTCTTCATTACCATTGACCACTGTTTCGTCAGTCATCTCACATGCTTTCCTTTTTTTGGCGCTCTTCCCCTTGGCCGGGTTAATCTGTGCATCTTCATTAGTCTTGTCTTGTACTTTAGGAGCTTCAATTGTAGTTCCCTTGTTCTTTTTCATTGATTCAACTTCGATTTCGTCACTTGGTTTGGTTTTGTCTTTTTTGTTACGTTTTGTTTCAGTTGTTTCTAAAGAATTTTCTGTCTTGTGAAATGTTTCGAGAGCTTCTTCTTCCGTTTGTTTGCTCTTTTTCTTCTTCTTCTTTTTGGGCTCTTGTTCCACATCTTGCTCTAGGCCATTCTGCTTATTTTCGCCAGCAGTAATTTGCACTGCTTGCACAGATTCCACAGAAGAGTCATCCAACTTGGTGTATTTCTCGATAGCTTCTTGTTCATCTTTCTTGTTTTTCTTCTTCTTTTTTATGGGGGGCTGAACATCCTCTTCGTTTTGCACTTGTTCAACAGATTCCTCCACCGTTTTATTCTTTTTGGATTTTTTCTGAACGGGTTCGATTTCTTCAAAATTGCTTGTCTCCATTGCTTCTTCCTGCTTCTTACTTTTTTTCTTTTTCTTCTTTGGTTCTTCTTGCGTCTGTTCTTCCTCAACTTTGTGAATTCTTTGCTCACATTCAACCGCTTCTTCTTCCTGCTTTTTAGCTTTTTTCTTTTTCTTTTTTGGTTCGTCTTGTGTCTGGTCTCCTTCGCTATTTACAATGATTTCTACCGTAGGGGCGGTAATTTCTTCAATTTTCGACTTCTTCAACTTTTTCGATTTGGCTGGCTCTATGTCAACCACCGGCTCAGGAATTTCTTTTTCAAATTTCTTTTTCTTCTTTTTTTTAACCTCAAAATTATCAACCATTTCTTCAGTAACTGGTAATGGTTTGGATGGTAAATCTGCAGATTCTGCCTCAACCTTCGTTTTAAACCCTTTTTTCTTTTTTTTCGGACTAACGTCTTCACTGGTTTCATTCATGACAGCATCATCTTTCGGGTTCATTTTTTCGGTTTTCAAAATTTTTTCCTTTGAACGAAACTCCTTGACGACATTAAGGTCTTCGTTGATTCGGACACGCTTTTCCTCTTTGCCTCCCTCGTCACTGTTGCTTGATCCTTCGTGACCAGAATCGACCTGTTTGCAATCGACCAATTTACGCTGCTTCTCTTTTACAGCCGCCATTTTTGATTCAAAATACTCTTGGATACTCCCTCTTTGTATTGTTGTGACACCGTGCATGTGTTCAACACTACCGATCGTGCTCTCTTTTGCTGGTTCCTCCTTTATCTTGATATCTTTTTCTTCTTGCGCTTCAGCGTTACAGTTCGCTCGTTTCCCAAGAATGCACGCCATGTCTTCAGCACTATAGCGACTCAAATCTTTTCCTCGCGTAAACTTGTGATAGTGCACACGTGCCTTGGAATTCTTCGAGCGGCTTTCCAAGCTCTGTGTTGAGGTAGTGTCTGTTTCATCAAGTACATTATTTTTGCCATTTAGGGCCTCAAGAATGCTGTTGAACTCTTCACGGTGGGCAATCCATTGGTCATTCTTTACTTCAAAACCAACTCCCTCAGAATCATTTTTGTACTTCAGTCTAATTGGTTCCAAATCTCCTTGTTCTTCACGGCCCAAGCCTTTTCCTTTAGCCCAGCCCATCTTTTCCAACAACTTCTGGCCAATTTTAGTATCATCTATAGCATAATAATAAACATAATCAGTAAATAAAAATTGTTGCTTGCCATAAATTATAGTTTAATTAAATGTAATTGGATAAGCATTTGTCAGCACAAAACAGAGAAACTTAATAAAAAATTTACCATTGCACCATAGTTTTCCTCTTGGATTCAAACTCCACTTTTTTTTTCGTTTTGGTTCAGCTAACATTGCCATCACAAATTGATAATAAGAACAAAAAAATTGTCAAATGTCAATGGAAATTTCAGTCAAAAAGTTTCCTGAAAATTTTATAAAATACAAAACATTAGTTCATGAAGGAAAATGAACATACTCATAAACAACATTCATAAACACCTGCAAAGAGCCACCAAGAACAACAATATGCATAAATGACATCTATGTCATAGAATTTGCCACCAAATTAAATAAACAAAATTGCAAAAAGTATCTTACACTTTGATTTTATGAGTTGTAACGTTAACGGATGTTTCTGTCCAAGTTATGACATCCACGTGTGATCTTAAATACACGCATACAGTTTGAGACGCAGAAGACAACCAGCCTCTACACTAGCAGACGGCCCAAACGTGGACGTTTGGAAGGCCGCTAGGTGGCGTGTTACTACGGCAGCGCTGTTGGCGGGAAACGACGACGTTGGTATCCGAGGATGTTTCTAGCACACAGAAGATATGAAAACAATCAGCTTTTACACAAATATACTTATCAAAGCTTGATACAAGTCTATTTTTCTAGAACAAACGTTTTTACAGAGACCCGGTAAACAATTGGTATATAAAAACGTAGAATTATTTGTTTCATCGGACAATAGCTGATGACGAATCAGGTCGAATAAGAGCTCAATTGAATTTATAAAAGACAATGCATTGACCTGCCGAATACTAGGGTGCTTCCTGTCAGTCGCAATCGTAGCTTTTGGTCCGATTTCCTGTATCATGAGGCCTACATCGATTTTAGAAAAACCTTATTTTTCAATCGTTTAGATCACCTCGACATTATTTGTTATAAATATGATGGCAAAAACTCAGGAAAAGGCATTCATCAGTTGGCGGTACATCAGAATCGACACCTCAATTAGTACTTCAAAGAATGGCGAAAACAATCACGGTACACGACAAGTTTTTGAATTTCAAATGTAATACCTCTTAAGATTTACGCGACTTTCACCATAGGTCTTATTCTTGCTGAATTTGTTGGCTATAAAAATGTGTGAATGTGGTCCGATAGTGGACGAGAGAAACTTTTGGTCCGACAGTAAGTAAGGCGATGTTTTTACTACCTGATACAACTAATTGTTGCTGTCAAACTATGTCATGTAACAGATCCAGTCTGCAACTTCTCAACGCCGTGTTTGGATCCTCTAACCTTCTGTGGCTCCAATGTAGAAATTATTTCAAGATGGTTTGGCGGATATAGATGCTATGCCAAGAAAGCCTCCATGGGTCTCTGCAATCAATCAATTGTATGTCTGTCAGGAGTATGTAACATTCTTGCATTTGGTATAGGCCTTTGCTTATAGTAAACAATTAGAAAAGCAGTACGTTAATATCAAACATTTCAAACGATTAGCCAGTCAGCCATTCAGTTAATTTTTGGTCACGTGTTAAAGGATTGAAAATATATCTTCGATTAACGTGCATGTCGCTGATGCCATACTTGTAATTATATGAGAATACAAATTACCACACATTACCACCACACCCTTGTCACAACAATGATAGGAAGCCCGGCAAAAAGGCTGTTAATCAACGGAGAACTTACGTAGCTACTAGTTAACTGAATGTCTAGTTTGACCTGAAGAAACACGCGTGATTTTGGAATCTTGAAGTAGACTCAACTTAAGGCAGGAATTGATTATGATCGTGTTCCAATAATTAGAAAAAAATCGAAATGTACCTTTTCAACCCACGAAAATCCTTAAGTGACTCTTCCATCGACATGCGTTTTCCTCCAGACACACCACAAAACGTCATGGCAGATAAAATGCCAAGTGTGCAACTCAAAATATGAGAGATCAACTTGAAACTACTGCCTTCAACTTCGTAGTTTTTTTACCGATTGAGGCTGAGCTCTAGTTCCATCAAACATGGCCAAAATGCCTTTTTTAAAACTTTAAAATTCCACCGAAGTGAGGAACTGGCTAAGCGTTTTGTGTTCTACGTATGAGAAGCTGTCTACAAAGACACTGTCCTCA
The DNA here is from genome assembly GCF_022539665.2 of Daphnia carinata. Classification (NCBI taxonomy): domain Eukaryota; kingdom Metazoa; phylum Arthropoda; class Branchiopoda; order Diplostraca; family Daphniidae; genus Daphnia; species Daphnia carinata. The sequence continues at coordinate 4,259,321 of NC_081338.1, forward strand.
TTGTCTACTTAGTTATCCTGCAATTGGTATGTTGAAATAACAAGCTCAATTCATTCAATTAAACAGTTTATGGTGCTTTGAATAAACTCTTCGAAACGAAGTCCATTGCCACATTATAGTGCTTGCCAGATTGCCATTTGTGCCAGTTGCCATGCCTGACGGAAAAGTATTTTCATCTACTGATTGCAATTTAAAAACCTTTTTATTGATGGCAATTTTTTGTTGGGCAAACAGAAATGGGAAAGAATTTTCAAAGTATAGCTAATGCTTCCCCAAAAGCCACTATAAGTTTCCCTGTCTTTCATTTAAAGAAGTTCTTGTTTATACCGAAGCGTCGTTTTGTAGCAGACTGTTATTCTGAAAATTAGAATAGGTTGATTTTTGTTGTTTGTTTGGAATTTTTTTTCACAACAAAGGTGTTGTTAAAGTACTACAGTTCTCAAATAAATTTTTATGCCATAGATAAAGAGCCTTTCGGGTTTTTTTATCTCTACGTTTTATTCTCGTAATATGGAATTCGACGATGAGCGATTCTTGACTTTAGTGTTCCAATATCCTTGCATATACGACAATCACGATCCCAATTATAAAAATACCGACAGCAGAGAAATATGTTGGGCTGATATAGGAAATGAGTTGCACTGCAGTGGTAAGTCTAATACCATTCTGCAATATCTGTATGTGTAAATTAAATATTCTGTAAAATAGAACTTTGTTTCTCAGTATGGTTGTTTTACTTGTCTTTGTAGATATTGAATTCCTTAAGAAGAAATGGGACATATCTAAAGAAAAATTTCGCCGAATAAGGAAAAGAATGATAAGGTCTGATCAACCCAGTCTGGCAAATGAGTGGCCATTGTATCATGTGATGCACAACTACTTTGATCAGTTTATTAAAACAAGAAAGTAATGAATGCAGTATTAATAAAGCAAACAAGCAACTGTGTCTATAATTCAAATTGTTTTGACATAATAGTCGCCTGCGTGCCTCTGACAGGAGAGAAATGGAGAATTGTCAAGGGGAACTAGGTGCTTCCCACCATTCAGAAAACTCCCTTCTAGTGGAATCCAAATTGTTTGTTGGGTCAAACCCTTATGTACACCACGATCTTCCTCAGTCTGGGTCAACAGCTTGTGTTGATGGAGGAGGTGAAACATCATCCTTCATTTCACCCAGCCCAGCGTCTAGCCCTGAACATCATTCGGACGACAATATAGGTAGGGATAATTCAAAATTATTCATTCATTGCTTTAAATGATTGTCATTCTCTGAAGTTGAAGTATCACTCAGAGCTCCCAAGTCCAAAAAGCTCAAAAGAACATCTTCAGAAGGGAATTCCTCAGCATTACTGTGTGAAGCTATGAAAATTTGGAGTGATTCAATCCAACAAAACCAAAGAAATAATGCTGTTCCCATTTCCCCAATAAATTCCTCCACAGATGAAATAACTCTATACTGTTTAAGTTATGCAGCTAGACTGAAAACCCTTCCATCAGAAGCTGTTGATGATATCCGCTGTCAAATGGAAAATCTCATGAGAGAAGCGCGACTGAAATTTAAATGAATCAAAATGCACATTGAAATAAATCCATATTTTATAAAATAAAGTTATGTTATTTTCCGCTAAGTGCATCTTTAGTGTAAATTAGAAAAGCTGATTTACCACTATGCCTCAAAGAGAGGGCGAAGATAATTTATTGATTTGTTACCCACAGGCTACCACGAAACAATAGATCATCGCTACCAGATTTATGAGACTTGTATTACCCAGCAGTTTCTGTCAGGGACTTTGCAGTCTTAAGTCTGTTCGGAACCTGGGCTTTTAACTTCACAACATTTTTCTGGCAAACGTGTAGGCGCCAGCAATACATCTCGTCAATAAGTTACCTTTGTGTTATGAATTATGACAAAAAGATATATCTCAGTGTTGCATGTTTCTCAATCCCCCGCTATGTTTCTATGGAATACTAACAGGATTGCATCGTATGTCACTAAGCTAACACAAACAAGAAACAATAAAAAAGACATAAGATTCAGAAGAAAGAAAAATAAAAATTTGTTTCAGGAAATATGGCAACTTTTTTGTGTTGTCATGTGTTTAGTAGTTTCATTACATTTTCATAGTTGTGTATTTTCATGGTAGAATGAACAGACTGTTTACACGCCAAATTAATTTTACGAGACAGAATGGAAATCTAACTTTTGTACCTCACCATGAAGCTGTTATTGAAAGCCAGCTTGAAAAACTGCAAATGCTTGTTGATAGCTCAACAAACATCTTAATATTGACTGGAGCAGGAGTTTCTACAGAGAGTGGAATACCTGACTATCGCTCAGAATTGGTCGGGCTTTATGCTCGTACCAATCACCGGCCCATTCTGCATCAAGATTTTATGAGATCTAAATATGTTAGACAAAGATATTGGGCAAGAAATTTTATTGGTTGGTCAAAATTCTCTGCTGTTCAACCCAATACTTCTCATATCCTGTTGGCCAGTTGGGAGCGACATGGAAAGATATCCAGCATTGTAACTCAGAATGTTGATAGACTACATCACAAGGCTGGCAGTAAAACTGCTGTGGAGTTACATGGTTGTGCCCATGAAGTCAAATGTATGAAATGCAACCATGAAATGTCAAGGAACGAATTTCAGAAAATACTGGCTGAATTAAATCCTTCACTGTATGTTCCAAATGCAGAAATCAGACCAGATGCTGATGTTGAACTATCACAGGTAGAAACAAGATTTAAATTAATTTATGGTTACTCACTTTTTGGTTTTTATAAGGAAATAATAAATACTTTTCGTGTGCCAAATTGTCAACAATGCCGCGATGAACTGGAAGGGTTTTATAAACCAAATATAGTTTTCTTCGGGGACAACGTTCCGAAATCCAGGGTAGAATTTGTATTTTCACAATTACGGTCTAGCGACTGCCTGTTAGTTCTTGGATCTTCTCTGTACGTCTACTCGGGTTACCGATTCATTCTCCGGGCATCAGAGCTAGGAATACCATCAGCAATTGTAACCATTGGCCCTACGAGAGGTGATAAATTGGCTAGTATCAAACTGAGTGCAAAGTGTAGTGAAGTTCTTACAAAAATTTGTATCTGAAGTTTCTCATTTCAATGAATTTTGCAAAACGATTGATTGAAACAATCCTTATTTATTGAAAACGGTATTCTTAGGCCCTCAAAAAAAAAAAAGAAAATTGTAAGAATGGTTGAGGCTCGAAAGAGAATGAATGGGGAAGAAGATACTGAAAGGAAGAAGCATTCAAATTGAATCCTGGAAAACGCGTGATAGACGATGACTAGGAAGGAATAAAAGGGAATACAGAAAAGAACAGATGAAGTAAGAAAAATTTTGTGCGAGAGCAATACTTTGATTAGGGAAAGAACGAGGTATAATCTCAACTCACAAAAAAAAAGTTTTGAGTCCTCCAGGATACAATAAGGCATATTAATCATGTTTCCTCTGTAATCATCTTAATTCCAATCTTTCTTGATTTCAAAAGACCATTCCCACTTGAGGTGTTCGTTTTGGTCGTCGTCAGTGAATAGTGATGAAACCGTGTAATGTCCACGGTATAGTAGACCAGAGGGTGCATCTTCCAGGGGCGTCGTATAGGATTGTAAATCCTTCTTGGGTGCATAGCTAAATGCAAAATATTGCTTATTAAGTTTGAAAAGTATTGGTCTAATGGGATTTACATACCTTCCAACCATATGAGTCATTTTGTCCACTGTCATAACAAACAATCTTTAGAAAATTCTTTTATAAATTTATTTTCCAGTTACCTTGGATTCCTTTCCTGTATGTCTTTTGGATATACTTGAGTCCAGTAACAATTTCGTGCTGAACGAAGAACTCGATGCGAATTCGATACTGCACGCCTTCTTTGATCGTGAATACAGTTTGCTTTAATTGAGAAAGGTCACCAGAAAGGTCCAATGTCTTCTCAGTCTGTCCTTCAGACACCAGGACTAGCTTCTTGACCAAAACTTTTTTGGGATTTCCAGGTTCTTAATGCAAATGGAAGTCAAAATAATAATGAACTGTAATTATACTAAATTCACAGTATGTATGTCAGAACCTATGACAATATTTTCCGCAATGGCATTTCCTAGCAGAGTTTCCTTGTACTTGCGCAGGCTTTCATCTTCCTGATCAGCTGCCACCAGCTCACCTATAGATTTTGGTGGTGGAGGAACATAACTACTTGCAACTTCATCGTGATGTTCTTGTTCATGGACTTCTTCTGTTGATGACATTCTGAAAAAAACAAAAATCCCTTTTAGATTTTTTTCTTTTTTTCTTGCAAGATTGATGGACACGAAATTTCGTAATCATACTTATACAATGCAAACTAGTGGGTAACGGCAACATAACTGATAGCCGATTAGGAAACGGAAACCGATAAGCATAAAGGGAAATGGTGCGACACTACCTCCGTACCAATCCAATAAATAATATGGTACGCTTTACGATGTAATGTATGCAAACCTAACTATTGAAAAACAGAATGATAATATTTTCTAAACCTTACCTTAGAAGTGACAGTGGCTGGTTCTTTTAGCACTTAATGGACGGGTCGGCAACACAAAACCACGGACTCTTATGCCTCAACGTGAGTGCCAAATTTCTCCCGCGTACAGCTGTATCACCAAACCCAGCCCTCTGGAAAGTCAAAACTAGAAAAGCGAAAAAGAGGGCAGCACATTACGGCTGTCCGGCAGATATTTTTCCTGTAAAATTTTACGTTGCCAATTGGAAACTGATAGTAGGCTACTATGATATTTCTAGTAGTTAAAAATTATTTTTTTATTGAAATTTGCCATCCAGTGGAGTACATCTATCTAGTAATGATTTCGTTTATGTTAAGCATTCTGCAACACCACCAAATTATTAATCTCAACAGGCTACTTATGAAAAAAACCTCTTAAATTTTAATCTATTTCAAGCTTTCAATTCTAAACAATAGCATCATCGAAAGCATCTAAAAAATAAGCCAGATTTTTAATGCTTTATTCGCTGTAACCATTTAATTTAGGAAACCTAGTATGTCATTCGCTCCATTTTCCACAGTTTAGTACCCTCGTTTTTCTCTAGATTTTGAGCTTGGAATTGGCAACATTGTGGCACTACTGCAGCATATTAACTTCTGCAAGAAGCGACTCGTGGCTCTTTTCCCAGTTATTCCAAATTCTTAATCAAATTATATTAATCAAGCTCAACGATCTTCCATCTTAAAGAGTAATTCGTTTTTTTGTGGGTAAAATCGTTCGTGGGTGAAACATCAACAAGATGGAAAACGAGTCGTTGCAGTTGAGCGGTGCACTCGGTGCTCTAAATGTGAATGCACCCACGTTCGTACCCAATATCAATGCTGCAGCCTTCGTGCCGTCGTTCCGAATGCCGGAACCGACCGTCTGTGAAGCACAGACATTGAATCAAAAACCAACCATGGATACTACAGGTTATAATAATTACAAGCATTACAGCTAATTTAATGTACTTTTATCTAAAAGGGTGACAAGCCTGTATGCAGCCTTTTGTTATGTCAAGAAGTCTATAATGGATTATTGTTTATAATTTTAGCCTGTGACGTTGCTGATGTAGATTACTTTTGGTTTGGTTTTATTTTAATGATTATGATTGAATCCTCATTCAGAATCCAGCCCCACCACCGATGCTCCTTTATCAAACTCCGACACCAGTCCCAGCAATCCTCCAGTTGACAGCTGGGAAGAAGAAGCAGATAAAGAACATGCAGAAGGTATGTCAATAGCCATTACTTGCGTTGGTTCTAGCTTGGATAAAATAACACAAAAACCCATTTTTTAACTTGGTGAAAGGTTAACTTTTAATGTATTATACATAGATTTGAAAGTTAACAAAGTTTTGGGACATGATATAAATGGAGATGGTGGTGAAGGGACTGTGCATGACAATGATGAGGAAAAAGATATTGAAGGTAAAATTTTGTGGTACTGAATGTAAAATAAATATTAGAGAAGCCATGTGATGATTGTATCATATTATAGCAGATCCTGAAGGTAGAAAGTGATGGTGAAGGAACTGCCGATGTCGAAGCTGCTCCTAAAATAAAGAAAAAGGTCGTGAAAGGACCAGCTGAAAATAAGAGCAAGAAGGAACACATCAATGTGGTTTTTATTGGTCACGTTGGTATGTAAAAGTTATTTATATCAGAAACATGGTGTTATTGATTGTAAATGTGTTCCAGATGCTGGTAAATCGACGATTGGTGGCCAGATTATGTATCTTACTGGCATGGTTGACAAACGAACACTCGAAAAATACGAGAAAGAAGCACGAGAGAAAAATCGTGAATCTTGGTATCTCTCTTGGGCGTTGGATACCAATCTTGAAGGTAAAATTTAGGCAAATCAAGTGTCATCGCTTTTAAACTAATGATTCCTTTTTTTTTTTCTAGAAAGAGAAAAAGGTAAAACCGTTGAGGTGGGCCACGCCTCTTTTGAAACAGAAAAGAAACACTTCACTATTTTAGACGCACCTGGCCACAAGAGCTTTGTACCCAACATGATTAGCGGTGCATCCCAAGCCGACCTGGCCGTTTTGGTAATGCACTGGTCCCACCCATTTTAACCGGCATCATGCAACCCATTTGTCCTTGCAGGTCATTTCTGCTCGCAAAGGAGAATTCGAAACGGGTTTCGAAAAAGGTGGTCAAACGAGAGAACACGCTATGTTGGCTAAAACCGCTGGTGTTAAACACCTCATCGTTCTTATAAACAAAATGGACGATCCAACTGTAAATTGGGACGAGGAGAGGTAAGGAAATTTTTCTGCGATTACCGCCATAGTAGAAAAATTATGTCCTATCTACTTTATTTTGCAGATACAATGAATGCAAAGAGAAATTACTTCCCTATTTGAAAAAACTGGGTTTCAATCCACAAAAAGACTTGAGCTTCATGCCGTGCTCTGGTCTTACCGGAGCTGGTCTCAAAGATTCAGTTGACCCGAAATCATGCCCTTGGTATAGGTGAGCGAAGTGGTGTATACCTTCTCCAATTCTAAGGAAACAAGATACTAACATAATCTATTTCTTTAGCGGCCAACCGTTCATTCCATTGCTCGATGATATGCCTCCTTTAGTGAGATTTGTTGACCGTCCCTTTATTATGCCCATCGTTGACAAGTACAAGGATATGGGTACCGTTGTCTTGGGCAAAGTGGAAGCTGGAGAGGCAAAGAAAGGCCAAACATTGTTAGTGCTTCCTAATAAGGTACCATTTTTGCCTCAATAACTTTTTTTTATTTATGATTTATAACAACGATACGTTTGTGAAGACTCCGGTGGTTGTGGACCAACTATGGTCCGATGAAGACGAAGTTACTGTTGTAGGTCCAGGGGAAAACGTCAAAATCAAACTTAAGGGAGTTGAAGAAGAAGACATTTCTTCCGGGTTCGTACTCTGTGATCCAAATAACAGTTGCAAAACAGGGCGTATATTTGACGCCCAGGTATGCTGACCTATTTATAATATCAAATCCGGCGTTTGCTCTAAGTTTTCCGGTAATTTTAGGTCGTCATTTTGGAGCACAAGAGCATCATTTGTGCAGGTTACTCTGCTGTTTGTCACATTCATACGGTAGCTGAAGAAGTTTCTGTGAAAGCCCTTATTTGTCTGGTTGACAAAAAAACCAATGAGAAATCGAAAATACGGCCGCGCTTCGTCAAACAAGATCAAATTGCTATCATGCGCCTGGAGGCGGCAGGTGTTATTTGTATGGAACCATTCAAGGATTTCCCGCAGATGGGCCGATTTACCCTCAGAGACGAAGGTATGTCCATCATTTGGCAATCACAATTTTTTGTATTAAATGTGCAATGTTTTCATAGGAAGAACGATTGCGATTGGTAAAGTGCTCAAAGTCATAGAATAAGGTCACCACGCTAAAATCGAATAAATTCATAATATGTCTACGCCAGCTGACAGAAGAAACAGAAATTCCGCCTACTAAGGAAAATCGTATGGCTGCGTCGTGTCCAAGTTTTATCGATACCTCCCTCATTATTTTTTTTTTTTTCTATTGTCTTTTGAGGATTATTCATTTTTACCTTCTATTATACGAAAGTTCTATGTCTGACGCGAGCATTTCCTTGGAGACCATACCGATCGTGATCTTACACCCACATGGATTCAAATCGCGCGTGTTTAGTTCATTTCTTTTTCTTTGGTTTTGTTCAACTATGTTCTTGCCCCCTTTCGCTAATTCTCTTTCAAGAAATTCATAAGCTATTTTCTTCTCTTTTATTTTTACTAATTCTGCGTTTCACGTTTTGCGTGACAACAGAAGACCATTCAATTGTTTCAAATGGAGATCGCCTGAAATTTCATGGCATGACTCCATTCAAGCAGTTTCGCCAGGTCGGTCTGTTTGACAGGTGTCTGTATTTTTCTCTCCCTTTTTTTGGTTTATTGATTGAGAATGATCCGGTATGTACATTGTAAATCTGTTGACAACTCCCCATTGCATTGTACTAAGTTTAAGAGCAGGATTTTTTTCTGTCATCGTTTACGGTCCGATAGCAGTTATGTTGGATTGCTCGAGGTAGAAACCACACGGGAAGGAACCTATTTTTTTCATTTTTTTTTTTAATGCCGAAATTTAAAATTCGCTAAGTGCCTCTTGTGCTTGTATGGCCTTTTTTTATTATTATTATTCTCTATTTCTCCTTCTCTCACTTTTTGACGCGGTCCATTTCATCCGCGTACTATTGAGACATAGATTTGCACCCTCTTTTTGCTTCCCATCTTCAACCGGAAATCTTTTCATGTTATGCGTGTGTAAGACTATCGACCGAAACATGTCTGGTGTCGACATATAAAGGGACTTGTATCAACCAAATCAGTTGTTGCAAATTCATTTTTATTGCATTTAATTTAAGAGTGAAAGAGTTACATTGATTACCAAAATTATTTCGGCTTAATGGCCGCTTTCATTTGGTACGGGGAAGTTGCAGCTGATCCTGTTCATGGCATACAAATACATATCCTGGAATTGATTACACTATCGATATCCCTTTTTTTTAATGGCCGCCATACCGTCCATGCACTCTTTTGAAGTCTGCAGCAGGGTGAGTAATCACAAGAGTGCTCTACACAATTGGCTTTCATCCAAAACCACAGGAAAGAAGGAGGCGTTCTTTCGTCGTCCAGTTCCCATGGATCCCAATCAACTAAGATTCTCTTGGCTTCATGTGAAATTGAGTGAGTGAAAACGTATTACTCGCATGAGGTGCTTGACCGTTACACATATGCTATAGTTACCGAAAAAAAAGATGACATCATGCCCCCATGACGTTGTAGCAACATGGAGAAAACTATCACCGACCATTACGAGTCATCGTTGGGAGATTTTCAGTCAACATGTTTGCTTTCTAATGTAGCCAAAATTTCTCCCCCGATCTACTGACGGGAGTGGTTCTGCAGTCAAACGAAATGGATGGGTTGCTACATTTTGCGGGCGATTTTCACCGATTAGTCACTACGGACAAACAATGCCAAAAAAGAAGAGAGCCATGTGCCAAGTTCGAAGCAGATGGAAAGCGCCTGTTTAGCACTACCGCTGTGTAGAGGACGAACAGCAACCCTCGATTCACCCCTTCAGTTTCTTCTCGATCCACGTGAGTAAATTAAATTTCATACATGGTGAAAACTGTGCTGAACGTGATGCCATTATTGTCAAAGTTATTTATTTCATTTAAACCTCGTCGATTACGTAAGTATCACACATCAAAATTGATTATTCAGCATGCTTTGCTATGGGCAATAGGGTAGATGTCATTCTGGTTCTTTGCCCCTTTCACTTTCTTCAATTCTCTACCAAATGACTGACGACTTTGGGAAATACCCACTTGCATCTGAAAGCTTAACTCAGACGTGAATAGTAAAAAGAGTATATACTTGTAACCACAAGATTGAAAAGGGACTTGAGAACAACCTTGGCCTTAAAAGAGAAAATGGAAAACCCCAGTTGTAGAGAATCAAACGACATAAGAAAAGCTAACCAACGGTCCGTACAAAAACTTATACTGTGTTTTGCTCGACCAACTAGAAGCCAACGTCATGAACAAGAGACAAAGGTGTAGAATTTTAATTTCTTTCTCGGGTTTTCCTAGCTACGTCATCTTTTCACTTTCCCTCGCGTTCTTTTCCGTTTTAATAAGTTGAATGACCTGTCCATATTAATAGCTTTAAAATGAGTTAGCAATATTATTTTACATTTAAACTCACTTATTTTTATTGTAAAAGAATTGGGTTTTCATATGAACTCTCCCATTGTTAATTCCTTTTCTGCAATAAACTTTCTTCTTTTCGAGTATCTCGAATTGAAGTACAGATAAGGTTAAACCGTTTACCCCATTGGTAATTTCATACATTTTTATTCGTGAAAATCTCGTTTGCACATTTTATGGTACGATGGGGTTTCAGTAAATCCACATTGTTGTGTAGGTTGTGCTCTACATTCTCTCGTCCTGGCCCAAATCCAGTTTCAATGTTTTATGTTTTTACAGTTCATTGTTTACGTCACGACGAACCATCGGATTAATCAACGTTATTGCATTGCATTTTCAGACTGTAGCAATCTGCGTAAAGAAGAAATGAAAGTTTTAACAAGTAATTGATCCTGAGCGTGGGATGCCTTATTAATCTATATGTGTTTGACGTATCTTGTCAGTGTCACCCACAACGATTGATATAGCTCTGTTTTCTTTTGTTTGTTTTTTTCCTTTAGGTAGCACTATAGCTCGAGAAAGAGAAAAGGTCTGCCGGATGTATCTTACTTTCTCCCGGATGCCAGACCGTGCCGAATACCAGCCATCCGAATCCATTTGTTTCTACATGAAACAAAGAAGAAAAAAGGTATTTCTTTTCTTCCTCTTCCATCTTGATGATTAGAGTTCTAAATTACAGGTACAACGATGATAATATGGGAAAGCTACTCGAATGATCTACGCGATTGCATAGCAAGATATGATCGTAGTGTCTATTTCGTAAGTTGAGAAGAACAACTCACCCCTAAAACTATCAAGTAACATAATTGGATTTTTCAATAAAACTTGATGTAGGATATCTTTAACTGAAGATGTTTCTACCTGAAAGTTCACATTACTTTCTCTTGCCTTCAAGGCGGGTTAATTCCACATGGCAAACGGTTTCTTGGAATGAAAAGGATCCTGGAAGATGGAAATTCCGAGCAAGGGAGAAGGTAATTTAAATTTTTATCTCTTTGGAAAAACCCAAGCCGGGTGAATATTTTGAAACGATAACACCCTCGTTGGTTGGTAGCAAAGACTTTCGCTTCACCTAAATTCTTTTTGTTATTGAAAATTCAGGTGTCCAGCCCTCCTCCCCCCTCAGAACCCAGGACTTGCTAAAGGCACAAAAAAGAAAGTGAAGCACATAACGAAGAGACTCGTAGGCCAACAACTGAGGTCATGTTTTCGATCACGTGACGATCTCCGGCTAATGCTACGTACAAACCAGTACTACTTGCAATACCATCACCAACTCACAGTCTAGCTAAGGTATAAAAGACTTTAGTCAAACCTATCCAAGTATCAGTCTCTCGCTGTATCTTCCTTAGTGTTGTCATAGTTTGAATTCGCTCTCCACATTCTACTAGTTACCGACAGAAGGAATATTGTCCGCTGTCAACTGGCACGAGTTCCACCATCGTCAAACCAAGTAAGCCGTTCATACATTTTCAATTCTCATGCTAATTGTGAATGTCAATCAAGACATATTCTTTGATTAACGTAACCTAATATGGAAATCGAGTGCTCTGTAGGTCAGAACACGCAACCAAGACTTCGTGTAAAATATTAAAAGGAAACGTCGTCAATTTTAGAAGTCTGTGCTGAGAACGCGCTTTGAAGTTTCGAATTGAATCACTTTCATTTTACAACTTCCCGTGTGCGTGTCGCGAAGTACATCTTCAGAACGATCCTCTGCATTATTAAATAGAGAGAGGGGGGAAAGCTTGACCTACATTCGCCCTGAATTCTCCTTCAGTTTCTCTTTTCTTTGACTCATCCGCTATCGGAGATATCTTTCTAAAACATTACCTTGTCTTCTTACCCTCAATTCAGCCGTGAATAACGCCCAAAACAATTCGATTATTGTCTAAACATGGAGAACTGCAAAAATGTTTTGCAATCATTACGGGCCATGCGATGGAAAGATATAATATTAAATTTCTCCAACAGCAACACCGAAGGAGAGAGTGGGTCAATTTAAGTGAAAGCGAGAGGCGTTGACCCCCCTCACTTCCCTACGTCTTACCATAAATTACTCGGTTCAATGGATTTGGTCATCCAGGTCACAAGTTCCATGGGTGTGGGGGGGGGGGGAGAGAGAGATCATACCCTCCCTTCCTAATGAGTCAACACGTAGAACTTCCTCACTGGCAGCTTAGAAGACTGGAGAAAGGCGAGAAGAGGTCATTCTCGAATGTGAAAGTGGCTGGGAGTCAAAGAAAGCGTTTTCCCCTTCCAGGTCTTCATTTTCTCCTGGATCGTTTTAGTCTACCTCCTCAGCATTATCAGCTCTAGCTTTCTCCATCCTAAAAGGGTTCTGGTACCCTTCGTGCCCCGCCTCTTCCCCGTGACAAACAGGTTTCCTAGACATAGTTACACAGACCGATCCAAGGCCTCAGTCGTCTCTTGTGCTTGTTTGACACAACTCTGCCTTGTTTCTCACCTTACAATATTCTCTTGTTTTCCTCAATTAGGTTTAATCCAGCTGTATAGTTTCGTAAACAGAAACTACAACAATGAGGTTCAACACCCTCTGTTCGTGCTTATTTCTATTGGCGGCTGTTAAAGCCCATCCTGAAGGTTCCTGGAAATGGGAATCCTCTTCAAGTCAGTCCAATCCCACCACAGTAGCTCCTACTGCCCAACCGGCTGCTGACGACTCTCTGCATCTTTCAATCGCTGGTAATAATAAAAAATATTATAATTATGAAACAATCTGTTGTATTCACTTGTTAACGTTTTGTTAGATGCAAATGGTAAACTTCCGGCAAGTGCAGAACTGCACGAAGAGAGTTCCACTGTCGATGATGTCGAAACAGCAGCTGATGCTATTCTTCACTCGACTAGGACAGGCAAAGTCATCAACACGTACGAAGCTGTTTATGAAGATCCATCTATTCAAAAGGCTCTTCAAGAAGGCAAAGACACTGAAGCCCGTACTTACATCAAAGAGAAGCTCTGCAAACTTGGTCTGGCCAAAGAGGTGTGTATTTTTGTAATTTGATTTATCTTTCAAAAGATAACATTGAATGGTTCTCTTTCTAGTGCGCAAAGTTAGCTGCCAAATCCTACGGTCCTAGTGGACACAATGGCCTCCATGGCGGCATTGGCATCGATCCTAACATTGTTTCATATGTTCAGCCCGTAGCCATTGTACCAGCCGGTGCTCCCATTGCTGCAGTTCCACTTGGAGTGGGCGCTGGCCAGTTCAAACAACACGGCAAAGGCCAAGTTGGCAAAGTCAAAGGCTATGGAGCTCCTCCCAGCAGCTATGGAGCTCCTTCACTTCTCCCTCCAAACACGTACGGCGCTCCTGGACTTGGTGGATTCGGTGGACTTGGTGGTTTGGGAAGCCTAGCTCCTCCTCCTATTCCTGCAGCTCTTCCTCCTGCTCCCGTTCAACACATCCATCATCACCAAACCGTTGGAGTTCCTCCAATCATCCCAGGCCCTTACGGCGCTCCTCCACCTCCACCACCAATCTACAAATCACCTCCTTCATACAATCCTGCCCCTCCTGTTTACAATCCTCCTCCTAGACCATCCTACAGCAACCCACCTCCTGTTTATAACGCAGCTCCTTCTCGTCCGTACGCTCCTGCCCCAATCCAACCCTACAGCAACGGAGGTAATGCATTCGCTCCACGTGACCAGTGCGTGTGCGTTCCAGTTGAACAATGCCCGTCCTACGATGTCATCGGCCGCGTCGCTGACTACCAAATTGATCCCCGTTCAAAATTGAACTCGACCATCGTAGCTGATGAAGCCGACATTGTCATCGTGAAGCAACCGGAAGGGCGCCAACTCGCATCTCCTTCAAAAGACTCGACACGTCGTAAACGTCAGAGCTTCCACAACAGGCAGACCATCGTCGGAGACGATACCATCACCGTTGTCTCATCTGATTCTTCCGCTTCGCAATCCCCTTTAAATCCTCCTATCAGTGGACCTGCCCCGATTGCCCCGATTGCTGAGACACCCATTTCTGAAGATTTAGAATCAATCAGCGTTGATGCTGCTGATTCCGTTCCTGTTGCTGGTGGTGGATCCTCTCCTGTTGCTGCTTCTCCACCTGCTGTAGCTGGTGCTCCTGCTTCCGTCGGTGCAGTCGTAAGTTGATTTTATGATAATCATTTAACTTGATTCATTTGCACAGACAAACTTTGATGCCCGTGTTCTCCACGGGAAATGACGACTGACACAAACTTACACCGACACAAATCCCTTCAGCTCCCCTTTACATCTTTTTGATCGGCTTTGAAATTCGAAAGTCGATACTCTTCTTCAAGTTGCCCGTCCGTTTCTCACCTGATTCAGGGAGGTAGTCTGTTGAGCGCTCTGAAGCGATTCGTGGAGCCGACGTTTGGTCTTTCGTTCGGTTTACCGGGCGGCGCCTTCGGCGGCGGCTATCCGTTGAATCCGCTGGGCAACAATCCGCTAGTCAATCCGTACGGCGGAGCGATCGGCGGCGACGGTGTCAATTTCGGCGCGTTCAACGTCAATCCGCTCGTGTCGCTCCAGCTGGGCAAAGGCGAGTCGGGTAAAAAATTTAGACCGTTGGTTAACTTCCACATCACTCCCAGTGCTGAGAAGTTGGCCGAGAAAGGTCTGATTGGTTCTGGTGGGGTCGGTGGTATAGGACCGGGTATAGGCGGGTTCGGTGGAGTAGGACCCGGTGTCGGTGGACTCGGCGGTCTAGGTGGTTTTGGTGGACTGCCTTTCCGGCAATTGACCAAAGACGAACAACCGTTTGGACATCAAACAGACAACAACCAAAGTCCAGTAGGGTCGGTGAATAGTTATTACAATGACTTTGTGAAACAAGGAGGCTCAGAAGAACCATTCAGATTTGCCGACACGACCAATACGGGACTATCGTTCAACAACCAAAGTCCAGTAGTGTCAAACAGTAATGATTACGATGTCAAACAGGGAGGCTCAGCAGAGCCGTTCAGATTTCCGAGTACATCAGTCAACGCCATCAGACCGCTGAGATCGGCCCGCGATGGGCCTTACGGAGAGGAGGCTGAGTTGAACCTGGGCGAGGTTGGACAAGGACTACAAAGATCGGGTCAGGCGTCCGAAGCCTCTTTCAAAATCGGCCATCACGGCTACAAGGCTTTTGAGAAGGCTTTCGGCAAAGGCTATGGCGTCCCATTCCCAGTTGCTACACCTGTCGCCGTACCCCAACCCTACGGAGTACCTTATGCTGTGCCTCAACCCGTCCCCGTTGCCCAACCTTACGCTGTACCTCAACCTGTTCCAGTACGAGTTCCCGTAGTGCAACACGTCCCAGTCCAAGTGCCTGTTCAAGTTCCCGTACGAGTTGAAGTTCCCGTTCACGTCCCGGTCCGCGTTGAAGTTCCGGTGCGCGTCGAAGTGCCTGTGCCCGTGGCGGCGCCTTACCCAGTCCCTGTACCTTACGAGCAACCGGTTCAGGTTCATCAACACTATCATCATCAACACCCAGTACCTCCACCGGTGCCCCACTATCCCCCAAAAGCGTCCGTCTACCGACCTCATCCAGGAGCTTACGGCTCGCCCACGTTCGGCTATAGCGGTCCAGTACCTAGCTACTCTGCGCCAGTGGCCAGTTATGGGCCAACGCCTTATTCTAACTCGGGAGGGAAGGAAACACCTTACGCAGGTCAAGCGCAGGCACATTACTCGGCGGAGGGCAATCAGCAAACGGCACAGGTGCACACAGCAACTGGGTACGATTCGATCACGGTTCAATCCGCTGCCAATGACTACACGTTCCGTGATTCGGAAAACAATGGCCAGCCTAAAACTCGAACTAGTGGAGTCCGATTTGTCGATTCTCGTTCGGGTGAATCCGATTCATCCTCCTCTCCTGCTGCATCCTCTTCTTCTTCCGCTGTTAAGTTTGAACAAGCCAAGCGGAAGCGCTCGGCAGACGAACAAGATTTCGTTGAAACAGACGCAAGCCAACCCCAACCAGATACCAATGAGGTAAGGTGGCTCGTCCCTTTTTGCCTCTCATCTAAAGAGACGTACAGTTATGTTTACAACTGTTGCTCTGGTGCTGGAAAATGGAAACAAAGCTATCCGATTACGTGCTCTCTTAAAAATCGTGGCATTCATCCAAATAATGCGATGCCACCCAATCAAAAACTTGTGGTTGGAGGGAACCCCATACATTTTTGTGCTAATATTATAACAAAAAATTAATAATTATTTTTTTTAATTGGCTCGTCTGATCGAACTCTAAACCAAACGATTAGCCACACAAACAGTCTTATACTACATTGGTTCTCTTTTGAAAACGAAGGTGGAAAAGAACCTCCTTCTAACCTCTGACATTTTATTGTGTTTTTTTTCGTGCATGCAGACTGACATTTCCTGATGTGCAATTCTTCTTTTACTAAACACAAAAAAAAAAAAAAAAACAGTTTTCATCTACAGAAAGCTGCTTGACAACCCATGGACGACTGCCGACACAACCGACTACCTATTTATTCTTATTTTACAATCAATGCCTTTGTTAAACAACTTCTTGTTCATGTTCCAGGGTCGAGATGCCCGTCAACTAGGAGGAAGTTCCTTTTCCGGCGGATATCCAACTTGTAGATATTCTGAAGTCTGTTGTCGTAGTTCTCCGGCTGCCAATCGATACTCTAACGGAGCAGCTCCAGGCACTTGTGGACGCAGAAACCCACAAGGAATCAACGGCCGCATCAAGACTTTGCCCTATGCTGACGGAGAAGCTGAATTCGCTGAATATCCATGGTTATTATTATTATTTAAAACAATTGAAAATCAATTCGATTTACTCAATTTCAAAATTTTAGGCAAGCGGCCATTTTGAAAAAAGATCAATACGACAACGTTTATGTCTGCGGAGGAGCCCTTGTAGGACCTTCTCACATCCTCACTGCTGCTCATTGCATTAAAGGGTATTATTATTTAATTAACATTATGGTTTTAAATGTCTGACACTCATCCGTTGATTAACACAGAAACGCTCCTGGTGATCTGAGAGTGCGTTTGGGTGAATGGGATGTCAACCGCGAATCTGAATTCTACCCTCATATCGAGAAAGACGTAGTCTCTGTCATTATCCATCCGGAATATTACCCAGGCAACCTTTACAACGATATTGCCATCGTCAAGTTTGAAGGCGTCGTCGACTTTTCTTACAAGTATGTTCATTATCACTTGATAGTTCTTTACAAAATGTCTCATTTTTCTACTTCGATAGTCCTCACATCGCTCCTGCCTGCGTTCCTCAGAGATACCAAGAATTCGTTGGGTCTCGTTGCTGGGTCACTGGATGGGGTAAAGACGCTTTCGGTACCGGAGGAAAGTACCAGAATATTCTAAAGGTAATTAAACTTTAAAAAAAAATCATTAGAACTCTGGAAGGTCAACATTGTTTGGTACTTTAACGATAATTAGGAAGTGGATGTGCCTGTAGTTGGTAATGCTGATTGTGAGAACAAATTGCGTCGTACACGACTCGGATACGATTTCAAATTGCATTCGGGATTCCTCTGCGCTGGAGGAGAAGAAGGAAAAGATGCCTGCAAGGTATAGTTGCTTCCTGTATTGAATTCAAATCAATTTTCTTCATTCCATAATTTGCGGAGCAGGGTGATGGTGGTGGTCCACTAGTGTGCGAGAACCGCGGCAGCTGGTTCCTGGCCGGGCTCGTCAGCTGGGGTGTCGGTTGCGGTCAGTACGACACTCCCGGTGTGTACACGAAAGTTTCTGAATTCTCCGACTGGATCCAAAAGAATATTATCTATTAATCCTAAGGCGTGCATCGTTTAACCGTATATATTAAAGAATCGACGGCGATGAAGAAAGCTAAGAAATATTTAAAAGAGAAAGATAAAACATTCACCATTTTTTCATTAATTTGATTACTACTGTTATACAGAGTCCCATTTCTCACATCAGTTTTATACTATTTAGATGACAATTAGTTTTAGTCGAAAGTATTAGTGATTGTATACCTTTTATTTTGTCTCAGTAATGTTTCGCAGAATTATATATCTACTACACTGCTGTTCCAAGCTGTGTAGATCCCTCCGTAGCGGCTGAGCCGCCCTTAAATACACGAAAAGATGCTTATCAATCATTCGACTATTTAGTACATTTAAACAAGTTCAGTTGGGTTAACCAGTTTGGGCGCTGTAAAACAGATCCATTAGCAGTCATCAATAAGGGCGCTTGTTTCATCGGAAGCAGGGAATTTGGCTGGTTTCGTTCGTTGAAATGGGTACGAAGTCATTGTTAAATGTGTCATGATTCCAGTTCGGTTGAACTGTTAAGATGACAGCCAATCACGTGCAACTTGTACTGCTAACGTGAACCGTTCACGAATTTGTAATGCAAATTCCGGTTTACACGCTGTATAATTTTATATTTCGACCAACTGAAATATGTGTGTAATTAATAAAAGCAGTCAGACCAAAAAGAATTCAGTTAAATCGAAAAATACGTATTTTAATTCATTGTAGTTTAATGCAAATGCTGAAACTTGTTAACCCGACTTTGCCCACCGAATGTGTTAAGATTGCTTGCAAAAAATTGCTTTTTTTATCGATTATTTTCCTAAATCAAATTAATCACAAGTCCTAAAAATGTCTTTCCTTACCGTCGTTTTCTTCTTTGGAGGATTCATATTGCTCAGCAAACTGGTTGGCATGAAGTATCGTGTGTCCATCAACACCAAACTGCGGTTACGCGGACTAAAACCAGAATCGGGATTCGAACTTGATAATTGTCCTATTCAAGCCACGTTGGAAACTATAGCTAAGGCAGAATTGGATAATGAAGCTCACCTCGTTTCTCGTTTGCAATGGTGGCAACAGATCAATCGTTACCTGGACATGTTGGCAGATACCCCAGAATCAATCAGCAGCGTAGCTACCGCCATTGAAGTACTTTTAACTTATCACCAGCTTCAACGAGCGGAGGTGGAAGAGGATTTGGTTCGTGCATTGTTCCAAAGAGCTTTGCAGAACTCGAAACTTTCCCATCTGTATGCCAAACTTCTTAAACAAATGACAGACGATACGAAAGATTGGACACAAGAGCTTACCACTCGAATGTTCCAACTTGCTGTTGTCGAATTCAATCGGCCGTTCACTCAGGTCGACGATTTTGAGAAGAAGTTAAACAATGTAAAATTCATGGCAGCCATTTTCAGGAGGCGGATCGATGGTGTACCAGACGAATGGATGACAGACTGCTCTAATATTATGGTACAGCGTCTGCATGCTGGACTTGAGCAATCAACCGAGCAGCTTTGTCTCTTTTTGAAGACTTTACTGATAAACGAATGCAATGATAATTGCAATTTATCTGAGTCACAAAATTAGAGTTAGCTGCTTGTTTTGAGGCTCTACAGAAAGCAGCGTTGTGTCCTAAAGAAAAACAGTCTTTGTTCAGATCAGAAGCTGTACCCACTACAGACGTGCATAGAGTACTGCCTGAGGCAGAGCCTGCAGCAGAAGCAGAAGAACAAGTTGAAGAAGAGTTTGAAACACCACCTGAAACACCATCTGAAACAGACAAGTCTGGTGAAGTTGAGGAAATCAAAACTAATCAGGCAGATTTGGAGCAGAAAATAGTGGAAGCGTCAAGTACTGCTGAGTCGCAAAACAGTAACCATGATGAGACCCTACGGCCGAATCCCCTGGATCAACTTATCAATTTTGGATGTCAATTATTTCAAGGCCCTTCAGTTGAGCCAGATGTTCCAAAAGAAAAGATCAGTCGCCCACCAAGTCCCACCTTATCCAAGACCAGTGCTGATCTGAAAAATATGCAGAAGGTAGACGATTTGAAACCAAGGTCGTTCAAAGCTAGACCCGTTCCTGCCAGTCACTACAACGAACCTTTTCGGCCGACATTATCCATGAAAAGGGACCGCCCAATCGTCAAAAGGATTCCAGTTTCTAAGAAACCCATAACTGTTCCAGAAATGGAACCTTCTGTTGTAGATGACAAGAAACTTGAGGATACTGAAAACCAGTCAGAACAAAATGTCCAACAATCAGAGTTCGAGAAAGGTTCGCTACGCATACAGAACAACAATGTTTTGGCAATGGCCGACGATAGCGATAACTCATCGAATCCGGATTTTTTTGACATTACACGGATAGAAGACAAAGCTCAAGTTCAAAAGAATCAACCGAAGATCCAACCAGCACACAAGAACGTAGAGGCCTCTTTATTACCAGCAGACAATGTTGAGGTTCCAAAGAGGGAAACACGTTCAATAAAGAGACCACATTCTGACAGTGAACTATCAGTTCATCACGGGAAACATTGGTACGACGATCCTGGGGAGATTGTAACTCCTCCTGGATTAACGAGCAATGATGTGATGGAAGTACGTACGACAGTTCTGTTAGCTGACAAAACGATGGTTGACGACGCGAAATTAGCGGTTGGACTTGGAGAGGAAAAGAACCCAGAAGTTAAGGGCAACTCGATCAAGAAGAAGGATACGTGGGGGAGCGATGTAATCGACGACCATCAAAAGATACATCGTCGACAAACGAGGACTGCGAAATGGATATTCCCATCGTCCAGGATCTAAAAGCAAAAACGTTTCGATATTAATTGTGGTGTAAGGGTTTAAATGATAAAAACTGAACCGTGAGACTTGTCTTAACATTCACGCAGTCATGAGTGAATACGTAATCGTTGATCAAATTTACAATTTTCTTTAAAAATAAGTGTGTGCAAGTGTTTAGACAAAGTGATTTCATTGCTGAAAAGCTCTGGTCGCCATTGTTTTTTCTACTCACTACACTTGTTTTGAAGATTTTTGGAAATTTAACTTGCAGAAGTGCAGATTTCGAAACAAAAACAAAACACGGTTCTCTGATTCTTTTCTGTATCGTCTAAAACTGCTTTCGGTTGTCCAATTACATGTGATTAATTAAAAAAAAACCAGTTTTTTGGGTTATTTTATTGCGTCGTCTTTGGGAATGGCATAAACACTCCACAAAATATCATACAAGTAGTAGAAGACAAAAAATTTCAATTCGGATCTGTAAAGTTTCCTCCAGCAAAGTTGCAATTTAGAAAGACGTATTCTAGTTTTCACCTAGCAATGAAAATAGCTAAACTTTTATTAAGTATATGGTAATTTTCTTCTCCCATCAAGATATTTTAAAAAATTTGCGTTACGCTAGGTTTTGCATTCGTTTGGTTTTCCAAGTATACGGTGTTCGCTAAGATGCTATCAAGGACACGACATGGAACCCGTTCCGTAATTGCTGATTAACTCTCTCAATGCGAATGGCTTTTTGTGGGCTGCAGACCTATGTTACATCGATACACGTACAAATAACTATCAGCTTTAGCGAAACTTTTTATCCGGATGAAAATTCTTAAATGGAACCTCCTTGCACGCAAATGGCTATAACCAATATAACTAGTTTTTGTCAGCCAGTTCATCAGCGAGTACCATAAAGGAAGTTTCAAAAAAGAAAGGGAAAAAAACAAGTACACAGTTGGTTTTACATTCTTACTAGCATGTGGCAGTAGCATTTCATGGCTAACAGACAGGGGATTCCTGGATTTTTCTGGCATTTCGCCAACTATTTCGTCATGTAGTCGGGGCGAGGCCGGGGCGCTTTGGGGTCAAACATATCCTATAAAGGAGATGTACTAGAATCCAGTTTTGGGTTGCTATATCTTGCAGAATACTAGAGTTGCTTGAAACATAACGTTATTTCTTGAAGAAATCGCAGCAAGAAGCGCTTATAGGTCAAATGTCAGTTTAAAATTGTATTTTGAAAGTGTTGCAAAGTTTCTGGCGCTTCTGCATCTGCCCTTCTTCAGACGACGATACTCTCTTCTCCACTCATTGTGCCACCAGTTGTCGTGACAGAAGGTGAGCAACATTCTGTTGCAAAAGGGACGTTGATCTTGTTTCCAAGTCCAGTAATATCACAAGTTGCCATCAGTCTCCAACGTTTCTTTTTGTTTGTGACGTGAGTTTATTATTAGGCATCGTATGCATAATAATGTTTGTAGCATAACTGTATCAGGCAAACTTAGTCATCAAATTGGATAATTCTCCTATTATCTAGCAATAAAAAAAACGAACATTAGTCTAGAAATTCAGCTCATTCTAATCAACAAGACCTTAATTAAAAACTAAGTGCCAAGTTATGGTTACGTTGATTGTAAACCGGGGGTTTCTGGCTCAACACCTGACAATGTTCCTGGAGCAATATATCTTGGCTTGATGTCGAAGCAGATACCCGCCCACCCTTATGCTCTTGTTGCTAAACCAGCCCCATTTGTATGGCTCCTTAATGTTTTTCTTTGACTTCTTTTCCGAAAAGCCAAACTGATTTTCAACTTTCGTTTGCTTTCTCAATGCACGTCATAACGCTGGTGCTCTGGAGGGTATCATATACGGTTCGTGAAGTCAATCTTTTTGTGCTTCTCTCTCAGGCTTTTGGATAAAAGATGGCTGCTGGCAGAGTGCTGCTGGTATACCAATCAAATTGTCGAAAATTATCACTATCCGTCAACATCGCAATTTCCTTCCCTTTGTTCTCACCCCCTAATTGCAACGATAGAATGGGCCTCGCGCCATTTCGTCAGTTGTTCTTGGCCCCGTTCTCGAATGTGGTCATGAGTACAGCTCTTGGTATTTTGAAGTATTTTCTTTAACCCCGAACTTACATAACGTAAGAAAAAATCAGCCGTTGTGTGTTCTTCACAATGTTTTCGCCACTGTAATGAGTTCGAAAGGCGGAGCTATTGGCGGTGATGAGGTCAATGTTTTCTCCTTCTCTTCAAACCAGATCGTGTCGTTGCAGCTGGGCAAGACCAAATCGAGTAAGAAAAAGCAAAGTCAAAATAAGGAAATGTTTATGACAATTTTAGGCCAATGACCAATGTTCATGTTTTTCACGAGTCCGAATAAGGTAGCAGGGAAAGGTTCGACTGGCTGTAATGGAATTATTCGGTAAGGGAATCACTCGTTTAATTGAGGCCAAGGCATGTGGTAAGTTTTGTTGTTTTCAAAAAGACTTGCCGTATTCTGGTAGTACTTTGCAGGCCAATTTTTTGCAGCAGGCAAGCGTTGTTGACCAGTACTTGAATCAAACATTTATGTCATAATTCTACTAGGCCACTAATTCAAGAACGTCAACATTGTTCTCATCTGTTTTATAGCTCACCCCTTGTTGTTTTTCATCCTTTTCAAGGTTTCATCGAGCACCTGCAGTTTCTGGCAGCATGCCTTATTCCGAAATGTTAACCCCGCGGTTACAACGGTAAAGTGCGAAATTTCTTTCTTTTCATCACATACAACCATAGCGCTGGAAATGTATTACGCCATCGGCATTGCAAGATAGAATCCCGTGAAACACCAAAAGGTTTATCACTCAACTGTTACGAATTGGAAGGTTTCGTCCTCAGGTATTTGAAACGAGTTAGATATTTAAACATTTTAAGTTTGTAATACTCGTTAAACTTGTTTAAATTTTTAGCTTGTGGATACAAACATCTTCAGGCTCTGAAAAAAGGAACATTTTTGTTTAAATCTAGAAAGAAGTATAGGAACAGATCTCTGTTGCATTCACTCGTAATCAAACAAATGTGACAAAAGAAGTTAATTGATAATGTAACTAAGCGTTGCTAGTTTCTCGTTTAAAGGTTATGATTGATATTATTGACAGGCCTGGTTTATCTGTTTCGCGGAAGATGGGGCGTTACAAACTAGCTGTTGTACGCTTGGCGAGTCCAAGGCCAACCAAATGATGCAACAGAAATAATCTTGGATATTCTATACAGATTCTAGGAATTCCGTTTACGTCTTGTACTCGCTTTAGTTCGGGACTTTTACCTGTGCTGCAGCCTTCGCCCATGGTCTATGACCTCAAGTAACATTTTGGCAATCGTTTTGGCGGCGGCTTACGAGCCAACGCAAAAAGAGAAAAGCCATTATCGTTTTTATACCTTTTCTTTCCGTTCCTGTTCCGAAAGCACAAGTTAGGAAAAAAAAAATTTATGGGCGGCAATGGCGTGACTTTCTACTATAAGATATTGTTGCGCTCGGGAGATCCCCTGGACTGTCCTTAGGTCTTTCACGAACGAACATAATGATGTAAATGCCCCCAAAATGTTTTCCAGTTTAACTAAATCCATTTTTGTGGCGCTAGAACCCCCGTCGGTGTGGATAAGGGCTAGCTAACAAATCTCTGGATAAGGAATGTTCATAGTATCTTTTCCCCTCTGAAAACCGGTTAATGCAAGACGCTTTTTCAGTATACCTTGGTTTTTATAAGTGGCGATCTGTAGTCTGTTTTCGAGCATCCAACCACAAAGTCATGCACGGTCTCGCCTCCTCGTTTCATTCATCCACGCCTCTTTGTTTTGGCAGGGCCAGTGCAGTAGCACAGAATGGAGCCATCAGCGCTGTGACGTCGTCAACATCCAAGCTTGATTTCAATCAATGCTCGTCTTCGCCGCCTATTGCCACTTCACGAAATTTTGACAACAATAGCGTTCGTGTTACGAGAAGTCGAAGCAAAGAAGCTAAAAAAATTACATCCATCAACGTTGAAGAGGCAGACGAATCGCAAAAGATGGTGTCTTCTGCCCTCAAACGATTTTGCATGAAGGTACCGTAACTTTTTTCTTGGAGATGTATCAATTAATTTTAAGCGACAAGCTTATGGGTGATATTATTGGGAAATTACGTGGAATTAAGGAGTTGGAGAACATCGTCCAAAGCCGGTTGGAAGCCGTAGTTAGTCAGCATCATTACAACACTTGGCTCCGAGAACAAGTGGATGAAACCGAGGTACAGCTTGTGAAATATCAAAACCGGATTGACGCTATTCAGAAGCATGTAAATGTGATTTTCTAGTAAATGGTTATTCCTTGTTTTTATGCGTGTTTTGTTTGTCTGTTGACAATAGGTAAATGATCTGTCTGCCGTTATTCGTCAGTACGCAATAAGCTCAGAAGGTGAGAGGGAGCCACCGATGAAATTAACGAGGAACGTTGGTCTTCAAGTGCGCATTAAAAATAAGCCGGATAGTATACCAGTCTATGAGGTATGGTGTGAATAAGATTTGCAATTACGAATTAGAAAATTACTTTGTAGCTTTTGGCATCTGCGTCTTGTGAACATGACCTTGAAGCATCGACTTTTAGATATTTAAAATCCTTACATAGCCTTTCGAGGCTATGTTGGTTTTCGCTTTTGTACTCTAAAGGTCAAACTAAGGTTTCGAACCTCAAAAAAAAATATTAGAAAATAATTGTAAGCAGCCTAGTTAAGAACCCATGCGATAAAAAATATGGCTATAGGAGAAAATAATGGAAAAGTGAATATCAAGAATAAAAAATAATAAGAGACTATCCTTGTTTATAGTTATGTTATCGCAATCTCAATATTTCAGGTTGAAGATGTACAGTCAGGCCACACGTCTTCAGGAGAGGAGTCAATGGCTTCAGTAGATGTTTCTGTGTCTTCCACAACCACGCAAGATTGGCCTACACCAACGTCTTCATCGGACGTGCAAAACGATCAACATTGCACTATAAAATCGCTTAAAATAGGAGGGCAAGTAGAGTCCCATCAGACCTTGCCGCTTCCAGTAGAAATTGATTTAACGGAACTTGATGAAGACACGACTGAACCTACAATTAATCCATCTACTAGTTCTCCGCTACCAACTGATCAGACTGCTTTTCTTCTGTCCAAGAAACCGACAACTATTTGTAGCCAACCTGAAGCGTCACCTTTTTTAATGTCTTCGTCCAGTTGTGTCACCCCTCCAGCGTTACCCATAACACAGGCCATGAATTTCACAGCGGACCGCACGTTGCCTTGGATCACGAGTGATAACGTCACCTTACTTGTACCTCCATTGAACAAAGACAAATCTGCTAACGCGACTGAAAATTCGTTAATGGGTAGGTCCCCTTCGTTACAACCATCATGCCAATCAGCTGAATTCAGCCACGCAGCTGTATCATCAACTATATCCATTCAAAGACGTAGGTCTTCTTCATCGCATGAAATTGCAAATGTATTATCGCGTTCTTCCATCGAAACGCCTCCATCAGCTGGTACATCGGTTCAGAATGTTGCCACGCCGAAAAAGAATTCACCTGGCGATTTCTATTCTCACCCTGATCGAAAGCGTCGTTTATCCTGTCGCATTTCAACTTTAGATGCTTCGACTATAGCTTCAGTCGAGAGATACCACAAATTAATGTGAGCATTTAAAAACTCTGGAAAAAAATTAATCCATGTATTTTTTTTATGTTGTTTTGTTCTTAATTCTTTCTAGAAAAAAATACTGGTATAATTCAACAACGCATCAGCCTATTGGAATTTCGCCCCTGCACATCCATCGGCAATCTACGAAAAACGGGTTGCTCCTTCGGTTGTTGCAGAAGTTGGGATACATGTCCAAAGGATGCCGATCCTTAAACGAAGGCAGCAGCAGGCTTTCGAAAAAAGGATAAAATCAGTTGGAATATACCGAACTTGGAAGCTTCCATTGGTTGCCGGGTCCGCGCAAAAGGGGCGTTCCACTCAACATCCTCCTCCGCCCAAGCCACAGACGCAGCAACAATTTCCAAAGGAACTAAATAGTGGTCCGCCACCATTGATCGGTATCCATGAAGAGAGTCTTACCAGAGAAACATGCACGCCGGATTTGCATAACACTTCTCCGCCGCTGTTGAAACCTGTCCCTACACAGCAAGAACGGCACACCTGCGAAAGTTTGACGTCACACCCTGATGGCTACCCTGCTCAATTAGAGTTGCCAAAATCGGATAGAAGAAAAAGAAACCTTCCTGATCTGATAGCTATCTCGAATGAAGGAATGGCTTCCCATTCTCATAACGTAACTGCGCTAAAAGTTTATGATTTGAATAATTTTACAATGTTTAAACCAGTTTTAAAACTAACGCGGTCTGAAGAAGGTAAAAGCAACAGTAGGGATGCAAATTATGAAAAGATTTAAAGTATTCGAATGTTAACAGGAATCCAAATCGAATGGACAATACCGATGTTGCCTCCTGATCAGCTTAATCAAATTGAATCTTACCTTCTATATTCTCGGAAAGAAAATGACATTTCTCCATCAATGAACACTCCCTGGTTTAAAGCAGCTGTCATCTCAGCACTTCCTCTACCAATGTGTTTCAAGCTAACAGAGGTAGTGAATTGTATTTTCGTGAGGGGTATTTGATAATCATTATTTATTTATTTTTTGATTTAGCTAACTCCTGGCTATCGTTATCATTTTCAAATTGGTCCTGTTCTTCGATGGTGCCAAAGCGACATTCCATTCAGTAATCCAGTTTCCATCAACGAATGACGTAGAATACTCCATCAGGTGGCAAGCACTGATAAAATCAAATGAAACAGACGAAACCAACCAAAGTAGATTTCCAAAAAATATCAAAACCTTTTTCGCGTGACTGTCTGTTACAACCAGGGTGCGTCAACCCGAATGGCAACTTATGTTAATTTTAAAGAGGCAGAAAACCTGTCGGTACAATGGCATTGTCCTTGTCCTTGTTTGACGTTATTTTTTTTTTTTTTTTTTTTTACCTTGAAGGCAAGAGAAATACATGGAAACAGAAAGGTGCGGTGACAGTCGAGTCAACTTTGTTCTGCAGAAGTTCAAGGATTTTGGTTGGTCACGTTTAAAATAGAAGCATTCAGCAGGTTTCTTTCTGCTTCGTTATGTGCGACGCCTTCTTGATATTCCTTTTATTCATCAACTGTCATGATTAATGATAGTGTAAGTGCCATGTAGTAATTCTACACGCTTCGTAGCTGATCATCTCAGTTCCAAAATCCGTGAATGCCAAGGTTACAAAAAATTATGGAAAAATGTTTTATATGGAAATGACAGGTTACAAAGAACGAATTGTTTGTCGTTCGTTTCCTGCTTTTGGCTATCACTAATCTTTCATAGGCGAAATATTCCGGTTACTGGAATGACATTTTATATTTTGTAAAAGAAGCCATCATGTTTTCAATAGCGATGGTACGGATAAATAGTTTGTCGAGCGCAGCGATGCTTAAGATACAAAAACATTGCATAAAGATTTGCATTTTTGATGATGGATGTTAAAGATTTCTTTTTATTTAAATGCGATTTCCTTCAACAGCTGTCTAGTAGCATCGGGCGTAAGCGTTCTAATGTCGTATGGGAGGGTCGCTATACAGCCAAGAATGTCACATTTAAGAACAATCATTTATAATACATAAATTCATAAATCAATTGGCTGACGTGTTGACAGGTTTAGGAATTTATCTGTTAGAAATGTATCTGCATACCAAGACAAGTGCACTGACGGCTATAGCAGTACGGCTTGTTAAAGGAATCGTAACAGAAATAAATTTAAAATACCACTTACATAGTTATCTAAGTTTGGCGATGGTGGGAATATTAATCAAACAGGCGGAAATCATCATAGCAACTTAATGATGATAATAAAACTCGTTTTTTTAAACGTCATTCATGCTGCTTGTTATTACTCGAATTACGTAATCCCCGTGAATTTCTGCTTTTCAAGACCAGATGGCGGCGTGGCTGCCATCGTTAACGGAAGGATGAATTGTTTCTTAGGTGAAGTTTGTCTGCTACAAAGAACGTAAACACGGAATGATTTCAACCAAAAGAAGCTCTAGGGCTTAAGATCATTATGGTATTGAAATGCGCCTTTAAAACAGGTATGTTTCGTCATTCCTACTGCATTGTTTTTACGGGCAGACGTTATCGAAACGTTGAATTAGCAGTGGGATATGAAGCTGGGAAAACACGTTGTGTCGGGGAAATCGAATATTGATCGTGTAAATTTTTTTTAAACCCTACCTAAAGCTAATTGAAAGTGTTGTACTTCAGGCAGCCTACTGAAAAATTGTAGTTTCCACCCACAACATACAGCAAGGATTCTTAACAAAATGGCCCATTCTTCTATCACTTCTGGATCTAAACCTGATCCTAATCAGCTCATTAAATCAAAGTCTCCATATCTGTTGCAACATGCTTACAATCCAGTGAACTGGTAATATTCTTACTTTATTGTGACAGTAACGAATACAATTGTTTGCACATTTATCAGGTATCCTTGGAGTGAAGATGCCTTTAAAAAGGCAAAAGAGGAAAATAAATTGATATTCCTCTCAGTTGGTTACTCAACATGCCATTGGTGCCATGTCATGGAGAAAGAATCATTTGAAAGTCAAGATATTGCGGCAGTGATGAATGAAAATTACATAAGCATTAAGGTTGACAGAGAAGAAAGACCAGATGTTGATAAAATGTACATGAATTTTGTTCAGGTAATAGTCTTTATTTTTTTTACGCACAGAATACATCTGACAGTTGATAAATGCGTCTGCAAAGGCCATATCAGGACGTGGTGGATGGCCAATGAGTGTGTGGATGACACCTGATTTAAAACCAGTGTATGGCGGCACATATTACCCACCCGATGATCGTTACTATGGACAGCCCGGTTTCACAACAATTCTTAAATCCTTGGCTCAACAGGTATTTTGGGATTTCAGCGTATTTTTCTTATCGCCAACTAATACTCAAGTCGATACAGTGGAAAGATAGCCCGCAGAAGTTCCAGAACTCCGGGGAGAGCATTATGGCCATGTTGACAAAAGCGGCCGTTTTGGGTAAAGGAAATCAAGTTCCTAACGCTGCTGAATGTGGAAACCTGTGTTTTAAGCAGTTACGTCGCAGTTACGAACCCAAATTTGGTGGTTTTAGCGAAGCTCCGAAATTTCCACAACCGGTTAACATGAATTTTTTGCTGCGTTGGAAAATTCTCAACGATGGATCTGACGCTGGTTTTGCCTTGGACATGTGCACGCATACATTACGCATGATGGCAAAAGGAGGAATCTTTGATCACGTCTCACTGGTAAGGATATCTATTATTTTGTCAGTTGACGTGTACAGATACATTTTATGCACACATTGTCATGCATATATATATATTTTTAAACAAATGGGCAGGGTTTCGCACGTTACTCGACTGACGAGAAATGGCATGTGCCACACTTTGAAAAGATGTTATACGATCAAGCTCAGTTGACTTCTGTTTATACGGACGCTTACCTTCTGACAAACGACGGAGATTTTGCCAGAGTCGTCAGTGATATCCTTTCTTACGTCAGCAACGACCTGAGCGATCCATCTGGCGGATTTTATAGGTACACGATGTTTCCTTGTCCTTTTTTTTTTCATTTTCCTTTTGTTACAACACGTATAACATCAACATTCATATTGGTCACGTTTCTTCTTGCAAAATTCCCAGCGCAGAAGATGCTGATTCCTATCCGGAAGTCAGATCAAAGGAAAAACGCGAAGGAGCCTTCTGCGTGTGGACTCACAAAGAAATTCAGTCTCTTTTGGCCGCTCAATGTGTTCCTCCTGAAGTCAGGGCTGGTGTCACAGTGGCCGACATTGTTTGCCATCACTTTGACATCCGACCCAACGGCAACGTGGATCCCTATCAGGTCCGTTTATCTTATTCATGGCCGATGATTTTATCCGGGACAGATACCGCACATCCTTCCGTTCCATCATGCCCAGTAAAGCCGTAGCCTGGTGGTGAACGAGCCAAAAGATATTCAATCAGTTGATGTATCATCGCCAGACCTTGGGTGGAGGGGGGAGCAAGTTTTTATAGGCACCCTGTCTTTATCCTGCTGGACATTTGCAGTCGACATGGCGGATGAAAGGACTGACGTGAAAGCTTCCCCCCCCCCATTCTCTTACTGTTTGCCTCGAGCTATCCTCTGTTAAGGACCTATTTCTGGAAATTTGCCAACAGAAGCTCTTGTGCGCGTTCGACATGACTTCTTTTATGACTTTGGGACTCGAGACCTTCGGAGCTCACATTTTCCGCTGTCGTATGGACCTTTTCTTGTTTGTTTGTTTATATTTGCCAGCTCCTTGAGTCCTAGTAGATGTCCCCTCGGCCCGTCGTCGGGGCTGCTTACTCCTTCTTTTAGCTTTTTGTCGATGAGACCATAGGCCAGCGACGGATCGTTGGATTTCTTTGCCTTTCTCCAATAAAACGTTTGTTTATCACCCCGTTATAGAGGCTCTTTTGTCTACCAGCAGGTCTTGGACTCGCAAGGATCGTTTGGCATGTGCTTACCACTTTCGGCCGTCTCTTTGACATTTTTATTAGAATTTTTTTTTTTATTTAAAAAAAAGGGGGGGGGGCAGGATAAATGAGATTTGTATAGTCACCGGCTAGACATGATCCGATCAATGAAACGTAATGCAAGCCACTGATTTCTCCTTTTTCTTTTTTGGCTGTTGCTGTTGTTGTTTCAGGATCCGCATGATGAACTCAAGGGCCAGAACGTCCTGATTATCCGGGGTAGCGTCGAGGAAACGGCGGCCAAGTTCGGACTATCGTTGGACGTTTTGAGGGAATTGCTGAAGACGGCCTTATCAGCCATGCGGGAGGCCCGCCAAGGCAGGCCGCGTCCTCATCTCGACGATAAAATGTTGGCCGCTTGGAACGGTGAGTTGCATTCAGGGCGGGTCTATTACAATGCGCCGAGTGTGTATGACGCTAATGTCCTAGAATTTTCTCCCTTTTTGTATAAAAAGAGAAAGGAAAAACAAAAATGAAAGTAACAACTATGCACAGGTTTGATGATATCGGCCTTCGCCAAAGCCGGCACTGTCCTGATGGAAAACACTTACGTCGAGAGGGCCGCCAAAGCAGCCGAATTCGTGCGCCAGCATCTGTTTGACCAGCAAAGTGGACGCCTCTTTCGAAGCTGCTACCGCAACGGACAAGACGCAGTCTCTCAAATGTAAAAATAAAAATGGATAAGAAGATATGCACTGTAGTGAGTCGGTTATAAATAATATTTTCTATGATGGTTTAATTCATGGGTTGCAGTGACGAGCCGATCGCGGGATTCCTCGACGATTACGCATTCATTATTCGCGGATTGCTGGATTTGTATACGGCCTGCCAAGATGAAAGATGGATCCAGTGGGCGGACGAATTGCAACAAAAGCAGGATGAGCTTTTTTGGGACGTGTCACAAGGTGGATATTTCACGTCGCCAGCTGGCGACACTAGCATCCTCATTCGACTCAAAGAAGGTGAAAATTCACGTTTTGTATTTATTTTCACGACTTGATTTTATAATACAACAATCACGTTTTGATGGATTTTCAGAGCAAGACGGAGCCGAGCCATCGGGCAATTCGATAGCCGTGGGCAATCTGGAACGGCTGGCCATCGCCGTTGATCGGAGCGACTATCACGATAAAGCAGAGCAAACCTTATGTCTCTTCCAAGAGCGGCTGGCTAAAATCCCTCTTTCTCTACCCGAAATGACGTCCGCCTTACTTCTCTACGAGGAATCACCGACCGAGGTAATGGCTTTCTTTTTATTCTCCCACCCCCCGTCGTGCGTATTTGGAAAGACAATCCCCATTCAACAGTCGGTAAACATAAACAAAAAAAAAGGCGGGCAGCATCGAGTCAACTTGTACAGCGATCCCATGGCCGTAGGAAACGTTTTTTTTTGTAATCGATTTCTCTCGTGTCCAGCCAAGATCAAGGTGGGACCGCCATGTAATTGACCCTTGCCCAGTCTGTGAATGCGTATCGATTTTTTTTTTACGCGTGTGTACTTTCCTTTTTTTCGTGAATGAGAACGGACGTAGGCGGGCAATCCTAATAAGGCGATGTGCGATCTTTCATCCTTTTTCTTTCTTTTGGCTTTTTTCTCTTTCCGTACCCGATTAGGTAGTGATTGTTGGATCTCGGTCGTCGGACCTTGGCCGTCAACTCTATCGAGAAGCCGTAACGCATCCAAGATCTTTACTGGGTCAAGTGGTGATTCGTTTCGATTCGAGCCGACCACCTCAAGACGGCGCTTCGTTCTTGGCTAGCCGACGGCCGTCATTAATGGCCATGAAAGCGGCCAAAATGGGAAGCGACGCTGCTGCTTACCTCTGTCGAAATCGATCCTGTTCGGCGCCCGTCTATTCCCCGGAGGATTTACGACAGTTGCTTAACTCGCAATGACATTCATCCTCTTCGTCTTCCCGTTTTCTCTGGAACGCGCGCTACGATAATGGAATTGAATTATCTTTCCCTATCCCCGCAATTTGCATGATTTAGAGCTAGTCGAAATATAAGCGAACATTCTTACTAATAACGCCATTTCAATTTGAAATATTTTTCTTTTTGTTGAGAACTACCCAACAACGTGGCGTGACACGATTGAAGTCTAGCACCGTATAAAAACCAGAGAAAGGAAATTGATCGATGGCTGCAATAGGAATTTTTCTTTCCTTGTCTCTTTTTCTTTTATTCCGTCCTGCCGTTTTCATTGGGTACGTCCCTTTTTCGCCATATTACTTATTCACGGTGCATTACGCTGCATCTTTTGAAAGGGTGTCATCAATATTTTATTCTTCTTATTTTTTCTTTTTAACGATTCGTGCGTTCGGCGAAAAAGAAAAATTGACCCAAAGAAGTCGATCGTGGACACATTGTGAGTCACTGCTGCCTTTCTACGTGACTTTTCCGGCCACGTTATCGAACAGCCATCAGCAGGTGCGTCGCGACTGCCATTTTTTGCCCCGTACAGCCCACACGTCGTGTGTGTGATGTATTCAATCGATGGTAAACAGGGACGGCAATTTTTGTTGGAGGAAACAACTTCCAATTCCCTGGCCATCGAGAGTGGAAGGCAAGTTCCATGGTTAGACCTCAAAATGTACGTGCAAAAGAATATAACAGTCTCTCTGGGGTTGGCCAGCAAGGCGTGTTTTATCAGCCCGTCGACTTTCTTTCCACCTTTAAGTTTCTTTTATGATTAATCCGAACGAAAGAGCTCCGCCAACTACTCGACATCACGTAACGATGACGTCAAAAAAAAAAGAGGAAACTAAACAAAGGTGTTCCAAAAGTCTTTTTTCTAAAGAGGTTTTGTGGGTTCTTCAACATCTCGATTGACTCGTTTCACGATGTGCCGAAAATGATTTGAGCTAAACAATTCGTCGGTAGCATTCGCTAAATTCAAATAGATCGCGCTCATCGTCGATTTCGTGTAACAGTCACGTTCTGGATGACAACGAAAGCTGCTGTTCACGGTGTCTAACCAGTTTGGAAACGTTCCACAAGTTCCGTAGATCCTTTTTGTCTTTTATTTTGTATCAACAAAATAAAAAGCTAATAAAAAAAATAATAAACAGGATAATAAAGTAAGGCGCGAAAACATTTGAAATGTCAGACCGATATTTGACTCATTAACTAATCGACGAAAACTCTTTGTTTGGATGGCGGCCAAGAATGACTGCGTGACAGTTGGCATCGTAGATTCTCTCATCTTGGGCGTGGGGGGGATTATAGGACAAACTGCCATTAATAATTTGGATAATAAATCTTAAGCGCCCTTTCATTTTTTTTTTTTTTACAAGTGTGGTATTGAAACCGATTGAAATGACTGCGATGACAAAGTACTCGTATAAATCTCTCCGTTTTTATGAGTGTGCCATCCCTTTTAACGGCCACAAAACATCATGTGCTGACCGTAACGATTCACGCCTTTTACACTCACATTGACAACCGTTTCTCTTTTTTTTAAATAAAAAATTATAAAGTTTTCGAAGAACAGCTGTGAGAGCCAAGGAATGTCGGCAAATATTTTGGCTATGTTGTAAAGCTCACGCCCTTCTCTTCAATGGATTTGTCAATGGGTTTCAATGGCCGTGTGACTCGTCCGGAATGTCTTTACCCACCTTTCCCTCCCTTTTTTTTTTAGTTGGAACGGTCCGTTGGCCAACGTTGGGTTACCAATGTCAAGTTCTCCAGTAAGCTGGAAAAAAAAGGGGAAGTAAAAAAAAAATATGAAATAATGTTAGGGCCGGCTGTTGCTGCTCCTGTTTCTCTTTGTCTCTCTCTCTCCCTCACAAAATTGCTCCATGTTTTAAATATAGACAAGCTGTCGACCCATAAAATCACGTACTATACCGTCTGCACTCTCCGTGCGCTTGTCTCCCCCTTTTTTTTCTAACATTTTTATTTTTCGCCGTCTCTACCCCCCCAACGACGTCTTAACCCCCTGCCGATGTCTCGAAAATAATAGGAAAATTGTCAGGCAAAACTGGAACACTTGAAAAAAAAAAACGGATTGAATCCAGAAGACAGGCAAATGGCGTGTTTTTGCTCGTCCAACGCAAAATGAGGGTCATACAACGGCAGACAGATTGGGTATACGCGGACAACACCACTACGACGACCACCACCAACCGGAATGCAGCCATGTTGATGCCTAAAATTAGCCGGACGATGGCTGATTGGCACGAACCAGAAGAACCGAAAGGGAAAAAAACAAAAACATGTACACTGTACACTGCGCTATACGTGTGTGTACAGTGGCCCCTATCGAAAATTCAAGCACATCAAAATGTCAAGTGCTTGTTGTTGACCTCGATCCAACAACGTTACGTATCGACAACAACAACATTCCCGAATAGTTTTCGATTTTCGGGTGTGACCTCATCAACCGGAATTTTTTTTTTTTTTTTTTTTTTACACAGTGGGGGGGGGAGGGGTAGTGTTTTTCTTAGAAAAGTAGAAAAAGAAAATGGAGTTTTGAAAAACTCGAAAAGAAAAAGGTTGCGCAATGGTACGGTGGCGCATTGAAATCCGGTGGCCGGCCAGCCGACGCCTCCCTTCCGTTCTCCCTCCGCCTTTGTGTGTACGTCGTTGGGGGGAAAGAAGGAGGTGGGAGGATGTGAGGAACGTACACACACGGGAGTGAAAAAGAATCGGAACAGTCCGGAAAGCGGATCAGTCGACGTGCTTGCGTCTTTGACGGTGGCAGCCCTCTTTTTTGTGTGTACATGTGCGTTGTTGTATTGTAATAGTGTGTGAAAGAGAGCGCGGGCCTCCCGGATGTTACGTCGTGTTGTATGTGTGCTGTGTGTGTGTGTGTGTATATGTGAGTGTGACTGGACACCGATTTGATTGGCCATCGATTTGAAAAAAAAAAAAAAAAAAAAAAAGAAACTTAACAGCAAATGGTCGGGGTGAATTAAACCGACCCGGATTCGCTTTTGGGTTTCGGGTTACTCCTCAAACCGTTGTGTTTTTTTGTGGAAAAAAAAGAAAGAATTACGAATTTGCTTTTTGCCTCCCCCGTATTCGTCTCCATCCGTCCGCACAGTTTCCGCTCCGAGTTTATTTGTTCGTTTTTGTTTTTTTGTTTGTTAGTTTTGAGGGGAGGGACGCAAGTGAGCGGGGGGTTGTGTTTTCCTTGCTCGTCTCCTCACGGTTCGCTACTTGAGAAGAAAAAAAAATCTGCTCAAGAATTTCCAGGAGCGCGCACACACACACACATCTATTCGATAACGACCGCAATGTCATAAGGAACCGCTGCGCCAGTGTGCCTACACACACACACATCTAAGGTGTGTTTTTATTTGTTGGTGTTTGGTGTGTGTGTGTGTGTGTGCAGAAAAGCCGAGAGACTCTTGTTTGCTCGCGTTCTCTCTGAACCTCCTTGTGTGAGGGCGCGTGTTGCGGAATGAAGGAAATAAAGAAAGAATAGATCAACGATTAAGAAAAAAAAACTAAACGAAAAGAAGTTGGCCAAAAGTTTTGTTTTCGATGAACGACAGTCGATGTGATGGATCGTCGGGTGGGAGATGAAGTAGACGAAGGGGTAGGGCGAGGCGAGTTAGACAAATCGCCCGTCATCGCGACCAAGAACCGGCCATCATCACCGACATCATTATTGCCACCGCTGCAGACGATCGCATGCCCGGATCCTCTGGCCGCCTGTCCTGTCGACCACCAGTCGACGACGGACAATCAAGTGGAACATCAACAAAACGAAGCGACGACACCCAACGTCTTTGTCGAGTGCAGTCCTGCTGACGAAGACGATGTCGTCTACTACGCGGGCTATCACTCGGACGAGGTCGATGAAGATTTGGAGGATTTAGAAGAAGAACAAGAAGAGGATGACGATGATGAAGTGGTCGAAGATGAAGAAGAAGAAGAAGAAGAAGAAGAAGATCAAGTCGATGGTCATGATGAAGAAGAGGATGATGATGGTTTACCCTACCCGGGTTTCATACCCGTAACCCTCGGCTTCATGACTCAATACAACCGGCCAAGGAACCTGTGTTTGCGGATGATCACCAATCCATATCCTTTTTCTCGTTCCAAAAAAAAACCTTAGATTTTTTTTTTAAGTTTTGCAGATGTCGTTATCGACTACCAAAAGTTAAGTTAGATGTTCGGAGGTACTTGCTTCTTTTTCTCAAGGGGTTGTCGTGTAGGTCGTTATCATCTCTATTGATCCCGGCTCCTTTTTGCCGGCTATTCTTGCTCTCTAACATGCGACAGCTGGAGGGACAAACATGGCCGACAGGTGAGTCGACCGTCTCGCTATTGACTTTTCTTGCACAACATTTTCCCTTTTCTTATTCATATCTGATCTGCGTGTGTTGCATTTGTGGTACAGCAAGTGGCGCTCGGTGCGCCCTTTCTTGTCAATGCAACCAGGTGTAACAGAGCCAACAATTACGCTTGTATGCATACCTTTTGATCATTTCGTTTTTTTGTGCGTTAGCAAAGAGGATGCACACACCGGTCGATGGTATGGTTCTATAAAGAAATTGGAGCATCATAAATCTCTGTTCGTTTCCATGGCGACGCGTATCGGGAAAGAATGAAGCGCCAGAGAGAATGTCTCTTAATATTCCTCCTTTTGGCTGGTTTATAAGTCGGTTGGATTGGCGCATCTCATTTCCTGCCATTTCATCCGGATGGCATCGTAGAAAAACTTGGCAACCGTGTCTATCCATCCGCGATTGGTTCGACCGTCGTTACAAGTCCAAAAAGGCATGCACATCGACGAGCCGTTTGTTCCCCTTCAAAGGCCCCCCCAACTCGAAAATGGAAATAAAAAAAAGAGTCTCTTATGTATCTGGCGTTGAATCGTGTCACGTTAGCCTCTTGTCACCAGGACGTTTTTTTTTTTTTTCGCCCTTCGCTCAATCAAACAAGAATTCGAAAAAAAAACCTTTTTTCATCATCTCTTTTTTATTTAAAAAAGGCCTATTTTTTATTTCGCTTATATCGTCATTTGATGATGGAAAGGACGAACTTCCAATGTCACAAACGTCTATTCAAAATTGACGAGGATCGTTACGAACCCCCCGTTGATAGGAACGCCTTTGGCCGGCAGATTTGATCTGATTTTTCTTTTTCTATGCCTTATGTGCCTTTATCATCTCGTTACCTTATTTTCCAATGCCCTTTTTTTTTTGGCCCGGAATCTAATGGCGATTCATTGCACGTGTTGTTGCCAAATTGCAGAAGGTCCCCCTCCGGCAAAGTCCTCTTGCGATATGAACAAGATTATTTACCTTTCTTTTTTTGTTCTTGTAGGGATGTCTAGCGTTTTATTCACCTCCCCATATACTATGGGTCAAGCTCATTCCTTCAATGTCATGTCGATGAAAAAGGACTTGCGTGTCCCTTTTGGCAGATATACCGTGTTATTTGGCCCTATAGTTTTCCTGCCATTTGGCATTGAAACAAGTGCCGGGGTTGGACAAAGTCTTTTGAAAGAAAAGGTTTTGTCAGCCCAGTTCAATTTGCTCTCGGGGTGGGGTCTACCCCGCTCGATAAGCTATTTCACTGCTTTTTTTTTACTTATTATTTCATCCGTTTTCTTTAAATCGTTGCTCACCGATTCTATTAGCATAAGACATGGCCGTGTGTCACGGAGTAAATTGGTCTGATACTCATCTTTTTACTGACAATCGTAAAATGGCGGGTTCAAAATTGTCGAGTAGCAAAGAACTTGAACTTTAAAAGAAAAATGCTTTTTTTTCCTTTTAAAGCTCACATTCTTTTTTGCCATTGGGGGCTCTTACGTGATGGCTGCTGGTGGTGCTGGGTAACTTCTATTTCTGCCTCTTTTCTATCGCGGTCATCATCATCTGCACAACACACACACACAGAGTGAGGGTCTGCTGTGCAGAGCGAAACTGCTGTACATCCCGCACCAGTGTAAATATTTGAGTCGGACATACACACACACACACACACACGGAGAAAAGCAGGTCTCCTTCGTTGGATCGAAATACATAGCCGAACGGAGAAAAAAAAAAGCGAAGGGTGGGAAATTAAAAAAAAAAGTTGGGCATGATCTGTATTGATTACTTGATCTATTAAAGAAGAGATAAAGAAATCCAGCTTGGCTAGTTGGCAGTGACAAGAGGAGAAAATGTATTAAATTTTTGAAGCGTCCCATCGATTTTGATGGCGTCCGTTACGAATAAAAAGAAAATTCAATCAGTTTCCTCACCAATTGCGGGGGGTTCCTTTCAAATACGACGATGGCGTGATTCGAGCAATTTTGAACGAATAATCTTATTTTCTCACTGGATAATATGTAAATGACGCGCACTGATGTGCATGCCACGACAGTAGCAAAATTGGATCGATAGCGCCTTTCGAAACTTCAACTGTGTAAAATGACAGTCGTTTTAATATGCACAAAGTATGCGTGTAAGGTGATAAAGCGAAAGAAAAAGAAATAGATGGAGACTGACGCTAAAGATGCTTAATGAGGCTGGATCGATTGCGAGCGCACGTATTTTTCCGGCCGATGCCTAACAGCCGTAATGAGTGGCACACACAAGGCCCTTGATCTCGTATCTCTTTAACGTATTGTTTGATTGGTTCGTTGCCACCAGAATAAAGAGTAGCAAACTAAGCGATGGCAGTTTGATGATGGTCCATTTTTTTTTCTTTTGTTTCAATTTCCAAAAGCCGGCGGACGTGCGACCACTCGAGTGGCAACTTCAGCATCCGGCTGGAAGACATTTCCAACCCTCCCCTCTTATCCCCCTGTTGTCTAGTCCGGCACTCTGACAATTTTTCACTGTCTGAACAACGAAACGCGCACGTGTCCGAGTTCTTGGGTCTATAGCTTCACCAGTGATAGGCTAAAAAAGAAAATCTAGGCAATATTTTGGCTGCTTTCCAAATGACCAATTCGAAAAAGGACACTCAAAGGAGCCCCCCGCCATCTTTGATGATTACGTCTGTGCATAGCCCGTCCTTTTTTGTTGATGGAAGAAGTGAACGAATCAATGCGCTTGGTCGTGTCACAAAGCCCCCGACTCATCATTTCAAGTGTCGACTAATCAAGTCGGATGAAAACTAGTGAAAACTGGCTACTATTTCCTGGAGAAGAGTCTCCCTTCCCCCCTTTTTTTTTATTAATTTCAAGCTGCCGACGGCTGCAAATCTTCGAATAAAAATAATAGGATAAATCTGTCTGGCGTCCCTTCGCTTTTTTTTCTGTCTAAGAACAATAACCAACAGCCAACGTTCCAGGGATTTCCAACGTTCAGATGTTTGTTCAACTTTTGGAATGATGTCAGCTCGTATGAGACAGGAATGCTCCTCCCGAGATTTTCTTAATGTTCATTCCCCAGTCTTTGTTTTAGTTGTCCATATGCGTG
The DNA here is from genome assembly GCF_022539665.2 of Daphnia carinata. Classification (NCBI taxonomy): domain Eukaryota; kingdom Metazoa; phylum Arthropoda; class Branchiopoda; order Diplostraca; family Daphniidae; genus Daphnia; species Daphnia carinata. The sequence continues at coordinate 4,300,190 of NC_081338.1, forward strand.
TGGAATGGTGCCATTCGATGCGTGGGTCTCATCTCTCATCTTGTCACATTATTATTGATCGTTTTTTATTCGATTGCTCCCCCCTTTTTTTTTTTTTGGCCCGTCATTACAAAAAACTGCTTTTCATTCTTGGCCACATCGCATGTCTTTCTTCGTCATATTTGGCATTAGACGGGCAACAGGTCACGAGGGGTTTCACGCAAGCTGTGCATCATGTACGCGCCTTACAGTTGGGGAACATCCCGTTGATGAATGATGCATTCAATCGTTGATCGTAGCAATACGTTGCCATGGTGATCGGTGTCTGCATCTCCACACACACAAAAAAAAAGAGCCAGCCTCATTATGCACGTGTAACAAATAGAAAACTCGTTAAAATGTCTTTACCGAGACATTCCACAAAAAGCTTGGCAAGAAACGAATAATGTGCGGATCATTATGTCACACGGCATCATTATCAAGCGTATTGTTTGACGAATGCCAATTCGTCATTGTTGAAGGGCGGCAAGGGCGGGCTGATGGACTAGATTGGCTTTGTTGATGGCCAATTGTTTATTGACCCAAACCCGTGATTTCGTTTTTGGTCGGTGTACAACGATCGTGAAGAGGCAATGTTGATTGTAGGACCAACTGTAGAAGCAGCTGGCCAACAATGATTCGTAAAAGGCGGGCCAGCAGCTGCAGAACACAAAAGCGGTTCAAATAAACGTATTCCATGTTGTAATGAATCTTTAGGAGGGAGAGCGAGGGAGGGTTTAGAGAACAATAATAAGACAACACAAGGCAACATTGGCCCATCGTCACAATAAATAGGTTTCATCGTTAAACACGAGATGGTGAAGAAACAAAGGCATTCACGTACGTGGTAGTAAAATAAAACCTAGTATCAAATAGTATGGAGGAAAATAGAGTAATCGATTGTTTGGAGTCGGTATAAAAACAAAAAAGGACTAAACCGAAGAGCGACATCAATCGTCAGTGGCGGGCAACGTAACCAGTTTGTGTCGGGACTGTAACCAACTGTTCCCGATGGCTTTTGCTATCTTTTAGGTTATTATTATTCTTGCCTTCTTGTTGTCCTCATCTTGGCTCTTTTGTAACGTGGGGGGGACAAAAAAACCCATGCGAACAAAAACAGCATAAAGCCGAGAGTCATTGGATACGCAAGTCGACTTTCTTTTTAGTTGTACACTTGTAATGGTCGGGCCGGATATCGATCTTTTAGCTCCATATCTCTCGTCTCATTTCCTGGTTTTCTTTTTGGCCAACTGCAAATAGAGCAGGTCTTCAAGTTCGGATCAATCTGCCGATTAGTCACAACATCCAGGGGGAACGATAAAAAAAAAAGGAAATTGTGGACATTTTTCGATTGAATCAGATGTTATCCATTTTTATTTTACTGTTGATGCGACTTTTATTGGAGTGGGTTTCCCAATTTAATAACGGGATGAAACTTGATCAGTGCAAGACAATACAACTGACATATCAGCCAGAAAGATCGATCTACGAAACAATATAAAGTAGCGTGGGACATGACACGTTGATGCTTTTATTGCTGACGAGATAACTTGTGAATTGATTTGAAAAAAAAAAAGAGATGGGGACTTTTAAAAATCGATCTAAATTATTATCGGGTAAAACATGATGGGAACAAATTTTGGCAAGACAATGAGCTGTTTTCCTCAAAAATAGCAAAAACAGAGCTGTTTTGCGCTGTTGTTGTTTCTGGAAAGGAAAAATAAAAACAAGGACGGCTTCTTTGACGTCATTCAAGACAAGATGCCGACACAGGCATCTAAAAGAGAAAAGCCAGAAATTTCGTCTTTCTGGTGGCTCCTTCATTGATAAACAGCGTGCGCTGCCCTTTTTCGCTCACGTGATGAATAAATCCTCTCAACCTTCGTATGCGAACTATATCTAGGTGCATGTACTCGCGCATCCATATATTCATGCTGGCAGCTTCAACTTGCCGGAATCATAAAAATCCATCCCTTGGCGGATTACTATTTCGCCAGTAACACACGCCACGGAGTGAAGCAAAAATATAAAAAAAAAAATGTTTTTAACGGAATCTTGCACTTCATTCTGTAGCACCACGTTTCAAACGGGATTCACATTGCGGATATGCCAACAAGACACAATGCCACATATTTGCATAATTGGGGGTCCTCAATGTATATACGACGGAATCCGGTAATAAACCGGGCGTAAATAGAATCAAAAATGATAACGACCCATCCGACCTCTTTCCAGAAATGGATTCACAAAAAAAAAAAAAATAAGCAACCGAAATTCGTTTATGATAATCTTAATAAAATACATAGTTTCTTTTTAAATTTCAATCAAACTATAAAGAAATATGGAGGATGTTTTCCTTTAACTCTTGAAAATTCGATACGTGGTTCGAGAGAGTCAGCATGGCCGTCATCTTCTTCAATTGCGTCACGTTGGGAATGTACCAGCCGTGTATCGACCAGGTCTGCAACACCAGTCGATGCCGAATTCTCCAGGTAAGTGTGCCACAAAGAACGTTCAGAATCCTGGTAAGATTTGATACGAAATGATTACGAATCTCAGATGCTGGATGATTTCATATTTGCCTTCTTCGCCCTCGAGATGTCCATCAAAATGATCGCCATGGGTGTTTATGGTAAAGGAACGTACCTGGCCGAAACGTGGAACAGACTCGATTGTTTTATTGTCATTGCTGGGTAAGTAATTATTAACTACGTGTTCGTGCGTTATCTGCCAGATCGAGTAAATTTTCAATGGCGAAACTATGTTTTATCAGAGCGGTGGAATATTGTTTGGATATGGAGAACATGAATTTATCTGCCATCCGGACCATCCGAGTTTTGCGGCCACTAAGAGCCATCAACCGAATACCCAGTGAGTTTTGTAGAAATGGATGAAAGGGAAGAGTGGGCAAATCGATTTTGACTGAAATTACACATGTAATATTCACGCCGTGACTTTATACCCAACAACAACTTTCAGGCATGAGGATATTGGTGATGCTGCTGCTGGACACGCTGCCCATGTTGGGCAACGTCCTGTTGCTCTGTTTCTTTGTCTTTTTCATCTTTGGCATCGTCGGCGTCCAGCTGTGGGCCGGCATTCTGCGCCAGAGGTGCTACCTCGACCTGCCAAAAGGCATCGTCCCACCTGCCACTTTGTAAGTTGTCTCAGTTTTCATTCAATGGAATAATTTTATGATTCGTAAATTACAAATGTTTTCTATTGGTTATTGAAATTGATTATTGCTCGTGGGGCAAAATGAAGGGATTATGTGTCTTTTATAATTTTAAGATGATGAAAAAAAAAATCAATGATCATAAACATCGTGTGTCACACTATATACAGGACATTGCCTCCGTACTATTCGGACAAGGTGAAGGTGACCCTGTAAGCCAATCGATTCCATTTGATTGATTTCGTATTTTTGCTTTTCTTTCATTTTATTTTGTTCAATATCCCAAATACTTCCCACCTAATCTATTTACAGTTTCGTATAATTATAATTTCCCTACTAAAAACACCTTTATGGAGTTTGTTTATCTACTTCAATGCCTCCATTTTTTTTTCTATATCAAAAGTAATGACGGTACAGCAAAACAAATGAAGTCACACATTTTTCACTGTGATGCAACACTGAACTAACCGTCATCAACTGATCAGCATCAACCATCAAAAGTTGTTGGATGTCGTGGTCGTCACCCTGAACGTTTTCTTGCTTTTGTTATCTGTCTCGTGCAGTATTGTGATCTTTCTTCTACGCAAAAATTAATTATTCTGTTTTAAAGTGCTAAGAAAACGAAAAGCTAAAGAATATGTATATATCTAAAACATTGCAACGAGGTAGACACGTTAACGTATAAGCCACGTTTTTTGGCGCCTTTCAATCTATCTCTCTCTCTCTATCTAACAGCACGACCATCGACCGAACTCTGCCCATCTTTTACAAACCCAAGACCCACTACAGGTATTGCAGTAACCTAACTTTTGCTGGCCAAAAAGGGAAAGCATCCATTTGCTAGTATGCTATATCGTATGGCATCACTGTGAATTTGCTGAGTCAATCTTTTCCCACACATAGTATAGTTTAGCATACTGATTGAATCAATTTTATCCTTGTGCTGTTCTGATGGTCATAACCAGAAATTCCCAATCAGTGATCAAGGATGGGACACGTAGAAGGGCAAGTCACACCATTGCAGATTCCTTACCAGCGAATTCTCCCTGGCCTATATTATCCCATTAGCCTGTCTCGTCCTGACAACCTGTGAAACTTTAAATTAGCCTTTTTTTTTAAATTTCATTAGTCATCAAATATAGTATTCATCATCCCTTGAAACCTTTGTAGACGAACACAAAGGAAAAGAATATTCAGCCATGCTACTATGACACAAATTTACATAATCATAAACTGCTGATGATTCTATTGATGTCCTGCTCCTCTTCTTGATGTCGTCTCTGTTGCCTGGCGCATGATCAAAACAAACAAAAAACAAATACCGCGTCTATGCTGTGTGCCAACCCTCTTTATAGACGGCTGAAGATGTGATGCCTGCCTGGGACATGCATATCTTTAAATAATCACCATAAATTATCTCTTAAAATTTCTAATTCGTTTTCTTTTTTTGTTGTTTTTACCCGGTTTCTTTCTCCCCGAAAACGAAAAGGCCTCTGTCCAGCTACTACAAAGTGCAAGAAACGGAGAAGGACTACATTTGCTCGCTGGCCAAAGACAGTGGGATGCATACGTGCTCCTCGCTGCCTCACACCAAATCTGACGGACGAGTGTGCAATGACAGCGTCGTGCCTGGCATACCCGTCGGAATGGACGGCCTTTCAGTCAACGGCTCTTGTATCAATTGGAACCAATACTACACCGATTGCAGAGCTGGTGAAAAGAATCCTTTCCAGGGAGCTATATCCTTTGATAACATCGGTTTGGCTTGGGTTGCCATCTTCCTCGTAAGTTATGACTTTTTAAAAACAAGATACACATATCTCTAACATGTAAGGCCCTGTCTGTCTATTAGACGGACAAAAAAAGACCCCACGCTGCGAATTCTTATTCCATTGTTCTTTCGGCTAGTAGTATGCAACGCTATCTGATTCATATCTCGACAGAAAATGCAATCCAAGCTGAAATTTGCGAGAAAATGAAACGGGCACATTTTCAGAGAAAAATTCATTTAGCAAAGGGGGGGGGGAAACATATCTCGTTCCATCCGTAACCATCAGGTTAATGTACCAGATTTATTCATATACTTTGAAGATGGGAGAACCGTCTGATGTTCGCGGGTGCATTGTATGGCCTATACACGTACCGATCTTGTGTGTATGTGTTGCAGAGTAGGCATAGGATCATTAGAGTCTTTGGTGGGAGTTGCCTGTGGCGGAGTCTATATCTACAGTCGATTACCAGATAGAAAAGAAAGAACATAACCTTTTGTTCACCGGCATCCTGCTGCTTCTCTCCTCCTCCCCGTCCATTATAGCAAACAATCGATATAACCTTCCCATGTATTCAGAGAGACTTTTCTATAGACAGAGAAATGCACGACCCCCCTGTCTACCTTTCCTCGAACATGTATAAGTGCCGTGTATATATAAAAGGGTGGTGGGCTTCTTTTGTCTCTGGCTCTTTATCCGCTTTGCAAAGCCGTGCACACACCGCCGACGGGTGGTTTTCAACAGCACCTGCGCGCCGCCCCTCCGCATCACCTTTTCTCTCACTTAGGTAATGCGGGGTGCGCAACTGTTCGTGTAACTAGTATAGTATCGATCGATCTACATACATATCACAAGGCGATTCTCTCATTAACTCCTGGGCTCGCCTTTTTGGCCGTAGATAAACATTCCTCATTTGTTGTATAATACACCGGTGATTGACTAGCACATGATCATCATCATTAACACTTTTTTTTTTTTTTTTTTTTTTTTTTTTTTTGCAATCAATTGCAGGTGATTAGTTTAGAGGGATGGACGGACATCATGTACTACGTCCAGGATGCCCACTCTTTCTGGGACTGGGTCTACTTTGTCCTCCTCATTGTGGTAAGTTATCGCTAGTCGAATTCGTCTGAAGCATTTACCCGCAATAACTATGGGGGGATATCAATTTTGTTGGGGGGTGGAAATCCAATGCGAATGTAAACTAAAAGAGAAATCATTTTGATTGGTAGAAAGTTGGGATTTTATAAACGCACGGAATTATTTAGTTAGGACACTTCCGGATTTTTGCTGGCCAGCGCGGGTGGGTAACTATAGTATTCCGTTTCGTTTGTTACAAAGAATCAAATCAGCAAAAGCTTGGCTTTTAATCATCGCCCACGGGCAAAATGATGAGATTTTTTTTTTCTCTCACTCTCCACGATCCTTTTGGAAGGATAGTTGAGAAAATGAGATGGAACTTTGAATTTTGTCCTGGATGAAGTCACTTTTCTTCTCTACAAGACGCCTGTTTTCTTTTTAGTTTCAAAAAATAAGAGCTGGACCAAAAAAAAAAAAAAAAAAGAAAATAAGAGTGAAAGATGTAGTATCTCCCGAGCGAACAATGGGTAGCCCCGTAGTATGCTGGTTCAATCTTTTTCAGGCCTTATCCTTCTCGTATATCTACATATCGGATGGGGGAGGGGGAAATCTCTTTGAACTTCTTGGAGGACATGGACGAGAAGGATATCCTCTTTTTAACCACGCTCGGGTGGTTGAGATCTTTTGCATTGAACCATCGATCCATCCTCTCACTGCGGAATTATTCGACTGTTACGGTTTTTGCTCAACCTCTTTGTCTGATTGTGGTTCATTCATCTTTGGAAAAAGGCAGATCGGCTCGTTCTTCATGATCAACCTGTGCCTGGTGGTGATAGCCACGCAGTTCTCCGAGACCAAGAAGCGCGAAATGGAGCGGATGCGACTGGAACGGGCCCGCTATCAGTCGACGTCGACGCTGGCCAGCACTTCGGCCAGCGAGTCGGCCTCGTGCTACCGCCAGATCATCAAGTACATTGCCCACCTGTGGCGGAGGAGCAAGCGACGCATCCTCAGGAGGTACCGGGCCTACCGCAGCCGGAAGAGGCAGCTGGAACAGCAGCAACAACAACAGCTGGATCACCCCCAATATGGCAAACAACAATCAGCCACGCATTCGCTCAGTTTGAGGACGAGGCGGAAACAACAACGGCGCAGGAAGAGGAGGAGGAGGCGGAGCAGGCATCCGCATCCTGAATGCCCCAAACATGGCGTCCAACAACAGGAGCAACAACAACAGCAACAACAGCAGAGACATAGCCAATGTTCTAGCAGCTTTCGAGTGCCGTCCGTGAGTTCACAGGTAGCGTTGAGAATCAATGATGGGCCGGCTTCGCCTCTCGATTCGCCCGTGCCCATACTCTCACACGCTCGGCGTGCCAGCGTTGCCGTCTCCATCGACCATCAGCGATCCTCTCCATTCCTCTCGCCCAGAGGTGCATCAAATTTCATTCAAAATAATCAAAATTAGTTTTCAATTAAATTGGAATTTTAATAGGATCGTTGGCACTGGCCGATGATTCGTCGGACTCGTCGCAATTGTTGACGCCAAGGACGCCTAGGCGTCGCCGGAGTAGTGTGATGTTTAGTGACGTCGTCGTCGCTCACGGCATGAGCAACAGTGCGGCCGACGTCAATGTCTGCTGGAGCGAGAAGATCACGCAGACGGGCGGTTTCGCTACGGAGCCGGTTGCATCCGCCGGAAGTGAGTCTCGTCAGCCGCATCATCAGCCATCCGGATCGTCTCATCCGTCGTCACCGATGCCGTTCAATCGCAAATCGTCGTTGAGGCAACGCGTCCCATCCAACCGGACCATCGACGAACGACGGCCTAGCTGTCCGGCCGCGGCATCTGGCACCTCGGTCCCAAACGGAGCCGGCCTAACCTGCCAAGAATTGCTGGCTCTTAGTGGAGCCCTCGGGGCAGCGCTGCCCACGCCTTTAGCGTTGCCCAACTACCCGTCGGACGAGCCGACAACTACCGCGATGGTTGTTGCTCCTCCGGCCAAACACAGCAACAACCATAAATGCAATAACCAGTTATTGGCACCGCCGGGCATGATGCCCATCTTACCAACTTTGGCCATGTCTCTTTGGCCCGAACCGTTTCAAGGTAAGAAATGATTAAAAAAATTATTCCAAGTCAAATAGATAACAAGGGGAAACTCGCAATTCCGTATCGATTTTTCCGCCCGGTTTTTATTTTCACCTGGCAACTACATCCATTTTGCGATTTTTTATTTTTACGGCCGCTTCTCGTGTCCTTGGGATTTTATTTTTTTTTTGGGGGGGGGGGGGGCATTCCGTAGGCGGGGGATGTGCATTGTCGTCATATCTCAAAACGAACGAGTTCTTAGTTTTTGTGGATTTCAAAGTTGAGAAAATCGATAGCTAAGAAAGTGCTTTGTACCCGAGATCTTTAAAAAGAAAAAAAAGAATTTTTTTTTAGCTGGACCATTCATATGATGCTCTCCCGTATGACTCTTCAAGAGAGAGATTGTCAAAAGACAGTCACAACTTTTGTGCACTCTTTTTAAAAGACAAGCTCGACTGTCAGTCGACGAAAAGGAATGGACACATAATAACCGGATTTTCAGTGAATTTCCCCTCCCTCCCATTCGTACACACACAAAGGGGATTCTGACGTGTGTGTGTGCGTACTTTTGTTTAAAGGGAAAAAAGGAACAAATAGATACGTTCACGTGTGGGAATATACGAAGAGAGTGCAAGCCTATTTTCGTCGTCAAGTCAACAATAGAATAAGGGCGAAATCGATTGATTTTCTTTCTTTTTATTAGGCCCGTCATATTGGTTTGTAGACATGGAACGTGTTGTAACCGGTAATGTATCTATCGTCCCTAGCGCTTGTTATCCTTCGGGGAAATTAACTTTCAATTTTTGTGTTCACGTAATGGCCGACAATGGACAGCAACAATGGGGCTAATCGAATCGATGTTATTAATTGAACCTGATGCGTTTACTCGCAACAGTTGGAACAAAAAAATAATCAGCTGTTTCACAACGTTACAGAGCCTGGACTGAGCGGCGATTGGACAACGATGCCGTGCGTGAACGCGGCAGAGACGGCCGTTGACGTGGAGACGGACAATGAAGACGATTGCATTTGCTGCTCGTCGGATGAAGAATATTCAGCGTCCGATGAAGACGTCCCTTCCGAAGATCAGAACGAAGATTATTACGAAGAAGATGAGGAACAACAAAGAGCATCGGTCCAAGTGTTTGAACGTCGTCGTTCGCCCTTTTCTCGCTATTGCTCGCTCATCAAGGAATATTATAAGACGTTCCAGCGCAGCGTCAAAGCCCTCGTCGAGCACAAATACTTCCAGCAAGGGCTACTGGGCGCCATTCTCATCAACACGCTCAGCATGGGCATCGAATACCACAACCAGGTACGTCATATCTCGTTTAAAATGAATTTTAAAAGCCTTCGTGCGTTTGATCGTGCCATGTAATGTAGGCCTGGATAGTGGCGCTCCTCTCCTGTATTTTTTGATGGCCCAAGTCCTAAATCGATGCAGTGGTCGCACACACTGGATTCGCATTTGGCCGTCCCTGCTGACTGTTCACACACGCATAAATTTTCGGTGCATTTTGGACGAGGCCAAATGCGCGTAAATTGAGTCCAAAAAAAAAAAGAAATGGGAGGGAGGGAGAAAAAGAAAATTCAGGTCAGCGAAAAGAATAGTGGAAGAAAATGATCATTGATTTTATTGGGTTCTTTCTTGTCTTCCTCCCCCCACACAGCGGAAATGGTTTTCCATTCCGTGTACCCATCGGCCTAAAAGTCCGCCATTTCGATTCACTTATTCAGCGCACAGATTACATATACAATTTTTGATTCCCTCCCCCATTCTGCTGGATCGTGCAGTTAGACCAACTTGGCCGGATGACATTTTTTTTTTTTGTAATGTCGGATGTATTTATCTTGCATTTTTGATTAGGTTACCCTGTCCACCATTTTTATGTTACATTTTTATTTTATTTATTTTTTTTTTTTTTGAACATATATTTGCAGCCGGAAGAGTTGACGCTGACGGTCGAGTTTAGCAACGTGATTTTTTCGGCCATCTTCGCCATCGAGATGCTGCTCAAAGTGATCGCCGAAGGTCCGCTCAACTATGTCGGCAACGGGTTCAACGTCTTTGACGGCGTCATCGTCATCCTCAGGTAACTTCCACATCGTCTTTTCATTTGATTTTAACTCAATCTGTTTTTGTTTTTTTGGGGGGGACAGTCTGGTGGAAGTGTTTCAGAGTTTGAATCGCTTCGAAGGGGACGATGGCGGCAGTTCGGGCCTGTCTGTTTTGAGGACGTTCCGTCTTTTGCGCATCCTGAAACTCGTCCGTTTCATGCCCAACCTGCGCCGTCAGCTGGTCGTCATGTTGCGCACCATGGACAACGTGGCCGTCTTCTTCGCCTTGCTCGTCCTCTTCATCTTCATTTTCAGGTAGATTTGGGGCCGTCTTTTCTCAGTTTTGAACAAAAAGCAACGGCGGTACAAAACGCACCGTGTCCCGCGACACACGTCAAAAGGAAGTCGGGCGGCCAGGTTTCTAGGTACAGCCAGTTTTCGTATCGATCGTCTTCCGACCCTGAAGGCGCCCTCCTTGATGGCTGCCGACTGTCTCGCCATTTTATTCATAAGTTAGCCCTGTAGGAGAGAAAGGGAAATGTTCGCTCTTAATGGGAAGAGCATTCCCTACCCCCCCCGCACACACAGCCATAACGAATGTGCACACAAGTATGTCGACGACATCCGCAATGGATGAGTTTAGCAAAGTGAGAGCAGGTAGTCGGCGCTGAATGACGTCTTTTGATCCCGGACATTAAAAAAAAAAAAAAAAAAATCAGGGCCACGGTCGTTGCCTCTGGCGTTAATTTGCTATTTATGTTTTTATTTTTAATTTATGTTTTTTGTTTTTTTTTTATCTTCTTCTTCATTTTTTTTTCTCCTGATGTCCGACAGCATCCTGGGCATGAACTTGTTCGGATGCAAATTTTGTCGCAAAACGAGCGACCAGTCGACGACGTGCGACCGTAAAAACTTCGACTCCCTTCTGTGGGCCATTGTGACCGTGTTCCAGGTACGAAAAATCCATTAGAACGAACCCCCCCCCCCCCCCCAAAAAAAAAGCCTCCTATCTCTTTTTTTCTCCATCCATTTTTATTCCTTGAGTAATGATTCCTGACGCGAATGAGCCTCTTGCCCACAATAAAGAATTCACCTCGCTTCCTTCTTGTTTTACAAACGTCCCTCCTCCTCCTCCCAATGACATCATCAATCGTTTGCATCGATCCGTTTCACTTCCTTCCCGTAGAGTTGAATGATTTTTTTTATTTTTGAAAAATCATTTGATTGCCAAATGACTTTGATCACTCCCTCGCCTACCACTCACTGGCAAACATAGAAGATATAGATTAGACTACCAACAACTTGCCTCCCGTTTGCCGCAGACTCAACTCCTCCCCCCCCTCAATTAGCTAATTAGATCTCCTTTTAGAAGTCATGCCCTTATCCCAAACTGCAGCAAAGTCGCATCCCACCGTTTTCTTGTTCTGTCTAGCGCGTCTCGTATAGATTATTGCCAAACGGCTGCTACCTAGCGCTCTGCTGGATGTGTGTGTCTATACGCTTTCCTCATCTAGCGCGCGTCCGTTTTCTTCTGTCTCCTTCCCACTTAACGTCATAGGATCGTTATTAACCATCATGCTAACTATGGCTGACTTGTGCGAGGCTGCCTTCGTTCCATTTTTTCCCGCCTGATGTTTGATTCCATTCCGAGCTCTCGGGTTATGGATCGGAAATCAACTTTGGTTACACATCGATGCTTTTTTTTTATTTTATTTTGGAATTATTAGAACATTTTTGGCTCATTTCTTTTCGTTGTGGGTCGTTTGACATCAAGGGATGTTTCAAAAGCGCCAGGTCAAGCTCGTAGGATCCCCAACTGCAATATACCATTTGTCTTTTTCTCTTATGTGGGGTAGTTAAAGATCTAAAAGTTATTGCATTATGTAGAAGAACATAAAAAAAAAAAGCACAGCATAAAATCCAGTCGCAAAGGGTCTTTGGGGCTTGAGTGATGTGGTCCGCCTAGATTCTTTTGGTTATGCACAAAAGCACGAGGGGAGGCAGCAGCTGTGTCTGGTCTGTACTCTCGTATTTCCCTAGCTACTTGTCTATAAGCTGGCAGTAATGGGGAACTCTTCAATCTCACCACGGCCGACACATCCCGAAGAAAGATTGCTGATGGCTCGTTGTCGTGGGAGGGAGAAAAGCGGTTTGGAGATGTGGGGGGAGAGAGTAGATGTCAGCAGCACAGCGAAGAAGCAGTTGGTCGGCCGTGACGAGTGAGAGATAAAGTGCAAGTAGAATGAAGACGACTTTTCCGCCCTCTTTATTTTTCATTTTGGGAAGACGCAATGAGCCAGACAAATCGTTCACGTCGTACCTGATTGCATCTTCAGATGTGCGTCTTTTTCAAATTGAAATTTTTTTTTTAAAACGTAATGCGAACAAGAGAATGACTGGCATCCCGCAATTCTAAAAACATGTTTTTTTTTGTCGGACAAGCTTCTTAAAACGGCCGGTACGAGTTACAGCGCCAATGTGTTTTGTCTGTCGTTTTTTTTCGAATGTTTTTTTTTTTTTTTTATGTTTTATCTGAATTTAATTTTGTCCAATTGTTGATGACACACCGACAGCGTGCTAGGCATGTATCTGTTTGGCGGTAAATTTTGCATGCGCGAGGACGGCTCCCGGTCTTGCACGTGCGCGGAGATACTCGACCGCGATCCCGGTTGCGTCTGCGACCGCAAACACTTCAACACTTTGCTTTGGGCTACCGTCACCGTCTTCCAGGCAAGTAGTCATAGTAGTCATACATCCCCCTCTCCTCCGCCTTTCCAAACAAACATAATCGATTATTTTCTATAGTAGTCTATTTGAACGTGCTAGTTAGCTCTCATTCAGTTTGAATTCTAGTTGTTGCAGTAGTTTCATAGTGTTTCTTCATTTCACTATCCACTTTTTTTAAAAATCTATTTGATGATTAACTTACCCCTGATGATGTCATTTGAAAGCAAAAAACATCCAATCTCCTTCTCAAATACCTTTAACCCATTCCTCGAGATGCTTGAACGGAAAGCTGGATTCCCTTGCTCCCCCGGAATTCATCATAATACCATCGTGTGTGTGTGTGTGCGTCTCTAGATCTTGACACAAGAGGATTGGAATGTGGTTCTATTCAACGGTATGGAGAAGACGAGCCATTGGGCGGCTCTCTACTTTGTGGCGCTCATGACGTTCGGCAACTACGTCCTCTTCAACCTGCTCGTCGCCATCCTCGTCGAAGGATTCTCCGCCGAGGTATGTAATCAAACACCTTATTACCTTACCACCTTGGCTACCTCATTTGAATTCTTTTAAATAATCGCCTTTAACTTTACAAAAAAAAATTCAATAACGTTAACTTACACAATCTGACACTCGGCATGGGTGTGCGTCTAACTTAACACCACAGATATACTATTTCAATTGGCATGCCTATTTCCTCTTCCAAAATAATGACGTAACACAAACTCCGGAACGTATACTAACAAACAAAATGACACCTCCCCCATAAAAAAAATGATCCCATTATCTTTTATATAAAGATGGCTAATTCTAGACAAAATGATGGGGGTTCCAAAACAAAACAAAATGTTCGTCGTTTGGTTGTCTGCCATGGACCCATGGTGTATGTATGTGTGTATGTGTGTATAGAGGACGGAGCGACTGGAACGCGAACAGCGTGAGCAGGCCAGACAAGAACGTCATGCAGCACGAGCTCTAGCCACGGCTGCCGCTTTGTCCATCCAAGATGAGGCCGCATCCAATGGCTCGTGTCACGGTGATCAAGAGACGGGCCTACCGCCACCTGACCGCTCGTCGGCCGACTCACCGTCGTCTGCTGACGGACGTCATCCGCAAGAGCACGACAACTATTTCTCGAGGTCTTCAGTGACGGAGGAGAGTTGCAGTCCCGTCGGCTATTGTGCCAATGTCGTCGAAGACGTCGTCGATAGCGCCCAGCTGGCCGACTTACTACTCGAGGTCCGTTTCTGTTGGCCGCAAAAGCAATTTCTTAAATTTTTTTTTTAGAGCTCCCTTACCTCATGCTTTTGATTGACGTCATTATATATATATATATTTTTTAAATGTTCCACGATTCTGGACACGTGGAGAAACATGGCCGTCTAATGTATGCCGCCTGAATGAAGCTTTTATGACGTTGTTAATGACGTTTACACGTCAAGTCAGTAGGTCTAGTCACACTGAGATGTGCCTTTCATGTTCTCCACGTTCAACCTACTGATGGAACAACAACATCCAACCGTGTCGTCCCAGGCTTTTAATTTATTATTTAGTTTGATAGACAAAGAGAAAGAAAAAGAAAAGAGCTTTTGATGTCGTCCTATTTACCTTTTGTATCCAGTTATCTAATAATCATTACCCCCATTAAAGAAACCCGACAATGAGAAATAGCTCAACCATCAAAAATCAATAAAAAAAAGAACGGGGGATAAAAGACTGTTCCTCCGGCCGCCAGTATTTTTTTTTTTTTTTAATCTTCCAACGAAGAAAAGGAGGTGTTATCGTAGTGTGTTCACGTTGGAGAAATGTTGTAGAAAGTTGTAAATGTTTTTCGCTTTTTCTTTAAACGTGTATCTCCAACGTGACTTTGATCGATCTTAACGACTGTCCTAAATGGTGTTGCATCCTCGTGTGCATGTTTTTTAGATAGATGAACAGAAACCTCCACCCCCTCTTCGTCTAACTGCATGATTGAAATCGATGAGTTTTTTTTTTCTTTTTCTACTTTACTTCAAAACTTGTTTTTTAAAAAATCATTTTATTTCTGTTTTCGCTGTCATGCATGAGGAATGCGCGAATGGATGAAGATACTGAAAAGGATGGCAGGGAGAGGGTTTATATCCGCAACAAGACCCACGATAGACGGGCCCGGAGCATCGTTTCAAACAGACACACAGTGGCGCCGTTTTGTACTAACAAACGTTAAACGTTTTGCTTTCTGTCTTTGTTTTTCTTTGATTCAATGGCACCACGCGACTCGTCGATCCACCGTGTATATGTTATACAGGAGGAACGCAAACAAGCCAAACTGGCACTATTGGAATCGCAGCAACAGCGACGCCTCAAGGAGAATTCGTACAATGCCATCCAGGAACAACAGCGTCGCGAATCTTTACACAGCAAGAGTCAGCACGAATGCGCCAACCATTACGATCCGAAATCAAACATCGAACGAGGTTTCATTCAAAACGTTAAACCCCACACAGCATATAACAATTAATATCCTTTTCTCTTTATTCCATTCAAAAAGAAACGATGCTGCTGTGTCAGCCATCTGTTGTTTCTCGGTCGGAATTTCAAACGCGGACGGATCAGCCGAGCAGCGCAAGTGGATCGCATTTATTGCTGCCGCCAACGACGGCTCCGATCATCACCACGACGGCCGCCACTCCGCAAGGATCTCCCAACGCCACTCTGGATTCCATTTCCAGTCGCGGGGACAGCGTCAGACTATCGCCGTTGAAGTCGGTCAAGTTAGTGGGCGTGTCCCCGCCGCGTCGCACTTCGGCGGAAGGCTCCCCTTTGCACGGAGATAGTAACATCAATTTGGTGAGTAGAAACGTTCTTGTTTTATTTTATTTTAAAAAGAAAGAGAAGGGGACTTTACTTTCATTCGTATAAACAGGGACTGGAGACGTTGGGTTCGCCGTCTTTACTGCGCACGCCGAGCAACAGATCTTGCGCTAGTTCCAGATCGTCTAGACGATCGAGTTTGAATCCCATCATGCCCAGTCGGGGTATTCTCAGCAGAAAGAGCAGCCTGGCTGCCCCTTCAGGGTATATTTACATTTCCATAACTTTTTGCTGGCCCCCCCCTTTTGTTTTTTCTCGTGATTGCATTGCATCTTATAATTTGCCAATAAAAAAAAAAAAAAGGGGAGGAATGGTATCGTCGCCGGAAGAGTCAGCTGATACGAATTCATTGTTGCCTTCGTCGGAGATGCTGGGAAGTGGCGTCCTTCGTCAGGGCAGCAAAAAATTATGGAGGCGACTCTCATCGCGGGATGCGGCCGGCGTACCCGCGACCGGCTCCCACGCCGACCTGGAAGCCGAGCTGGAAGAGGATCGTACGTCGAACGCGGGCAATTACAGTCTTTTGAACAACCTGAACAACCAACGACAGCCGAGGTATGGCGTGTCGGCTATACATTTAGTGGGGACGTGGTTAAAACAATATCGTGTTTATAATCAGCTGCAGCAATCACGATCGACTTGCGTGTAACGGCAGCGCGCAACACGATGGAATTCATCAGCCATTCACGCGCAAGCCGATTCTATCTCATCAGAATTCGTTCGGCAGCCCGACGACGTTGAGTCCGCAGAATTCTATCCGCAGTAACGGCTCGTCTCCGAGGAGTCCATCACCGGGATTCAACAACCTCGCTGTAAGTTGTGCATTTCATTCTTTAATATAAACATGGCGAGTTTTTTTAAATTGATTTGTGTATTTGTTTTTCTGTTGGGAAGCAGCCGAATAACAACAACAACGGCAGTAGTTTGAATTTCTCGATGGGAGAAGGTCAAACGGGAGCCAACAGCACAACCAAAACCGAGGAGGAAGTGGTCGTGAAGAAACGGCTGATTGTTCGCCTTTATGAACGATTCCCTCAACTCAAGGAGCGGGAAGACTACGCCCTCTTTATCCTATCGCCGGAAAATTCGTATTAATTTTATTTTAAAACAAAATTGAATGGCGAAATAATTACTTTGAAATTTGCAGCATTCGGCGGTCATGTAATACGTTGGTGACGAAAAGTTGGTTCGACCACGGGATCTTGTTCTTCATTGGCTTGAATTGCGTCACGCTGGCCATGGAACGGCCGCTCATTCCACCCGATTCGTACGAGCGTGCCTTCCTCTCCATGTCCAACTATGTCTTCACCTTCGTCTTTGCCATCGAAATGATGTTGAAAGTCTTTGCCGTCGGAATGTTCTACGGACACAATGCCTACTTCACCTCTGGCTGGAACATCATGGACGGACTCCTCGTTACTGTCTCCATCGTCGACATTCTCATGTCGATTCTCTCTAGTGGCAGTCCTCGCATCTTTGGCATCCTCAGAGTAAACGAAATTCAAATTGTTTTTTACTTAATTAGCATTTCATTTTAAAAATTTTTAAAAATGCAATAGGTCTTCCGGTTGCTGCGATCCTTGAGGCCATTGCGAGTCATCAACCGAGCGCCCGGCTTGAAATTAGTGGTGCAAACGTTATTATCTTCTTTGAAACCCATCGGAAACATTGTGCTCATTTGCTGCACGTTCTTCATCATCTTCGGAATCCTCGGAGTCCAGGTACGTGCATACATTTTTAAATATTTCAATTGCTATTTTGAACGAATTTGATTTTTCCCACAGTTATTCAAAGGCAGTTTCTTTTACTGCGAGGGGCCCAATATCCGTTCGGTGCGCAACCGGACCGACTGTTTAGCGGCCGATCCGCGTAACATGTGGGTCAATCGAGCCTATAACTTTGACGATTTGGGACAGGCCTTGATGGCCCTCTTTGTCCTTTCTTCTAAAGACGGTTGGGTCAACATTATGTACACAGGGCTGGATGCCGTCGGTGTTGACCAGCAGGTTCGTTGTTCAATAATGCATGAATTCAAACGAGCAATTGGATTCACACGGCATTTCGTGATAGCCGATTGAGAATTACAGCGAATGGCGTTTGATCTACTTCATCTCGTTTCTACTGCTGGTCGGTTTCTTCGTGCTCAACATGTTCGTCGGTGTCGTCGTGGAGAATTTCCACCGTTGCCGCGAGGAGCAGGAGAAAGAGGAGCGAGCCCGCCGGATGGCCAAACGCGCGCGCAAAATGGAAAAGAAGCGCAGAAGTAAATTTAAATCTCGTATTTTCATTATTCAATTTCTTTTTCCAGGCTCTTTTGGGTTCATTTTCGAATTTAAAGATCCATTGCTAGTGTCTTCTCTTTTCACTGCCGTGTTTAACCAATGACGAGACACTAGCGCCCCCCGACGATTGTTTTGATTTGACGTTTAGGATTCGATTCTTTAATTTATAAGTTCGTGTTTATTTTCAACGTTGTTTTCTAGTAGGATTTTTTTTCTGTTGGTTTCTTTCTTTGATTGAATCGTCGTGGTGTAACAGCGTTTTTCTTTTCTCATCTTATTGAATTGCCATTTTTGTTCAAGTTGGTACTGTAGTCGCACTCAATGACGTCGTCATCGATGGCACTGACCCCGGACCTAAGCCCAGAGCCGTGAGAACGGGTAGGAAATTAGCAATTCCTGACCCACACAACCCCCCAAAACTATGCTGACTTTTGTTTCACGTTGTTTTTGTTCTTCTACCTCACACTACGAGATGGAAAACAAAAACACGAACAAAAGAAAATCGTTAAAAGACTGCACTGGTGTGACATCCCCCCACCTGGCTGATCCGAGTTTCTCATTAAAAACTCCTTTTTTTTAAATTATTATTCTAAAAATGATTGATCCTAAAAACCGGAAGGATAAAAATCAATTCCTTTTGCAGGAAACCAACACGCTGCTTGTCCCACACACACCAAATGTAGATCCGTTGTGATGGATGCTTTTGACATGACTTTTATTTATGAAATTTTAATCACTTAGTTTAGATCGCTTAGACGTCATTAACATCCACCTGAATGTCGGTTTTTTTTACATCACCGGTTAAAAAAAAAAAAAAAGGCACATTGTTTGACGATTTGTACAGTGTGTGTGTGTGTGTGTGTGTGAGTGACACGTGCAATCATTTAATTAATAACATTACATCGTCTTACCTGTAATAATGTTTTTTCAGAGATGCGACGGCCGCCCTACTACACCAACTATTCACGCTCCCGACTCCTCATTCATAATGTGGTGACGTCCAAGTACTTTGACTTGGCCATCGCTGCTGTTATCGGTCTTAACGTCGTCACAATGGCCATGGAATTTTACCTGATGCCACCTGTAAGTTTTTTAAATTTGAATACATTGGATGGTGTGTTGTTTGTAATAACATGTTTGAAAATTAGGAACTGGAATCGGCGTTGCGTATTTTCAACTATTTCTTCACGGCCGTCTTCATCATCGAATCCGTTTGCAAAGTGGTGGCTTTGGGAGTGAAGAGATACATCCGCGATCGGTGGAATCAGCTTGACGTGGCCATCGTCATCTTGTCTATTGTGGGTATTGTTTTGGAAGAGATGAAATCCGATCTGATCCCCATCAATCCGACTATTATCCGCGTCATGCGAGTTCTACGGATAGCCAGAGGTAAACTTTCCCCATCCATTGCAAAATCAAGCAGGACGTTTAAGCTCAAAATTTCTGTTCTAGTGTTGAAGTTGCTGAAAATGGCCAAAGGAATCCGCTCTCTGCTGGACACAGTGATGCAAGCACTTCCGCAAGTCGGCAACTTGGGACTCTTATTCTACTTGCTGTTCTTCATTTTTGCTGCCCTCGGAGTCGAATTGTTCGGCCGTTTGGGTAAATATGAACTTAAAAAAATAATGACGGGCCAGGCCGGTTCTAACCCGTTTTTTTTTTCTTCCCCCGGACGAGTGCAGAGTGCGACGACGAACATCCGTGCCAGGGTCTTGGGGAGCACGCACACTTTGCCAATTTTGGCATCGCCTTCTTGACGCTGTTCCGCGTAGCCACCGGCGACAATTGGAACGGCATTATGAAGGACACGTTGCGCGAAAATTGCGATGCTTCCGCCGATTGTATCAAAAATTGCTGCGTCTCGAGAATCATCGCCCCCATCTTTTTCGTCATCTTCGTCCTGATGGCTCAGTTCGTCTTGGTCAACGTCGTCGTCGCCGTCCTCATGAAACACCTAGAAGAATCGCACAAACAGGTAACGAAAGCCTCCCCGAGCAATTTTAATTTTTTAAATTAACATTCGTCGCGCCAACTTAAACCATTTCATTTACCGACTCATCGCTCCAAAAAAAAACTCAACACGGTTATGTTTCAAAGAAAAACAAATCTAATCATTCTAAAGTTAACCAATTAAAAATTAAAAGGAGAAACATTGAAAAGGAGGTAGTCCAATCTAGAAGGGGGAAACATAAATGAATAGCATAACATATGAAAAGCAAGAGCGATAAGACATGTGTGTGTGTGTGTGTGTGTGTGTTCAGACGGCGGAAGAAAAGATTCAGACGCCCACGACGGAAACGGATGCTGATACGGACGATGATGTCTTGGCTGAAGACGCACCTGAAACCAATACCTATCCGATGATCACATTGAGCGTGGACAGTGAAACAGAAGTCAGGATAGAAGAAGAAGACGCAACGTCATCTGTCTGCAGTCCATGAAAAAAAAAGAATTTCGAAATCCATGTGGAGGGGGACCACACCATTGTGAAACGACTCCAAACAAACCAAAATTATCTATGGGGAGAAGTAACGAACACAAAAGGACGGAACATAAGCACCCAACGACCCTCACGTTCAAATCAGCACGGCAACAAAAAACACAAAGATCAAAAGGCAAAATAGAAACTTAAAAAAAAAAGTCCCTGGATCCCCCCTCCCCCCTTCGAAGAGTTCGAAAACCCCACAAAGTAGAGCGTAAGCAATCGATTTGGCAAAAGGCAGCACCAACCGCAGTTTGATCACACACTTATCTCTTGTTAAAGCCTCGTTCATAACCATCACGTTTGGTAACAAAACAAACAAACAAACAAAAAGAAACACCTTTATTTCTTGATAGTTTTAATCGACCATTAGCCGTGTCTCGCCTTAACATCCTGCCTCTTGACAAATTGAAAAACAAATGTGCTCATGTGTATTCCATTTTTTGTGCATGTTTTTTTTTTTTTTTAATTGGAACGCGACGTGTCTAGAGAGAGTCGGAACTAAAACATTGCCTGGTAGAATTCCACCATTGCTGATAGAAAAGAAAGCCTCTCCTTCGTGTGTGTGTGTGTGTGTGTGTGTGTTCCAATTGTTTTTTTGAAACTAATGGTTTTAACTCTTTCACCTGCCGATAGATGGAAGACGATATGGAAATGGAGATGGAACTGGCCGAAGAATTTGCACCTCTGCCGACTGCTGAGACCGTTAAAGTGAACGACGAGCTTGAAGAGCTGGAACTGACTAACACGGCTGCATCCTGACTCTTCACCTTTAATCTCATCGAACAAGTAGACAACGTTTTATCTTTTCTTTCGTCCTTATTAGAGGTAAAATTTTAAACAAGTCCATTTGTTTCGTTTCTCTCGTGAAACCGGGTTAGTTTCGTCTCGTCGACGTATTGTTTGATAGAAAATAATAAGCAACAAATTTACATATTCTGCAATTACCTGTTTCGAAATGCATCAGGTATAGTTTTTCCTCCATTTGGACCTTCTTCGTTTCAATCAATTTTTTATCCAAAACGATTATCGTTTTTCCTTTTTCAAAATTATATCGGACAAGCACTTGAGCGCCTTCTCTCATTCCTCCTCGTGTAATCAAACATGTCATCCTGCACCCTTTGCAGCTCCTTCCATCCAAAGACCAGCAACCTCGCTCCTTTGATTTTTCTTTTTTCCCCCTTTTTTTTCGACTCCCTTTGTCAATTTGAGAAAAAACGAAAGATGATCACCGTCTCACACTATTGTGACTGCGTAGAGAGCAATTTTGTATTTTCAACGGCCGAAATGAAAACATCATTGTTTTTCATTCGTTTTTATTTTCTCTCTAGTGTAAAGTGAACCTAAAAAACATCGTTTTTTTTTTTTGAATATATATATAACTGTTTTCATGATAGTTAATTATATCGTTTGAAGAAGAAAAATGAATCTTTCGGGAGGATTGTATTCGAGTTTATAGCAATACCTAATGACTATTACACACACCTTAAAATTTGAAAGTGAAAAACAGAAGATGATAAGCACCCAACTACGACCCTGAAACCCTCCCGAATTCTGTACCATTTGTATTTTTCTCTTACATGAAATGCCCTTGTAAAATGACATTTTTGTTTCCATTTTTAATTTTTTTGAGTTTTTACAGAATTTTAACGTGGAAAACAATTGAAAAAAAAAGGTAAACGTGCCGTACCGTGTTTTATTTTAAACGCTAATCTTACCAAAGGCGTCCCCGATGATCGACTTAACGTGGGTTCCGCTTCATTTGACCATTATTTAGTTGGGCATTTTATTTCGTTCCTGTTGTCGTGCTATTTTATCGCAACAGGGATGTGATAAAATGCTATTGTTGACTGACAATCATATCGTGATGAATGACACAGTTTTTTAAAATGTTACATATAACTTCCTCTACTCCCACTCGCAGTTGACAGGTCATTCTGCAGCACCCGGTGGTGTAGGCCACTTCTAAAACGAGGTATTGATGCAATGACTCGGTGAACTTTTGGCACGTCCTCACGAAAATCGGACGGCTTTATCTCGTTTGCTCAATATCGTTTCTTATCTGACCAGTTTGAGTTGTTTCCATAAAGTTTCCAGCTAGACTCACGAAATTCGACAGTCGAACGTCTCACTTGTCCGGTTAAAGAATGGCCGGCACTAACAAATTGTTTAAGGTGTTTGCAATCGTTTTGCTGCTCGGCGTCCTACTCTTCGCTGTCGACGCTGCAAGTAAGAAACATTTGAAGACTAAAACAGCTCCAAAGAAGATCTTACATCACCTTCTGTACTCGGACGATGACGACCTGATGCTCGGAGATGAGCCGGAGTCTAGCGGCGATGGTCCCGACGGCCCAGATAACGAAGGAAGTGCCACTCCAACAGTGAAGCCCAAGCCACCAGCTAACGAGCTCGATCCTGATTTCTCCATCGATGGATTGCCAGACATCAACGAACTTCTACCTGGAAATAATATGAACTGGCCCACGTTTAAACCTGCCATCAGGCCTACGGCTAAACCCCCTTGCCATTTAACTAACTCTTGCCCACCGGTGAAACCCCCCTGTCAATCGGGTCAACCTTGCCCACCGGTGAAACCCCCTTGTCAATCGGGTCAACCTTGCCCACCACCCCAATCGCCCTGTCATTCAGGGAGACCCTGCCCACCGGTTCAACCACCGGCCCCACCTCCGTGTTCTCCAGCTAAACCTTGTCCACCGGTCCAGCCACCGGCTCCTCCGTGTCATTCAGCTAGACCTTGTCCACCGGTCCAGCCACCGGCCCCACCCCCATGTTCTCCATCTAGACCTTGTCCACCGGTTCAGCCACCGGCCCCACCACCGTGTCCTCCAGCTAAACCTTGTCCACCGGTTCAGCCACCGGCCCCACCTCCTTGCCATTCAGCTAGACCTTGTCCACCGGTCCAGCCACCGGCCCCACCTCCATGTTCTCCAAGTAAACCTTGTCCACCGGTTCAACCACCGGCCCCACCTCCGTGTCCTCCTGCTAAACCTTGCCCACCGGTTCAACCACCGGCCCCACCTCCATGTTCTCCAACTAAACCTTGTCCACCGGTTCAACCGCCGGCCCCACCTCCTTGCCATTCAGGTAAACCTTGTCCCCCGGTCCAACCTCCATGCAACGCAGGCAAACCTTGTCCACCGGTCAAGCCTCCGTGTCAGCCTAATCGCCCGTGCAACCAAGTCAGCCTGCCACCTGTATACAGCCCAGCCAACGTGTAAGTTATTTTAGCTGCTCAACGTGTGTGTAATCAAAAGCCTGTCAATCATCAGCTTAGTCACCACTCACGCAAGGCATCAAATGTTGGTTCACTTATCTCACTTAAATGGGTAGAAGATGACGAGAAAAAAAACAATGTTGATGTTTTCGGTTTGACAGACGTACTTCTGTTTGATCGACTAAGATCTTATTTGGATAATGTATGGACGTGTCCTTCCCCTTTATCTCACACGTGAAATCCACCTGAACAATTTGTTTTACCCATCGCTATACAGGTGTGGAAAAACCTACTTTTGCCGGAAAGGATACAGCGGCCCGTGTCACAGAAATGAAATTTTTACGTCCTCACCGAGCTATTTATCACGGCCCGTCTCTTCCGGACGTTCGACTTGCCCCAACTATTTTTCTCCGCCGGCCGGCTGCTTCTCATCCACGAACAATCCGTTCGCTTTAACAGGCAAGAGTTCACCTGGATATTGCACGATTCGCTATGCCCACCAGCCTTGCTACGGCTACCCTTCGTAAGTCCCATAAACATAATTATACCCAACATAATTCTTTTAAAAATGATATATTTTGTTTTTACATTTGGCGTAGGACGTACCGCTATTGCAAACAAACAAAACAATGCTATCCTACCACGCCCACGTCGCTGTATGACCCCAGGTGTGTAAAGTCTATTTGACTTTCAAAGTAATCCTCCTTATTATTGCCCTTTTTAAACAAATGAGGATATATAGACCGCCACAAGGACCGTGTCCAGCTGACCAGTATTTTGCTATCGCAGATAAGTACTACGGCTATTGCCGTTGCAATCGCCCCAACTACGTTCATTGCCCACAGACGAAACGCTGTTACCCAGCATACACTAAGGTAGATAAGGAAAAGCTTATACTTGGAATACCTTTTTTCAATTGCGTCCACGTGTCTGTTAGCTGACATTAAATTATTTCTAAAAAAAAAAAAATTAGGGATCTTGTACCGCTGGCCAGTGGCTTGTTCCACACGGAAATGTTGGCTTAGCTACCTGCAAAGCTTGCCCTTGTCCTTCACTGGCGGACGGCCATCACATGTACTGGAGCGGGAAGGGCCATCAACACGGAAGACCTGGATGTTACAAGTCTCAAACGCGAGGTCCTTGCCAACACGGCATGCGATTTGTGGTTGACGATATTCTCACGGGTTCTGCGCATTGTGTTCGCAATCACTCGAGACGACCGAGTTCGAGTTACAACTCGTTGTGGAACGACTGGAACTTGTTTTACGGCAATTCCAATTTTTAACCGGTCATCAGTGCAATAATGTTTAGAAATTTATCCTACTTATCTTTCATAAGAAAACTTTACGTAGCCAGAGAAAAAAATTGCAAAATTTTTCATTTTAAAAATTCGCAATAATTCCAGTTCAGTACTGCCAAGAACTTTAATAGCCTTTCCGTTTTTCCTTGTCACCATTTTTGTTCAGTTTATTTTAGATGACAACATAATGTGCTTAGATCACTAACTAATAGCCAATTCTGTTATTTCCTACTTATAAATGCCTAATTTCTTTCACCTTTTTGTTTAGGATTTGCATGTGATATTTCATTTGTTTCTCTAAACACCAAATTGAAACACTTGTTTCTAAAAACACAGTTAAAAACACATCAGACGGCTAATTTCTCTGATGGCTTTTAATCTAAAGTTTTTGAATTTGTCTGAATTTCTTATGGTTCATATGGCAAGTGTTATCAAACTTGTTAAATAGGGTTTGTTCGGTTAGCAGACAAATTCAGTCGTAAGGAACTGTCTAAATCCGTGAGAAAAACAACATTTTATTTATCTTATCAATTTAATATCATTGATATGAAAATGTCTAAGAGTCGTGCGACAAGGTAATCCCTAGGAAAACAAACTATACCCAATTCCCTATATTAAAAATATTGCCAGTTCTTTACTTGTTTTGGAAAACACAACCAAATTCTTTATTTGTAGTAACAAAATAGTTTTCTAATCAGTTAGAACAAGTTTGTGGTTCTTTTTTTAGTTTCACTTCTGTGAAACGTAGGATTGCAGAGAGCTCCAAGACAATATGCAAATCCAACGTCAGCAGCTGTCGGTATATACGAAATTACAAAATAATTGTGTTGATGTTCCTAATTTTCCACTTTTTAATATCCCACAGGAATTTATTTAATGGACAAAAAATGGATTTATTAAATTCCGGATTATTGTTTAAAAAAAAAACCACTGATGTTCTTCGCAAAATTTGTGCAAGGAAGTAAGAAAAATTATTCCTTGTAGGCAATTAGGTTTCCATTACTGTTAATCGACTTACTTTTTCATGTTAATTAGGACTAACTCCACGTATCCGTTATTCAGAAGGTGCATTTCCGCTACTCACTAGCAAATTGGAAAGTCAGAGAAAGTCGGAAGTGTTAAAGTCGGACAGGCAAATAAATTATGGACAGTAATTGGTTCAAGTCTGGCATCTGTTGTCATTCAAAACGAGGGAGATAAATCAACTTCCAGCTCGAACTGTTAACTGGTTTGGCTGGAAGCCGCAAGGCTCCCGTCCTCGCAGATCTCGTGTTCATCCACAACCGGTTTCCCCAAATCCAAATCGACGACCTAGACTGAGTGAAACCCTACGTGAGTTGTATCTTCCTCGTGTTTCGTTCAGACAGTTAATATATAGTTAACGTTGTTGTTCGACAGGAAGGATGAATGTTTACCTCCATTTTACTTTGCATGTTTTGCAAAGTGTTTTTCTGCGAAGAAAGCAGCTTTCTAGAAGCAAAAAAAAAATACTGTTCCATGTACCCATCAATATTTGGAACGAACGATTCTTCTGGTTCTTGCTCATCGCCAGCTGATTTACAGAAACTCGATCAGTCGTTAGAAAAAGACGATGGCTCACAACTTGTCTATCACGAAAGATAAAGAAAGTAACTTGTTTTATCACGCGATAGTTACTGTTAACTTTCCCCCCGTTTAGCTGGTCCGACATAATTACCTGCAAGATGATCCTGTTCACCTGCTGTCATCGTTATATGGCGGTTGTGTATATAAAGGCTAAAAATCGGAATTAGGAATCATCAGTTGCACAACTGCCTGCTTCCTCTAAACAGCCATCAGCATGAAGGTAAAACAATTCTAAAATCACACATTTTCATTTCTAATTGTGTTCAATTTTGTAGTTCCTCTTCTTCGTCACTCTGCTCGTCCTCGCTGCTGCTGATACAGATGTTGACGTTGAATATGAGGCTGTAGAATCTCAAGACACAAGACAAGTCGTCTACGTGAGTCGTTTTGCTTCTATTATTGGATAGTTAACATGACAAATGCTAATTATTAATTTTTCAAAATAGCCACCTCAGCCCTACAGCTATTCGTATAATGTGCTAGACGAGGACTCAAACAATGACTTTATTCATTCGGAAAATACGGATGGCAAGGTAACCACTGGTTCTTACCGAGTCTCTCTTCCAGACGGCCGGACACAGTTGGTTACCTACAGAGCAGACGAAAACGGTTACACTGCTAATGTCGAATACGAAGGAGAAGCTCATCATCCCGATGGATACGTTGCACCGCCTACACCGTCGTTCCAAACCCCAGTTTCTGTTCCCTATGCGGCTGCAGCTTCAACAAACAAGGTCCGCGAAGTCCCAGCTTTCAAGGAAACGGCCGCTTCAGCTGACAAGGAACCTGCGGCATCCAATATCAAGACAAGTGATGAACCGGCCTATAAGGAAACTGCTGCTTCGGCCACCAAGACTCGTGATGCTCCATCCTACAAAGAGGCTGCCTCGAATTCTGTAAAGGAATCTGCTGCGCCGGCCTACAATCCACCTTCATCACCATCTTATCAAACCCCTGCTCCAGTAGCCTATCAGCCCACTGCCGCACCAGTGGCGTACAGTCCTCCGTCTCCACCAGCTTACAGCTTTCCTGCCCCAGCTGCATACAATCCTCCTCCTCCCCCAGCTTACAGCTCTCCATCTCCTCCATCTCCTCCATCTTACCAAAGTCCTACTCCGTCAGCGTACCAACCTTCTGCCTACAAACCAGTAGCCTATAGGTCTCCTTCTCCTGTGGCCTACAGAGGTCCCTCTGCCCCAGGATACAGGCCTTCAACGTATGGCTTTACTCCAATCGGACCTACTCCTCTCGCCTACAGAGGCTAAACGAATCAGCATCTTCTATTGCACCCGCCCTGCTGGTCATGCTGTGTGCTTCAATTTCTAATTCAATGTCAACGTAATGTATAATAACGTTGAAATCAATACACGTAAGATAGATTCAGTTCAAAGCTTAGACATGTTTTAATATTTTATCTTTAGTAACCGAATTGTAGCGAATGGGATTACTTAGGCCTTACAAAGCCTTGTCCGTAATTTCGCAACATTTAACCTATTATTTGCTAGAGGTGACTGGAGTGTTGTTTATTTATTCAGAGATGGGCCAACAGATAGCAGAAGCCTAAATTTTGTTTATCAGTTATTAGTCGTGGGGTTATAGTAACATTTGTCTGTTTACGGGCAACAAATCAATGGTTTGTAGATATCTTTTTTCAGTTTATCATTTCTGTTATTTTCCACCGTAACTGTTTGTTGAAATGTGAACGTATCAAGACTCGTATAAGCAACGTCTATGGATGGAGGCTGACTGTTCTGCAGGGCTTTTGGATTACAGGAAAAATGCAGAGTTGCCAAGTGATCGAACTTGGAAAAATTAATGTACGAATGGCAAAAAAACTATTTTAAAATTTTATTTAATCTTTTCCGGGAATTAAGAGATATTATTTTATGTAGCAAGTGATATCAGCATTTCAAATAATCCAATATCTGTATCCTGGTAAATGGCAACATCTTTTACTGTGGAGAGCACATGTCATTGATGGGATAGGGTGCAGTGCAGTTGGGGGTTAGTTTGGCGCCCGGGTTGCAATTGACATTTTCTTTGTTGATGTCTTAACATTTTAAATAACTTGAAAATGTGTCCAACTATACCGTTAGGAAACAGTTTATTGCCCTTTCTTGTGCTGTATTGAAACCTATTGGGCTACCAAATACGCGAATTGTTTTTCTTTCGTTAAAAGCAATTATGATCCAATTCTCGTGATTCATTTCGAGTTCTGTGATGTGTTTAAGAAGCAAAAAAAAAAGGTGGAACATGGCAAGTGTTTTGAGGTTGCTCATAAAATGGTGAATGAGCAGCACAAACAGCAATCATCACCCATCAGGGACATCCCTATTAAAATGTAGGGAATCATTACTGTACAGTAATAACAATATATACAATGATTTTTGATGGACGTAAAAAAGATGCAACTTACAAATATTTATATTTATTCCTTAAGGCATCCTCAAAGGTACGTCTGCAGTTGGATGGAATAGGGCAATGTGCAGCAAAAATCATTGGGCGTTAGGTAAGGAGATCAAACAGTTATTTCCTATATTTTGTGGGAACCAACTGGCACTGCCCAATGAACTGTAATTAAGTTGATCAGAGATTTTTTATTCTTTCTGAATAAGGTTGCTAGCCTTCAGCTTCTACATATATTTTGTTTTCAAAATCTTTTTGTGTTCCCTTGTTTAAACTTGTACTCTAGTCTCCATTTCCATTATCCGGTAAAGGTAGCCTTAGATTTGTCTAGGTTGATCAGCGATTCGTTTTATTTGCTTTCTATTTCCGCCTTCTATCACAAATGACACGTGTAGCGAATGTTTAAGGCCATCTGCTATTCAACAAATCGAAAGGAAAAATAGCGGTTTCTGTGCTAGGGGTTGAAAGTTTTAAGACATATTGACAAACGCTACCACCGTTGTCAACACGTTTGGCTTTAAAAAATTCGTTGTACCGGACTCAAACTGTGTTCACATGTTGTTCTCTAGATGTTCAGATGAACTATTGACATTCGAATTTGTTTGTTTAGCGGGAAAGCCATGTTTGCCTCGTCAATAACAGATGGCGCGCTCGGCAGGCCTTTGCGTCAGCTGCCATTTTTTTGTTTTACGTTCTAATGTAGAAATTTTTCATTTCTTTCATAAATAATACTAATATACTTATTGGTAATGTATTATCGAACATGAGTTGTTTTGTCTACCGTAAGAGGCACCTTAAAAATTGGTATTACGAAGATTTAGTTACTTTGTTTTCTTGTTTGAACGAATTTCCGAGTTGCAACGGCATCAACACAGTTTTGAGTCAACAGACAGTTATATAGGGGACAAAATCATTGTATCGGTATCGCTTCTCGGCCTTTTGGCTAAGATCAAAGTGTAGTATCTGTTCTTATCAGCTTAATATCTGATACGGGTTCAAATGGACCCCAGAATATTAAACTGATTTTTGAAAATCGGCGGGAACAATTTGCTTGCAAATTCCCCGCCACGAGTTGACCTGGTATTGCAGTACCTCCAGGATCGGCTCACCCTCTCTGAGGGGTATTACTTGAATTAAAGATTAAAATTGTACCGTCTTGTAAACAATTGTTCCTGCTTGAATTGTATTATAGGACAAGTATTGTGATGCAATCATTTTGTTTCCCTTTGTTAATAGTCATCGGTAAACAGCGAGTAACTATTTCTTTATACCACATTGATTCTCGCAACATTTGTACTCGAGAAAGACTGCCTTGTTTGCATTTAATCCTTCCCACCATAGTCTTCTATACTTTCCTGGGCGACTGAGGGTCTTGAACATATATTCTTTCTCCGACGAATAAAGTTTGTTGTTGAGGTTAAAAGTGAAAAGTAAAAATACGTTGTGCCTTCTGCTTCGAATAATGGAAGTTAACACGGCGTTCTTCGAATAACGGAAGTTAACACAGCGTTTTTCGAATAACGGAAGTTAACACAGCGTTTTTCGAATAACGGAAGTTAACACAGCGTTTTTCGAATAATGGAAGGTAACACAGCGTTTTTGAATCGCGCTAGTTGTGGAAATAAAAACAGTTCTTTTAGCTGTTGTTTTGGGGACCACATAAAATTTGGGAGCAACAAATAAAGATTCAAAAATAATCTAAAGTCTCTCTCTGCCCAAGTGGTAGATATGGTTCAAAAACCCATATTAAAAATGCCGTCGATCACTTAAAATCAAAGCATGGTCTGACCGTCATCACTAACTTTTATTGCCAATCGTGCAATCATATTTGTGAAGAACGAGTCAGAGCCAAAAGACACCACGCGGTATGCGACGAAGCATGTAGCGTAGATAGTAGTAGCGATGAAAGCATTTCCATAGAGCAATCAGAAATTGCAGGGGAGGATCTCATCCTTCCCTATCCTTGTGGAAACTGTAGATGTCCACTTTGCCGTTGGTCTACAACGGCCCGGGGAACAGTGGCAGCGCAATCTATCGAACACCACGTAGCGCGCGAACATGGTTTGTCCACTAAACGGAAATGGAAATGCAGAGCGTGCAACGTCATACTACAAGGTCATGCCATGAGAGAGCACTTTAAAATCCATAGTTCCCAACAACCAACCACGCCCACCTCACCCACAGCCTCTAGCACCCCATTTCCAACTGCCCATTCACCAAACGTAACACAGTCACCCATCCTTGCTCACCTCGCCAACCCATCACCTAACGTACATAGTCACGAACCCAATCTGGATCCCCCACCAGAATCCCGCGTCCAAACACCCTATCCAAACGCAACACCCTCTAGTTCCCCAGCTTCAACCCCTAACTCTAGTACAAACACCTCCTTCTCTTCCCCTTTATCATTCACGAGCCAATTTGTGAACTCACCAGCCACCGTCGACATAGTGGGAACAGAAGACGAGTTTAGGGGGTTGTGGGCATCGAAGATAGAATTGTGCACCACTTTAGAGGGTCTTGATTCCCTTCTCAACGAATGCACAACGGAGTGGCTGAGACTGGCAACGAATCCAGAAGACACGATTCCAGCTCCGAGAAGACCAAGAGCTACAACAGAGAGAACAAGAAGTAAGCGTAATCAAAACCGACAACAACAGAAAATCAGGCGCTCAGGAAAAAAGGAAGCGGCGAAAAAGGGCAAACTGCAACGCCTCTACTCGCTTTACCCTCGCAAAGCTGTCAGGAAGATATTAGAGGAGCAATCCATTGGCTACACGGGAACCAAGGATTCGGCTGCCGCATTCCTCAGATCAACGTACTCGCAAGAACCACCACCAACTGAACAGATCAACTTCGCCAAGACTCACTTTGATGAATGCAAATGGCAAAACCCGACTCAAGAGGAACTCGAAATTCTTTCCTCGCCCCCTAGTCCAGAGGAAATCAAGCTCAAACTCGGCAAAGCTTGCAACACAGCGCCTGGACGAGATGGCCTGGAATACAGACACCTACGTGCTCTGGATGCGAGCGGCCATCTCTTAGCTGTTATCTACCGCTCCGTATGGATTTATGGGATTCCATCCTGCTGGAAAACATCAAAGACAGTCCCCATATACAAGAAAGGCGACTCGTCAGAGTATGGGAACTTCCGGCCAATATCTCTTCTGCCAACCATGTACAAGATCTTCTCAGGAATACTCTCCTCAAGAATAATGGCCACGGCAACGAAACTAGGATGGATGTCACCAGAGCAAAAAGGGTTTCTTCCAGGTGTCAGGGGCATCCAGGAACACACACATCTCCTTCACACTGTTATCGAACAGGCGAAACAGTCAAAGAGGGAGATGGTGATTGCCTGGTTGGACCTCTCAAATGCTTTTGGATCGATCCCTCACCCGATTCTAAATTGTCTGTTTCAGAGTCTACCACTGCCAGCTCAGCTCCGTCGCATCCTCAGCGACATCTACTTGAACAACGTTATGGAGTTTGCTGTCGGGCAAGAGTCTGTTCAGATTCATCCAACGGCTGGTGTTCGACAGGGCGACCCACTAAGCAGCGTAGTGTTCAACTTGGCAGCTGAACCAATCATCCGGACAGCGAAATCCCATAACACCGGATTCACAGCCTTTGGAGCGAGGATCTCGACCACTGCTTATGCGGACGACATCGCCATTGTAGGATCATCAGTCTCGGAAACGCAGAGAACTCTCAACGCCATAGAGAACACGGCAACCTCGCTAGGCTTGAAGTTTAATCCAGGTAAGTGCACGTCCTTAACACTTACTAATGGAAAATCTGTTACAGGCAATCGACTGAAAATTGGACAAGCCGAAATTAGACCATTGGCAGAAGAAGAGCAAGAGGACTACCTAGGAACACCTTTAGGCGCTCGACTTACCTTCCGTCCAACAACTTCCCTACTAGACAACTTAATCAAAGTAGCAGATTCCGGTTTAGCTCCCTGGCAGAAGTTAGAAGTCTACAGGAGTTGCCTTCTGCCTTCGCTGTCTCACCACCTAGCGTCTGGCAGGGTGGAAAAGGGTGCTCTCTTCGACCTTGATGTCGCATGCAGAGATTTTTTACGTAGAGTTGCGAACGTCCCAATATCATCTAACACGGCCTTTTTCTATGCAGACAGAAGGGTTGGGGGACTTGGAATGCTTCCTCTGACCGAGGAAGCCGATATCTGGACCATTGCCAGGGCAATGCAGCTCCTGGATAGCGAAGACGAGTCCGTCAGCCAAGTGGCTATGGCACAACTTGAAGAGACCATCCGTCTGGGATACGGAAGGAGAGAAGTACCATTCCCCATACCAATTAATGAATTCTTGGCAGGGTCAATGGACAAAGGTCTTGGTGCCATAAGACATGGAGGATCATCCATGAACCTCTGGACGCGTTCGAGGAGGGCAGCTGGCCACTTAAAGAGGATCAAGATTGATGTATCCGGGGAACAATACTCCAAAATCATCGCCGATGACATCTCTTGTATCTCCCTAAAAGCAGTCAGAGGACTCAGAACCGCCCTTAGAGGAAGATGGACATCCAGGCTACTGTCGGAACAACAAGGAAAAGTCGCGACAGGACTTGCACTCGACATGGCAAAGGACACGGCAGCACTCATCTCTTGCAGAACACCCCTAACGTTTCAAGAATGGCACTACCTCCACCAAGCCAGACTCGGAAGACTACCAGTCAGAGGGTGTCCAGGATCTAAGTCCACAGTCAAGACATGTCGTCTTGGTTGTGGCAAATTGGAAACAACAGACCATGTCGTCTGTTGTTGCCAAGTCAACTCAGCTCTGTCAATTAATAGACACAACTCTATTCTAGATCTTATGGTGACAGAGGCGGAGGCACATGGCCACTCCGTCTCTGTAAATCGGGCAGTTGACTCCTCTGGAATGCGACCGGACATCGTAGTAACCTCGACGAATCCTGCCATCATCATTGACGTAACGGTGCCTCTAAGCAGCGCAGAAGGGTTAGAGAAGGCCAGGGATAAGAAGATAGAGAAGTACAAACACCTCGGCTCTGTACTTCCTCTAGTCGTTGGCTCACTCGGGTCTTGGCTACCGAGCAACGACGCAATATCCCTAGCCCTGAGCATCCCTGGAAGACGGTGGAACCACCTGAAGAGGAAGATGAAGCTCTTGGCCATACAAGGAACTACCAGAATAATAGCGAAACACTTGGCATACCAAACAGAAGAAAGCGATCCACTACCTGAAGAAGATGAAGAAACAGAAGACAACAGTCTTCTGCAACCTTCTCTTTAAGGGTTTTTAACGTAGCGTTGACACGTCGTCTCGCGAACTTTTTCCCCTTACATATACATGTAAAAAGAACACTGTATATAACTTTATTCCCAGTCCGATGGAAAATACAATGCATAAAATCTGTTCTTATCAGCTTAATATCTGATACGGGTTCAAATGGACCCCAGAATATTAAACTGATTTTTGAAAATCGGCGGGAACAATTTGCTTGCAAATTCCCCGCCACGAGTTGACCTGGTATTGCAGTACCTCCAGGATCGGCTCACCCTCTCTGAGGGGTATTACTTGAATTAAAGATTAAAATTGTACCGTCTTGTAAACAATTGTTCCTGCTTGAATTGTATTATAGGACAAGTATTGTGATGCAATCATTTTGTTTCCCTTTGTTAATAGTCATCGGTAAACAGCGAGTAACTATTTCTTTATACCACATTGATTCTCGCAACATTTGTACTCGAGAAAGACTGCCTTGTTTGCATTTAATCCTTCCCACCATAGTCTTCTATACTTTCCTGGGCGACTGAGGGTCTTGAACATATATTCTTTCTCCGACGAATAAAGTTTGTTGTTGAGGTTAAAAGTGAAAAGTAAAAATACGTTGTGCCTTCTGCTTCGAATAATGGAAGTTAACACGGCGTTCTTCGAATAACGGAAGTTAACACAGCGTTTTTCGAATAACGGAAGTTAACACAGCGTTTTTCGAATAACGGAAGTTAACACAGCGTTTTTCGAATAATGGAAGGTAACACAGCGTTTTTGAATCGCGCTAGTTGTGGAAATAAAAACAGTTCTTTTAGCTGTTGTTTTGGGGACC
This sequence comes from Daphnia carinata, assembly GCF_022539665.2. Lineage (NCBI taxonomy): Eukaryota > Metazoa > Arthropoda > Branchiopoda > Diplostraca > Daphniidae > Daphnia > Daphnia carinata. The sequence continues at coordinate 4,335,365 of NC_081338.1, forward strand.
ACATAAAATTTGGGAGCAACAAATAAAGATTCAAAAATAACGCAATGAAAATTATCCGAAAACAGCCTTCCATTTATTAACCACTCCTGTCTTGTTATCGGTAGCTTCTGTAAAATTTGAAACTTTCGGAACATCTGTTACGTTAGAAACATCGATAGCGGTCAATATTGTATTAGTTGTGCTTGGCGTAGTGGAAGTGGTTTCCTCTCTCGGAGCGAACCAGGGGAAGGCAGTGAGATTCAAGTCCGGGGGCGGCTCAGGAATAGAAGGTCGTCGATCGGCTTTCATTCCAAAAGGCCGAAGTTGGTAAAGGAAGTAATCGTATATGTACATCTGCTGGGGATTGACATAGTGAAAGGAAATGGCGGTATCCGAACAGCATTCACGTCCCTTAAAATTGCGCATTAAACTTAATCTGTGTCTACACGGATAGTTTCTGAAACACCTTACTTGAGTGGGGGCGTAGTAGATGTTATTCCAGTACCAATAACTTGGCGTAATTTTACCGGCGAAGTAATGTTGTTCAGGAACAAAAGGAAAGAATCTTCCTCTTCCCTTAGAGTCGCGCGTGTCCATGGCCGAAACATTCAGATTTTGCATACACTTCCCTTTGTGACAAATTATTTGATATTAAGTTTAAGTAAAAAAAAAAAAATTACAATTTGACGCTGGAAACGAACCCATTTCTGCATCTTCTGCGCCTTCGTGATCATGTCGGCAAGCCAAAGCGTTAAAGTAACTGATGGCACAATTAAAAAATAAAATTAGCATAGAAATAAAAGCAGTCACTGAAACTTTACCCTTCTTCCACGAATCTCCTTGTAGCTTCCTTACTCAACACGTATCCTGTGAAAGCAAAAGTTGATTGTTATCGATTGCCGTAACTCAGTAATGGATTGCACTTATCTTACCAGCCCCACCACTGAAATATCCAGTCTCAACAATTGCTTTATACTTGTGGCCGAACCACAATGCTTTCGATGTGTTGTAAGGTGACAAAAAGTAACGCAAGTTTTCAACAACAACGTACCTGTAAACAATAGACAATAAATAGCCGTTTTGCTTAATAAAAATCCGTGAAGCAATTTACGTGTCATCGTCAGCTTTAAGAAACCAATCTGCCTCATCGCGATAGTGGTTCCATATATGGCGAAATGCCTCCCGCGTTTTACCCCACAATTGATTTCGGCCTTCACGCACTGGCAGCTGGACGGAGGGCAAACTGGGATCTGCATCCGAAAAGCAAATAACAATCCGATATTTTTGACGCACGGTTTCTGTTACCCAATTTTCGCACCTGCTGCTGAGCTCATAAACAGTAGAACATTGCACCGCTTCCCCCAGGTTTCTTTCACTGCCAGTGCCTTTGTCTTGTGATTATCCGGTGACGTCAGGATCCAGCAAAGCACGCGCACTTTTTCGTAGAGATCTGCCTTTTCTCCATCTTGCACTAATAACACTTTGTCATCGGACTAACAAACTGATGTTATTTCTAAGTTCAATTTACCGATACTGACTCTGCTGCTGTAGTCTTTGGCAATCTTGCTGGACGTTTCATGAACAACATATGGTACGCCAACGGTATTGCCAGTCAAAAGTCTTTAGTTAAATGTTAAATGGGTTGAGTTAATATTTTTACTAATACTTAAATGGAGATTTACTGATGGATTGATTGGTTCATCAAAAAGATGATACAGCAACCAAAGACGACGCTAATGGTGAAAGTTACATTTCGACGAGACAAGCACCGCATTGTTAACTCTTCCAGTAACAAAACTTTTTCCAAGAGCAGCGTCTGAACTGCTAAAAAGAGTGCGCACGTGATGTTCACAGCTGAGACTGGTAGGCACTAAACACGGTTCCCGTGTTGATAACGAGGTTTGCATACGGCGGGAGGTACTTTACCTTGTTGCGACATAGAAATAAAAACGATAAAAATAAAAAAAAATAATAAATGTGTACTACCCGGAAAAACCGATAGCCCATGATAACTACTTCCAATATCGAAGAAATTGTTGTTCCGGGCATTAACCAAGACCTAACTGACATTAAATACTTTTTTTTCATTTTTAAGTGTTTCTCCTCAGGTTATATCAGACGGTCATAGCCATGTGGGAGAAATGATCTTCGTGTTATTGCCCGTTCACAATTGAAATTACAATTGTAAACTTACTGCTTCAACAGCTAACCATCGTTACGTCTCTTAGAAAAACTACTGCCACCCGTAGGTATTGCTGCACTGAAACATTTTCATGACTCAGCATTTTCATTCGCAGCTCCTTTTCTATAAAAAAAAAAATAAAATAAAAGTCCTTTATTCTACCTGCACCAACGAGTACGGAGATCTTGAATACTCTGTAGTTCCGCCTTCCTCCGACCGCCATCAGTTAAATAAACAATTTTATCCGTTGACTACTGGATCACAAGGAAAACTATGAATTTTACTTTTAGGCTTTCTTTCTTTGTCGATCGCAAGTAGTCATACGATTTGCGCTGTTACGACCTTGTGACGCATGAGGTCTTAAACGAATCATTATAAGTGGACCGTTCACGATCGAAAGCATTTGTGGTTAGCTGAACGCCCGAACTCATTGACTGTTCTTTGTTTAACTTCTTAGGTTTTTCCTCACAGGTGCAACTAATTACCCATTTGGACACCCCTCCGTTTGATTGCAGTCGTCTCGGGATGAAGGTCGCTATCTTGCCCCGCGGACAATCGCCCCGACCGGTAACGTACTTTCCACCGATTTTCGCTTTTCTTTAAAAACAAGCGAAAATAAGAAGTAAAAAGTAAAAATACAGTTTGCCCATAACTGGCGCCTTCAACAGCCCCAAGTTCCTGTTTTTATTTAGGACTGGCTGAGTCAGCCAATCAGAAGAGAGCCATATGGCGTAACGAAAACTATGATGGAAAAAAAAGGCAAAATGCCGTAATGTTCCACCTGTTGTAAATCTGAATCAAATGGTTCGAAATTTTTTTTCATGTGTGATATCTTTGGGTACGTACACAGCGTTGTCAACTTCGTTGGCCTTCAGACTTGACATCAGATGTGTATTCATTATCCTTTGTTGTTTCATTTTCCATTGCAGCTTTGTCGACCGAAGGCTGATGACATGTACTTGTAGTTAAGCAGCCTTGCTATTGCTGGTCGGTCGCCGAGAATTGGTGCTAGAAGAAGCTACAACTAAGTGTAAGCAAAATTTTTCTGGTGGATGCTAGGTAAAGCCATTGAGCAAAGATCGTCTGAGTATTTATCACGATTTAGTCGATAAGAGATAAGCTATAATTTATAATTGTTGATTAGGTAAAACCTCTGCGGGATTTTTCAAGTTGCTTAAGAGTTTAAACAAATATTTAACGTGGGTTAACCTGAGGCTGGGTTAAATTAGCGTGACCTCGTCGTAACCTTAAAGTGCATTTTGACTTGAATTGAATATAAAAGAAGTTTAAATGCCTTGCAACAGTGATATGGTTTTCGTAGCTCGGTGAGTAATTTTCGTTTATTTTTTAGTTTAATTGTTTTACTTGTTTTTTTTTGGGGGGGGGGGTTCTTTTGTTTTGCAATAGACGGATGGAAAAATTAACAACTTGGTATGGCAATCCGTTTTACACAAAAAAAAAAAAAATTTCGCCAAAAAAAAAATCACTTTTTTCTTTTTTTCCGACACGTAGCCATCTATCGCTCAGACTCGTTATTACTGGCGTAGGCAATTTCAGTCCATTGGATGCCATTCGCAGTTAGTTCAGTAGCGTGGATGGAGAATAACGCGTGGCTGGAGGAACAATTGAAAAATGGATAAGATAATACAACAAAAGGATGGTAAGTATAAACATTATTATATTGGTTTTCAATTATTAATTATTGTTTATTGAATCAAATTATGAAGCTGCAGGCCCAATTATTGGAACAACACAAAATATTAGATAACAGCAAAGCTAAGGATGGTAAGGCCTAATACATAATGATTCTATTTATTTGCTTTTATTCATTTGTGTTTTGTAGCTCAAATTTTGAGTCTACAAGCTCAGCTAGGGGAAAAGAACAAATTGGAACGGAACAGTTTCCAAACAGTGAAGGAGGTTTTTCCAAACTCATCCCTAACTGAACATGAGGATGAATTGGCATTAGGCGAACACAGTCAGGTACCTAAACTTTTCAAATAAGAATTCAAAATAAGTATAGAATTTTAACAAACAATTATTTATTGCTTAGTTATTCAGTCTTCCACCTGACAGTGTGTTAAAGTTAAATTCTGTTAGTGCTGCACTAAAAGAATTGTTAGTAATAAGTCCATGCAGCGAAGGAAGTGAACAATTGTGGGATCGTATCTGGGCTGAAAATGGGTGTGGTACGGAAACCCAGAAATAGCACGAGTTCAACATAAAACATGAATTAGGTACTTTTCGGTTTTTTGTCTATCGAAAAAGTATTTTTAATGCTATTATTTTGCATTCACAGAATTTTGGTGGGGGATCAAGTCAAGTCTGGAAGTGTTACAGGATGGAAGAGTGAGCCTGCAGTTGAAAAACACTGAAAGTGCATTACCATTAAGGTATGAGGTAAAGTAATAGAGTATGCAAATTGTCTAATGAGAGTACCATCTTGTGTGAATGAATCCTGTGTAACAGCAATCCTTTATAGTTCTGTCACAGCTAGAAGCCTCAAATAATTCTGCTTCTCTTGCTAAAGAACAACTTGTCCTTTACGTTCAGAGTGTTGGTGAAGCTGGGTACTTAAATGGCCCTAAAGATGTTCCATTTCGTTGGCATTGCAGCGATGAACATCATACATGGACTTTTTAGGTATGAAAGGAATTTTCTTGAAAATTTTTTGAATTTATGACAAAGCATTTCTCCTGCTTTTTGCCAACCATGTCTAATCTAAAAAAAAAAATTATCCAATAGGAAAGGATTTTCAGCATACTGGGAACACAACTATCAACAATGCAACATTCTAGGGGTGCTATTTTATCATTCAAGAGCCTTATACAATGATTTTCATCTGCAATTTGTATGGCCTTTCCCAAGCTTCTGCCAGAAGTTGAATCTATAAGTCATGTAAGTCACATGAGCAACAATTGAGATGCTTAATGGTGATGTTTTTCTTTTCTCAGCATAGGTTAATAGTAACATTGGATCTGAAAAAATTCTTGGTTGGGGCATGACACTGAATAAATTGTAATGATTGGATGGATGACATGATATTTTCTATACTTCATTCGGATTCCCGAGACGGTATTTTATATTTAAAAAATTGAAGTGCATATCTGGGCTCCCTTCCTTTCCGTAGCCCCGTTTCCCCTTGACTCGTAATAAGCCCGTAGGGGGTCATGCCCCTACTGTACGGTATATATAAAAACAACATATACCGAGGTTTGGAGGGCTCTGGCCGGAAGGGACGTGGGGTGTCCGCTTAGTCCGATGAAGTCTTCACGGAGGGCGACGTGGCTGCCCACAAATCCGAATTAAAGGCTAATCGCTCCTGTAAAAATGTTCCAAATCTTCAGCTCTTCTTCCGGCTTCTCTTAGCCAATCACCGGGTAATCTCCCCGGTGGGTCAACAAGGCAGTGTCTCCCCCTGCCTGGGTTGACGGCAACTTTTGAAAGGGCTATTGTGCCTTTTTAAAGTTGCAAAAATTATTGTAATGTGCAGAGAATTGTCAATAAAATTTTTTTTATAAAATATTTTTTGCAAAATTTGTTTCTTTCATTGCTTCTTTTATCATTACTCTTTTATCATTACTCATACGTCTACGATTAATCCACTCAGGGGGTTTTTATCTCTCTATTCGGGTATACACCATTCTGGGAATCGAACCTCAGACATTTCACATCTCAGTTGAACGCTCTACCATTGAGCCACTGTCAACTATACTAACAACAATTCACATTTGAAAGCCTATCGACTTATCCACAACGAACAAAGTTATTAAGGAAGAAATTGTTTGCTAATGTATGTTGTAGTCGGCTCGATGGTAAAGTATTGGACTCATACGCTGGAGTTCTAGGGTTCGATCCCCAATCCAGTTCATGAATATACTCTCGTAAATAAAAACAAACTTCATGTACAAATATAAAATTTTATTGTCCCTCCATCCTCCCACAAATCCTCCACTTACATTATATCTTACAACACAAAACAATACAAGACATACACAAAAAAACTAACTAACAGGTTGGCTGCCACGCCACTAAATCTACAATATCTACGTCGCTATCGGAAGGATAGCGACCAAGGGGGACTTGTCTGCTGACAAGTCCGGGCTGACATATGATGGAGACCGTTGTGGAAACGCACAACCCGGGTCTCCACCACACATCGAGAAAAGGGAGTCCCTGTGGTGCGTTGCCTAAGCGCCTTTCGGCGAATCTTGGGCAGTGGCAACTGCTCCACCTCATGACAGATAGGCCATGAGGCAGAGCAGCGCGGCCCGTCCCTATAAAGCTAAAAAAAAAAGGGGAGAAAAAGGGCGTGGCAGCCAACGTGTTAATTAGTACTACACAATTACACAATAAAAAAATACAACGATACCACAAAGACCAGGCGATGACGTGGCGACCCCGAGGCGACGGGGCGAGGCGATGACGAGGCGAGGCGTTGACGAGGCGACGGGGCGAGGCGATGACGAGGCGACGGGCGAGGCGATGACGAGGCGACGGGCGAGGCGATGACGAGGCGACGGGCGAGGCGATGACGAGGCGACGGGCGAGGCGATGACGAGGCGACGGGCGAGGCGATGACGGTGCGACGGGTGAAGAGAAGACGGGTGAAGAGAAGACGGGCGAGGCGAAGACGGGTGAAGAGAAGACGGGCGAGGCGAAGACGGGCGAGGCGAAGACGGCGCGACGGGCGAAGACTGGAGGAAGGATATGTGATGACTGGAAAGTAGCAATGAAAAGGCAGCTGCTGAAATAGTGGTTATTAACCATTGGCATCACAAACATAGAGAAGCAGGCTGCTTTATACCAGATTCAAACTTACAGGAAACGATGAGTGGTCCAAGAACACAACAATGTCATGACACATTGCAATCCATAGTTTTGTTTCATTGGTGACCATCCTTCAGGGCCAGCATTCTTTGCAGTTTTAATTCCACAGGCTAAAAAAGGGCATAGTCACACTAATTTCATACTGACTGCCAAAACACAAGTATAATACCTCACTCCTCAATACAAAATCTTGCCACTTGAACCCCTCAGTAGATATGATGAGAAGACTGAGGAAATGGTGACGGTTTGGGGTTTGCAAAACCACATATGCTGTGTCTCTCAGACAAGACACGACCCGAACAATGGACAAAGAGTAGCAGAATGGAATTATGATGTTTCAACAGATTTGAGTTGTGTCGTTTATGATCTTCCTTCACCATCAGCATCCTTTGCAATCTAAGTTTCATGAGCTACGTCTTAAAAGCAGAATCATAAGCATTGCATTCTGACTGACAAAATATAAATTGAATACCTATCAACGAACAATCGAATAGCATGATGAAAGTAAAGTAATAAGTTGCAGAAGTTTGTGGCTATGGCAGCTGACACCTGACTAATCTTTGCACAGAAATAATCCATTTAATGTGATTCCCTTCAAAAGTACACAGAGGAATGAAAACTCGAAAATAGGAACCATACCATTAGATTTTATTATACTTTTCTTGGGAATGTAACACATAAAACAAATAATCAGACACCAGTTCCACAGTTCACTGCTGATTCACTTGTCATAAAAAAAAAACAGAGGTCCATCAGCAGTGTTTCCACTTTCCGCAAACTGGTATCCCTAGAACGTTGCCAGACTGGGGACACAAATCCCTATTTAAAAAAAATAAAATCCCCAGAAAAATCCCTGGTACCAGCTGCTACTTTCTGAAAAGCGCCCCGTTCAATACTGCCCGCTTGGTGGCTCTTATTGAGGAACATTTTACTTTTGAAGTTGCATAGAGGCGCCAAAGGCAACAGCAAATGGGTCAAAAATCTCAAAATCCCCAGAAATCCCCAGAAAATTAAATAGGCCCTGGACAATCCCTGAAACCCTAGATTTCCATAACTACACCCTAGATTCCAAAAATTTTCCTTAAATCTCCCGAAATAGGGTAATATCCCTAGAAGTGGAATGGCTGTCCATCAGCGCCATCTTTAGTATTAACCTACAACCCAAAATGAAAGTTGCACAAAATATTTGGATAATTTTTTTTACAGAGAACTCGTCAATTATATTTTTAGAGCGTTTAGTGCTAAGCGGCATGAAATCGTGGCGGCGGAAAAGGAGACAAAGTAAAACGGACAGACGACGGTGAAGAACCAACTAATGGCCATATTAAATAGCAAAAAAAGACGAGAAATAGAATACGTACACATTCAACGTTCGGTATTATCCATTGGTGCGTGTTGTTTTTCGTTCACTGTTCTCCAAGTTGTTACGCTTGAGACTTCTTTATTTAACAAGATGGAATTCTCAACTCTCCTCTAAGCATATCCGTAATAAAGCATACCCGTATACATAAGTGTCATTGACCTAAAGAAACAACAAAGGATTTGACCTTAACAGTAGTGAAATATTTGTAGGATTACCTTAGAATCTTTGCATGCTCTAGAAATAAAACACTGGGTTGATTGCTGTATCATTGGTAACTGGGATTATTAAGGTCACTTAACATATTGTTGCCTTCTATTCTATTTTGCAAGATTGAGTCAAGAGACATTTGGCTTTAGTATTTGCTGAAACATCAATAACAATTTAACACAGTAGATACCTGGGGCAAAATTGGGAAGGACACCCGTTACTCACACTGCTAAAGAAATCCATTTACCACAAAAGAGGTTTCTTGGGAGTATTCTTCTTACCATTTTATTTTGGCTTTCCTCTCTTGTTTTGCTTTCTTTGCCAACTCTACCTTGCTTACTTCTTCCAGTTACTGTTTCTATTTTACAGTTAATCTAGGATCTCTTTGCCTGCATTTCCATAGTTGTGCAGAATTGTGATTAAAATAGCAAAAGCAATACGATTTATACTTACTGAACAGAACTGTTTCTGAAGCAGGATTCCTCTGTAAATTCTAAACTAAGTCAAATGAAACATTATAATTTCAAATAGTTTTTTTTTCGCTCTAAACGATTTGCAACGATTGTCAAATGATTTGCGCAATCTCCAAAGTACCTTTTCTCAAAGTAATTAGACACCGTGTGAAAATATTAAATGATTTGTTATCGGAGGTAGCAATTAACGAGAGTTTTATAGATTAGCACCATAAATCAGCAGGCATATGAACTACAGCAGCTCCAGCAAACTTGCTTTTCCAGTCAATGTTCTTCTATTTTCATCATAATGTTGATTTTTGGATTACCTCACAGGTAACATTCTTTGTTTGGCTATTTCATATTTCTGTTTAAATTGGTAGAGAAGTTCGTTAATATTGATACGAAACTAAATCTAAGACAAAAAGTGCAATAAAACGCAAGAATCGTTCGAATTGCTTACCAACGTTTCCAGGGAAGTGGTTAGGTTCTGTTTACCATTATTTCAATATTTCTTTTTCCAGATCCTGTACTGCCATCTACGGTTCTGTACTGAAAAAGATTTCATTGAATTCCATGTCAAAATTCTTAGCCCAAATTTTTATTTTTTACATGAAACTTTTAGTATTTTAGTTATTTGGCTTCAAAGTTGCTAAAATTCGTATTATAAACTGGCAAGAAGTAGTAAAACAACAGTTATCGAATAGAAGTGGATTCTATTCTATAACTTCGATCTAAATATCGCACCAATGGATGCCTATACCGTTTGGCGGACCTTAAATAGCAGAAATTCTTGTTTGTCAAGCCAATTGTTACCTGTCACTGACGATGATACCCGGCGTTTAAATTTGTAATGGATTCCATGTGATTTAAAATTACCATGACAAAGAATCACTCCGGCAATTCATGAACTTTTCCGCTACCAAACGTGCCATTCGAAAAAAACGATCTAGTTTCGTTCAGAATCGAAAAAATCACCATTAAGTTACCAATGCTAACGACGCACACGAATAGCAGTACAGGCGATAGCGTTCCGAAAATTCCTCGTCACTCAAAATCAACTTTTGCCCCCGAATCATATCTTTTCCTACGCAGTTCGAAATTGACGCTTATTTGCTGTATTTGTTGTTTCTTGTTGCACGAAACTAACTGTACCTGAACGAAGAATTATTTGATTATTTGCAAAGGTCTCAGGAAATTTTAACTACGAAATACTCACTGTTTCTTCACCCAGCTTTAAAAAAATAAGATTCATGGGGCCAATACCACCAGTCTCATAGCTGCTAGATCACAAGTGTTGGAGCCACATACACACACCTGACAAATGTTATGATTACAACATTGATCAAGAGCATTGTCTAGAGCTTCAAATGTTTTGTTTTTGTTTCTGCTGATGAATCAAGCTGCTGGATACACCCTGATGCGACACTTTTGATGGGAAAACTCAATTCATGCCCATCACTTCGTCTTCACTGATGACTTATTTCCACTAAAAGCAATAACTTTTTGGCAGAAAGATCATCAATCCTTCAAACATACCTTACAAAATACTGCAGGAACAAACAAACAAATGTACATTCGTCCTAAAGCCTACCACCAGTAAATTTTAATTTAGATTACATACTGGTTGTTTTTTTTTTACAAGCTGATGGTTTTAGTTGTTTTGTCCCCAATTTCAAACAGCACCTTGCTTCTGGCCAGATAATCACTATAATAAAACAAAGAAAAAACATAAATCTTTCAGCAATTTCACCTATTTACAATGAAGAAACTCCCCAACTTTTTAATTGACCAGCTTTACATGGTAGACGGCGAGAATGATTGCCTTGTCCACGTGTCCCTCTTCGACAATACCCTGTGTACTGTTCGTTCCTCAGTGGATTTGGTAATTTCTTTCGAGAAATACGATAAAAAGAATACTTATTTGCTGTTTTAACTCCACTCCGATTTAATATTTCACGAAATCTCTGTTTAGAATTATTGATGCTTAACATATTAACACTTTTATTCTGACCTGCTCCGTTGGCTAAAACGAAAATCAAAGCTCCTTCTGCTCGACTACTCCGTAGGTACCAGGTCGGTTCCAAACGCCACCACCGAAAGGAAGAGAACTGGCATTGCTGCCCGCCTTCGTCTGCATTGTTTCGAAACTAAAAAGCCCCAAGCTTAAGTGTATATTGATAGATTTTTTCCGGCCAGCGACACCTACATTTAAAAGAAAGAAAGAAAGATAGATTTTTTCCAGCTAATAAATTTCATAACAAAGGCTTGTTTCCGACGAGTGAATCTATCTAAAAAAAAACATCTGTAAATCAATATATAAACATATTTACTCATTTTTTAAATTTTGTAACAAAGAATCATGCCCTTTCTGGTTGTATCATTACCTTTTTGCTGTACTGTTAATATCCACAGGTGCTTTAAATATTTTAAACTAGGGAATCATTTACCTACTAGATGCATGGATGTACCGTTATCTGGGCAACTGACCTGAACCTCGTAACCCTGTTCAGAATCATCACAAATCTAAGCCTACAACCACTGAAGCTTAATCCAAATTAAAAACTTAAGGCAAAAAACTGTTGTGAATCCAAGCCAATACTTGGAATCCCATACCTGCAATTGACATTCAAGCAAGGCACTACACTGTTTAAGGCTTTCAGTTCTAGCAGAACTTTCATCATCTTTTAGAAATGGTTCCAATTCACTTCCAAACTGGTTTCTATCATGTTTTAAGCAATCGGTGATATTAAAATAAAATTTCTACAAAAAACATAAATATTGCAAGTCATAATTATTGGAATTTTTTTCACAGAACCATGCCATCTGCTATTCTTTGAATTCCAACTATGAAAATAAGCATGGATTGCAAATATGATAACAGCTTGTTAAATTGCTAGAAAACCAAGTCGAAGACTACACTGGACTGCATGCAACGGCAGTGCAACGAACGTGCTCGTAACAATTCATATGCCACACCATGGTTTGAATCGTCTTCCATAATATTACACGACATGCAACACAGTAGGTAATCTTTTGCAATTTGTTTTATTTGGATAATACGAGCCACGCTTTTCTAGAATGATACTACATATTACGGAAGTATTACGGGCGAAAACCGGATTCTATGTTTAAAGTGCTGAATAGCATGAGCTAAATACAACAAACGTAAAAATGAATAGTTCGCGTGAAAGAATGGCTGAAATCGAAACGCCTTGTAAGACACTACATATTGTATACAAGGAAATCTTCACGCTTCGTGTAGCTCTGAGCAAATGCCAATCCATTTTCAGTTGGATCTGAGAAAGCCAACTCGTCGGGTGAAATAATTTTGCCATAAACGAATTCTGTTCTCATGGCATCCAGTAATCGTGATGCAATTTTACGACGACGGAATGTTGGAAGAATCCAAATACGACTAATACCACAAAGGGCTGGAGAAGGATCAGCAGAGCAGCATTTCCCAGACGAAGCTCCAGTTGATGTCATCATTCGATGTCCCTGAGTTACGCTATGGGCGACGAGAACCCCAACTATTTTTTTATCCGCAATGTACAGGTAAACCTAAAAAATAGTTTTATCTTTAAATAAATAATTAATGATATAAAGAAACAATATTTATTACTTTCGTTGTTTCAGGGTTACGAATTCCTATCTCAGAAAATCCAAGCTCGTTATCAACCACCTTAGTTAAAACATTTTCTATTTTCTTCCAGCAATGAACTGCATCCCCATGATGGACTGCTATAATATATCCTTCCGCGTTGAAGCGACGCAACACCCTTTCTTTTTTCCAGCCCTTAACAGAAATAGAAAAATTGGTTTTGCCGGAATTGCAATTACCTTAATAAGAGGAAACACATACCGCGAATTTAAGAGCGTCGTTGACAATTTGGTGTACTCCCGCATGAATTAACTCGTCCTCGGGATCTTTTACGTGGTACACCATCAAACATTCAGGACATTGTACGGCACCGAATTTGTTCTGTCCGGCGTCAAGTATCATCTGATTCTCTCCATCCTTTAATGCACGCACCCACTGCGCTTTCACGTTCATTTTTCGCACCGGACGATTTTCCATACTATAATAAAACCATATGGTAAGATTATTACATAAATACGGCACGGGGGACTATTGAAAAATTTACATGGGCTCAGACGGTTTGCTTGAATTCTTGCAAAAGAGCGGGAAAAGTTTGTTTGTTGCAACGTTTTCTTTTCCATTCTTTTCCTGAATTGATGCGTTCTTCTCAATAAACTCGTCTTCACTTAATCCATTCAAAATTTCTTGGATATTACATGAAATATCCATTGATTCCGCAATGTCATCGTCCCAATCCTGGATTAAAATGTTTCGAGCTTCACTTGTAGCAGGGGCTTCTCTAACTACTTGCTTGCAAGGTGATTTTCGAGGGGACTTGCGAATGGAAGCGACTGGCTTTTCGTGAACTTGTAATCTAGAACGCAGAAAAGCAATTAGAATGGCTTCTTCGGAAGTTTTAAAAAGTACTAATTTATTATGCTCTACTTTAGATTTTCGTTGACGGAAACTGTGACGACGCGGTTTGGTGCTTCTTGTTGAGTACCCCGGGACTTGAAAAATTTCCTTTCGCGCGTATCTGTTCGATAACGAACGTTCCAATTGCGCGTAATAATTTTTGGAGATATGGTATGATTCTTGTTCTCTTTACCCAGCGCTTTTAGACCTGGAGATTTGAGTGTCTGATCTTGCAATAATGGTTTAATTGGAACAGACACTTCGATCTGCTGGATACTTTCAGTATGATTATGATTTTCGTGATCAGAGCTTGAAACACACATTTCTGGACTAGTTGGTATGGTTCTATTTAAAGGATCAAAAGGGTTCTTTATGACTCCTTCGCTTTTGTTTTTTTTTAGCTCACTTAATGACAGTGACATACTTGGCTTCACTTTTCTTTCTGTCCAACGGATTCTATGGGAAACTCCAGAATTGATCTGCCCTGTGATCCTTTTCTTGCTTCTTGACAATTTAAGCATTGTTGGAACTGATACTTGAGGTGATTTTTTTTGTCTTTTGGCTGCACTGACTTGAACATTGGTTTCTTTTTTTGCATCCACATTTTTGGTTTGCAAATGCAAGGTATGGTGGCATTCTTCTTCAATAAGGCGTCTCTTGGCTTTGATACCTACATAGGCATTGGCAGCAATAACAAAAGCCTTATTTTTGTTACCCGGAGTATCTTGAATCATTTCCTGTGATGGTGTGGATGTCTGTTTAAGATAACGGTGTGACTTGCTATTTGAAGACTCTCCAGAAGATGTAGTGGGTGTCATTAGGACGGCTTGGACGGGTGAATCTAATAGCTGTAGTGGTGACATAGACAATTCACTGAAATCGGTCGTTTTGTTAACCAAGAAGGCAGGTGAATTCATAATCTTTCGGCATGCCCCACTTTTGGGTGTTGTTAGCCGACTCAGATGGGTTCTTCTGAATTCCGGGCTTGGAGTATCCATAGCCACTTCGAATTGTAAGTAGCACCACTTTTATTATTTTCTTTACAATTAACCGTTAGTAGGTAAAGTCGTCTAGGAGTTGCAACAATGTAATGCACACTCTCAGTCTCAAGGGTATCCTTCCCTTGTTCTTATGTTCAGTTCCACAGATATGTTTAGAGGGAACTTTTGGCGCGAAGATAGCAGCGTTGCCAGTAATAATAAAGTTCTGCACAGCGAGAGAGGGCTTGGCCCCGACTGGCTGCGATCGGGCATACCCACCACCCAACAAATGGGTGAAATGCGCTATTTTTTTCTCTCGTGTGTGAGCACTAGGCAGGTCTCACTTCTTGTTGTAGGGTTCAGCCCGCGTCACTCGAGTCGAATTTTTGGTGTTGTTTGGATCCTTTTGATACTTGTGGTGGGTTAGGCAGGTTACTCGCTGCGTCCTACCCTTTTGTGAAGAAAATCACGTCAAAGTATCTTGGCCAATTCATATTTGAAATGTGCAACGGAACGAAGCCTAATGAGTTGTGTCCTTTCATCGCTCGTTTCGTTAGGCGCTGGGGGTGATGAAGAACAAGGGAAATCATGAGAAACGATGTAAATGGTTCCTGAACATACGACGTTTTACTTACAATCAAAGTAGGTAGCCAATGTGTTCGAGTACACAACACTTCTGGTGCCAATATCATTCCTTTGGTAGGCATAACTATTGAAGCACTTTAATTTAATTTCAACAGAAACATCTTTGTTAGAACATCACGTCGCTGAAACAGAGATAACTCACGAGAGACTTAGGAAGTGGAAAATTTAACTCTGGTATGGGGAAGCATGTTTTGCCAAATTTCAACGCAGAACGAATTGTTCTGCGGCTCAGTTGTTTTAAGGTATTAACGTCTTTTGTTTCAAAGTCCATGGAAAACCCTGCCGCATTTAGTGCTGAGAGTGCAAAGGTATGGGCAGCTGTAATTTGATTTGTGTCCATTGCACGGAATGCCCCCATCACAATGCTGTCGTCTGGAACATATCCAAGATGAAGTATATGCTGAAAGGCCTTGGGATTGAACCGTAGGGCAAGATGCATCACTTCACCCAACTCCTTTGGTCTAGAAAACAATCAATCAACTGGTAAAAAATTTGATCATCAGCTTAGGTATCGAAATAGTTACGTCACTCGCAGAACATTGCACTCCTGAACGAGAAAATCTAACGCCAAAATCTGTTGCTCACGATCTTCGTCCCATGTTGCTATCGCAATAAGCGCGAATAAGGGCGGTACAAATCCATTCTGGATGGCGTTGACGCTTGATAAACCTGAACATTTACAAAACAAACATTGGTAATACTTTTTAGATACCTTTTGCATCATTCTACGTTTCCAACCTCTCATGACAAGTAACCTAACTGCTTCGATCGATTCGTCGCCGAACGGCGTATAAGCCAGGACAAAACTTAGTGGGGTAAGCCACTTGTAACCAAGAGCGCGAAACCATTTTCCACCAGCAGTACTGAAATTGATTGGGAAGGCAAAAAAATCTGGTTTTACGCCTTCTTCAATCAGTACTCCGATAAGGTTCCACCTAAGATTTTTCCAAACAAACGTAGACATTCGCAGGTAGTAGAACCATTCACTTAAACCCGATTTTCATACCTGCCATAAGTCACAGCAAGCACAAAAATGTTAATTGATTCAATGTCGGTGGAGCAATAGTTAACTCCCGACATGGAATGATAAGTGTGATTATGCAGGTTAACGGCACATGATTGTTCGATAAGAGTGTAGTCTGTTATGCCAAGTAGAAATTTTAGAACCCTGTGAAGGATTGTTCGTAACAATTAAAACGGATTGGTCGGAGGCTTCTCGAGCAAAATTAAGACAAACTCGGTATGATTTCCTATGACAGCCAAATGGACTGCCATGACACCATCATTTGCTTTCAAATTTGGATTTGCGCCAAGGTCCGCGAGCAGTTGCACACATTGTAAACATCCAGATTGAGCTGCAAGCATTATTGTGGTGGCACCATCATGTGCTCTTAACAGAGGACGGAAAATCCGTTTAAGTTGAGAGTGTGGTTTCTTCCTAAAAGCTATTGTACCTTAAATTAATTAATGACGGAGGGCTTTTTTCCAAAAGAAGTTGAACAACTTGACAACTATGACTTTGCGCGCCACAAAAAAGAGGAGTTCTCCCATGGGAATCTTGTGCTGCTTTATCTGCCCCATTCTTGAGCAAAACTGCCACCACTGTAAAATGACCCTGCAAACTTAGTTTTACCTTAGTGTTAAATAATATGAACATTGAAATAAATTTACCTGTATGGCGGCCTCATGTAATGGGGTATAGTCCCCATAATCTGTAAGATTCACATTAGCCCCATTGGAAATCAAGAGGTTGGTCATTTCTTTGAAACCTTTAGAGGCAGCTGAAAAGTAACATGGTGTGTTGTGAAGTGTAGGAGGTTATCTATTACAGTTAAAAAGATTGTTTACCGCGATGCAGAGGAGCAACATCTTCGTTATTGGGTAGATTAACATGCCCACCAGCTTCTAATAGTATTTTAGCTGCATCAAGAGAGTTATTGTCTACAGCAATCCAAAGTGCAGTTTGACCTTCAAATGTATAGGCATTTACATTTGTGTTGCCTAGAAAGATAGAGAAAATTCTATGGATATTTTAAACACTATGGAAAACTACAATATCATACTGTATTACTGTGACACAGGAGAAATTTGAGGCATTCAGCATGATTCCAATAGGCTGCTTCGTGAATAGGTCTCCATCCTCGACTATCTTGGGATTCAATCGATTTGCTTTGATGACTAACAAGCCATTTCAGTGTCTCTAGGTTGCCTGCACGGGCAGCAAGAGCTACTGAAGAAGATGAGTCTGGATAATTCTCGTCGAAGTCCATTTTATTCGAAGGGCTAATTTGTGGTTCGTCGACTTTCATCCAAGCAAGAGTATGTTTACGGTGTAACCATTTCCGTATCTTTTTATTCGAATAATATGACAATCGTAAAAGTCGTCAGCTGCTTCTATTTACGATAGCCAACGCCACCTAATGGCGAGTTGGCGACTATCATCGGCAGTACAGCAACTATCTATTTTCCATGGCCTACTATAATCACGGCCAGGAAGCGCGCAATACCCCCTGCACCTAAAACTAAATTGCCAGAGGGCCCTAATACCCCAAACTGAGCTCCACTTTCCACTGTTTGGTAACTAATACAGAATTGAAATGAGTGGGAAAAAAAGTGGAAAGTGGAACCTAGCGCCGCGCATGGCCAGTTTACGTTAGAAAAGGAGAAAAAAGCAATTATTTATACTGGATTCGAACTCGAGACTCGCGCACAGTAATCGAGTGTTCTATCCATTATACCACCATAATTGCTAATACACTCTTACCGCGAGGCTAGTACATCTCCTTTGCCATTCAGTGGCAAAAGTCGAGGAAATCGGAATGGGTGGAATGAAGCTGCGGCAAGTGGAATTCGATTTGGGGTATTAAGCCCCTCTGGCAATTTTAGTTTTAGGTGCAGGGGGTATTGCGCGCTTCCTGGCCGTGATTATAGTAGGCCATGCTATTTTCATAACGATATTTGCGAATTATAGAGCAGCTAGATCTATCGAAATAGAGGAATCTGAACGGTTCCCATAGCTTATCTTCCAGGTTCAAATCAATAATATGGTTATGGTATCACCATGCCCGTAGGCTTTCTTACAAATTCTGTAAAAAAATTTATTGATGGACCGAATTAGTGGACAAAGAGGCCGAAGTGGATGTAATTATCAGTGAAAAAGGGATATATTGTTCGTTTCTCAATACCGTGTTTTCCGTTGCTCAACATGTCTAATCTATTGGGAACAGAACCACGTTTCCTTATGCAATATAAACAGCAACCTAGGAAATTCCCCATAAAATCATAAATAAGTTATCAGTTGCTAGATTGTAACTGCCGATTTTGAAAACAGTACTTTTTAATTTTGGATAAGGAGATGGGTAACAAGGAATATTACAACAAAGGATGACAATTTTGCATGGTGTCCTGAAGAATTAAACACAATTAAAAAACATGAAAACCAAATTCAAGGCATCTATAAGCATTATACCTGCTGAATTCGAGCGTTCAAGCCTATTCGCGTCAAAAGAGTTGCAGAAATCGCTCAGGCGACATGACATATCCAATTTTCCATCATTCCTAAAATATTATTAGAGAATCGTTACGTACGCCGTTTCCGTTGATAAAAGAACGTTTACCTCGAAATAACATTCTGATCGTCAGTTTGTGAGGCTGCTCTGCAACCTCTTGAAACCGTGATTTCCACTTCTGAAAAAGGAATAGGAATATCATTCAAAGTTAAGCCTATCACTACTTCCGAATAGCCTACCAGTAGAGTTGGTGAAAGTCGAATTTGACGTGACCGTCTTCCGTTCTACATAACAAGCTTCTTTCGGTTGGCACATCACCACTTTAGCCACGGTGGATGGTTTAACCATACAGCTGTCATTTTGGCCCTTTCCAGTGCATTCGTAACACCTCAGACCTGTTATAATACTACTCAATTATATACGTTACACAGCTAAGAACTGTAGAATAAGTAATCTCTCACGTCCATCGCCTGAATTGCACAAGCTCGTCGTACACAGTTGTGCATTAACATACTCCGACTCGTTGCTATTCTTTTTGCTGGTCGCGGATAGCAATACGCCTTCAATAAAGTCCAATGATTTGCAACCCCGTTGAATCACAACGCGAACGGCCGTGGTTCGGGTACTTCGTGACAGTGCTGTGGAATTCCCACCGTCGTCGAGTTCGATCGTACCGTTAGCAGCAGACGTATCCGTTGTCATGGAATCAACACTGGAGGGCGAAACACTTGCTTCAGTGGTGGGCGTATTCCCCGGAAAAACTTCGGTGGTGGACGATGGCGACACGGTCGAACTTTGTGAGTCAATAGAAACGATAACTGTTTCATTGGCCGTTGGTGATGTGACGTTGGAAAGTGTTACTACATATATGATTAGAAAGAAAACAATGCAATAAAGATTCGCCGATCTTCCTAGGTAACATTTAATGAAAACACGTACCTATGGGTATTTCTTTCCGGACGACGCTGCAAAACATATTTTTCTCTGCACATGTCACTTTTCTTGAGCTGGTAGCTGGACTGATTGCACAGAGATCGTTGTCGGTGCCTTCGCAGGAATAACACTGTAGCCCTTTTAGATATAAAAAACAAACAAAAAACAAGTGATGTAGGCCACAAAATATAAAACAACATTTCACTTACTGCTGTTTCTGTTGATGTAATGGTTTCTGTTAAAATAATGGTCGCTGCCGAAACCACCGACTGGAAGTATTATAGGCACAGGAACAATCACTGGAATTTTGGGTTTTGGTATACTAACGGACGGAATGTGTGGTTTCGGAGCCTTTGGAGCTTTGAATTTAATTCCTTTGGCATCTTAATACACGGGTTGAAATGTGTTTAGATTTATACTCTTGCTACATCACCGTTTGTTTTTTTTAAAGTGCTATTCACCCGCATAGCTGAATATCACCAGAACGATGGTCAGCAGCACAGGATTGAATGCAATCGTCTTCATTGTTGAAATGTCGTTAAAAAGTAGGTTGTTACGCCTGAACGTTTTCCAAAGACCTGGATTCTGGTTAAATATTGAGGCCACCCACCATAGGATGATCTAGACAGCAAGCAGTGAGACAAAAATAAGCAAACATAGTGTGTTTATATGTAGCAGTGAGTATTCCTTACAGCTGCAGGAAATAGAAACTAAAAATACACACTATACTTTGCGCAAGAATATAATGGCTCTCACGATAATCGATAACAACTGTTTCGTCAAGAATTATCACTGTGAATCTAGTACGTTGTAACACTAGTTTTCCTATTCTCTGTGGTATTCACTCGACGGCGTACGGATAAAGAATGAAGACTCTTTCGGTTTTCATTTGTTGGGCTGCTGGCAACAACCTATTGCTATCAGGCTCTAGTTCCCATGCCGCAGGCCATGATGGGGAAAAACCCAAGGTGAAAAACTAATACCCGAATCTAACAAAAAAAAATCTAAAAAAAAATCTACCGGTGGAGAAAATAATACCTGTTTAACACAGCATAATAACCAGGTTGCGTTACGGCTTCCGCAAGAAAGTCTTACGAATACTTAGCTAGTTGTCACTTCATGTTTGTCAACCCACCAATGAAGCGAAACGAAATATATAAACTAAATAAACAAAAACATAATGTTGACTACAGTCTTATGTCGAGTACAGTTTTGTGTCCGTCAACAGTGTTGCCTAATTTCGAATACTTCGAACCTTTCCAAATCTGAAAGTAAAGGAGTCTCGCCATCTACGTCTGCAAGTGCAAACCGAAGGACGATGATTTCGAAATAGGGCAAATGTGGATCGGTTAACTAATTACGGTTATATCTACCTTTGGTTGGCATAAAGAGAACAGCTGACTGTCTATCGGAGGTGCCGGTGTGACATGTCCATGGCAGAAGCATGGTAAAAAATCAGCGTAATATAGTACTGTCTCATCCATAATTTTAGACAACATCCTTCATGTCACATCAATTAAAATTCTAATCCTTCTAATAGATTCATCCAACTGTGAGCAACTGTGTCAGTTTCGGGATTAAGAGCCCTCAGTAAATACAACAACGAGCCATATTCAAGTTGTAGGACAAAGTTTGTACAGCCGTGATTATTCCCAAACATCTATGCAGTCGGAAATACTTGACAGGCAAATGGTAAGCTAAAATCCCATAAATATCAATGTTATGGACAGATTTTGCCATCCGGGCTTTGCGGCAACTGCTATATAGCTTCTTATTGCATGATGTAGCAAGGATACTCTATCGTCATCTGAGATGTTATACATGGTAATGCATTTTTTCAGTGTTAGCTTGATTTTTAACTTTAGCTAAATATTTGTCACATTACGCAGAAAACCGCTCAAAAGAAGGCAGGTGCACGGCGAGCAAGACTTCGAAAATTTCTAACCGAAGCATAGTGAATACAATTGTCTTCTCAACCATAAGTTAGCTGCCTTGCATTTCCGATTACATAGGTAAGAGATAGCTTTATGTTTAATGACCAGAACAATTATGTTTATAAAGTTTTATTGGAGATCCATGCTATGGCAATTTGTATAGCCCTTGGAAGACCTTTGTTACCAATACGACTCTATAGCTGGCCTTCAAGCGTCACCACTGGCTCGAGGCCAACCTTGGCACCTAAATTCATAAAAGCAAGTCAATCCTACCCGAGTGCATGACATTCTACCGATGAGATGATTCAGCTGTGTATGTAGGATATGGTTTGGACCCCACCTCCATGAAAGCAGAACGTTCTATGGATTTTCACAACACATTGCCTAAGGACGAATGGTAATCAGCTAAGAAGCATTAGTTTTACCATTAACATGAATCATCGGCACCATCGAAATGACACGTTTCATCGAATAAACACATTGTCTAAAGAAGAAAGGTAATCGAGTAAATCCATCATTCAGTCTTACCATGAACGAGAATCATACGCGCCAACAACCTTGATGCAGCGAAGACGCTATGGCAAACGTGAAAATACAACGGCAGTAGTTGCAATGCAGATCAATATCTGGGATTGCTTACGTGAAGAAATTTCTGAAATGCTGGTGAAGATCTTTTAAATGTGGTACCCATAAGACATATTACCTTTTAAGACAATTTCCCTAGATCTAGGGCAAAATCAAAACATCTGCCAGTCCTTGTGAACCCACTACTTTGTGGCTGCTGGTGCATTTTTCACAGGAACTTCAACATTGCCCGTGTGTTGTAACTGCTGCAAGTACTAGCTATAAATGTTCCGCTGCAATGGAAGTCCATCAGCATTAAGTAACCTGAGCAGAAAAATTCAAATCAGAACAAAACAGTCTATTACTTAGATTATATAGAGGCCAAAACAAAGATGGATGTTTAATGTGATGTGGGTTGGGTGCGTCTGCCAAGGATGTTTAATGTGAATACTACAATCTTGGTCTTTCAAAGACAACATAATTTATCCTTCTCAAAATTAATCAAATATTAGTATCAATTTATTCACAAGTCAGTAAGCACAGATTACTGTGGACAATTGGAAATTAGAAAACATAATACCTACCTACCAAGGTGAATCGAAATTCCGATTACATTCCTGATCCATGTACTACACCACACTTCTACTTTTTCTGATGAAATTAAATCATGTCAAAATGTTAAATTGTTGTGCATATCGTTTATATTACCTCTCACTAGCGTATCTTGAATAGCGTTGAAGTATGAGTAAATTTAAGGCCGAAAATCGCCAAAACCATGAGATCAAGAAGTATAATATAGCGAAGGCAAACAGCACACTACTCGCGTTTAGCAAATCTAGAAATGTCTGACAAAAATAAAAATTAAACGGATTGACATATTGCCATACCAACTCACCATTTATTTTGGTAATTTGATACTGCCATCTAGTGACAAAGATTTCGTCGAATTTCAAGCCAAGGAAATCGTCACAAAATTTTGGTCACGTTTCGCCATCTAGCTGTCGAAAAAACAAGCAAAATTGGCAAAGCAGTCGAGCTTATTTCGTCGTGCCCTAATTTTTTTTAGCCCGACTTTTTATGGCAAAATCTCCAAAAATCGAATCAAATTATAGATTTAGTTAAAAATACATTATTCCGATTCGAATTGAACGCTGATTGAAGCCACCTATTGGTACGATATTCGAATTTCTACATTGGGTTTCAGCGAACGCCCGGGGCTAGAGTAAGGACTGTAGCAACTTTCACTTCTAATGATTCAAATGCCATAAGTTTCATGTGTAAAAGATATCAATTTTGGTAATCCTTGCTTAATTTAGTTAAAAATCCATTATTCCGATTCGAAATTGAACGCTGATCACGAATATAAGCTTTGTTTAGACATTGGGCTTTAAAAAATGGAGAAAAACGAAGAAAATGACCGTGGGAAAATTGCCTCAAAAACCGTCAAAAATTGACCATCGTTGGAATTGCTTGAAAGTGACAGAATATACTCAAAATTGAATGCTGATTCCGGGAAAATTGTTATTTTTTTCATAACATCAACCGTTTTGGAAATACACCGAATTGAGAAACGATTGGCGCGCCAGTACGCTACAGCGCTAGCGTGACACATCAAAGTTATTTAATCCTATGTATTTCCAAAACGGTTGATTTTATGAAAAAAAATAGCAATTTTCTCGGAATCAGCATTAAATTTTGAGTATATTCTGCCATTTTCAAGCAATTCCAACGATGGTCAATTTTTGACGGTTTTGGAGGCAATTTTCCCACGGTCATTTTCTTCGTTTTTCTCCATTTTGTTAAGTCAAATGTCAAAACAGAGCTTATATTCGTGATCAGCGTTCAATTTCGAATCGGAATAGTGGATTTTTAGCTAAATTAAGCAAGGATTACCAAAATTGATATCTTTTACACATGAAACTTATGGCAATTGAATTATTAGAAGTGAAAGTTGCTACAGCCCTTACTCTAGCCCCGGCCGGTCGCTGAAACCCAATGTAGAAAACCGAATATCGTACCAATAGGTGGCTATAGTGTTTGGGGGACCGTCTGCCGTAGAAATTCCTGATACAAAGTTGCTACTCATTTTTTATTCGACGCTTGGTACTGTTAAATGCTAGTATTTGGTGCTAACTTGCAATTTGACGTAAAAATTTTGGGGATATATTTTAGGGCATTTTCCGCTATTACAGTCAGCACTTGAAACACTTAAATAATTTGATAAAAATTTTATATGTTAAACAGGAATAAACCCGTTAATACCTTGGTATTGAATAAAAAGTCAGGAAAATAGATATGTTAGACTATTAGTTTAGATTGACTATACGTTTATTATTGACGATGACGAGAGATAGGGGAATCCACAAAGATGCTGAAAAAGAAAGAAAACAACAGATTTCTACATATTCATTAAAACTTCGTTACAGCAGATAGCGAAATTTTCGAGAAACGAAACTAAGCTTCACTACGATCTAACGCAATTTCTCGCCTACGCTCAAACTTACTTTCAAATTGTAAAATAAGAGTTACTAATGAAACATCCACTAAGCAAGCTTACCATCGAACTGAAGTAGTTTTTTTTAAATTAACGCCAACTAACGATATCTGTGCTTTTTGTAGTTTGAATAAATCTGGTCAACCAAAAACGTCAAGAATCCAAGTCCAGTACCAATGCCTAGAATTAAAAAGACGCTTGTTAGATCAGTGAGTTCGATCGGAACTTCGCGAGAGACTTCGCTTTTAAGTCTGCGAAACACTTCTCCGCCCTCGGTATTGTACACTCAGTGACGAGGAAGGCCAAACTCAAACAAGTCCACGCAAATAAAAAAATAAAGTAAATAATCCTTTTTGTTTTTCTTTTGTCAGCAATAAAAAACAACATTAAACTACTTATATTTTGTTGGTGATAACCAATTGGAAAAGAAATTAGAAAAAAAAAAAAAAAAAAAAGCTTATTTAAAATCACCGTTTAAAACATTGGGTTGTTATTTCAAGAATTACATACGCTCTGCTCATCACCGATGTGTGAGAACTTCCCTTCTTGAAGAGGAATGAATAAGAACCAGTTGATGCGGAAAGAGTTTTCGATGTCTTGAATCGGCATTTCTTTTCTTTTCTATATTGTGAACCGACAAACGAATAGCTAAATGTTGAAAACTAATGGGAAAGAAAATATCAACACTTTAGTGGATTCACGAGACAATGAAAGTGATTAATTAGTTTTTCTTACAAACGGGTAAGCATATCGGCCGGTTTCCAACAATGCGTTTAACTTAAATGGATCGCCAACAATGTGATCGGGATTGCTACGGGCTTGGTCTCCAAGAATCTCATAAACACCAGAGGTCGCTTTCTGTTAACAGTCAAAGAAAACACTTAGCCTGAAATTCTGTATAATACTCGGTTGTCATTTATCAGACATATTACTTATGCATGACGATCCATGCACGCTCAAGTATTATAATAATAATAGTAACAATTTAAAAAAGGTTTTACCAATATTTGTTCTCCCATCGCCGTGTCGTGCCTAAAAACTATTAAAACTTCTTTACTTGCTGCCAAATCTTCGAACGAGTTGATGGTGGGCTTCATACGTGGCTTTGTAAGCGATAAAATCACAATTCCAGTATAAGAATTAACTAGCACCGTTGCGCAGAGAACCCAAATTCCCGTCATAATTCGGAACGACAAATAACTGAAAGCTTCACTCCCTCCTATTGTTAATTCGAAAAAGCAAACATTAAGTGACACTTAGCTTCAACAACAAAAACTTCTTAAGAGCAAAAAAAAAAAATGATTATTACCTTGATTCGTCATGATGTTCACCACGTAGATCATATGAAATCCAAATGAAGTAAAAAGACTTCTTTGCTGCGAAATATTGCTTACTTCTTTGGGTTGGCTGTTTGATTCTGAATCAATGGTAGTCGAAGAGTCTTCACATTCCGTTGATACATCCAAGAAAAAAAAAAGTCATCACGCTGACTACGACGAAAATGCTAATACAGATCAACAACCAAACCTGAAAGGGATATGAATTCAGAATGGAACCAACAGGGAAAAAGTACGAACAAATAGCCTTCAATATCACCGTTGGTTGTAATGGGCCAACGAAAGCGAATAATCGGTTTTCTTCTCCTGGTCTTGACGATACGGCACCTCACAAAACCTTAAAAGAAAAGAAAAAAAGAAAATTATTAACCTAAAGGCATTTTCGCCTAGCAATTTCTTCTAGTACGTATTTCATAAAGTTAAATGGTAAAGTAAAATAAAATAAAAGATAAACCTTCAAATAAGACAAATCGCAATCCATTTGAGTATCAAAACAATTATAAATCAGTATGTTCGACAAGGTAGAGGACAGCAACCATTAGTAGAATCGTACGTATACGTTTGGTAATGTAAAACGTATCGGGCAACAGGAATTTTTTTTTTTTAACAACCCTTTTTATTTCTATTTTCGTATTATACAGGCCCATGATGACTGCAAGTGCACCTCAGAGGCAAGCTACAACACTAAAAAAAAAAGCCGTTAGACAAGCATTTTTCTAAGAGAAAATTTTTAATAAATAAATTACCTTCGATTCTGGAGAGTGGTGGAGGCTTTGAAGAAATTTACAAAACTTACTTTAAAACACAAATCACGGAAAGAATCTGAGTTTAGAACCATGCCCGTGCATTTTTAATGCCACTGTAACAGATTATGATAGGGTAGCATCTGCGATTTGCATTTTCAATAACTAGGTTCCATTTCTTGTTCCAGAATCTTTTCAGTTCTGTATTACTCGGCACTGGTTCCGTCAAAAAATTAGAAAGTGGTTGCATAAGATCTTCTAAAATAAAATTAATCGCTTATGAAAAAAAAACAAATGAATTTGACGGTTTAATGAGGACAAGTACCTTACTTTAAATGTAGAATTTGCTAAGTTTATTATCATTCTTAGCGGTCATGCGTCGCGTGGCCATGAGGCAGAAATCCGGATAATGCTTCATCAGATCCACCCATTTTTGCTGCGAGCAAATCTCGAATTCATTACCGGCCATAAGTTCTAGCACAGATTCCAATAACTTCGGCAGTGCATGTACGCGGGAGAGAATCAGCAAACTGATGTTGTTGCTAATTGTCACCCGCTTTACCCATACTTCAACGCATTCGTTCTTGAGCGTCTCGGTGCCATATTTATAAGACAGTTTGAAAAACATGACAATTGTTTGATCATCTGAAAGATTTGGAACATTAGCTGTGTACAAGTAAACCAAAAGTTGCTTGAACACATCCATTTCACAATCATCAATTTTCACTTTGTTGACCCCTGGTATTAAGGTTTCGAATGGAACATGGCAGCAAAAACAGGGCTTCCAGTTGACAGAATGAGGGCATGGGCACTCACTTCTTGTCCATTTTTGCAAAAAAACTGAACATCACACTGGCTGTAAAGCAATATTTTCAGGCCCTGAATGATAGTCTTCTCACCCAAAGTAGTTGTTCCGAAGTTTATTCACAGTGTAATGGCGATCGGTAGAGATCCCATAACAATCTGGCTCCACATACTGTCAGCTATGTTCTGCAGTGGTATTTCATTTGCATATACTGATCCAGTATGAGGATGTATCCACATATAGACAGGCCTTGAATCCCAAGAATTCAACCGTTTCACTACTGAGTCAGTCGACTGGTGGTTTAATTTGGGGGGCATCCACTTTTTTAGATGTAGTGACATTCACCGAGTCTCTTGGCAATATCTGTTCAACACTAATCAAGAATTTGCCCTTTCCATTTCCACGGTGGAGGTTTTCATCCTTCATGATAATGTTTAGGTGAATGATGAACATAGAACTTGACTTTGAACCAAGAAGTTGCAATTTCTGTTGGTGGCAATCTGCCTTCAGTACATTCTTCAAAATTCACCTTAATAGAAGAAATATCAGACATTTCTTTTTCTTGTCGAAGCGATAGCACCAACGTTTCACCACGTGCTCAGCGTTTTAGTTAACTCTCCATATAAAATGTACACAACCTACGGTATAACGAGAAAGAAACTAATTTTCTATAGGAAAGCTTAATGATCGTTAATTAATGGAAACTAGTGCGTCAAGCATAATCGAAATGATTTTGTAAGTTGTTGAAAAATCTGTTACTTTGTTTCCTCTGGTGTTCTAAACAAAAAACTTACGCCGAGCTGGCGAGTAGTCTGCAGCGATATGGCGCATTAGTGCCAATTCCAACTGCATAAATGAAAGATGGCGTACATGGAATATCACTAAACACAGTAAACACTAGCAAAACGCGATAGTGGGTGCTTTGCAAAATAACATTGACTAAATATCTTTTTTACAAAAAAAAAATATTTAAATAGCATATCAGCAATGATTCGAACACGTGAAATCAGTACGGCTGCCACGAACTATGCCAGAGCGCCAAATTTCAATTTTTAAATTTTGTATATAGCCTGCCTATTTAAATGGGTAAAACTTCGCTGTGTAAAAATATATAATATAAAATATTATTAAACATAATATAATAATTATAATATATATTAATATATTATATTATAATATTTTACTATATAATAATATAAAAAATAAATATATAATTTAAAAACAGAGACTCGAACCCGTGATATCAGCATTGCATCCGTGCACTATGCCACAGCCCCATACTTCATTTACTTGCTATAAAGATAAGCTGCCTATTTGAATGGGTGATATCTAAGCCAAAATTTGGTTGAGATGTGCGGTCCGGGCACAGTGGTTATCACCCGCGCTTTGTATTCTGTCGGTTCGAATCCCGCCACCTCCAACCTCCAATTCCCTTCCCTCCACGCTCTCCTCCCACTCCGACCACCCACCCACCCTCTCCTCCCACTCAAGATTCATCTCATCGAATTACGCAACATTCAGCATCTTCATTAAAACAGATTCGCAAGATTCTTCATCTCGTCATATCAAGAAAGAAAAAAGGAGAAGACTATAATAGGGGCTAAACATGGCACACTCAAAATACACACACACAAGTCACTGTACAGACGTTTCATATCGATCTGTAGTACCGTTACTACATGTTGAAGATCGACCCACAAAACTGAGGTAGAGAAGAGGTGATCGGAACTCGTAGGTTGTTCGTAAGTTCTCCCCATGGCCACTAGGTTCATGGATGCAGGCAGCTAATCATCGGGCGATGTGACCCTCCTCTCTACCAAAAGTTTTTGTTTTCACACCAGCCCAACGTACGGCTATAATGTAAATATACCCAACGTTACGCGGATTGGGACATTTCGCCAGTCCGCTTTACGAAATGTGACAGACATGCATCCGTTAACGTAGTTAATTGAATGATTGATGGGCAAAAAACATAACATTGACCGCTTTGTGTTCTGCCAGTGTGATATTTCAAGGATTTTTGTTAATTGACCAAGGGAAATTTCTGATCATTTTGACTAGAAAAATTACGTATAAAAACAAAATATAGAACCTATTTAAATTCAGAAAAATATCAGCAAAAATAACGGATAAGTGAATTATTTCTTTAAAATCTCCGATGTGCCCCATCCTTCTCATGTTCCATTTTCTTCTTCTTTTCCAGGCAAATTTCAGTACTTTTCAACTGAGAATCCTCTTATATCAAATAATAGTGTAAAAAAACAAGCAAAGAAGATAAGAGTATTTGGGAACCACAAATTTACCATCGGCTTAGAAACATAAGAGCAGAGTCAAAAGGAAGGTCAGACCGAGACTTGTTAATGAACTACGCAATTCTGAAAAAATTTTATCAGAATTATTTGTGTTATGAAAATTAAGTAAAGACCAGAAAGAAGGGCACTAGTACCTGAAGTAGAATCAACTGCGATCTTTAGGGCATCCATTCTGTTGCACAAATCACCGATTCGACAAAACAGATGGACGCTTTCGTTTGATCTATATTTTGAAGAAAGAATTCTTAGTAATCAACAAAACCTGCCTTTATCATAATAAGATCATCCAAACAAGTTACCCATATTTCATTAATCCAACGGCATCTGAAACGATGCAACCTCGTGAAACCCATTGTTCGCCGTTAGATGGAACTAGGGAATCCTGGTCTAGCGTCGATCGTTCCACGTAACAAGCCTCGTTTGGACCACAAATCACCTGTCTTGAAACGGCTGAGGGATTTACCATGCATTTGTCGTTGATGCCCATGCCATTACACTCGTAGCATTTGAGAACTAAATGGAACGGAACACATATCTTTGAAATACGAACATGGACAAGGAAAAGTCTTCATCATTACGTCCGTCACCGTGATTGCACAAATCTTTCGCACAGTAATGCTTGTGGATCGTGTAATCGCCTAAGTTGTGCGTCAGCTCCTCGGAGTCGGGGGATTTGCAACCTCGCCAAATGGATACTAGGCTAGTAGAATCGCATTTATCATAAATAGTTGGAAAACCAATAAATCTCCAAAATTAGTAGTAATTTTACCTGGCAGATGTTGATGACTGACTTGCTGTTTTTGTCCCTGAACTTTTGACTCCATCCGATTTCGTGAAATTGACAACTTTCATTGTAACGCATGTTCCAATAACAATTATTAATTTCTCACAAATTAATTATGCATTGATAGAATGTTTTTAACCTGGTATTTCTGTGCGAATAACGCTGCACAGGTGACCCTTTGGACAAAGGACTGCCTTGGCATATACTTTTGGGTTGATGGCGCAAAAATGAGCGTCGTCGCATGAATAACATTTGAAAACTGAATCGGTAACTATATAGCTAGATAATTATTTAACCAACTTCAAAATTGAACGCACGAAAATTACCTCTGTTTCGATAGTAGGACGTTGGAGCATACCTAACTTTAGTTGGATACCTAATTCTACCACCACCCCCGGATCTTCGAGCATCTGAAAAGTAGGAGGCAAACCCGCATATTATTACAAACGTTAAAAAAAAATCAATTGCGTGTTAAAAAGCCTTACCTGAATAGCTGTTGAAGACCAAAATAAGCAATGTAAAAAACAAGAATTCTTTCATTTTCAACACTTGATTTCTCAATAGGGTCAGTATGCGTGAACACGCTAGATTAGGCCTCCTGTTTCGTTTAAAATGCTACAAATTTATGATTAGTTTTCAAAAAGAGTTACGAGATCCAAACTATTTCGTACGGTAGACCGCATGTGGGACTGATACCACAGGCGGATGTACGCTTTTTAAATCATAAGATAAACTCCCTTCCTGTCGAGTTCGTTGCTTTAGTGACAAATTACCCAAATCGGCGGTAAATGTATCAAGGTCAATATAAGTCCTGAAGGAAGTTTATATTAATTTCTTCACCGATTTCCCATGAAATCATCTGCTATTATTGACACCATACAAATTTGTATTGTTAAAATGGTTAATATCGAACGGGAAAAAATGGCTAAATAGACATCAAAATTTAGTAGTGAGGAAACAATCACGTTGCCGTTCAAAATAAGTATGCAACCGTTCAATAAAATAGATCGTAGTGACTAGATTTTAAATGACTGAATTTGGTCTTGTTTGTTAATAATAAAACAAGAAACATTTAGCGCAGGAATTTTAGGAAAAGGGACTTTGAGATCTCAATAAGAATGAATTGGTTCAGAAGAATAGTTACCAAACTACTGCCAAAGCAGCAATATCAGGAGGGATGCAATAATGAGTAAACTGAATCGTTCAAGATTCAAACCTGAAAATAGGCACAAAATCAGAGTCTGTTTTTAAAAGAAGTCCATTTGAATATACCATTAGCAGAGTTAATGACATCTAAATCAGCGCCGTCTACATAGTTGCACAAATCCGATGAACACGAGAGAGACAGGATACTAGATTCCAATTGGAAAAACATAATTCGGTAAACAATCAAAAGTGTTTTTTTTTTTCGGATGCGTTATACCTTGTTCCTTCTTCAGGATCATGATCGTCGTCGGTAACACCAGCCGCTTTACAACCTCTTGAGATGAAAACTGTGGTGGATTCCACTGTACACACCGACAAAAACATATCGAATAATAACTTCGTATGCCGATGAAACATATAAAGCCGCGAACTAACCAGGGCCCTTGGCAGATGCTGTAACATTGATTGCTGTCATTCGAAGAATGTTGCAATATTCATTAGACTCGCATGTTACGACTTTTGCCACTTCGGATGGATTCACCATGCACATATGATTGCTGCCCTCCCCCTCACATTCGTAACATTTCAACCCTAAGTAACAAACCATTAAATTACAAAAGTTTGGCAGCATCATATGAATGTGATAATGCAACGCTTACGGCCATCGCCAACGTTGCACAACTCCGTAAGACAGAATTGGATGTATGTTTTAGTAGTGTCTCCATTCGGCCCGGTCGATGTCATTAAATTGCTTTGAAGAACGTCTGGTGGCTTGCATCCTCGTGATATTAGCACTCTTGTGTTGCCTGTTTGATAAATACTTCGTTATAAGGATCATTTTGCTGATGAAGAAAACTTAAACGAATGCCTACTTTCAGTGCTTTTCAATGACCATTGGCCAGCCTCTCCAGGGTCGTCCATAGCAGTAGTTTGAATGGTGTTAGATGATAGGGTGCTAGTATTGCCATGAGAAACAGTATGTTTGTGGCTTCCAATAGGATCTAGATAGAAAACTTGTAAGAGTTGAAGAAATGAAAGACCTTGTGTACAGTTACTACTGGGCTGGAATGAAATTTCTCTCCTGAGAACACTACAATATTGATTATGTGGACAAGAGACTCTTCTAGAGATTGTAGCAGGGCTGATGACACAGACATCATTATCCATCCCTTCACATGCATAGCATTGGGTACCTGACAAAGAAAGTGTCTCAAAGTTAATTGATGACCAACAGGTGTGAGAGCACAATATTACCATGTCGATATGAATTCCTATGCCTTCTATAACCATGCCTCATAGGGATGACAACCGGGATCAAAAGAGCAGCACCCATTCCCATGCCTAGGCCCATACCCATTCCTGCTCCCATACCAATGCCCATTCCTGTTCCTAGTCCCATTTTCGATTTTGGCATTTTCATATTTCTTCCAGGTGACTTCATCCGTTTGTATCCAAAGCCCTTAGCATCTATAATAATAAAGAGTTTTAATAATATTATAATAGATAATGGAGTTGTCATGACACCTGTGTTATGGACAACCAAGCTAATGACCACAACCATGAAAACCAGCATAGCTTTCATTTTAAAATAGATGTAAAACGTTATCAGGAATAGCAAATGACAAAACTTTTCACGCCAAAACGGTAGCAAAAATGCTGCAGGTCACCACAACTTTCCACAGCAATGAAGAAAAAGGCGCCTAAAAAAACCAAGATGAACGACGATGGCGAACTTATTCAACGTCTCTGCAGACTAGATCAACAGTTGAAAGCTGGATTCAAAGCCGTACAATTGTTACATTTTAAAGGAAGTCATGCAAGTAAGTACGTATAGGTCCAAAAGAATAAAGCTTTTCTGAAAATCTTCTATTGCATTCCAAATGCTACATCCAATTAGATTGCAGAATCGATGTTTTGGATGCCGTCGTCAATGCGAATCAACAACAAACCGATCTGCAACAAATATCAGAATGTGAAAAGGAGCGCTAGATGTCTCTGTGAACATTCGAGTTGTGAAAGGAAAAGGGATAATTTTCTGGGTTATTTGATTAACAAAGAGTAGTAAAAACTTTAAGTATGTTCATCTTGCATCATCTTTCTTAAAATCATCGGCAAAAACATTAAGCACGTAATTTTAATACAAAAAAAGAGAGTCGAAATAGTTTTTTTTGCGTCGTTTTCACCTAAAAGGAAAAATCATTTTCGTACCTGAATGCGCTGTGATTAGTGCCATCCGTGTGTCTCTCTTTTTCGCGGTAGTGAGACATAATTTTCTGTCATCAACCTGTACTGCAATTTGTCCGTTCCCGGAACTGGGAGGTTTTCCATCCCACCTGCCATAATAAGGTTCTGCCATCAAAAGCGAAGAACCGCAAGCGGACATGACAATACACACACAAGGGTGCACACACACACACACACATACCCGCCTGTACACATCAC
Organism: Daphnia carinata; assembly: GCF_022539665.2. Lineage (NCBI taxonomy): Eukaryota > Metazoa > Arthropoda > Branchiopoda > Diplostraca > Daphniidae > Daphnia > Daphnia carinata. The sequence goes on from NC_081338.1 coordinate 4,369,504, forward strand.
ATCACGATTCATCCACATCGATCAGGTAAAGAGATGGCTGACTGATGGATGACACATTTTGTGTATTCATGTATAAAATGGAGAGGGGTTCAACCGAACGACCAAACAGATCAAGCCATACATCTTTTTCCTTGTATACTGTTTCGTTTATATCTTGCCATCGAATAACCCACGAGAAATGGTTTTGATATTGTCGCATGTAGGTGAAAAACCATTCTGGCTGCCGTCGCCATTAGCGATACTAGTAGAACAAAATGTATAGAAACCGGGTTCAAAAAGGACGGTGGCAGTAGACCCATAAATTTTTTTGTTTTTTGTTTTACACGTATACACAACTATGGGCAATATAAATCAAATAAAAGAGATACCTCTTCTACTACTAGTCGAGCCTGAAGAATACATGTTTTTATATTACAGCCGAGTTCCCATAAAAATGGATAGCCTATCCATCGACGAAATTCCTCAAGATTCCATCGCGAGTTGAAAAAACAAGTGGAAATAGTGGAAAGAAGAATGGGCGTTTGACAGTCAAATCAAGTTGTCCTATGCTACAACAAAAAAAACAAAAGAAGACGAGCAGCTGCAGAGACCACCGAGAGATATATTCGAATTTGAAAAAGAAGGAGGTTCGGTTTCTTTTTTGCCGGCTATCCATCAAGAGGCAGATCGAGCAGCTCAACATCCGGAATTACGCACTTGACAAGCCCAAGCTCTATAGATGGACTCCTGCCTTGCTGCCTGTCATCCGTGTGTACTCAACAGACAAGGTTAGCTTACGGTTGGGGGGGGGGGGGGGGAACCAGGACTAGGAACGTTCTCAATTCCTGAAATTCTGATCACCCAAATCCCAAGAATCTCAACCAATTTTTTATCTTCTGGGGCGCTGGACGTCGCCAGCATCTCCTATATTTTACCCCCCATGAATGGACAAAATGGGAAAGAAGAAACAAAAAGGTAAAAATCTAGAAGCCGGACAGAGGCAGTTAAGTAAGCGCATCAAAGCCATCAGAAGCGAACAGAAAATGAAAAAGAGAAAAACCAAAAAACACATCGATCCATTATCATCCCATCAGTCAGATCCGGTTGAGTCGGACTTTGGTCGTCGTAAGAGTTGACCAGAGTTGTCGTCACGACCTAATGGGCCTCTTTTCTTCTCTCTCTCTCTCTCTCTCTCTTTTTCTTCTCGTGAATATAAAATATAAAAGCTCTCGAATTTTTCAGCCGTGTTTGATGCTCTATCGTATTATTTATAGAGACACAACAGGATCTAGGAGGAAAGGGCGCTGACTATCATCGCCCACTCTGCGGATTCCTCGTCCGCGTTGACCCACAGAGACGAGGGATCTATGGCTGTTCATTCATCAACGACCATTTCTCCCTCTTTGGTTGAGAGGGGAGCAACGAAGGGAGTCAGCGCGCGTTGTTGTTGACGAGTTGTCATTCATCGTTTGGAAGCCATTTTTCTAATCCTTGACGACTGGAAATGAATTGCCCCCTAAAAAGTGCCACAAGCCTTTGAATAATGTCCCCAAAGACGGATCTGCTTATCCGTTCATCTTGCAAATATATTTTTGTAGATAATACATATTCTATTAAATGGCCAGTGCTATTAATCTGGCCATTTTTTGACATCTTACGTCATCGAAATAGAACCAAAGTCACATTCAAATTTCCCCAAACCGTATGAGGATACGCATTACGATGAGTGGCTGCTGCACGGTGGTGGCTAGTGCATCATCACCGTTCTGTCAACTCTTGGCATACACATACACACAGAAACACAGCTTGCGGGAGACCGCACTTTTCTCAAACTTTTTCGTGATTCACGATCGAGTCATTTGTCTATCGTCTCTTGATAGCAAACAGCACACTATATTGTGCCAGCTGAAAACTAAGTCCTTTTGTGCTTTGTTTTTGTTTGGACATTTTTATCGTCATCCGTTTGCTGTTTTTGGAATACATTTTTTGTTCTTGTTTTTTTTAAAGATCGACGCCGTGACGTAGTGACTGACCCATTTTGCATATCCTCCCACCGAAATTTTTTTTTCTTCCAACCCATTCGGCAGCGTTTAAAATTCCCGCGTCCACAAATGTTTCAACCACATCGTGTTGGAATTCTTTGCCTCCCTCTCGCTCTCTCTCTCGTCAATTTTGAATAGACCGCGCGGGAATATGAATGGGCAAAAGAGCAATTTGAGAAAAAAAAAAAAAAAATGAAAGAAAAAATTAAGGATGTGTTGCGTCGCTGTGGAATGCCAACGACCGCCTTATTGCTGTTGCTCCGAAACTTTTTCTTTTTGATTTTTATTCTTTCTTTTTTCGTAAAAGTCCAAATAATATGTATATGATCTAAGGACGCCCGTTGCAGCAGAGCCTCAAATTCTCAGCTACTGATTTGCATCTGCCAAAACTGAAAAATCCTTTAATTATATGGCAACAGCGTGGCGGCAAGAAAGCCATTAGGCAAGTCTAGTTTCTAGCAAGAAAAAGAAAAGGGATTGTTGCTCCAAATACCGCGCCATTCTTCTGCACAGTAAATCAGACCGAGAGATTTTTCTTTTTTTCTTTTTCTCCACATTATTAATGTGCGTTTTCTTTCAAAATGTTTTCAAAAGTCCGGGTCAGGAATCCTTTGGACTAACCAATCGAGCAAAGGTACTGCACCACCATACACCTTGTATGTGGATGCAGTGGTTCGAAAGGGGCCAATAGGGTACAGGCCTTTCGTGCTTTTTCGTGGACCTCAACATCCACACAAGAGGAGGGAGGAAAAGAGGAGGAGGAGTGCTAGCTAGTGGAAGTTGGTGGTGGTCTTCTCCCTCCCCCCCTCTTCACCGGCTGTAGCTATATATATTACACGCTGCAAAGTTCTTCGGAGTGGACAATCGACTCATGTACCGCATAGAGCTTATTCACACTTTGTTGACCTCACCCGGAGAAGAAGTTAATAGTGTGACAACGACTATATAGATCGCTACATTTTCCGTTCGTTAGTTCATTCATTTTCATCACCCACGCGTTTCAATTCGGCCGTTTTCCACGCTAATTCAACCAACGTCATCAAAGAAAAACAAAAAGCAAAAGGTAAACTACGGCAAAAGTTGTAACGACACTCTCTTCTTTTTGAAAGTTACGGTTAATCATTCTAGTCACGGAACGCCGTGAGATTCGGTCGCAATCGGTAACGTTTGCAAACAAAATGTGAATGACCATTTGTTAAAACATTTGTAAACTTGGAAAGGCAATTTGAGGCAACAAACGGCAATAACAGAAAACACGAGAGAATCGCGAAAGAAGACGCGCGTTCATTTGAATATCCCCAAATCTTGTTCTTGTTTCGTCCAATATATAAGAATGACATGGAGGGAGGCTACCTCAGTTACGCGCTCAAGAGCTGCTGATGGACGCCTTTGCCTTCTTTTAGTTTTCCTTTCTTTTCTTATTTTAAATTTAAATCCCAGCTGACGGCCCACATCTCGCCCAGCGGCGGTCAGCCGCGCCAATGGACTTGTAGGGTTATCAAGTTGTTGTAATTGATGACTTCAAGAATCTCTTTTCTATTTCTTTTTCCCCTTGATTCTATAAGCCACGACAACGTTCCTCCTTTTCCCCCGGTGTACACACCATTAAAATTCACCAAACAAAACTTGGTTGGCAGTGATTAATTTTTGAAGAATTATCCAATTATTGCGTACCCTAAAGAAAAGAATGTGAATCCCGTAGCGCAACGTCGTAAAAACGAAGAAGAAAAGATTTTAAATCAAAAAAAAAAAAAAAAAGGTTGAAGTTGCTGGCGCAAACCATCCCGCGTGATTTGAATTTGATTGTACAATTTCGTCATCGCTTCTGAATTATTTGGTGGACTTTTTTTTATTCTTTTCGGTTCCGTTTGTTTGTTGTTTTATTCTGTGCAGGTCGCCTCTTCATAGAAGCTGGGGGCACAATTTCACGGACAAGAGAAAGAGAGAGAGAGAGAAAAAAAAAGCAGTTAGAAAGATAGAGAGCAATATTCAAAGTTATTCCAAACACGCCAAGCATTCTTTTTCTCTCTCTCCTTTAACTTTACACCGCTCATCCACACACACAGAGTGAGAGTGTGTATATAAAATACCTGCATTCCTCACCTAATTGAGCACGAGCCCTTCGCCGCATTCCCCCCCATCACCTTTCAAGTTATTGAAGAAGATCGAAATTCACATATAGAGCCTTCCATGTCGTAGTAATTAGAATGGGACTTTCCCTTGCCCCCCTAAATCTTTTTTTCCCCCTCTAACCGACCGCACCAAACATCCACCCATCATAAAAGTAGAGGGGAATGGAGGGAAAAATGCAACGATAAAGAATGGAAACGAAAGTTCCATGACATGCACATGGAATGTCAAGAATCTCTGGGTCGTGAGTTTCGCGCGCGCGCTTCCAAACACCTGTTTTTCTCTGGAATTTCCTTTTGATTGTTTTCTTTGTGTAACGGAATACACACATTTTTTTTTCTTTGGAAAATATAAAGAAAAGATCCGGTCAAGTGGTGGCTGAGACCTAAGATTTGACCGAGCTACCGGTCTTCAGCCCGCCACGACTTTCTTCAAGCTAGGTTCCCTTTCTGCTTAATCTACTTTAGTTTTTGAATGGGTTTTCTCGTTCCTACCTTAATGGCTTTTGTCCTCGAGGACTTTGACAAGTGGATTAACACCAACTTTGGTTCGACTGCTGAACACCTGATGAATGATAAACATCCCCGTATGTGTTTTCAATCTAGATGAACCCGGTTGTTGTTCTCCTGCTGGCCCAGATGGTGGCGGCTCAACCTGTGGCGCTGCCTAACCCACTCGATGAATGGAACACCAGGCCGGCCGGCAGCAGCAGCAGCAGAGTAACAGAAACGGATGACCAGCCCATCAGAACTCGAAGCCTGCCTCAACCATCACAATCAACATCTGGAAATCACGCTGGTAGCTAATGAGAATCTTTTGATATTAACTTACCCAACATCATGAAGTTAATCTTTATTTAAAGGGCCATTCAACACCAAAAATGGGGAAGCAGTCCTCAACGTGAGCGGTGATAAGTCGAAAGATGGGATCAACAAGATTATCACGACGACCACAACGACGGAACCTTCAACGCAGCAGGCCACGGTTGACATAGAAACTTTGCCAGGTACACAATACTTACTAATCATAATTCGTAACAAAGATTTTTCTTAATTAACGAAGAAATTTTGCTCGAATCCGAAGGTTTCTGGTTGAAAAACCCCAACAAAGTAGAGGAATCAACTGGAACACCTTCCGAAGTCGATTATCGCACAGAGCGATATCGATTAGACGATCTGCTTCTACTAAATATGAAGCGCAAAAACGTTGGCCCCCTACAAGAAGAAGAAGAAAACCATTAAGAGAAGGATAGGAATTCCAATGAAGTAACTCTCTTACAACAACAAAAAACTAACCTCTCAGAACTCCATGTCGAAAGATGAGCACCACAACAATAATCAACTCAACTCTTTTTGTTTCTGTTTGGTTTCGTATACGGGCAAAGGTAAGTGTGCATAATAACTTACCGTTCAGGAGGTTATGACCACGCCCACCTATGGAACATGGTCATCATTTCCCTTCCCATCTCTGTGGAATGCTGAAAAGAGCCTCTTCAACCTTCCCAACACACTCTCTTGTGTTGTAATTTGTATATGTGTGCGTGAGCACCCGCTCTTTGTACGTCTCACAAAAAGAAAAAAAGAAGTATTATTTGCGGGATATATCATCAATGTAAATACATTTCTATTCGTTAATGGATATGTGCGATGCACCGTACTTCGTAGACTGCAATCTATAATAAATCTGGCAGAAAAAAGCATTATATTTGTTGAGAAGTGTGTAAGTAAAATGAAAAGTTGGACATCAACCGCCCTTGTACTGATTATAAATTATCCAATAGTGGAGAAAAACTGCTTAGACAATTTTTTCAGAGCTCAAGGTGGCGTTGCGTGATGCGAGCTTCTAAGTCTGCATGCAACTTTTCTACTTTGCGAGATTGTAGTTTGATTTTCTGGCGCAGATCATTGACATTTTCAGAATTATTTTTCTCGTTGCTACTTTCCGTTTTTGCCTGTTGCAGAGAGTGCTGGGCCTGAATGAATCGTAGCTTTTGTAACCGCTGCTCGTAATGACGCAATTCGGTGCGGAGTGACTCCAATTCTTCAGAGCTGAAGTCGCCCTTGAGAGCTATTTTCCACAGTCCCTGAACTTTTGGTTCTTCGAAATCTCTGCTTTTGGGGCCCAATAGGGTCATGCGTTCAAGCCGGTCGTAGCCATGTTTCAACTCCCGATGGGTATTTCTTTGATGTGACAGGACAAGACATAAATGAGAAGCAGGTGACATAATCAGACATTATTAGAATTTACTACCTAACCCCTTCAACAGATGAGTTTTTCACTGTTGCATCAGCTTTTTCTTCCAAATCTTGGAGATTTTCCATAAAAGCTTCATTAACAAAGGCATCTAATGTTATTGAAATGATTATGCTTAGTGGTTTGCAATAGTGGAACACAAGTTATGTTACTTTCTTCTCGTAGCTTCCTACTATTGTGCTCTTCTAGGAGGCTGTAATATTGCAATACTTTCTCCTGGTGATGAGTAAATTCATCCTTGAGCATTTTCAGTTCAGATTCTATGATAGGGAAAAAACATAGCCAAATCCTTCACTGCAATAATTTTTTACAAATAATACCTGTGAATCCAGCACTTTCTGCTTTCAGCCAAAGCTTATTCAGTTTCTTATCTTTGAAGAGACTGTGGCTACTGGCTTGGTTGTAGGCATCATTTGATTCGGAATTTGGCTTGTCTTTATCAAAGTGTTCTCCCAATCCATAGCGTTCAATGATGCTGCCAAATTTTCTCCTCAAATCTGCTTCTAAAAGACCATCTTTGTCCATGTTGTCAGCTTTGAGCCTTTTAAGCTGCAATTCTTCTTTATCCTGCACTTTTAGTTCACTATACAGAGTTTTTAGCTTGAATTCCGTTAGCCTCTGTGAAGCGGGGGAGGGGTGAGATAGTATGTAAACAGTGTACTTATTTAAGAAGCGTGTGTACCTTTTGAGCTTTCGCCCAAATTAAATTTATTTTGGCCAGCCGAAATGGCTTGTCCATATTTTTCCAGGACTCTTTATCTCCATCTAACACAAGTTCAGGCTGGTTCGCCTCTTTAGAATACTTGTTTACAGTTTGACACCACGAGGCGCAAAAGAAAAATATGCAAATGAAAACCAGGATTCCATGCCGGCCGAACATCATTTCAGAAATAACACTTGAAATTTCACACTGCTTTCTACAACAATACCCTGAAACTCCAATTTTTACCGGTTTGGGCCACAAGATGGCGGTGAAAGGATTCCGACGCTACTGCCATCTTGTGTGGCTAAAATTGGTGAAAATCGAGGTACCAAACGGCCCTTGGTCACAGTCGGAAGGTACTGGCGCGACGAAAAGTTAATAAAAAATACGAAAGAGAATTAGCGTTCGCGTGATGGATAGAATGCAAACATTTAATTGGTCAATTCTGAATACCTGTCAAGGTTCAGGGATAAATGGGGTGGACAAACAGCTACATGCATCGCAGAAACGGATTCGTTTCTGAAACGTTCAGTTCTCACCACGTGAGCGAGCAAAGAACGATGTAACGAATGATGAAGATGGGGAAACAATCACGAAAAACAAAATTCGGAAGATTTTTTCATGTTGCGTCAAGCAAGAATACCAGACCTGTACATTGGAGATTATTTATCAGGTTCTTCGATTTATGGGCCTTGAAATGATAGACGATCTTCATAGAACTTGATGACGACTTGCGGGCATTTTAAGTTAGCTTCTCGTGCTGGAACCAGTTCAGGTATGTTGCGGGATTTCCTACAGGAGATGGAAAATGTAGGAGACTGATTAATACTAAAACATAATTTTTGTAAAAGTAGAACGATATTATAACCTAATGAAAATTCAAAACATTTTCTAGTACTCACAGCAACAGCACTATTAAAGTGAAGAAATTAAACTAACCATTTCATAAGAAACCATAGTTCACCAGTAGTGTCAGTTGCCGCTAAAATCTTTTCAGGCTCGAACTTCCGATCAAAACCTCTAGGATGGTTGTTTTCCTGAAAATAGTCGGTATATAAAGTGGTCTCAAACATTATTTAGTAATCAAAAGAAAAAGAAAAAAAATTATCACTATTTAATATGCGATACGGATCCATACCTTGGTAGTGATCCCTGCACTCTTTTCCCTCTTCTGTGCTAACTCAGAATTTCGGGTTTCGGCGCTGGATGAAGGTCTATCCAAAATGGGTTGGCTGGGAAAACACACGGTATCTTTTGACATGTTTTTGATTTCCTTCTGCCTTTGTTCCTTAGTTTTCTGATTTTCGCCCACTTCAGGACGTTTCCGATCTTTAGATGAACAATAGGATCCATACAAAATCCTTTCAACCTCTTTCCTTCTCTCTTTATCCTCCTCTTTTCTTTTATTTAAGAATACTGATATCAAAGCAGGGCAATCTAGATTTTCCTCTGGTTCCCAGGTGTTGTCATCCTCGTCATATCCTTTCCATTTCAAAAGGTATTCCACTCGACCTTTTCTTTCTCTAAGGAGTAATTAAATAAGACCACCAAGTTTGTTGCGCTTGGTTAGTATGACAATACCTCCGATCCAAAACCTTTTCAACAGTGTACTCTTCCTCTTCACTCTCAGAAGATGTTGGTGGTGTAGGGCCATTCGAAACTTCATCTTCTTCTATTTCAGTGTCCATGTTCATGGTGTCAATGGTACAACTCAACAACTGATAGCAGGACCACTAATCTAATATTTTCTAAATAGTTGCCCCATCTACAAAGATAAAAAAAAATAATGGTTAGAACTAGAACAATACAACACAATATAACTATTCAATATGAGTTTTCAGACAACTAAAAAGAAGTTGTGGAATAGTGATGAGCTAAGCAAAGAAGCCTAAAAGCTGAAAACTTATACTTTTTCCAGTACTAGTATCCAGTGTTCTTTTCCTACAACCAAGAATACATAAGCTAGACTAATTACCTACTAAAATTTCATTACCTTGGGTTCATGAAAATCAAAAACAATATAGATATGAAAGGCGGTGAAGTGGTGCGGGAAAGGCAGACAAATGCAATACAGACGTGACTCGAGGTAATGCAAATAAAATTAACACTAGATGCCGTAACATTTGTCTTTGCCAAATTATTGCATTTCTTTTTGCGATGCGGATTATTTAAAAAATGTAGCAACAATAAAGTGGCCAACTTACGGAAAAACAGTAAAAGCATACAGTTCTTAGCAAATTTTTCCTACAGTTACGTCAATTACAATTTATTAATAATTAGTATATAGTAGACAAATCGAGCATGTGAAAGTAAAATATAGTTACCACTTACAGCAACAATCAGGTCCAAATTCCAACAATTATTTTTTCTTTCTTTTGCACTAATCTCTAATAAAGGTTTTAGGATTAAATATGTTTCCGGGTACACGAAGGTCAATCCGTTTAAGAACTTAAATGGCTTGTGGTTCTCTAGTAAATTAAAATAAAATAAATTAGTTCTCGTATATCTTGTTACATCGTATTATTAGAAGTTAAGCTTGTAGAAAGCTGTTATTTCAAATTAATGAACAATTTTACCAAAAGCGATCTTTGTTTTGATTCCTTTCGGTGGACTTTTGGTGTTGGGTTTGGGAATGCGACACGAAAAACTAGTATAGGAAACGTGTGCGACCAACTCCTAAATATGTAAAGCTTCTCCAGATCAACTATAATTTTACAACAGACGGTTGGTGACAAAACGATGTGAAAATGGACGCAAATAGACGTTAGTTACTATCTCTCTTCTTAATGCTTTTCCATATGTCCTCAATCAAACCAGTTTAGCCACTCGCTTTTTTAGAGGATAGCGAATGAAAACAAGTTCGTTTTTTTTTTGTTTTTGGCGAGAGAGAGGGCGTAGACCGGGGATTCCCTAGCGCATATTTGAATTGGGTATCTAAATAAAAGAAACAGTGAGTGATTTTACTCGAGGGCATGTCCTTGTCGGTCCTTATTCGTTTTTAAATTTTTTTTGAAACACCAGTGTCGTTAGTCGACTCGAAGAATGGAAGTAGTGACACGTCGTCAGACTGCTGCAGGTGGTCATAAACTGTGTGCGTAAACAGTTGATTGGAAGGTGGTGGGGAATTAATTCGTATTTCGCCCCAGAAACAAACAACAGCTGTAGCAATGGCCGAAGAAACCAATTGCGAAGGGGGTGTGAACAACATTGCCTACGTGAAAAACGAAACGGATGAGAAGATCAAAGAGCCTTTCGCCCACTACAACGCTAACAAATCTAACTCGAAAGTTCGAATTCAAGCCCCTAATGCTGAGGCGTCTACGGGCTCCACAGCTCATCCACAAACTAACTTCGCTGTTCAAGCTATAGGCAATTTACCATCGTCACAAGATGATCAGACAATGGATTTTGACGACGTCTTGCCGTATATTGGCGAGTTTGGCACTTACCAGATTATCCTGTTCTTCCTTACCGCACCGTTCTGTTTCTTCATGGCGTTCGTTTTATTCAGCCAGGTGTTCATCACGCTCATAGACGTCCATACCTGCCATGTGCCGCAACTCAATGATTCGGGCCTCAATCTTACCCAAAGGTAAAACCTCCAAGTACCAAGTAACATCACATTTTTAGATGACCTTGGGTATGATTCTGTTTTGTCCAATTTCAACCAATTCACTCACCTTTTTAGGAGAGAGATAAGTATTCCACTGGTGACGCAGACAGTACTAGGCAGTCCACCGACCTTCGACAGTTGTATGATGTATAACGTCGATTACGAATTAGTACTGAACGAGGGATTGCAACCCAACGAGACATGGCCGACAATTCCATGCCAGAATGGATGGGATTACGACTTGGATCAAATCCGTTACCATTCGGCCATAACAGAAGTCAGTACAGACATTTTTGTGGTATCAACGTGATACCTATCTATCCGTAGAAAAGATAAACCACGAAACCCTTACAATGATGATTAAGTTTACGTAAATCAACGTATTATATACCTGGGTAGAATAACTGGGTCTGTGACAAGGCCGGTCATGCTCCCTTGGCGCAAGCTGTCTTCTTTTTGGGGAGTATCGTCGGTGGCATCGTCCTCGGTTACATTGCTGACCGTTTTGGTCGCATTCCTGCCCTCATCTTGTGCAATTTGATCGGTGGATTAGCCGGCATCATTACTGCCGTCTCCAACAGCTTCGAACTGTTCGCCTTTTCCCGTTTCCTGATGGGCATCGCCTTCGACAACGCCTTCACGCTCATGTACATTCTCGGTGAGTTGAAAGCCACCAGACAATTTCACGACGTTGTGGTAATGCTTTCATTTTGGGGGGATAAAATAATCAAGTATTGGAATACGTGGGACCTAGTTACCGGACAATGGTGGCAAATTTGTCCATCGCCTTGTTTTACACGGCCGGCACTACTCTTTTGCCATGGATCGCTTGGGGCATTGGTGAGTGGCGAATGTTCAGTTTAGCCACTTCCATCCCGATGGTCCTGTCCGTCATCGCTTACTGGGTCGTTCCTGAAAGCGCTCGGTAAACGCGGAATTCGAATTCATTCAAGGTTCACGGTTTTTAATGAAAATAATAACATATGAAAACCGGATACCTCCTTTGACAGTTGGTTGCTGTCTCAAGGCCAAACAGACCGGGCCATTTCCATCTTGAGGACTTTCGCTCGTATCAACAAGAAAAAGATCGACGAGAATGTCTATGAAAAGCTCAAGGTAATTGCGTGTTTTTCATTTACTGCCAACATAAACTACTAAAACTAGAGATGAATGTCCTTTGTTTTCTTCCTTAATTGAATTCCGTTTAAGGCTTCAACTGCGGAAGCCATCCAGGCCAGTTCCCAGGAGCCTGCAGTATCGGTACTCGACTTGCTTCGAACACCTAGGCTCAGACGGAATACTATCCTACTCACTGTTTTCTGGGCCTTGATTGCACTTGTCTACGACGGGCACGCCCGCAACACGGCTAATTTAGGTCTAAGCGTCTTCCTGACTTTCAGCGTTGCGTCCGTCACGGAATTGCCCGCCGATTTAGTCCTCGTCTTTTTCCTGGACCGTTGGGGTCGGCGCGCCCTGGCCTTCGGTTCTTTGCTGGGCGCTGCTGCCTTCAGTTTGGCCACTTTGGCAGTACCCAGTGGTAAGTTATGCTTGTCTTTCTATTCCACCCCTTACGATGTCATTCGATTTAAAACTGTTATGCAACCATCTTGAAACTATCGTTAATCGACGTTGTTTTTACCTTTGTTCCGCTAATCTAACAAATTTGTGAACAGATCAAGCTGCTTTGACTGCCGTCTTGGCCATCATTGGTCGATTTTGTGTCAACATTACGTTCAACATTGGTTTGCAATATGGAGCAGAGCTGATTCCAACGGCTGTTCGAGCCCAGGGCATTGTGAGGATCCTTGATACGAATAATAATATTTCTAAAAGAATTTTTTTACCTTATATTTTTAAAATTTCCTTGTCCTTACCGTAAAAGGCGTACGTCCATATTGCTGGTTACGTTGCAGCCATTGTGTCACCCTACATCGTGGATCTCGTAAAACGTTTTTTTAAAGTCTTCCTTTTCAAATACCTTAAAGTGACCTTTTACCGGTTTAGGCAAGAATTAGTCCACTTTTGCCACTTACCATTCTCGGATTGCTGGCGCTGATTGGAGCTGTTGCAGGAGTCATGTTGCCGGAAACGCTGGGCGCTGTTCTGCCGGAGACTATGGAGGACGGTGAAAACTTTGGCAAAGATCAAAGTTTCTGGGATTTCCCCTGTTGCAAAAAGCCCAAAAAGTGAGGCCTTTTTGGGCACTACTATCCCATAGCTATATAAGAAAGTAGCCATTACCTGATTATGCAACTCTTTCTTAACAGGATTGTGCCCTTGTCACAGCGACGACGTCCAGTTTCTACCCGTGGAGAAGTCTACAGATCTAACATGTTGGTCGCACGGCCTTCTCGAGAAAAGAAACCTGTGACACACCATCAATCTTGCCGCTTCTAAATCTACTAGTTGTGCCAATTAGCAAAATGAATCTTAGTCTTGTAACCGCCGAATCTTGAGGACAACAGATTTTTTCATTTCTGTGGATGTTGCTCAGCTCAAAAATTTCGTTTCACGTTTCAGTATCGACTGCTCATCTAAAATCCGTCAAATACCTTTGCTAGGAATATAGAGAATCTAAACAAAAATTAGAAAACAAAAATAAAATAAATTAAGCGAAAGGTATTGCAGGTAAAACTTTTAACAAACTTACCATCTTGCCTCGGGGAGATAGAGGAGTTTAGGCACGTACTAAAGATGCTGTCAAGCAATCTGCAGTTACATCCGTCTAAAACAGAAAAACTGAGAACGATATGACACAGCGATAATGAACGTGGCATAACAAACTTCTAACCTTTTAGATTACTTTCACCTTCTACAAGCAGTTTTCATAAATTTAGTTTTTCGACAGCAAAAATCTTACGTGATTATATGTATGCATCGTATTTCATTTTACACGATGGCAAAAGATACGTCAAAAATACTTTTGGCGTATTTTCGTACGTGGGGTACGAACTCGATTGACCAGGAGATGACATATCACAAATGGAATCGGCAAAACCCGTTGTGAATTTTCACATATTATTTAAGAAATTACGACAGTTTTTTTGCTACTTTTTTTTTTTTTTTTTTTAACAAAATGCTAAAATTGCCGTTGTGAATAATATGGTAAATGGTAGAGCTTGTACTTTTTCCCAATTGGTTTTTTTGGGGTTGGGAGGATGTGACAAAACGCACGAATTAAAACAAACGTAGTGAAATAAAAAATAATGCTAGGGATCATCAAATTCATCACGGATCATATAAAAAAAAAAGGGGGCGAGTAGTAAAAGTCGGCACGGGAAGAATAGAGACCCCCGAGAGTGTAAGAACAAGGAACTCGAAGCGAGGCTTCACCGTTCGATTGTACTATGGACTATTTTTTGTGCAACAACCTTTATCTTTATGATATCCGGTTGAGGTTTTCCAGTTATTAGTTTAGTCTACACGTTCTTTATCTTTGCTTTTTGCGCCATCACTGCTTGTACTGTTGTGCCACGTAAGACGTTCTTCATAGAACTGGATTACGACTTGTGGGCAGAGTTTGTTAGCTTGGCTTGCCGGTACAAGATCCGCCTCATCACTGGATTTCCTACAAGACCGAAAATACATAAAGGCGTGCATAGAAAGAAGAGTCATGATTGGTAACATTCGAACAATTTTGAGAAATTTTTTTGGCGTTCTAGAAGAGCTCAACTTTCCACGATATGTACTGTAGATTGTAAAAACTAAGATCGAAACTAATCGAACGTACCACTTCATCAGAAAGCAAAGTTCGCCAGTATCATTCGATGCTCCTATAATCATCTCGGGCTCCAGCTTTCGATCAAAACCTTGTGGTCTCGGAATATCATCCTGGAGTGAGGACTAAAACAGTTCATTATTACACAAATAGTTTTCAAAAAAAAAGAATATACGTACTTCGGAAGCCTTTTTCTTCACCGGTCGTTTGTCTTCTAACGTTTTAAAATCGCTATCTTCACTCGCTAAAGAACGTTTCTTTTCTTTCTTGTCATTTTCTTTCTTTTTCCCTTTTTCCTTCTCTTTTCTAGCATTTTCAAATTCAGCAATCAAAGCAGGGCAATCCAAGTTTTCTTCTGGTTCCCAAGTATTATCTTCTTCACCAAAGCCTTTCCATTTTAAAAAATATTCCACTTTACCATTCTTTTCCCTAAACTCATCAAAATGTGAAACTTTAAGCTTGGTACAGATAACGCCTTAGAATATATCTTAATAAAGTTCTGCATACCTACGATCCATCACTTTTTCAACTGAGAACTCTCCTTCAACGTCAACAGGTTCTGAGCTAGGCTCCTCTAACACTTCCTTTTCTTTCACCTTGCTATTTCGGCCCATGGTAGAAATTTTTAAGCTTTGATATGAAACAATGGGGGTAAAAATATTCTCTCGTCTTCCGTCGTTGTATGAAACTGCAAGATAAATAAATAAAATAACAATTAAGTACACAATATGCTTACAACTTTATGCTCCAGCAATGGGCTAATCAAATCTTTGAAGAAAAAAAAAAACAACTAAAATATTATTACTGATGCAAGAATTATTTGATTGCTAGAAATCTGAACAAATTACCTAAAATTCTGAATTTCAATTCCTTTTTTTTTTTTTAAGCGGTGATCATAGACGGTGTACGGTATGAATATCTGCAGAGCATTGAAGACGAAGAGATTTCAATTTTCAGACGACATTAACAATTCTGACGGCAAGGCGGTTCTTGGTCTCTCATTGGTTCTCAGATCCAGGAATCAGTCCTAATTTGTCAGAAGAGATTCTTGCTAGTAGGTGGGTCGTTAACGTTATTATTGCCTTATCTACTTATTTATCTCTTAAGTTTTAACTTATCTACAAGAGCTACGACTACGACCCATTGATCTATCTATGTTTCATTGTTTACCAAATGAATACAGAAGTTGGTCCCAAAAATTTCATACCTTACGCTTAACTATTTGCTGATTTACTAGTTTCAGTAACATTAAATTGTACGACAATATGGCAAGTTTTCTATAAATTTAAATACACATTACGTTCTCAACTTCAATTCTTTAAGTTAATTTCATTTAATCTGTCACCAATTTTTCAAATTTTTGCGCCAACAGTTCAACTTAACTTCACATCTTTACCTGCAGACCACCAGTTGGATATTCTAGTTCCTTTGGCAGATGTCGCTTATACTTTGTTTATTGACGTGTAGTTTTGCCGTCTGCTGCAAAGATGTTCAGCAGATTGTGCAGAGCAACACAAAGTCATTTACTTCATCAGTCAAAATTCGAGTTGTTTCAAAAACGATGGAATCACGTCATTAAAGCTCAAGATGCACGCGAGATCCAAGTACCTGTGCCACATGGAAATATAGCAGGTGTACAGAAAACAATGTGTGTGCCTGATCCTTTTTTAATCGTACCTTGTTTTTGACAGGGAAAGAATGGGGAAAAATAGGAGGATACCGTATTCTGTGTCTTCATGGGTGGGCAGATAATTGTGATTCCTTTGCACCTCTTGCTCCTTATCTCTCAGAAAGATTTCATTACATAGCTCTAGATGCTTTTGGCCATGGAAGAACATCCCATGTTCCACCAGGGTCTCCAATGAATTACTGGGAACTTACTTGCTATGTCAAACGAGTGGTTGACTGTTTTAAAATAGAAAAAATGTCTATAATTGGTCACAGCATGGGAGGCTCAACAGGATTAGTTGTTGCCTCAATCTATCCAGAATTGGTTGACCGTCTGCTTCTATTAGATATCATCAAGCCTGTCGCTGTCCCTCTTCAGT
Organism: Daphnia carinata; assembly: GCF_022539665.2. Lineage (NCBI taxonomy): Eukaryota > Metazoa > Arthropoda > Branchiopoda > Diplostraca > Daphniidae > Daphnia > Daphnia carinata. The sequence continues at coordinate 4,385,990 of NC_081338.1, forward strand.
GGCAGACACAGAGCATCCGTGAAGCCATAGATCTTCATCTCGATCTGGAAAGGAAATCTGCAGATCCTAAATACCAAAAGAGCTTTACCATAGAACAGTTGGTTAACCGCTATGTGGAAGCTATGGGTGGAACAATAAGTCCAGAAGCTGTCCGTATTTTGATGAAGAGAGGTGCGAAAGAGTCTGGCAATGGATTTACCTATTCCCATGATCCCAGAATGGTAACTTTACTTTGTAGCATATAGAGCGACATCTAATTTTTTCTCCGTTCAATAGATGATACCGTCCATAATGCGTTTTGGCATACAAGAACAACGTGAAATTATTAAAGGTCTGAAATGCCATCTTAAAATTATCAAAGCCAAACAGGGCCCGCTTTACGAACCGGCGGAATGGATCGAGGAATTCAAAGCCATTTACCAACGGCAGTGCGCTTCTTACGAGTATGACGATTCACTTGACGGTACCCACCACTTTCACATGCATCACCCAGAAAAAGTAGCACCCATCATCAACGAATACTTTGCCCGTTTGTAAAACGGCGCAATAACAGTCCAGGAATCTTACTTTCATGCAAATCTCAATGCAAAGCGTAGCGATATAGATAAGAAACACTATGATTGACCATGCAAATTTTTTAAATAGAAAAACCAAATACCACTCAAAGCCATGCTTGTTCACTACGTTTATAGTATAAATATTATAATAGAGTTTGCTTACCATGTGTAGTTTTATTGGTTTGGGCATCAACTTGTGAGGATGAGCGAAATGAACAAAGGAACCTTAAAAGAATGTTTTGTTATTAATATCTATTCAATATTTAAACGGATAAGCCCTACCTTTTTGGATCCGATTCTGTAGAACTTTAAAAAGTCTGCTTTGAAAGATTTGTTTTTCACGTCAACTGCTACGTAGAAGCAATGGGTTTCACAATAAGGCCAGAAGCTGTCCGTATTTTGATGAAGAGAGATTGCAAAGCGACTGGCAATGGGTCCCAGAATGGTAATTTCACTTTGAAGAATTGTGAAGAACGTCCAAGTTTTCCATCCATTTGTCGAAAGATGTCGCCGTTAATAAAGCGCACCTGCATAGAAGGAACAACGTGAAATAATCAAAAGTTTGAAATGCCCCATCTCAAAAAATTGTCCAAGCCAAACGGGGGCCGTTTTACGAGCCAATTGAATGGCTGGAAGAATTCATAGCCATTTACCGAACGAACAATGCGCATCTTATGAATACGACGAATCAGTCGACGGCACCCACCACTTTCACATGCATCATCCGGAGCGAGTAGCGCCCATCATCAATGAATACTTTTCTTAAAAACACGTCACGGTGGCTCGTCGGAGTTTTTTCCTGCAAAAAAAAACAACAAAATTTCAATGCAAATGTAGAAACACATAAATAAATAATACTATCGTTTGATTTCGCAATGCCATTCTTGAAAGAGGGAGCCACCCAGCCAGTCATTGTTCGCTTCATTCATAGAGTTTTTGTACGCGTGTGTGTGTGTGTGTGTGTAAAGAAAGTGTAGGCAACGTATTTTGTGCTGATGGCCTTATTCGGGCGATGATCATTTTTACGACATGCTTTTTTTTTTTTTCGAGCTGGCCGAGCTAACGTGTGCTGCGTTTTTCTTTTGACGATAAATTTGGATTAGGGCTTGTTTTATCGTCGGAAATGAATCATCCAAGGGCGCGAGACTCTTCAAGATCTTTGCCGGCTTTTTACAACGGCCTCACGATGACGTCACTAATCATCACGCACGAGAGCGATTTCAGAATTCAAAAAGAAAAGAAGGGAGAGAAGATAACAGACATAAATATCAAAACGTATAGGCAAAGGGGGGGGGGGAACGCGCATTCCCGCCAGTGTTCCCGGTATCAGCGAATCGCCGTCAATCAGCAGAGGTTCATAGAAAAATGCGAGTCTCGTGCATCAATTTTTCACGTGTCACAGCGTGTCGGGCTTTGATGTTCCAATCGGGACGAGTCGGGAATGTATTGCTGCAACCCTTAAAAGAGGCAATCACGTCATCGTTCAAGACAGACAACGCCCGCGAATTTCAAATTCCAATACGGCAACAGTGGCAGGTACGACGATGGAACTGAAAAAAAAAAATCCGAATACCGCACAATAATTATTCACGCGAAAATGTCTGTCGTGTGACATCGATTGGCTCGGGACCAACAAGTCAAAGTATGGGGCACCGTTCATGATGGATATGCCCGATCTTGTGACTTCACGGGTATCGGCGACAATGGCCATTCGTTCGCCCCGGTTGGCCCCCGCTCCTACTGTCCGACAGATTGCGCTGTGCTCTGCCACGGAAAAGCCTTGAGTCACGGCCGCACCTCTTCATATTCCCGCGGGAGCCATCAACACATTTCGGGGAATGGATCATCGACGTCAAACGAACCGTGGACCGTTTCAACTTAGACAAGGTCTCCATTTCGTGAGCGTACACAATCTGGGCGGATCGAAAGGGCATGTCTCGTCCCATCTATCCTGAATGAGTCCAAACCGCTTTTGATGATGCCCCAGCGTCGTTAAGTCCATTTTACTTTTCTTGCCGATGGCCTGGCCAATGTCTAAACGGCACTTTGGCTCAGCGAAAAATGAAATCAAAGAAGAAAACAAAACGAGAAAATGCAATCATCAAGAACCCCGCAAAAAAAAACAAAAAAAAAAACAATGGACTGCTGGTGTAAAACGCTTACGTGCGAGGCTACCGAAAGGCCTGTCAGTTTAGAGGCCGTCCGGGCTCTTGTTGAAAGGAGGAACTAGGATGGGTCGACGGGTGCCACCCAGCAAGATGGAAAACGAACAAGAGCCTTTTTGTCTTCCCACGACCCCGCCAATGGTATAAATGAAAATGCTTTACCTTTTTTTCCGAAATGTGTGTTTTCAACCGTTTGTCATCTGATTCTTTTGCTTTTCCCGCCGCGCAAGATGCCGACGATCGTGCACCGAACGTTACGTGAAACTGCGTAGACTCTTGATTGCTGAGAGCGGCCAGCCCTGCGGTGTCACGTCAAGACGGTAACGTAACGGCATGCCGTTCTTTTGCACAATCTGGCCAGCTAATCCAAGCATTTTTCAAGCCCATTTAAATGGCTAGAGATGCGCCTCTTACCAGCCCCGGCCAGACAGTCGAAACGCAGCCCAACCATTTTCAATGTAACCGTCCAGAGCGGGTGGCCCTCCCATTATCAATGAGTACTTTCGGTCGTTTGCTCGTCTGCCAACATCAGTGAGGATTTTCCGACGAGTCTTCTAAACAAAACAAAAGGAAAAAAAAAAAATCTCTATATATATATATATGGCAAATGCATTCTACTAAAACAAATAGATGCAAATGTTAAACGATTAAGAGGAACGACTTTGTAAAAAGCACCTTGGAAAAGAAAAAAAATATATATCTAAAATTTATTTTGTTATTATTTTCATTTTTTTTTTTTTTTTTGAAACGCGTCCAACAACTGTGAACGAAGAAACAAAAAAAAAAATACGTTTGCGGCAGTTCGGGAAGGCCCCGGAGGTGATAGAAGGCAACAGATATACACAAGAAGAGGCGTGTTTTCTTTTCTGCCTCTTTTATTTATTTTATTTGGTGTTCTTTTTCTCGTGTTGTGAGATCTTCCATACAGGCTGCTGCCGCCGCGCGGGGCCCGAAATTTAACTGAGAGAACACAACACACACACACAAAAAATGGATGCTGTATAGTTATATAGCGCTACAGTGGTACGAGTCACTAGCACACTGCCTTGCGCTGCGGCTTCATGCGGGCCTCTACTTGTTCCATTCTGATCAGTTCGTTGTTTGTTGGCGGCCAGAATGGCCGCTTGTTATATTGACTCTACTTTCTTTCGTCTTCGTCATCAAACATCATCAATTCGTCTGCTTCGGGTGAAGTGATTTTTAGATTCAAAAAAGTGGCCCCCTAAAGTCCCATCGTGACCATTAGACAATTCAAAGTTAAAAACTAAAATCGCAAAGACGCATTGAGACTATTAAAAAAAAAAAAAACGTTTTGAAAATGCGTTGTACAGTGCCCTGTTCGATGGTTGTCGTCCTGTCTTTCCTCTTAATTATCGGCGCATATTGTAAAGCAGGTAAACGAAAAATGAATTGTTTTTTTTTTTTCTTGTCCATTTTCTTTGGGCAAAATGTTGCACGCGGAGGAGGGCATAGATAAAAGCAATCAGTGGTACACACACGTATCGTGGCTTTTCAAAACACAGTCACGTAGCGCACAAAGGGGCATTTGAACGCGTAGAAAGTGAGGAGGCCGTGAACGCCGCCTAAGTATTATTATTACGTTTTTTGAACGAAACGCGGCGGGCCGCACCTCCACTTATTTTTAGGGGGGAGGTGGGAGGTTGGCCAAAAAAAAAGGGGGGGAAGACATAGAGATAGGAGCTCCGCGTATCCATTCACCAATTTGATGTATCGAAACGGACGTGCGGCTGCGCAATTGGAATACCAAAATACAAAGGCTATTTCCTTTTTCTTTTTTTTTTTTTTTGAAATTCCCGCCATTTCTAACTACACGATAGCCTAGAATCTCAACTGGTAGGTCTCGTGAGTTGTTTCATTTGATTTCATCCCTGCCACCCGAAAAAATCTAATTTTAGCGACGAGTCGAAAAAAAAAAAGAGACGAAAGAAAATGTTCCAAAAAAAAAAAGGGGGGGGGGGAATAACATGCGGCGACAGATGAAGCTGTCTTCCTTCACACTCTTTTATGTACCTCGCACGGCGATTTCTTATTCCCCCATCACCAATCGTACCTGAATTATGCTATACATTTGCACCCCACTAATGGACAGAGATGCAAATTAGGAATCTGGGGGCCATTAACACCCGTCCTTTCAGAAAAAAAAAAAAAAGAGACACGAAAAACCAATTTCCCCTCTTTCGACTTGTACGAACAGAAAAAAGATGTGTCTATGGTACATATTGGCCCAACCCCATTTTGGTGGTAGTGCGCCGTGGTGATGAATGGGTCAATGAAGTTTCGCCTCTTCGCTGATTCTCTATGCGCGCCCAACAACCGAAAACATTTGCCAAGAAGGTCACGACGATGCAGAGCCAAAAAAAAAAAAATATTTCGAACCCGAGTGCGTCCTTTTTTTACTACCCGTCTAGTAGTAGGCTCTTACAACACACACACACACTAGTGGGATACATACGACTCATTAAAAAAATCTTAAGGATGCTGGAAATAACATATACTAGTTCGAACTATTATTACTAGACTGCATAACGCACACAGTTTTTTTTCGGGAGGGGAATATATAATATTCATTTCAGGACAGCCGTTGATGAGTCAGCCGCGTTTCACTTTGTCGGCTCGTTAACTCGTTTTCTTTTAAATATGAGGAAGGAGAGTTTTTCGCATTTCGCTTCGGTTTGTGTGTCTTTTTTTTTTTTTTTTTTTTGTTGCTACGAAAACAAATTTAGTTGCGCAATCTTCGCAACAACAACATCATCCGTCATCATACGATGATGGGAATTCCTTGCATTTACTCAGTTTTCTGATAGCTCTCAATCTTTCAGCGTATAATTGAGGGAGCGGCAAATTTGCAGCTGCGGGGGCAAAAAGAGTTGGCAACAATTGGCGCAAAACAAAACAAAAAATGAGAGAATTGTAGTAAATGGTAATAAGGACGTGTGTGCAAGTACGGTTGGCTATATCAATCGAAATAGGAGTGGAGAGATGTTGTTTTTTGCCTACTCGACCTTGACAGCAAGCAGAAGAGAAAAAAAAAATGATTAAAATAAAATGCCCGACGCCGCTGACCGACGCCGCTATCTTCCTCATCTCTTGCCATGTTTGATGATGGAGCGGCCAGAGGGGGCACTACTCTCTCTCCATGTTTTTTTCTACAAATATATACCCGGCCTCTACAAAGCTAGATATACTATACACATTTTTGTGTGTGTGAATGTATGAATACAATAATAATAGCTGGGTTCTGATCAATGAATATGCGAATGTTGAAGAACGTGCAGCTGGCTGCTCCCCCACAAAACGGGGAAAAAAAAAAGTTGGCAAAAAAAAAGAAGAAAATGTTTGGCATGAATGAACGGACATTGGAAGGGGCCGTCTCTCTCATTTGAATATTCCAATCGTGTGAATAAAACCCAAACCGGCTAAAAAAGAAAACACAAATCTACGATGTCGCCTGCCTTCCGTTTTTTTTTTAAACCTATACGACCTCTAAAAAAAAAAAAAAAAAACTCAGGTAACCCTAATCGATCATCAGCTGTAAAAAGACGCAATAAAAAAATGGGGGCCAGGACGCAAGTTGTCGTCAAAATAAAGAAACATCTTACCGTGCCCATTTTGTAGATTTTGTGTGTTTATGCGAAACTCCCTGGTCTATGCGCCTGTTCAACTCGCTTCCGGTTATGACGTCAGAAACAGTCCGTGGGCATGGGTTCGCATAAGAATCCGTCGCGGAAGGCCCACGTTTCCTCTTCCGGTTTTCTGAACATGCCCTGCAAAAAAATCACAAAAAGAAATTGATATTTAAAAACAAATGTTAAAAAAAAAATAAATAAAAGATTTAAATTGACAAACGTGGGGATTCAAGGAAAGGGGATATTCCAAAATGTTGGAACGCATCCAGCATCGAAATTCCAAATATCCTGAAAGGGATCGGGGCATTTGAGTGTCACAAAATTCCCCCCCCCCTTCAAAAAAAAAAAAAAAAAAGAAACAAGAACTTGGGGACAAGAGGATTCAAGTCAAACTATTTGCCGACAATAATTTCAAGGTAAAAAACGTGGAATGAAGATATTCAACGAGTGAAAAGGGAAAAGCCTGGGATGAGCTGTCGCAAAACTTTGTGCTGAGACCATCAACTAAATGAGCAGACGTCCCACTCACGCGCGGCCGTGGCAAGTATAGCTCCACACTACTTCTTACTAGGAATGTTGACTCAGCATCAGCAGCCGGGCACTGCTACATAGCTGATGTCTCTTTCTCTCACAAGACGTGCTGGATATTTGTGTGAGCGAGGTCGTGTAATTTACGTCCGACTTCATTACACAAGTGTTTCAACCCCTCCGCCTACACACCTCACTATCCGCGCTGTCTTAACGATGCCAACAACCACACACACACAAGAACATTTCAACAAAGTCTATTTGGTTTCGCTTTCATTTGAAAAAGTAAGACACTCTTGTGAAAAAAAAAAAAAAAAAAGAGGATCTTGGCCTGACATGTGATGGCGTGTCTAACACGCACTCACAATCAGGAACAACGTCTTTCTTTTTTGTCTCCCCCTGTTTGTTTGGTGTCTCGAGAGCACTCAAAACAAAAGAGCTAGTTTATGCAATCAGTAAATAAATCTTACTTCTTTTTTTTTTAAGAGAAGAGCTATAAATCGGTTGTAGTGCAGCGCTCAAGGCAAATTGTTGGGTAACGCTGCACACGTAGACGCTACATGTGTACACAGGGCAAGCGTGTTTGTACATGTAGATAAATCTGCGGGGGGGCATGGAAGATTGGTGACCTATGCATATTTTTGTTTTTGTTTGTGTGCATTTTCAACTGATGTAAAAACCAGTTTTTTTTGGGGGGGTGTATTAAAAACTTACGCATAATAGATTCCAGCAGTTGTCCAGAAGGCTGCATCTGCGCTGATGTTTCGGCCAGCAATGGAAAGCTGGAATGCCGGCGCTGTCGTCCTGGATATCACCAGTCAAAAACAGGTATATGCCCCATAACGTCCACAATCGATCTCTATCTAGTCTGCACATCATAATTGCACGCATGAAAAGGAAAAAAAAAAAAACAAAGAAAAAATTTGAATTTCTTTTGGCAAGTCACGAAAATGAAAACAAACATACCTTTTGGCGGATTTTGTAGATAAAGGACGGCCAAAATGCAGTCAGCAGGAGGTCCAATTCCAGCAAGATGGACCACTCATGTCGATACCGTCTGTTCGAGAAGGTTTTTCGTTTTTTTTTCATTGCATTTCGTTCCATTGTTTGTAAATTTCGTTTTAAAAAATCATTTAAAAAAAAAAGGTGATGTGGTAACAATATCTGAACGTTACTTTGTCGTCCTCGATGCGGCTGTTGACAAGGAGACGGTCGAGTACATTCTAGCCCGCCCAACTCAAATGGGCTCCATTCTGCTGTCCGGCAAAGTCCTCCAAATAGGCGACACCATCACCCGAAATGTAAATGACGCATGAATCATATGATTTCCTCCTGTTTAAAATTATAACGTTGTCAAAAAATGAATTAGGACGTGATCCAAGGTAGATTGAGCTTCAGAGCAGACAAGGAAGTGGGCTGGTTACCTGCTCAGGATCGCCTCTTCTGGAACGTTTCGGCTGCAAAACGGGACGACATGGACGAGAAAAATGGCAGAGGACGGAATGTTTTGGTGAACGGTAGAGTGTTGGATTCGAGTGGGAAAGTTCTCAGACGGACTGAGGATACAATAAAACGGGCCAGAGATGAGAACGGAGCTGGTGGATTAGCTCCACTTCCGAGGGTTCCTCTTCGACCCGAATCGCTTATGATCGCTATTGAACCGAGAGACAATCAATCGCCGGATGTCGTGGTTCACGGTGAAGTGAATGTCGATGAAGGAGCCACTGAAATTCTTTCTCCAGACATCATCTCCGTCAACGACAGTGACACGCGTCCGGTTGACCTGGTCGTGGTAATCAACGATGGACCGAAACACGGTTACCTGGAGGTCAGGGATAGATCAGGTGAGAAGTTTTTGTTTGTTAATTTTTGAAATCAAGTATTAAATCATTGGAAAAACCTACACAAGATGAGCTGTTGCTACTTTTTGCCATTGAAGGGGGGGGGGGGGGGGGGGGCATTGATAGTACAGAAAATAAGGAAGGAAGGTCAATTGTTGTTGTGAGCTGAATGCCAAGAGGGAATGTTTCTTTTGACAGCTGGGGGTGTCCCTTTATAATGGAGTGTGTGGAGACAATTCAGCCACCTTCCATGCCAGTTCTAAAAGCCTTGAGATATGGAGGCTGGCACATAGCAGCATTGACCGTGCATAATTACAAGGTACAAGTATATCTATAGGGATAAATCTGACTTACTGTTTCGGGATGCTGCAGTGTCTTTATGGGTAGCCTGTGTACCACAAGATGATGAATGGGCATTTGTGGGCCCAACCCTCTTGTGTTCTGTAACAAAAAATACATACACACACAGCACACACATCAAAAAAGAAAGAAAATAGTAATGAATGACTGAGGGATTTCATGGGTCGTTCGACCATGACGAGTGTATGTATTAATACATACCACAAGGCGGCTGATGTGATCTCCTTGCAGCTCGAGATGATGATGAGATTTTCACGTGATTGAAAACGAGATAAATTATAGAGTGATCAGACGCTGTTGCTGTGTATCGCAGCCTTCGTACTAAGTTTTACATCATCATCAAGTCGGAAAAAAAGGGTTTCAGGGCATCTCAAGACATTGATGATGAAGTCACTTTTTCATGCGAACAGCCCCTAGGAGTTGGTGCGCACATTTCGAGTACAGGGAAGTGATTAAAAAAAAGGGCGCCAAGTTATATTTCACGTGTCAGTTCTCCATAATCAATTAAGAGGTTTTTCGGCCATCATGAGTGTTGCCAAATCGTTTTGATTTTACGAATTAAATTTATTGTTTTCTTATCCTCACTTTTTTTTCTTTGAAATTAAATTAAATTAAAATTTTTTATTTCATTTATCATGGAAATAAACCAACAGGACAAAGGAAGGTGGTGACTGAATTTCCACTGTCAGCTTTGTTGGAGGAACAACTGAGCTACGTCCAGAACGGTAGGCATCTCTCAATAAGCTTTAGGATATATCTCTCTAAATGTGATTGCGATTGTTATCATTGACACTCTGTTTTTTCTTTACTTTATTCGAAATTGGTCAATTGTTGTCTGACTGCCATCGAAACCGGGAAATGAATTGCTTTGGCTTTTGTTTGCTTGAAAAATATAGACTACAAAGGTAGTGAACCTCGCCAAGACTCGTTTCGATTTCACGTTCGAGACACGTCAGGCAACCGATCGCCCCCAGCTCAACTAGATATTATCATAGAGGTAAAAAAAAAACTAAAAAAGGAAAAACGAATATTGCTTTTTGTCCATTTGAACTAAAAACTCTGGTCATCTATCTCAATTGTCATTGAATATGTCAAACAGAATGTGAACGACGAACCTCCACAAATCACGACGCGTCCATTGTTGCTGTCGATGGGCCAAGATCGTGTTGTCCTAACTGGAGATCATTTCGACATTCAAGATCAAGATAGTGACCCGTCTGATTTACAGGTCACGTTAGTTGCTCAACCGACAAACGGTCGATTGCAACGTTTCGATCCGTTGGCCAACAGTGACCGAACGTTGCAAGATGGCGAAACGTTTGACTATCAAGAACTGTTGGATGGAAACATTGCTTTTATCTCATCTGCCGAAGAATCACAGATCGTCTTTCAGGTGAGTGATGGCGATTCACCCAGCCAAGAAGTGACACTGCGTTACATCAACAAACAACAAGATGAAGAACTGTTCGGTCGAAGTGGAACAGCCACTCCTTGCATGATGGAATTCAACACGACCGAGTGGAAAGCCTTTGAAAGTTCTGGTATCGCCCCTATATCTGTGGTGCGCACCGGGGACTTGTCCATCACGTGCTCTGTCATCTGTTCAACTGAAGCCCAGTCAGCTGATGATTCAAAGGATTTTGAATCTCGACCTATGGCTGAATCTTCTCGAGTTTTCTTCCTTCGTGGGGTCACCATCATTTACTGTCCAGTTCAATTGAAAGACGATCATTTCTACGAAGGAGATGAAACGTTCTTAGCTCGATTGAGTCACCCCCAGGTGGAACAATTAGACACTAATGACCAGCAATCGCTTGCTGATCAACCAAACAAGATGGCTTCTTCATCCGCCGAGATTGGTTCACGCAGTCAATTGGCCGTTCGCATCCAAGATGATGAAGATGTCACACGAGTTCAATTCAATCAGTCCGTCTATCGTCCCAGCACGTCGCCAGGCGGTGAGTCAGTTACGTTGCACGTCGAAAGGACAGGCGATTTGCGATTTGCATCCAAAGCCTTTATCAGCAACGTGGACGGTAGCGCCAAGGAAGGCCGTGATTACGTCCTCAAAAGCCGTCAGAGCCTGGACTTTGCCCCAGGCGAACAATGGAGTTCATTAACGATCACCATTTTGCAGACAAGCAACAAAAATACGTGGCCTAGAAGTTTCCAAATCGTTCTCAATTCTGAGGACAGCATTAACGCTCAACTGGGCGCCAGCAAAACGTCAGCTACCATCTTAATACCCCCGGCAGTGACTTCCGGTCCGGCTCTTTTACCAGCCGAGCCCATCGTTGTTTCTCTTATGGATTACGGTATGAAAAACGGTAGTTATGTTGTTTATTTGTTTGAAAGAGAGAGTTAAAAGTTTTTTTTTTTTTTTTTGGGGGGGGGGGGGGGGGGGACCACCAACAGATCGTCTCGGTGCGGATCTTGACAAAAGGCCAACATCTGTTCCGGCTGGGTATCCGGTGGTGTGCGTCACACCTTGCGACCCCAAATATCCGCTGTACAACATTAGTACCCAAAGGCTGTGTCGTAGTATGGCTATTGATGTCTCCAAGATTCGCTTTTCATGGGAGATTTCGCCACCACTAAGCACCAGCAAAGAGTCATTAGGTGTGTAGCTCTCCTTTTATTGTTTTAAAATTATAAATGTAGATGTAAAACTCTTCATTAAGACATCCTTTTTGACGGGCTTTATCACATTGATGTCGGCTTCCTAATTTACATGTTGACGTAACATTTGCATGTTTCGTAACCGGCTGTGAAAAAAGGGGGCGAGTGATTTAATAAAATCCAGCCGAATCATTGTGACTGGCAGCATTTTTATTTTGCTGACAAAAAATGAAGTAGGTCACAATCGGCTGGAGAAAACTCTTTCATGCACATCTCCCTTTTATTTTTCGCTATTTTGATCGTGCGTCATTTGTTCCAGGTGAAACGACAACAGGTCCGTTTTACCGACTGAGTGAACCGACGGCCTTCAGTGGCGTGGAAGATCGGGTGCTGGACGCCGTGTTCTTTCGTCACGACTTCAGGGTTCGTTGCGTAGCGCAACCTGTCCGTTTAGATCCGGGAATGATGGTCGGACCGGCATCTAAAAGTCGTCCAGTCACCGTTTCAGGCCAGTCCGGTCTTTGCCCACCTTTCTCCCCTAGCAGTATCTCGTTTGACGATGCCACAACGGACGTGATGGTAGCCGGACAACAACCCTTCTCCGCCTCGCTGTCTTACATCAATGCAAGCGATGCCCAGCACCCGGACACGATGCGCATTCAAGTCGTTGTGCCTCATTCCGACGGATTGATACCCATTCTTTCCACACAGCCCCTTCACGGCATCCGGCACATCATGAACGAGCCTGCCTATCGTTCCCATCACCGATGTTCCAATCTCCATCCGTCGATGGGCTTCCTGGACGGAGGTGAAAACGAGAACTCGACGTCAACGAAATTGCCTTTTGAATTCTCGAAAAACATCCGGCAAGAATCGGCTGTCCGCCTCTATCGCCATCTGGATTCGACCGGATGTCTGTGGCATTTCGAAGCTTGGTACAGCATGACCGAACTGATCCAGCTGTGCGGCGGTCAAGTCACATCCAATTTTCAGGTTTTTGCAAAAACAAAAAAATCTCAAATTAAAAGGATGTCATTTTCATTTTGAAATTCCAACAGACGATGAATCGAGGACAGGTGCAAGTCACTGTCAGGGTGCCTTTGTACGTGACGCTCATCGGCGCATCGACGGGCAGCCATCAGAGCTGGACCAGTGTCGAACACCAAACAGAAATGGAATTTTCATTCTCCTACGCCTCAGTTCTTCTGGGCCAGCGTGGAGTGACGGAATCCAAGCTGGCCTTGGCCGTCCAGCCACACGTGACGCGAGTCCGGACTGATCCGAACAACGGCCGTTTAGTGGTCGAATTTCAAACAGAGACTCGATTCACCGGACGCTATCTTGAGGCTGGAAGTCGATTATTAAGCCCGACACATCATCATTTCGTGGCTGGACAATTGCTGGGCTTCGACCTGGAACTGATGTGGAATCAAATCTACCCAACCGGAGCAACGTTCCAGAAATGGAGGGCTGTGTCAAATTACACGCTGCAAGACTACACGGGCAACTACACGCTGGTCCTGGCTCCTTGCCCAGCGTCCCCCGATCAACCGCAACAGACTCAGCCCAACAAATTCGGCCGTCTGGTCAACAAGAAAGAAGACTGTCAAACAGCTGATGCCTTTAACGTCACTCTACCCATTCATTACCAGCAGCCATTCCGACCGGAACCTGTCCACTACTCTCTAGAGTGAGTCCCTTTCTCTAATACCATGTCCTTCTAAAAATCCTATAGTATTTTGGCATGGTGGTCAAACTTTAACTGCCCCTTGATTGTTTCAAGGCGTTTTTGCGGTTTTACCCATTTCAGTTTGTGCAATCATCGTGAATGGCTATCTAATTAGTGATTAATGATCGTACAGGACCACGTTCCAGTTGACTAATGACGTCCGAGCGTTCCTCAGAAAACCGCGCAGCATCAACGATATCAAAGTAATTACAAGTTAAACCCATTTTCGGGATGCATATATTGATGATGTCGTGATTGCACACGAAAAAAAAACACAGGATGCCGAGTTTGAAGGTTCGTTCCACAATGGAGAACGGGTCTACGGTCGAGTCCTTTGGCATCCGAGTAACGAGCTGTCGCCCGGTTACCGACTTTGGATTGAGAAACTGTACTTGTGCGCCGGCCGTGACGGCTACGTTCCACTTTTCGAGCCCAACGCTGAACGGCCTCAGTTCGGTTGCCTGGAGAACTCACAGCGACTGAAATATCGTCTACTTTTACTGGTTTGTTTTTAAAAACGATCTCGTGCTGTTTATATTTGAATGAAATGTTTTGTAACAGGATCGTGAGGACCCCTACGGAAGTGACAAGGCCGTTCAGGGTCTGTCACTCGATGCCAAATTTGCCAGTCAAGTGGATCAACTCCGCACGGGAATGGCCCATTTGCCTAACATGGACGGCTTCGTTTTCAGCGTCGATCCGCTGTTCCAGTTAGAGCCTGGCATTCGTTGGTTTCTCCAGGTAAAAAAACAAGCCAAATTTGCATGTCAATCACACAGTTTAAAAAATAATTGACGATGAGCTACTTAAAAATCCCGGCGATAGGGAAGGCACTGGCCTAGTTTGATTAACATCTCGTTTTCCCTGACCCCCTTCCTTCGGGACCTTTCACCATTATAAAAATTTAATTTGAAACAATTCAATTGGGATTCATTAGGTTTCGTATTCGGTGCAACCGGTGACTGGAAGCGGCTCGATGTTTCGATGGAAGCGACAGGAAGCCGGAAGCCAACAAACTCGTCGGGGTACCAACATGCGTTTTCTCCCGCTGGATTGGCCTGGGTCCGGCGATTCACGCAACTCCAGCGGCAGCCACGACGGCGATCAAACGCCGGCCGTTTTAGCTTCGACGCTGCTGTTGAGTGCCGGCCTCTTGGTTATTCTAGTCATGGCCGTTTTGATCGTATTCTCCGTGTATTACCGACCGACACAACACAAAAACAAGGACAGTAGCGATCAAAAGAGCTCCGGTGTAGGAGCGAGTTCGGCGCAGGACGATGAGGAAGACAATGAAGCGACTCCGATGAAAGCTCTCAATAACAACGGACGGATGGCCAGCACTTCTGCATCCGTCAAAATAACCCTGGTTTAAGGAAAAGCCACAACACACACGCACAACACGACGTACACACACATACACACACAACAGACGTACATTTATATATATATATATATATATACTGTATACTACCATGAGAAAATGTTAATCCCCCGCCTTCCAATTTTAATTTGAAGAACATCACAGCAGGCACATTGTCTTATTATGAACGCGCTTATTTGTTTGCCCTTGGTGTGTAAGAAAACGTTTTTCTTTTGTTTTTTTAAACATCATATCCATCCTCCCACCTGATGACACACGCACCTTATTGCACCATAACGATTTAATACGATTGTAAAAAAAAAAAATTCTAAAAAAAAAATTAAAATCGATAATACAAAACCAATGGATTTCGTTTTGTTCCAGTTGACACACACTCAGGGCTTTGCGTGTGAAGTTAACGCTCGCTTGTCGGTCGATAACGATGTCGTTTGTCTGACGGGCTCCTTCTCGTTCACGTTGTGCGTTTGACGTCGTTGACGTGCCAACAAACTGGACCGGAAGCCTTCGCCTCGGATGGAAGCCCTTAATGAATTAACACGATGGGCAGGTGCGCGGACAAACCTGGGACTAATCGCCGTCGTATCGGTGGTGGCAGCAGGTGATTCGCCAATCGAACTTGAATCAGGTGTGATCCTATAAAAATGGATCAAAGATTGAAACCTTTCGTAATAAAATGGCGGACATGTTTTTTTTTTTTTCACGTACTCCACTGGTCGTTGACAACAAGGGAAATCCCAGAAACTTTGATCTTTGCCAAAGTTTTCACCATCCTCGATCGTCTCCGGCAGAACGGCGCCCAGCGTTTCGGGCAACATGAGCCCAACGACAGCACCGATCAGGGCCAGCAATCCGAGAATGGTAAGTGGCAACATCGGACTAATTCGAGCCTATCAATCGCATTCAAATTTATAAACAATAGCTTTTTGAAAATGAAAAGAAGTTTTTTTTTTTTTTTACGAGATCAACGATGTAGGGTGAAACAATGGCCGCAACGTATCCAGCAATGTGAACGTAAGCCTATTCGAATTAAAAATGATTACAATAGCAAATGAAAGTGAAAGTCGGAGATCACTTACAATGCCCTGGGCACGAACGGACGTCGGTATCAGTTCGGCGCCATATTGCAAGCCGATGTTGAAAGTGATGTTGACGCAAAAACGGCCAATGATGGCCAAAACGGCCGTCGTAACAGCTTGATCTGCTCGAAAGAGAAATTTTCAAAAAAGAGTTTAAAAAAACCAAAATTGGCACGGCCATTTTCATACGTCTCGCTTACTATTGGGTACGGCCAAAGTGGCCAAACTGAAAATGGCCGCAAAGAGGAGAGATCCGAAGGCCAATGCTCGGCGACCCCAGCGGTCCAGGAAGAAAACCAGGACCAAATCGGCTGGAAGTTCCGTGACGGACGCCACGCTGAACGTCAGAAAGACGCTCAATCCTAAATTGGCCGTGTTGCGGGCGTGACCATCGTACACGACGGCAATCAAGGCCCAGAGCAACGTCAGCAGGATGGTGTTCCGTCTGAGCCGAGGCGTCCGGAGTAAATCGAGTACCGTTTGTGCGGGCTCGTTCGAGCTGGCCTGAATAGCCTCTTCAGTTGAAGTCTATGAATAGGGCCATTGTTGCCCCCCCAAATTTTACAAAACGTATGAATATGCAAATCAAGTAATGCGATTTTCATGATAAAAAGAGACATGGCAAAATAAGGAAATGCGGATGACGCACTTTGGAAATCGTTATCCTCCTTTTGTACCGTGTCAACCTTAATTCAGCTAAACAAAACGTGTGATCCTTGCCGTAAATATAAAAACAGCAATCGCAGTCACGTGACTTGCACAAAATTCTCAATCAGTAATGAATTCAGGTTTTTTTTTTTTTTTAATTCCTGACCGGATGATGGAAGAGGATCGATGTGAAGGAGTGAATCAATCACCTTGAGCTGTTTGTAGACACTCTCGTCGACCTGCTTCTTGTTGATGCGAGCGAAGGTCCTCAATATGGATATGGCCCGGTCCGCTTGCCCTTGAGATAGCAACCACCTGTCAAGAGAAGCACGAACGGTATATTTTTTTTTTTTTAGACTGTATTTTCGAAATGAACCAGCCAAAAAATCTCTTGCCAAATCTATTTTTTTTTTCGTCTACATTTGCGTTCCACATTTGTTTAATGTTATTGAGATATATTTTTTTTGGGCGCATGTGTGACGGATGGTCGAACCCTCCCCAGAGCGAAACGAGAAATGTAGGACATGAATTTCAATCGAACCTTGGCTATTTTCAACGTCATTCGGATAAGAATCTAAATTAAATTTCCTTAATTTTTCGATTGACATACTCCAAAAAGACTTAGGCCTTTTGACGAAGGCAAGTAATTGTTGTAAAAAAAAAAGAAAACTTAAAACAATGTTAAAATGTAGGCCATGCTCTGCCAAGTGAATGAAAAGCATTTTCACTTTTGGGGATATCGTTGAGCAATTCATTCCCCCACCCCCTTTTTTAAGGTGCGCTACACGTGCCATTTAAAACAAATCCGGAACACACTGTTTGAAAATTTCAAAGTATAATTTTACCTTGCACTTTCGGGAACGATCCAGTAAGCGATGACGACAGTGGCCATTGGAAGGGCTGTTGCCAAACTCAACATTCGCCAATCGCTGATGGCCCAAGCGATCCAGGGCAATAAGGTCGTACCAGCCGTGTAGAACAAGGCGATAGACAAATTAGCCACCAGAGTCCGGTAAGTGGGTCCCACGTATTCCAGCACTTTTACGTCATTAAATCATTAGCATATCGTGAAAGAATGTAATTATCGTGAGCGGTTAGATTTTCAAAACTCACCGAGAATGTACATGAGCGTGAACGCGTTGTCGAAGGCGATGCCCATCAGGAAACGGGAAAAGGCGAACAAGCCGAAACTGTTGGAGACGGCCGTTATGATGCCGGCCAATGCGCCGATCAAGTTGCACAAGATGAGGGCAGGAATGCGGCCGAAACGATCGGCGATGTAACCGAGGACGATGCCACCGATGATGCTCCCCAGAAAGAAGACGGCCTGTGCAAATGGAGCGTGACCGGTCTTGTCACACACCCAATTGTTCTTAATAAATAAAAAACATTTTTGAAAATTAAAGGACGATAATAAATAATAGGTTTGCCTATCTAAATTATAAATTGCGTTTTCGATTGATTGATAACTGTGAAACCGCTCAATTTCATATTGGGGGAAAGAAAGCCGAAGCCAAGTCAATTATGCAAATGATTTTAGACGGTGTGGGATGTAAAATAGACATGTCAGGATTTTCGAGAACGTTGTGAAACGGTAAAAAATAAAAAGATACCCTGCTGTTGTTTGTTCGTAGGGGAATGCGCAAATGTTTCAAAAATAAAGGAATGAACTAAAAACAGGCACGATTTTATCGTGTTCTTTTCCCCCAATTATTGAGAAATCGTGAGAACCAAACGTAAATTCCAAAACAAGAACACGATCACCGATTTTTGTTTTGGGATATGCTAATTTTCGGGACTGTCGGTGGCCATTGCAAACAGCCGTGAAAGAACCACTATATATAGTTCTTTTCCTCACGTTTTTACTCATCGCGTGCAAGTCGAACCGTGAAAGCGTTTACGTATGGCGATGAGGTAACAACGTCAAGGTGATCAACATTACGCAGTTATATGGAATAAACAATGAAGGAATAATCAGGATGACGTCATTTATAGTTTAAATAATTATGTCTAACGTTTCTTTTCTACTGACCTCTGTGACGGCTGAATGATAACGGATTTGTTCCAGGTCGTAATCCCATCCATATCGGCACGGGGTCGTCGGCCATGTCCCGTTCGGTACCAATCCCTCACGCAGGACTAAGTCATAATCGACATCGTACATCGTGCAACTATCGAAGGCGGGGGGTCCGCCCAACACGGTCTGCGTCACCAGTGGGATGCTAATTTCTCTCCTACGTGCATTAATTCAAATTGCAAATAGATCAAAGAGCCATTTCTTATTTACATGCAAAGTTGCCCGCATTGGATAGGTTGAGATGCAAATGATAACAACAACTAGTTTGATTTCTCATCGAAAAGCACGTTGCGCAAAACGGGGCAACCCATCCTAGAAATTCAGGCTAGATTTCGAAAAAGAAGAAGCGTGATTGCTTCAGGCTATTAATGCGGTCTACATGTAATCACCCAATGTTTCGTAACAGATTTTTCCCTTTTCTCTTTCCGCAAAGCAGCGGCAACATGTTGGAAATGAAGATTGAGCATCCCTCTCCCCTCGCATGACATTGAACTTAAAGTGCTGCACTCATTAGCCATTTGTTGGCGCAATCGACCTTGCCTTACCAATTCATTTCGCAAACGTATTTGCACAGCGTTCCCCCTCGTTAATTGTCCCCTCTTCGAATCACGTCAAAAAAGAAAAAGAGATTATCAATCTCGATTAAACCAATTTCCAAAAGGAAAACATCTTTTTTTTTTGCGCATGGCTTTCTCTTTTTTTTTTCGTGCAAACTTTTGGACGATTATCTTTTATCCCTATCAGCCGGATGTCCTTCTAAAATGACCTTTGTCTCAAAAACGATGATGGATTTTTCCAACGGCATTATTATTAACGCCGTTGGAAAAATTCTGAAAATGTTGAACTTTGACTTCGCCAAGGATAAACGGAAAATCTATTTGAAAATAGGCTTACTTTTGAGTCAGGTTGAGACCTGATTGATTGAGCTGCGGGACGTGACAGGTGTGAACGTCGATGAGCGTGATAAACACCTGGCTGAAGTAGGCAAAGGCCAGGAAAAAGCAGAACGGAGCAGTCAGAAAGAACAGGACGATTTGATATGTTCCAAACTCGCCGACGTGAGGCAGGACATCATCGAAATCTATCAGCTGATTGTTGTCTTCGTTCGATAAAGGCGCGTCGTTCGGATGATCGGCGATCTTCTTCAACGATCCCGACTGTTCGATGATGCGCAGCGCCGGCGGTGAGCTCACCGTCATTCCAATTTTCGAATGAGGTCGAATCTCTTTCGAACTTGAATTCGTTTCGTCTTCATCATTGACCCATGCTAAATTATCCACTCCACCGAAATGCAATTTATGATTCGCCATTATTTTGTTATGAAAAATAATACAAATAATCAAATTAAAATTAAATAATTAAAACAAAAGGAAAACAAAAATTGCGTCGTCGATGTGAAAGTTTTTCAAGTGCTGGAAAGTGACAGATTAATGGAATGCGATTGTCCACAATCTTTAACACTAACAGAAGGCATTCGGACGGCGCCACGCACGAGAAAGAAACACCTGCACTAGGAGCTTCTGTTTACAAACAGAGAGAGAGAGCCACACGATGTGTTATGATCTAGTTTCATCGGTCGACTAACGACTTCTACGACAGCCCCTCCGCCTTTCAATGAGAAATCCCTACCATGAAAAAAAAAAAAGGAAAGGAACTGGAAAAAAAATAAAAATAAGCAACCAAGTGCGAGCTTGCGCATAGGCCCTGCGGGAGAATTGGATGGCCCGTTGAGAGCGTGAAAGAAAAAGGAAAACCCTGAGAAGAAGGGGGGGGGGAGGGGAGAAATATTGTCGAGTTCTTATGATAACGCTGCCGTGCGTGAAACACCAGAAAACAAAACAGCAACGCCTTTTTCTTCACTTCAATTTCTAAAAATTGTTTTTAAAGAGCTGGAGAATCACGTTCATGGCCTCGTGAATTTCATTTTTTTTTTTTTAATTCAATGTCCCGACGTTTTATTTTTTTCGAAATGCGTCAGATGATGTACGTGTCGCTATACAAAGTTGCTGATGATCTTGCGTTTCATCCGGCATTTGTTCACGGCTCTGACGTCAATTGCAACGTCAGAGAAAAAATAGATGAATAAATAAGAGAATCAACTCGCCCCTCTTTTCTCAAACGGAACTGTCTCCTTAACACATTTTCAAATCTGCTTCTCCTTTCTGGGCATTTTTTCATGTACGATGGCGACATGCTGGAAATGTCAAAAGGCTTTACAAACCATTATTCTTGAAAAGAGTGCGATTCTTAGCACTTGGCCGCATTTCTTTCCTGTTCGTTTTCGGGAACGTGAATCATTATTTCGTGAAAAAAATGGGCCTATCAATAAGCGTCAACGCGATTGTCGTGACTCGAAATTCCAATCAACTTTTGCTGTCCTTGAAAAAGAAAAAGGCTCAGATTTCTTCAGCGCACTTAATAATTGACTTCCGCAAAAAATAGAACCTTGTCAAAGTGTTTCTTTTTTCGCTACCCAGAGCACTGTGAAAATTGCTTCTATTATATTCGAAGATCCCGCGGTCTTTCGTGAAAAACATTCAATGGCTTTTGTTCGTCTATAGCGCTTCGCTAGAGACAGATAGTAGATCAATATAACAACACATTTTTATTAATATCCCAAAATAGCGTGAGATTCTTCTTAAAAATAAACCAATTGTTCTTATTTTCATAAATAGAATATGTTCAACTATCAAAAGTGATGGCAGAAATGGAAGCTGTCCAGCACATCTGGAGCAAGGTCAAACGTATATCTAGACGTTACGTATGTATATCTGTACCCAATCACTTCATTTTTTTTTTAAGCCGAATTTTTGTAGTGTTGCTCACGCGATGTAATCAGTCACGCGTTTATTCATCATAGCTAAAGGTGAAATAAGAAAAAGAATTCCAGGGCGACCCGCGACATTGACGTATTTCGAATTAGCCGCCAGGAAAAAGAGCCGTTCGTTTGTTAATTTTTTTTTTATATACATCGGATGCAAAATGATTACATCTGTAATGCCACGTTCAGCTAATAGAATAAATGATTCCACGAACAATCTAGATTTGTTATCAATAGCCTTGATCCACTATAGTATTTTATTCTCCTAGGTTTTTACAGCTAGACAGAAGGGGAACAAGAGTTGCAAAACTCGCAATTATTTGCATACAAATTATAAACACATGTTTTCCCCACCTTCTTTTTTTTTTCCGAATGCGTCCGCACGAACATGTGTTGATGAATGGCTCCAACACGCCGGATGACTCCTTCCCCTCAAAATCATTCAACTATACAATATAAGATTCTCTCCCCTATTCAAACCCCTGTTTAAATGTAGGATTTTAGAAAGGGATGGCCCATTTTGGGTCCACAGGTACGTTTGGTTCAACAGCCCTCGAGTTAAAACGGACTTTTTGAGTAAGGTCATCTTTTTTTTATTGGTTCGTTGTCCTTTTAATCACATAGGTCATCGTGTACAGGTAAAATAACAACAACAAGAAAAAAGAGAAAGTTTTTTTTTATTTCTTTTTTTTTTTCGGCCTTCGTTGACACAACTTTCGTATGGACGTTATGGATTGAAAACAAGGCAGCATGGTTGGAGAAATTTGAAAAAAAAAAAAAAAAACTATTCGCATTTCATCAACAAAAAGGAAAGATTGTATAAAATTCATATCTGCAGGCTAATCATCCACACGTTGGTTTACACATTTTATTGCATATCGAGAACTCGTCACGATTGAATGTCGTCTTATGCCAACGCTCGTTGTATACACGAAGAGAAAGGAATTGCTTAACGTCACCAGACCTCGTTTCTTTCCGTTTATTACTTGTCTTGTTTTAAATGAAAGAATAACAATGTTCTTATTCCTTGAGTTATTTGTCTTAAGGTTCTTTTAAAAAGGCCACACCAAGAGGTGCATTGCTGGGCAATAACTCGTGAAGGTACGTATAAACAAATGGCTCGTGTAAATTCGGCTTTGAAATCTCTTGTTTTGAAAGTACCTTGTCGTCGTATGCAAAAAAATAAAAGTGAGCGTATCTTTTTCCAAAAAAAAAAAACAATGACAAAATAGATAAAAGGAAAAGGAAAAGGGATTTTATAGCTGGTTTTACTGATCCGAGACAGCCAAAAAAAAAAAACCCAACAACGCAAAATTGTGTTTGCGTTGTTGGTTTATTTTTTTCCATGATCGGAGAATTGCGACAGCTTCTTGAGGTTTCCCCCCCGTTCCACCACAAAATTCCCGGCATTTTGTAATTTTCCGCCGGCATTTATTGGGAAAAAGGGCGGAACCCCAATCTTCATTAGAATGGTAGAACACACGCATCCAGCAGTGGCTCTTTATGATGGCGTTTTATCGCTTCCTCGTACACACACATATCGATACGTAATATACAGAACGTATCAACAACTATATCAGTTGTTTTGTGGTCAAAAACGATTTCCCCATTCCTTTTCGTCAACCACATTTATTCGATAATAACAGAAAACTTTATACGATGTGGTTTGATTGTAAAAGTTTTATACGTCGTTCTTCTATGATGCATTTGAAAATAAACATTTTCTTTATATTATGAATGTGCGTGTACGGGGGTAATCATTTCTACGCCATCGGACAAATATTGTGTGGCCCTCAGCCGATGTCATCGTCCAAGAATCCCGGAAGAAAAAACAACATAATGGGCTTTGCCAAACGTGCAGATTTTTTAGGCGTAACCAAAAACATTAAGCCGAGAAGATCGTCCTTCTTGTGTACACGGTATACACTCATAATTGCATTATAATTTCAGGGACGGTTTGTTTTTGTTGCGAAATTTCAGTTTTGTTGTTATTACCAAAGCGGGAGGGGGAAGCCTGTCGTGAAACCAGACAAGTTTATGTTGCACGGACATTATTATACGTTTAATATGTCATGCGTGTAAGTATATATGACACTCACGAAACACGATATGGCTAACCGCACATCCCTAAAAATAGAGTCAAGACGTTTTTGAAATGTTTACAGTACGACATCAAAAGAATAGAATAAACAATTACGTTTTATTGGCCTCATTAACCTTGATTAATTTACAACGTGTCGTAACTCCTGTATATACGAGTGCGTGGGAGGTCCCATTTGCATGTGCTCGATGTGTATCGAACGTTCATTCAAATATTGAAAATATTTCCTGTTACAATCGTGAAACGTTGATCGATCACCGTGATATCATTTCGTTCTTTCCCAAATATGGTGATCACGACATGCTTGGGTGGAATTGATTGGCGCTTAGCAATCACAACGGTATATTAAACGATTTTTACATAAGTTACTTGATTTTTTTTTCTCTGTGGTTTCGATGTGTACGTTGAGTGAAAACAAGTTACACAAAGGCGACGTTGTGTAAAAGCGTTGCGAAACGCAAAGCTACTAGTTCAATTGTATAATCAGCCAAGCCATTCGTGAAAACATAGATTTGTTCTTTTTAAAAATAGGGCGGCTAAAAGTCCCCTTCTAATAGATGGCAATAATCATTTTTTGCCATTCAACTATTCATCAGTTCCAGAAAAAAATAACCAAGTGCGTGAAATTGTGACATTAGCACCGCTTCACGGATGCATTGAGTTACAAGGATGTCCTTTTTTTCATCGCACGATTGAACTAGTTGAAACAATAAAAACGTTGGGAGGACAAACAAGTCGTGTCTTTCGGGTGGAGTAAAATTCAAAAGGGATGACGATGACGTAACCATTTTCACGCAACTCACGAAATGCCACGCCATCTGGTATGAAAACAAAGAGATTCCGTAGTTTTCAAGGTAGTCCTAGCTAGAACAGGTGGCATTGATGATATCGCAATCAGATCCCCTATTTTCAGCACAAAATGGGAGGGAAAAAAATATATAATAATACGCCATAATTGCCAGTGCGGAACAAACGCCTTCGGCTATTTCCTTACCACTAGAAGTCTTTTTTTATTTTTATTATTGTTGTTAAAGGCAGTGCAAGTACAAGCGGGTTCAAGGCACTCTATGGAGCAGGAGCTGCCACAGTTTTCCTGCTAGGAAATTCAGTTCACGTTTCAACCACTGACGAGGTAGGTGTCCATCTAAATATTTGTTAGTTTAAAATATAGAAGAATGTGCTGGACACATTCCAGCAACTACAAAATTCTGAGGAACAGGACCAAGTATTACTGGACCTTGGCTGGATGCTTCCTCTTCACGTCGGCCATCGTGATTCTTTACGGATCTCGACAGGTAATGATAGAACTGTACCAACAACATCAACATTTGTCTGTCGAAGGATATCCGGAGACAATCGGATGTGGTTGCGACGGACTTGCCGGATCAACAAATGCCAGTCAAATCCATCAATCGACTTGTAGCTTAGAGGCTGACAGGCGAGGATTCAATCAATCAGTGGTTAGTTACACGTTGTTCGGTCAGCCGGATCAAGATGAACACGTCCGGAAACGTTACTTTGCTTCCATCGAAGCTAAAGCCATCCGCATCAAACATTATTATCCCGGCTGGATCATGCGGGTGTATCACAATCTATCCCGAGATGACGAGCTCAGGTACCTGTGCCCATTGCGTTGCAATGATGGGCATCCGCACGAGGTCGATCTCTGTCATGTCGACAGCATCCGCACGAAAGAAATCACGTCCGCTCTTATTCAAAGACTCAATCCTCGAATGTGGAGGTTTCTAGTGATGCTCGATCCAATGGTGGATCGTTTCATGTCACGTGATGTCGACAGTGAAATTATCCCGCGTGAAGTGGCGGCTGTCAAACAATGGCTACAATCGAATTACACGTTCCACGTCATGAGGGATCATCCCAGTCACGGTGGATTTATGTTAGCTGGACTTTGGGGCGCCAAGAACGTCCAGCGACGAGACCTCATCCAGCGGCTGGGTCGAGCCATGATCTGGACCAGCCAGAACGACGATTATCAAACAGATCAAAATCGATTGGATTTCTTTGTCTGGCCATTTGCCACCTTTGATGTGGTAGCGAATGTTCTTTATAACATTTCTTTTTAAACAACATCTATTCAATTATCTTGTTCCATTTGCAGATGGCTCACGATGCTTACTTTTGCAATCACTGGGCTCTCAAATTGGCCCATGTTGTGCCGAGTTTTCCGTTCCCTACACGCAGGATCGGTCATAATTTCACTGGGCTGGACGTCGTCCGGAAAGACATTGCCGATCACATCGTCACTTGTCCGTATGAATGCCGTCCAGTGGATCACAAAGACTGGCTTTTGTGTTGAGAAATACATTCTAAAGGTATATAATATAAAAATTTGTATTTGTTTAAGTCAGCAACATTTAATGGGGACGATAAAAAAATTGATAAAACTCTTGGGTTGGTATAATGAGTGATTTGATGAATAAAAAGGAATGGGTAGGTTAAAAACTGCTGAAAACTGGCAGGATTGCAGTTAATAAGAGGTAACGTTTAAGATGAGGCGATTTCCTTAGGTGGCTGAAGTTTGTGACTGGGGAAAGGATGAGAAAGGGATTTAAGAGCTGGAGAGGTTCCGATCGCCCTGAAAACGATCAGGATGGTGTCTGAGTCGAACGGGCAGCGCGAGAAAGCGCGACTGCAAGTTTCGGAGTTCTTGGCAGTCGAGCCGATGAACGCCGCGTACTGGAAGACTCCGCGTCCTTTGGCGACCTTGGGTCCGTCAGACGAAACAGCCAAAGGCTTACCACTTTAGACATTAAATCATTTTCGGTTAGTTTAACGCGGAAATCGATTTTGAAATCAATCACTTACTCGAACATTGATCGCAAAAGAACTTCTTCCGGCAGCAATTCGCTTTCAGCTCGTCGATGGAGCTCGCAGATCAGCCTGTATGCAAAGATGTTTATGGTAATATTATATTGCATATAAGACGTAAGTAAATCAACCTCGATCCGCATCCGAATTTATCAGCTTGGACGGCAGTGTCCAGGTAAGAGTCGATATCTTTCTCGTGATCTTTCTCTGTGTATTCGAGTAGTGCGAAATCGACCGTGTCCACAGATGCCTTTGCTTCCTTGTTCTCCTTAGTTTCGATAATCTTAAAAACAAATGTTTTAACATTGATTTCGCATTTTAATTTAATCCATATTAGTTTACTAACCACTGTCTCAATAGGCACAGCTTCCGATTCAGGAAGGGCGGCCGATTGCACTTGAGCAATTAAAACAGCAGCAATAAGGTAGACGACAAACATCTTGAACCGTTCACTATTTTCAAAAAAGAAAACATTAGTTAGTCTTACATCGTGGCTGTGCAATTATATTTTACCTGTGTGTCTATAGCTCTCAAATGAAAGGGAAAGCAAACGGAGCAGCTTGGACTGTTGGACGGGTGAGACTGTTGTGTTCACTTGGCAGGGCTGGCCTCTTTTATAGATCGGGGCTCACAGCGTATGAAAGGGAGAGAGAGAAAGACTGAAAGCGAAAAGGTAGTGTATATGGGAAGCACGTGATGAGGAAATAGTGTGTTATACAACGGCCGGCTTTCGCTCTCGTTGGCAGTGAATCGGAAACGTAAAAACAAATTTCACTCGTTGGCTATTACCTGTGAAACAAGATGCGGATGATGGTTTTCATTTAACTAACACGTAGTGCATAGGTGTTGTCGCTTGAGACTTCTGTATATAGAAATGGTTTAAAAAGGTAACAGTGCGAAATGCAAGAGGAAGGAAAAGAACGCAAACAGGAATGTACAAGAGAAAAAAAGGGCATACACGAGTTTTCTATATCGAAAACGTTAGTCTTTTTGCGTAGAGTCAATAAGCCCAAGCGATCGAAAGTCTCGAAAGAGAAAGTTCCTGTTCCCTCCAAGCATAGCGGTCAACTTTTTATCTCTTTCTTCAAAATGAAAATTGGATATGTACGCTTACCTTTCTTGCCGAGCATACCTTGTTTATTACCATAACATCTAATTAAAAATATCCAATGGCGTTCTTCAGTTTCAGAAATCCCACGAGTAGGCTCTACCCTGGCTTTCTTTAATTTTCATTTCTCAACTAAAGAGGGAAAATAGACTTTTAAAACTGAGATGGTCAGGCTCATTTCCCTCAAAGTCCTTGACCCACTCTGTGAAGAACGATGAAAATCGAGTTCGGCACTTTCTTCTCAACCTTCGTGGATGGCGTGTCTTCGTCTCGGACGAGCGGAACACTTTCGTTTTCACTTCGAGTTCAAAACACGCACGGCGTAGATAAAACCACTTCCCTGCTTCTTTTCCACATTAGGCCAATGTACACAAGATAATCTATAACGAGTAGATATCGATCGAAACATGTTTTCGCATACAGTAAAAACATATGCGTATTGCAAGGCTTTTCCTCTTTATCGTGGCCGTAAGTTTTGAATTGAAATTTTCTTTAAAGTGAAAGTTGTCAATTTGATTTCTCTTTCAACAATCAGCACGGCATACCAGATGATGCTGCAATTTTCTTGTGTAACTGCCTACAGTCTGCACGACGTCCATGTTGGTTTCTTTCAGCCACTTTGCTATGCAAAAATGGCTGTTTTTAACTGTTCAACAAAATTTATGCTTGAATATTCTTGCGTTCTAATCCACTTGTTGATTTCCTTTGTTATTTCCGCAAATTTCTGGGCGTAGATTTCAAGCTCACGGTTAACCCAAAGCCAACTTTCTAATGACCACATCTGTTTCTCGTGAAGGGCTTTCAAACATTTGGCACTTGTGCAGAGTTGCATGCATAGTTGATCAGTTCCCGTATTTTGTAAGCTTTTTCTTTGCCAGAGACGGAAAGGATTGATACCTGTCCGTACAAACCAATTTACCAACATCAGGCAAGATGGAGTGGGTGATGATATCAAGTGTTTGAGAAAAATCGTTACTCATGCGAAATATGTACGTGTAACAATCCCCGAATCAAAGAACATTATCTTATGGTTGCCGAAATTCGAAAAGAGTGCAGATGGCGAAAGTAGGGGTTCGCTAGATTGTCTGCCACGTTTAACTATTTCTACGACCCTCGTAACCGATGGCATATCTTAACTGATGGATCTTTTCTTGAACGATTAGTGGACATGACTTGTGTTGGCCAATAGAAAGACTTAGAGTGAACTAGGTGACCAAGGAAATTTGGCAGCTGTTGTTGGATCAACCCCATGTCGTAAACTGCTAATGGTTTTAGCTGAAAAATGATTTAGGTAGATTTTTAAGCACTTTTGTTACGGCCACACGAATGCCATTTACTAGATTGTAATCGCTTACTTGTGGGTCAGCCATTAACAGTTTTTACCGCGCAGCCTCTTTAGCATTTGTTTCATGTTGGATGTAATCGTCCACTGCTCTACTAGAGGGCTAATGGGTTTGTACTCTAAATTATTGCTGCGTGCCTGTATTATTGCTATTTGGCAACGTTGGATCAGTTTCCCGGCTAAACGAATAATGAATTGGCGACGGCATGTTGTTGATGGAAAATTTACCCAATAGTTTGGAATTACACCCCCTAATTCGAATTGGTGTAACATTTTGTGTATATGTAATCGAGGAGTAAATAACTGACGAGTATGAATCCGGCAGAAGTAGAATTCTTGGCCGAGAATCAGTCAATTCAGATCACACCAAACTTTAGTCACGATCGGCTATATCTAATCTGTGGGGAAGTTGGTCCATTTAGACCTGGTATACCAGTTCAAGTTCCATTATGGATGGCTCTAAATTTAAAGCAACGTCAGAAATGTCGACTAACGGCGCCTGAATGGATGACAGTCGAGACACTGACAAAGATCAAAGAAGACGAGGGTCAGTCAAAGACATTCACACCCATGCCTGACGAACATTACATGGTTACAACACAACTCATTCTTGGAGCTGCTCCTCATGACATAGCCAACACAGATGAGATTCGCATATTAGTCAAGGTATTGCTTTAAACCCTCTAAAGAATCTCAGTTGATTCACAATTATTATATTGTAGGACATTTGGGATATGAGAATTGCAAAGCTAAGGTCTTCGGTTGATGCTTTCCTGAAGATTGGTGGCTCTCTTGCTAAAGTTGACCACCTCACTGTGATGGAAATTAATACAGTTCGTCCATTTCTACCTCATGCTTTGGATCAATTATTCAGGCTAAGACAGGTATGGTTAACAATCAAACTCTAAAGTATGTATTCTCATCAACTTATGATTTTGCAGGAGAAAAACTCTGCCTACAACCAGACCCAATAAATTTGTTCAACAAGCATGTGAGTAACCTCATATCAACTATTAAATTTCTGTGTTGTCCTTACTGAGTTTCATTACTGTTATTGTGATGCATTTCGACTAGGGGTAGTGTTTACTTAACTCTTAAATTTAATTTGGCTTTTCATTGCTATTGTTGTCCTTTAGAAGGTATTTTAGATGTACTTTAACACACCATAACTCCACCAATGCACAAAGAATCCTCCCAGCCAGTAAAATCAGGAATCCTAATGAAAGCATAATGTGGTTCAAACTTGCCAATTGTCCCCTGATTTTTACATACCCGAAACTGGAATCCAAGAAGGCAAGAATGAGAGATGTGATGTAAAAACATTGCGGTCCCAACCAAACATCCAAATTGGTAGTACATGCAGACCTCCAACTGCAAGGATCCCATAAGGTGTTTTGAAACCTATTTGTTAATTATAGTTAATTACATGAAATCTGCTTCTTGGATATTTTTCCAATCCAGCACCTTTTGCCATAACTTTGTTCACATAGATTGGAGCATTTGCAAATGAATCTTTCCACAGTTGTTCTCGCCACCCTGCTCCATGACAGTGGTTGCACACATAGGTGATCCATTCCAGGTTTGCGACAAGCAACCCCCACTATGGGTATTCACAGTTACAAAACATCATTGTTGGTATCAATTTACACTGTAAAATTACCTTAAAATTTGACCAGATCATAGTCCTTCCAATATTATCTATTATTACATCCAGCTGTAAAGAATTAGTATAAATTAAAGGTAGTTTCTTTGATTTTTTAAATCATATCTTTTACCCATGCCCCAAATGCTGAACACTGATTTAATTTTCTTGCCGCATAACCATCAATTCCATCGCATGCAGCAAAAATTGCATAGAGGAGTACAGCTATCTCTGGAGATTCATCTTTTACGTGATGTGCTATGATGATGAGTATAAGTCTTGCGTAACCTGTTAGAAAAAAACGTTGATTTAGTATGTATGAAATTTTTCCCTTGCAATTCTTGTTGGTCTAGATTTACCGATTAGATTAGGTACATAAAATGGAATGGCAAGATTAGAATTGGAATGCGATCCCATAGCTTAAATTTTCTCCGATTCTCCGCAGAGAATTAAGCAGCTCGTTTTATTGTTGGATACACATTTAAGACTGACGTATTGCAACCGTTCCGTTAAACATTGAAATATTGGCTCGGCGATGATTTTGTTATTGTCTCTGTTTTACATAACTAATGCAAGATGGCTATCTTTTATTTTCAGATAATCACCGGGAGATGGCGACAAATAGCCCTGATCCCGCACAGATTCGGCGGTTAATTAGCCGCGTTCAAAAGCCTCTAGTCTTCCGTGGATTAATCGACTCGTGGCCTATGCTAAAGTTTTCTCAAAGCGAGTGGAATAATTTGTTTCATCAAATGGAATTAGAATGCCGAGTGGGTAGCAGAAATTCCCGAGGAGATCAACCTCAATGGGAAGGTAAATCTGACAATATCAAGTGCTCATACTCCGAGTTCATCAAGTGGTCCGAGAATTCTAGTTATGTGCGTAACCCGGAAATGAGTGATTTAGAAACGGACAAACATTTCCTTTATTATGGTTACAAATATATGAAGGACATTTTTAATTCGGAAGTTCTGCGAATGACGGAATGGAAAGCTTTCGGCTATCCCGAAAAAAATGGAGCTGAATCAACGTTCTGGATGGGTACAGCTGGTGCCCACACCCCGTGCCATTATGATACTTATGGATGTAACCTAGTGGCCCAGTTATCCGGCAGGAAGCGCTGGATTCTTTTTCCTCCCGAAGATACTGATTTCCTCAAGCCAACACGAGTACCATACGAAGAATCGAGTGTTTACAGCAGGATCAACTTTGAAAAATGGATTGGAACAATACCCGATATCGAGGGTACTCATCCTCACGTGGTAGACTTACTTCCTGGTGATGTCCTCTTCGTTCCGAGGCATTGGTGGCATCATGTGCGCAACGAAGAGTTGTCAATTAGCATCAACACCTGGCTGGAACTCACCAACGATGATCAGGAAGCCCGTCTTCATGAATCGCTGGTCAAGTTCTTTGTGGCGCATACCTCCCGTAATCTACCACCGAATCTGGTTTCCGAATTGCTTAATCCAAACGAAGTATACTTTTGCCCTAAATTTTCTAAATCCTTTATTGCCGGATATCGACTTATAATATTGTTTTTTAAATAAAACAGGAAGATATGGCGTATGCAGATCTGGATGAAATCCAAAACTTCGTTCAGTATTGTTTCAAAGCATTGAAGGATAACGAAACTGATAGCAAAAATGTTCCAGAAGATGTTGATGCTTTGCCAGACGAGCCGTGGATTCTTCCAGTTATTTGTAAAGAATCTTCCGAGCCTAAAGTAAAAAAGGCTCGCTCCGCTGATGCCCATTCAAAAATTGAAGCTCTCGACATTGTAAGAGCCTTCTGTCATCCGCGTGTTATTGAAACTGTCTCACAGATTCTCAAAAATGAATTCAAGACTTGAAAACATCGATCATCGAAGGTTATTTTTGTGTCACATTTGTTAGTTTAATTTCCGCAAGTTGTCCCTAGGAACTATTTCTTTTTTTTTTTCTTCTGATTCAACTTAGTAATAAAACGAATTGCCTCGCGTTTATGCCAGATTGGGGGCAGTTAACTTTCAAATTGTTGAGGGTTCATCGTATCTCTCCACAAGTATGAAATTAGCTTTAAAAATAGCGGAGAAAGTGAACATCAGTTTAAGTTTATTACCCATTGCATATTGATATAACATTTGTCCGATTTTTAATGAAACTGAAATACTGATAAAATACTTGTGCTCTAAAAAGACTAAGAAAAATGTATATCATGTATGCCAGAAGCACAAAAAATGCAATGTGTTTGCACCATCTTATAGTCGGTCATGTCCACATCGGCAATGTTTTTCTCGTTCAATAATGGCAGTATTCACCAAAGAACAATTCCGGGAATATACTTGTCAATCAGTGATTGGTAGTAAGGGGTGAGTGCCTTCACGTCGGGAATAGAATCGCTTTTGGTGTACAAGTCAAATTCACTGTATAAAATTATGAGAATTTACGATCTGTGACCGTATGTAATAAAGTGTTAAAAGTAGGTTAGGATTACTTGAACTCGCGGACCCATGGCAGCATTTGCAAGTCACGTTCAGAGCACAGGTGCATATAATCGCCTCCGGAGTGCCACGGGTAGAACGAGTGATACCTGACGATCATAAAGACATAAACGAAGTCGTGTGAAAAGCAATAACATGTGCACAATTTTCTCCTGTCATATAACGAGGAGAATCAAATTCAGAATTCCAATTCATCGCTTAGATTTGGATCTCGTCTACAACTTTCCAAACTTCCGGGGAGTATTTAAAGGCCCAGCGTGAGGCAGTAAGGAATCAATCACATCCAGAAGTCCTCATCAAACGAAACCAAGTAAGTTGGCTAACTCTTCTTTCAAATTCAACGTTTCCAAGATTATTTAATTTAAATCTTTTACAGGATGAAATTCTTCGCAACTGTTTTGGTTTTGGGATTGATCTTGGCTCTCAATCAAGCCGCTCCTCTTTCGGTGGAAGAAAGGCAATTTGACAGCATTGGACAGACAATCAGTACCATTGCTGGGATCCCTTCAAGCCTAGCCTCCATATTCACGCCGCCAGTTCTTCCGAGCTTCAGTGCATTACGCGCCATGATGAGCTCCTTCTTCAACTTTTTACCAAATCTAATTACGGATTTGTAAACGCAACTGCCGTACACACGCTGGGCGTCGCTTGTTTTTCTTTTCACATTTTCTTTAGATTTTTCCAACCGTATTTTCGAGAAAATAAACAATTAAAAGTAATTCATGTAACATACCTGACCATGTAGAGAGCTTCGTCCGGTAGCGTAGTGCCGTGATTCCGCAATACTCGGTACAGGTATTCGTCATGACCCCAAGACATGGTCACCTTATCCAGCCCACACTTGGGGAAATAAATGCCGTATTCGGTGTTGTAACGAGGATCGTTCAAGTCCGGGTTTTCATCAAAAGTGTTTGAACGGTAGACAATAGATGGGGCAAAAGCAGCACCACAAACGAAGGTGTCACCGACCACTGCCCACTGCGGCTCGTAAAACGCCATAACCTTGACAAAAAATCCAGCATTAAGACTGCTGTTGACAGGAAAATAACAGGTTAGTTACTAGATTACCTTGCCCAGATCATGGATTAGACCAGTCAAGTGAAACCAGTCACGGTCTGGATGAGATTCACGAATACGTTCAGCGGTCTGGAAGGCGTGAACAATGTTTGGTAGATCCGAGTCAGGATCAGATTCGTCTACTAGATTGTTGAGCCGTTCTAAAGCCTCCATAATTGTGGAGGAAAAGCGATCGAATTTGCACCATTCGTTCAGCTACAAAACGAATTATATTGTTAATTGGCATAAGTATTGGTAATAATTTATTGTTTACTTTGCCCTGGGCGAATTCCGTTGTTTGATATGTATGCATCAATTTGTAGGTGCGAAACACCCGTTCGTGAATACTGTCAATACCATCGTATTGGCGAAACGCCTCTATGGGTTTATTTGCGAAAATTGGCTCGGGTCGGATCATCCTGGAAATGTCCGTACATTCGACCTACAAAAACAAGTAATTAACTAATAGTTTCCTTTATCCTTTTAAGTCAAATAGAAAGTTCAAAGTGGAGTCAATGATACTCTTATTTGGCTAGGAGAAACTTCGGCGGCCATTCAACTGACCAGTTGAACCTTGCTATTGTGGCTGTGATAGGAACAATCATGTTTTTACGAAATGTTCCTCGAAATTGAAAAGCAAGTAGAAGATAAGTTGAAAGTTCAATAACAGATAAGCAACGGCTGAAGAATATTTTCTTGATTGAATAGTGAAAGCCCCCATGATATCTGAGAAAAACAATCCCCTCCCCAATTTCCAACCCCTGAAGACATGAACCCTCCCAACTCCCAAGATGGCGTCAAAACTTGCCAGTTCCAAGAAAAACGCGTAAATGGTTTTAACAACAAAATATTTAATGTCACTAAAAATTATCGTAGTGTGGATTTAAAAAAACAATACTATTTACTAACTCGTTCAAATTAATTAGACTAATTAAAAATACGCAAATTGCATGTCGTTGCATGGCAATGTCTCGATAAATCCGTATCGCGTCTCACACTGTTGGCCATGTGCTTCTAGCAAGAACAGCTCTTACTTAGATGGCACGTAAAACTTTAAAACCACGTTTTAGAATGTACAGTCTTGTAACAAAAGAAGAAAACATCTTTTTAATAACATACCTGATGTTTGGCAATGATTCTCATTTTGGCTCCTAGCTGGTATTTT
Source organism: Daphnia carinata (assembly GCF_022539665.2). Lineage (NCBI taxonomy): Eukaryota > Metazoa > Arthropoda > Branchiopoda > Diplostraca > Daphniidae > Daphnia > Daphnia carinata. Next base: position 4,421,164 of record NC_081338.1, read on the forward strand.
TCTTACGTCGTTCTAGTTCACTGTCTAGCGTTGCACTGAAATTCCACTCGCTGCTGCCCTCCAACGCTGCACCATCCTGGTTCATGGTGTTCTTCTTGCAAAGGTAATGATACTATCTGTAGATATGCGTACTGCTTATATGGCCATATGTTTTTCTCCTTTAAAAACAAAACACCAAATTTACCGATGAAATCGGCTTGTTTGCTATATTGGCCGTTGCAAAGAGAAAGTCTCTCGCAGATGATGCCCCCAGCTAAATACCTTCGTCCAAAACGAAACACGTCGTGCAACGATAAATTTGGCGGGCGCCGTATTTCCTACTTACGTCCTTGTTTTCTATCTTGTTATGTTATTTTGAACTTCCTTTTGAAAATCCTTAGGCAATTTATCTAGTTTTAGTTGCAAAAGCTTAACAAGTCTTTCTTAGGAATCCTAAATGTAACTTGATTTCTTATGGCAGGCAATGAAACGACGGCCTAACGAGGCAATGACATTAGAGAAGGGGATGCTCTAGAAGATTTAATACCTGGGTTCCAGGAAGTACGCCTAACACCCCAACTATAAAATTTCAGCACATTTGCACGCACCCTCTCGTCTTTCACGATGATACGTGGAACCATTACCCATAACCAGGTAATCTCAATTATGACGACATATAGGCCGTTTTCTGCGAAATTCGAATGTGAGTCTCTGACTCAAGGACACTCATCGGCCAATGGAAAATACGATTCGCGTGCAAGGAGTTTCGAGTACCCTACATAAATGGGTGCAAAGGTGAAAAGAGTTCATCAGTGTACTGACAACTTCGTCTCAGTGATCTCATATTTCTCAAGATGCCTTGGCCATCCTCCTCTCCTTCCAATGTCGTCGAAGTAGTGTTCTGCCGCACCAAGTGTGATAAAATGGCTGTTATTCATCAGGATTACTATTTCCATCACAACCGCAAATATAAGGTATGAGTTTTGTTTTACGATCCTTGTTAATCTCGTTTTTTAATTCAATATCTTTATTCATCAATATTTTTAACATCTAGGGAGGTGATTATTGGTGTTGCGCTCAACGTGGATGCAAAGTCCGTCTGATTAGCAGTCGCGTCGATCACGAGACCGGACGGATGGAATTCTCTCGTCGTAACAAAGCGATCCAGCATCTACATCCACCGAATGCACCAAATCTCATTGAAAAAGAGTTTCGTCGTCAGCTGGTCACGCAGTTTGATAGAGTTACAGCCAGTGAATCGGGTTCGCCACAACCAGCCACTGCTGCTTCAGTACGTTTAGTATACGATCAACTGCGTCGTCAGGCAATGGAACGTGGCGTACCAGAGCCTCTGATTCCCTCGTTTTGGAATGTACGTAGTACTATGTACCGAATTCGTCGCAAGCGGGAATTGCTCCATACTTCACCTAGTGAAGCATCTGATCCCGAAAGAAGAGGTACGTGATAGAATTTTGTATTGTAACAACCCATGTACTCATTCATATCTTTTTATTTTGTAGAGAATAATGGAGCTTCAGCTGGAGAAGGATCTGCTAGATCAGAACCAGAATCTCCAAACTCGTCCACTGAAGCATCGGCTAGCCCAATGCAAACGGAACCTTTATGTCTTGTCACTTGGAAGAATAATGCTCTTCCGGAGCCACAACATCAGTATCATCGTGATCTTGCTCGCCCGCATCCTTCCCCGATCCTGTTTCAAACTCTTCAGACGCCGGGCACATCCCCTCCTGTTCCGTCCATCTATCAACAGCCGTCGATGCAGTTTCAAACTACAAGTGCTATTACTCCAATCCCGCCAATCGATCCGAATATTCTACGCTACTCTAGTCATTTTTTGCCCAGCTTATTTGCTCCTATTGCTTCAGGACAGTCATCGGAAATATTGCAATATTACGCAGCCATGCATGGCGAATATTTGCGCTCGCTCATCGCTCTCAGCTGTTATCCTCCTGCTTAATCACCGTTAATTGCTTCGCTCTACTCCTTATTGACGCTCGCTAATGATAAAAAAATTGACGATGGACGTCTCGTTTGGAACATTTCAACATAATTGAATACAATCCGATCAACAGCACGTTGTCAAGGTGATGGCGTTTCTCGAAAAAAATGCATAAAGCTGCCCAGTAGCGGGACCGTGACGGACTATGCAGACATGACTGGGCTAAGGAATCGGTTCAACGAATCAGCCTCTGGTCTTCATCGTCTCCTCCGCTTTCTTGGTCTTGATTCTGCTATCGGATCTAGCAAATGGAAAACCAAACTTTGGGGCAGCATTGTTTTTTTGGTTATGTCTCAAGCTGGCCTGTACGTGTTCGTTATACGTTCTCTTGCTCATTTTAAAGGTTTCCTCGTCGAACTGTTTGCTACCATTACCTTGTTGGGTCGCCTCGCCCGCGTTGCCAGCGTCAGCATCATACACCTGGTTTTACTTCTAAAATTGGACCGATTTCTGGACTCATTTTGCAACCAACTAAATCTGGTTGATTTACAATTATGCCTGCCTAATTTGTCCGGAGTTCGTCGTTTCACCACCGCCGGAGTAGTTTGGACCCTTTTAGTGGTAATTTTTTTATAACCACAAAGAAAATCTAATATTCTTAAGAAATGAACCTGTTGATAGTGTAACAGTCATGCTATTTGCGCAACGTACGTGGAGCTTGTTGAAAGTGACAGAAAACATTCCATCTCTCTACTGGAAAGGCTGCAGCAATTCGTTCGTCTAGAGGGTTATATGATTATAGATGGTTCTATTGTGATCTTCTGCACTTGCGGAGAACTGTTGGTCATCTTTTATCGACAACTGGCTGAGGACGTAATTGTTCGTCCGTCTTCAAAAGAATTTTTCCGCTTCTCATCCATTTCAACTCAACTCTCGAGAGCTACTGCCTTTCTACGGACTCAGTTTTCTACCATCTTGTTGGTCAACTGCATTCATTCGTCCGTCTGTCTGCTTATTTTTTCTGATGCACTTATATCTGAACTTCGGAATCCTAAATTGAAGATTACTGCACTTTGGGATTTTGCCACTTTTTTTGGTTCCCTAGTTCGTTTATGGTTGGTATGCCATACTGCTGACAAGATTTGCAATGCCGTAACATATTGTGTTTATTTTAATGTCAACTAAACCAGTAATTTTGTTTTGTTTTCTTAGAATCAACGATGCATTCATAGCCTGAGACGTCTGAGAGATTTTGCCATATTGGATATTAACCCTTCGTATCAGCGCAGTCAGGTAGAATGTCACAAACAGCGATGTTTTTTATTTTTTATTTACCTCCCTTGTAATTACTAGATTACATTGGCGATAGTGGAAATTCCCAGGACGCTGCAAAATTTCAAGTTGTTTGGGGTGATCACGTTGTCAAAGGATTTCTTTCTTGGGGTATGATTTAATTAACTTTCTGTTTATTCTGCAAATTTTCGATTTTCTGATACATCACTTTTAACAGGTATTAGAGACAACGGCAGCTTACGCAATAATGTTAAAAGAATTAAACACTTAAAGGCTGGAAAACGTAGTCGTAAGTTTAATATTCAATGTGATTTTTTAAAAACTAATGCTTAATACTTTTTTAACTACTTGAAACTTGACTCTGCAAAAACAACGTTTTAAGGATTTTTCTATAGGAATTTCATGCGGCTTGGGCAGTCATCGGTAGTATTACAATATTACGCAGCCATGCATGGCGAATAGCGAATATTCGCGCTCGCTCATGGCTCTCAGCTGTTAACGTGTTAATCACCATTAATTGCTTCGCTCTCCTCTTTATTGACGCTCGCTAATGATCAAAAATTGACGATGGACGTCTCGTTTGGAACATTTCAACCTAATTGAATACAATCCGATCAACAGCACGTTGTCATGGTGATGGCATTTCTCGGAAAAATGCATAAAGCCCATTAGCGGGACTATGACGGATTATGCAGACATGACTGGGCTAAGGAATCGGTTCAACGGATCAGCCTCTGGTCTTCATCGTCTCCTCCGCTTTCTTGGTCTTGATTCTGCAACCGGATCTAGCAAATGGAAAACTAAACTTTGTGGCAGCATTGTTTTTTTGGTTATGTCTCAGGCTGGCCTGTACGTGTTCGTTATACGTTCACTTCCTCATTTTAAAGGTTTCCTCGTAAAATTGATTGCCAGCATTATCTTGTTCGACCGCTTTACCCGTTTCTTCAGCGTCTGCAGCATTCACCTAGTTTTACTTTTGAAATTGAACCGATTTCTGGACTCATTTTGCAACCAACTGAATCCGGTTGATATACAGTTGTGCCTTCCTAAGTTGTCCGGAGTTCGTCGTTTCGCCACCGCCGGAGTAGTTTGGACCCTTTTCGTGGTAATTAAAAAAAAAAATAATTCATAAAGTAAATCTTTTAAAAAGTAAATCTTTTCAAGTGTAACAGTCAAGCCATTTGCGCAACATACGTGGAGCTCGTGGAAAGTAACAGGAAACATTCTATCTCTCTACTTGAAAGACTACAGCAATTCATTCGTCTCGAGAGTTATATGATTTTAGATGTGTCTGTGGTAATCTTTTGCACCTGCGGGGAACTGTTGGTCATCTTTTATCGACAATTGGCTGAAGAAGTAATTGTTCGTCCGTCTTCAAAAGAATTTTTCCGCTTCTCATCCATTTCAACTCAACTATCGGGAGCTACTGCCTTTCTGCGGACTCAGTTTTCTACAGTTTTGTTGATCAACTGCATTCATTCGTCCGTCTGCCTTCTTCTGTTTTCTGATGCATTTATATCTGAACTTCGGAATCCTAACTTGAAGATTACTGCACTTTGGACCTCTATCACTTTGGTTGATTGCCTAGTTCGCTTATGGTTGATATGCCATACTGCCGACAAAATTTTCAATGCCGTAAAATATTGTGTTTATTTTAATTTCAAGTAAGCCAGTAATTATTTTTTTTTCTTAGAATCAACGATGCATTCGTAGCCTGAGATGTCTGAGAGACTGTACCATATTGGATATTAACCCTTCGTATCAGCGCAGTCAGGTAGAATGTCACAAACAGCGATCTCTTTTATTTTTTGTTTACCTCCATTGTACCCAATTATTAGATTACATTGGCGATAGTGGAAATTCCCAGGACGCTGCAACACTTCAAGTTGTTCGGGATGATCACGTTGTCAAAGCAACTCGTTCTTGGGGTATGATTTTAACAAACTTTCTGCTTATTTTGCATACTATCGATTTTTTGATTACTTTTAACAGGTATTGGAGACAACCGCAGCTTACATAATAATGTTAAACGAATTAAAAAGTTAGAAGTAGATGTAAGTTAAATGTTTTTTTTTAACTAATGCTTAATACTGTTTTACGTACTTGTAACTTGACACTGCAAAAACAACTTTTTAAGGATTTTTCTATAGGAATTTCAAGCGGGTTGGACTCCTTTTAATTGTCATGTCATATAGATATGGAATTATTTCGTGGCAAACGGAATTGTTATTAGCACACAATAGCCGACGTAGTATAATCTCGTGCTAAATATAAATATGGACATGTATTCACGTTGCTGTACATCCATAAAAATGTTGATAAAGCGTTTCATATCGCAGAGAAAAGATAAAACGGTGGGAGCGTGGATACGCCATTGGCATACAGACATACGCCTAATGCAAAAGTTTATATTTTCCTGCTGCTTCAGCTATTTTTTTAGTTGTATGGAGATCGTTGATTTAGTTTTTCCTCAGACCTGCTGCTGTTTGGTTGTTTCCTGAGGCAGCAGCCATTGTACGACGATGGGCAACAAATCAATCGCTTTGCTACTAGGTGCAACATCAGCAGTATTTTTTGTTTTTGGTATGTTTTGAAAAAAATTGTTTATTTAGCAGTTACATCTATTAACGTTGTATTTTATATGAATATATATGAAACAGGTGCTTTAATTGGAGTCTATGTCATTGAAGAAAATAAGAATGCTTTTGTTACGTTGGATGTCAAGCCTTTGCTAATTGATGAAATTTCAGCTGAGAAAATTAGTGCAAACCTCAAGTCAGAAACTATTGTTACATGTTTGACCCTAAAAATATCTTAAAGTAATGTTTTTGCATCAAATTTCCGCATACTCAGACACCTGACTAGTGTTCCACATGTTGCCGGAACGGAACAAGATTTGCTACAAGCGGAGTGGGTGCGGGATCGTTTCCTCGAATCCGGACTCGATGAGGCCCACACGGTGCCCTACGATGTGTTACTTTCTTATCCACGACATGGGGTGGTCAACACAGTGCAGCTGATTGATGAAAAGAATCAAGTTAATTTTACGACGGCCGGTCGCCAGCCTCCTCTCGGCACGCCACAGGATTCTTACGACAAAGTATTGCTGAATTTCAACGCATACTCGGGAAATGGCATCGCTGAAGTAATTGTTTCTACATAAAATATTTGTTTAAATAGTAAAGTAATTCATTTGATTCTTTCCACCTTACAGGACAACATTGTTTATGCTTATTACGGTCGAGACGTAGATTATGAAGAACTACAAAAACGTGGAGTTAACGTTACGGGACATATTGTCTTGGTGCGTTATGGCGCCATTTTCCGGGGATCGAAAGTTAGTATTATCTGAACAAATACCACGCCCAACTATAGTGATTTCTTTTAAGGATTATAAGATTTGCGATTACTTTATAGGTTGTGATTGCCGCCAAATGGGGTGCAATTGGAGTCATCTTATTCACCGATCCTATAGATAAGGCAATAGAAGGCCGAAATTTTACGTTTCCAGATAGCTGGTGGTTACCTGGCATGGGAGTCGAAAGCGGCTCTCTCTATGTAGTAGATGGTGATCCCTTAACCCCTGCTTATCCAGCGATAGGTAAAATAGACAAATTTTGAATGTCTGAAGTGGGATCGTTTATTAATCTGCTGTTATTAAAATGCAGAAAGTGCATTTCGTTTAAAAGAGGAAGAACAGGCCAACTTGCCAAGAATTCCCGTTCAACCAGTTGGTTATGATGAAGCTGAAATATTGCTCCGTAGCATATCGTGTGAGAATCCTGCCCCACAGGAATGGGCCGGTCTCCTCGATACGCGCTACTGCCTTGGTCCTAAGCCGCTCAACACCGGCTGGAAAGTCCGGATTAACGTCAGTACTACCAATGAAATGAGAAGAACATATAACACCATAGGAATCTTACGCGGATCAGTCGAAGGGGGTAAAATATTAATTACAGATGATTAAATTGTAAATGTTTTTAATTATTATTGTGTTAACTAGATCGCTACGTTTTGCTGGGAAACCACCGTGACGCTTGGACATTTGGTGCGTTAGATCCTTCTAGCGGAACAGCGTCTATGATTGAAGTCGTCCGCGCCCTTGGATACATCATGAAAAATAAAAGTATGCATCCCTTTTCAACGTGTCACACTTGAAATTACGTTATATTTGAAAACAGATTGGAGACCACGACGAACCATGGTGTTCTGCAGTTGGGGAGCAGAAGAATTCGGTTTGATTGGTTCCTATGAATGGACTCAGCAGTTTGCTAAAGTATTGAGCCAAAGGGCCGTGGCTTATCTGAACGTAGACGTGGCAGTCGGCGGTAATAAAGCAATTAAAATTGCGCAAACTCTTGCCATTTTCATAATTTTTTACGTTTTACCTTCAGGAAATCAAACCCTCCGCGGCTCAGCTTACCCTATGCTTAAAAATCTAGTGATTGAATCATCTAAGCTCGTTCCTAATCCTAACGCTGCTGAGATAGCTGCTGGTAGGACAACTGTCTTTGATACCTGGGCGAAAAATGCTCCAGACGCGAATAAGCCTGGCCAACCTGCGTAAGGAAAAACCGAATTACTATACTTCCCTTAAGCAAATACGTATTATAGCAGCATTCTTATTCCTTAAGGGTTGGTAACATGGGTGGTGGCAGTGATTTTGCCCCGTTTGCCTACGTCGTTGGAACACCTACCACAGATTTCGGCTATACCGTAAGACGAATATTAGGGCTTTCTTAATGTAAATTTTATACTTTCCATCTTTTGCTTAGGCCCCGTATTCCTACCCAACTTACCACACACTTTACGACAACTACCAATTAGCTAGTGAGATTGTGGATCGTGGTTTCGTACATCACCAAGCAGTAGCGAGAATGTGGGCAGTTGCAGCTGCTGAGCTCGCTGATGCTACAATTTTACCCTTTGATATAAAATCCTACGCAGCTTTCTTAAACGATTCGCTAAATGCACTAGAAGATAAATATGATGAGCAGCTTCAACAGAACAATGCAACTTTCAGTTCGAAACTAATTCTTTTGTAAACCTAATTCTTTCCAAACTTAAATTCATTTTTAACTTTTCAGAATACTTTCGTGCCTCCGTCGATTCCTTTAGCAAAGCTACCAAGGATTTTAAGGAGAAAACTTTGAATACCGTAAATCTAGAAAATCCATTAGAAGTTAGGCGCGTTAATGACAGACTTGCTCAGCTGGAACGCTTCTTCATCGACCCTAAAGGATTGCCTGACCGTCCTGAAACCAAGTTTGATACATAATATCTTGTTTGATAAGAACAATTTAACCTATTCAAATTTTTCTATCCAATAGCCATATCGTTTTCTCTGTTAGCGCTAACAACGCCTATGGATCTGACACGTTCGCCGGATTAGTAGACTTGCTCTTGGAAGTGGGCAATAAGACGGACGCCCAGGATCCAGTTACTTGGAATAAGATTCGCCAACATTTATCAGTTATTGCTTTCTTGATTGGCGAAGCTGCTCGTTCGCTAAGCGACAATTTATGGTAATATTTTTCTAATTCAAATTTGCGTTAGACGTAAAATTCTGGTACCAAATTGTGCCATTTCCCCCCCATAAGATTGGTCATATTTCTAATTCTTTATCTTGATTAAACTGTACCTGTTAACTAATGCTCATCATTTCGGAGAGTCTGTGGTTTAATTAGAGTACGGGATTTAATGTCGTTGCTGCCTTCGCCAAATGTGGTTGCGTTTTTGGCAGAGATACCAAACTTGAAGACGGAATAGAAACCTGAGTTAATGATGATGTGTCGCCATTCGCAAGTGGGTGCAAGCTCGGATTCCTGTTTAACGTTTAAATTGCAAATTCTTTGAGGTAGTATGCATTCAAACGACCTTAATTCGTCTCTATGATTACAAGGCGAACTCATTAACCCTGAAGCCGGAAGATGTGACTTCTACTTTCGTAATTCACAAGTTCAACTAACGCGTAGTTCGGCTTGATCGCCAACTGTGTATGGTTGACGGAATTTTGAAAGTTCGTCGCATTCTTTGTCACGTCTCCACGTATTGTTGACTTGTTGCTAATCGTACATCGGTTCGAAATTTCTTAATTGGGTATTTCCAAAACTAAAATTAAAGCTTATTAGGAAGGAGAGCACGCGCGAGCCTTAGCTGGTGGCGCGGCACGTGAGCTCGCACTTTTTAATGTACAACCTTGTCCAACCAATAGAAAATAAGCGCGATTCCAAGTTAAAAGGTCCCAATTTGGTGCAGTGCCTGACAGAATTATCAGAGATGTGGTCGAATCAAGACTTGTCGGAAACGAAAACGATGCTGGAGCCCAGCAAAAAATCGGAATATTGGATTGTGGGAATTGCTTTGATCATTTTCTTCACTTCAGGTACGCATATCATTCGTATTGCAATGTGATCATAACGCTGAATTTAATAATTCTTAATTTTATTTACTGTGAAATATTTCAAAAGGCATTTTGATTGGTCGATATGGAACCAGCCATGACAGCCAACATGTGGTGGATGTCAAGCAGTTGGTAATTGACCAGATATCTACAGATCAAATAAGCTCCAATCTAAGGTATAACTTTTAAATGATAATTATCCAGTAAAAAACAAGTTTTCAATTCTGATATTTTTCTTAACAGATATTTGACAACAACTCCTCATGTAGCTGGAACGGCTCAGGATTTGTTGCAAGCTGAATGGATGAGAGATCGTTTTCTCGAAGCGGGACTGGACGAAGCCAAAACGGTACCTTACGACGTTTTATTGTCGTATCCTCTGCCAGGAATAATGAATAAAGTTTCCCTGATCGACGACCGTGGCAGAATTAATTATACAACAGCTGGTCGTCAACCGCCCCTTGGATCTCCCGAAGAATATTCAGACGACATCATGCATAACTTTAACGCGTTCTCGGCTAGTGGTGTAGTTGAGGTTGCCTTATAGCATAACTTACATCACTTTTACTAGATTTTTTAAAAGAAGAATATCTGTTCATGCAGGGAAATGTTGTCTACGTTCATTACGGCCGCAAAAAGGATTACGAGTACTTACTGTCGCGAGGAATAAATGTGTCTGGTCACATTGCACTTGTTCGATTAGGAGCGATTTTTCGTGGATCCAAGGTAAAGGCATATTTTTTTTCTTAATCAATGGTAAACGTTAGAGTTTATTCCTTTTTCTTGCCAGGTGGAATTAGCTGAAAGATACGGTGCAATTGGAGCGATTCTATTTTCTGATCGAATTGAGAAAACGAGTCAAAATCGTAATTTTACCTATCCTGATAGCTGGTGGATGCCGGGCACTGGAGCCGAGTATGGTCACGTCGGCCGCTTTCGAGGCGGTGACCTGTTGACGCCCTACTATCCGGCTATTGGTAGCTAACTAGTACAATTATTATAATGCATATTTACTAAGGTACATATCTTTTCGTTGCCATGGTGTAGAAAGCGCTTTCAGAATCAATGAAGAAAATCACCCAGGTCTGCCTAAAATTCCTGTACTGGCGATAGGTTATGAAGAGGCCGAAGTAATTCTTAGGCACATCTCCCCCGAAAACCCTGCGCCCACGAAATGGAACGGCAAAATGGATGCACCCTATAATATTGGACCCAATCTTCGCAATCCTGGATGGAAAGTTAGGTTAGACGTCAGCATAGCTAATGAAAGGAGAACCACTTTCAATACAATAGGAATTTTAAAAGGATCAGTCGAAGATGGTATAATGTTTAAAATCCTCCAAAAATGCCGCGGTAATTATTATATACTTGAATAGATCGCTATGTCATATTGGGAAATCACCGCGATGCCTGGACATTTGGAGCATTGGACCCGTCAAGTGGCACGGCGTCTATGATTGAAATCGCAAGGGTTTTTGGAAACATAAAACGCGAACAAAGTTTGCCCACATCACGTATTAGATGTCATGTTTCTTTCTAACTTGGTTTATTCTGAACTGCAGATTGGCGACCACGTAGGACAATAGTGTTCTGTAGCTGGGGTGCTCATGAATATGGATTAGTTGGATCATATGAATGGACCCAGCAACACGCAAAAGTTCTTAACCAAAGAGCTGTGGCGTATCTTAACGTAGACACTGCCGTCAGTGGTAAGCAAGAATGCGTGGCATGTACACAGAACAGCCTTACTTGAACATTTTTGTTTTAATTCGTTTGACAATATAGGTAACCGCACTCTCTTTGGCAACGCTTTTCCCACCTTGAAGCATTTGTTGGTCGATACAGCTAAACTTATACCGAATCCAAATGTTAATGAAGTAAAGTTTGGTCGGGAAACAGTCTTCGATACATGGATAACGCAATCGCGAGATCGAGATGTTGTTGATCAACCATCGTAATAGTTAGAAATTAATATAAAATTATAATTGAAGTCATCGTTAAAATTTGATTTCAGGATAGGAAATCTTGGTGGTGGCAGCGATTTTGAAGGATTTTCTTACGTCGTCGGGATACCAGCAGTTGATTTTGGCTACATGGTATGCTATTAGCACAAGTTATAATTAATCTATTAATCTGAGTCCAATTTTTTTTTTGTAAAGACAAACGGTGCTTACCCGACCCGATATTCCTTGTACGATAGTTATCATTTGGCAAGCAACATTGTTGATAGAGGATTTGTTCACCATCAAGCTGTGGCACGAATGTGGGCTGTCATGGCTATTACGCTGTCTGATTCTACTATTCTGCCATTTGATGTTTTAGCTTACGCATCCTACCTGAATCAATCACTAAGTTTGCTGCAAAGTCGATACGGAGGCGTTTTACTTCAGAACGGCGTTTCGCTAAGTATAAGATACGAAACTCGTTGGTTAAATTACTGCACGAATTTTGAAATTTTGAAATTTTTTAGAACACGTACGAGTTTCCCTTGATCATTTCGTATTCGCTGTAAAGAATTTCAACGATAACGTACTGAAGAATGTTGATCATTCTGATAGTATGGCAGTGCGGCGAATCAACGATAAGCTCATGTATTTGGAACGCTTCTTCATTGACCCGAAAGGCTTACCTGAGCATCCTGAAACTAAGTTAGATTGGAAAATTCCAGGTCCAAAAAGGCATTGCGTTATAATGTTTTTACCGTTTATTACCTAGTCATATCGTATTCTCGACAAGCACCAGCGATTCCCATACGTTCAGCACTTTTGCCGGCCTTGTGGATCTGATCGTAAAAGTGGGAAATAATACAGAAGTAGACGACCCGGACACTTGGACCAAGATTCGTCATCATCTTTCTGTCATAGCGTTTTTAATTGGAGAGGCAGGCCGGTCACTCAACGGAGATTTTTAACTTCGGCGTGGTAATGCATTATAGTGTACATTAAATTTTACATTTTATTTGGTCATTTAATCAGAAAAGCCCCAGTGAATAAAAAATAAGACAAAAACTCCCAATGTAACTTGACCCTGTACATCTGACAAGAACTCAATATTTTTTTTCGTTGTTATGCAACGCCATCTGCTTTGAAATTCCTGAGGGTTTTAAGCTTTGAACTAGAAACAATTGCAGAATTAATAGGTAGTCAACAGGCGTACTATTCAAATGTGTTTCGTTTTCTTCGCGAAAATGAAAATATAAAATAATAAGTGAAGAATTCAACAGCTTAACTACTTGAGGGATGGAAAGAAAACACTTGAGCATGTTTTGATAATATGAAACAATTTATTGGTAAGTTTATTTTATTTAATTTGTGCATTTATCAACAGCAACCATCATCTGCTGAGCTCTGGCAAAACAAGTACATTTTTCATATGTAGTGCACAATGTGATTATGTTGTGTTGAACATGAAAGAGATTGCCTATAGACATTGAAAATTGTTCAACATTAAAAGCCAATTTTTCAGTTAAATTGGTCTTTTGGATATAGCTGGCCATTGTTTCGAGTTTTTATGTAAGTCATAGTTATAGAATCTTTCTATGTAAGCTTGTGTAATCTATTACAGTGAGTTTACAGTTCATCGTGATTGTATTGTAAGATGTCATGGACTACCATGCCCCAATTTGTAGAGAACTGTAACTCATAGCAATCAGAAAACACATGCTGAAGTGCAGCAAACTGTCTTTCCTCAACTTACTATTACCCCTAAGTAAATGTTGCCTGTGTATTATGTTCGAGTTCCACAATCACTTGATAAAACTTCTACTTGATGGACAAATTGCAAATGGTTTGAGTGGCAAACTATCAACGTCTCGAAGCAGTTTTTTTCGAGACGGCTTCATTCATGGCATGAAGCCCCTTTCTCCATGCTTCCCTTGATTCATCAGTGAAGCCCTTTCCTAACTCTTCTTCCAACACTCCCATAAGTGTCACTCCTAGAAGCTATTATCAAGATACCTTATTTGAACCACATCTGTTTATAAGAGTATAAAATACCGAAATATTGGTGTGCATACCTTGAGATCTTCGTGATGGTATTTTCCTTTGGCCTTAGCGATAAATGGACAATTTCTAGGGTTTTTACCGAGGTGCTCAATGTATGAATTAAGGCCGGAAACGCAGTTCTGTGCTTGAGCGAGAAAATCGTCATTGGTTGGTAGTTTTGCGTGATCTACTTCTGCAAATGCCGGGAACATTTTCTGGGCTTCAGGCTTTAATTCAAAGTACCTAGATTAATCGACATTTGGTAAGTTATTTCAGACTTTTACGATGATCCGTTCACTTTTTCCGATTTACCGTAGAAATGTTTTTGGACCAATGTTATCATTGTTTTTGGCAGTATTCCAAGTGGAACGGATGGTGGCCTCGTCTCTTTCGTTAAGGAAATTCTCCAGGATCCTTTGGCTCTCCGATTTTTTAGCTGCATCTCTGCCGCCCGATGAATTCGCCTGGTAATGACAGGTAGGTGCTTAGAACAATTGTGGGGATTTTCCATATGTGTACCAACTTTGTAGCCACGAGGACATTCTCCTTGCACCGAACGAAACTGCGGGGATACCACGAATAGTATAGCGAATAAATGGACAAACATGTCGTCGAATTGGGGAACGTGTTGAGCAAGTTTTCCCCACTTAGTACTCAAACTCGTTGGTCTGGGTTGTACAGATTGCTATGGGAGCTAGTGTAATCGAAAGCAGTTTTTGAAGCCATCCCGCTGATACAGCTGTGACACTTTCGTGTTCAACTACGCTTCTTTTTCTGTAGTGAAATGTGGTGTACGTGGTACAGGCTAAAGTTTCAGAGGCTGATAACTCAACCAAAGTCCAATCGATGCTGAGAATCCTTGTAGTGTAAGTTATATCTGAAGGCGGCGGATGCCTTATCCTAAAGGTCATCGAGATTACTCGAGAGGTCGCGTGCTCAGAAACCGAAGAAAAACCAGTTTTCTCTTTATCGTCTTTACTAGGTCATTTGCCCCGAACGAAAAGCACACAAGCAATGGGGGGGAAAAAATGTACGCAAAAATAATTAAATAGCAGTTGATTGAAGGATCAGGCAGGGCAGACAGTTAGCACCTCGTTAGGCGAAGACATAAATAAATCAATAAAAATCAAGCAAACGTAATCGGAATCATTATGTTGTACGCTGTTTGAAAAAGAATGAATCACAGAAATTGGGAACATAAGGTAAAGCACACCGAAATAAAGAAGGACGACTAGCAAATCCCGTGAGCTGTTTTTCATCGTAGAAGGTTGACAAAGGCCCGTAATTACATCTGCGTGTCCAAAGCATCGATTGAATCGACAGGAGAGCCGATCCGAGACTCTGGGGAGCCAAAACTTGACGCGGAATTACTAGCCCGATCGAGTAAATCCGCGTGATGTACGCACAGATCTAAAACACTGCCAGCAATACTTTGCTCATCTTCAGTTCCTGCACACATCAATAATCGTTCAAGTTTGCTTTTCTGGTTACTTGCTTGAATATTATTACCAGGCGATGACAAGAGATTCGTTTTAGCAATAGCCTCTAGCCACTGAGCGTTGTGCCAGCAGAAACGTTCGTTTTTAATGCGTTCTTCCCATTTGGCATCTGCTTCGGCGATTAACATCAGTCCTCTTTCGCACACTTTGCGCACTTCTAGATTTTGGTCGGTCATGAGGTCGAGAAATGAAGCTGGGATGTCTTCAAACTAACAAAATAATTTTTTTTGTGACCTTGTTTTCGTGATTAAAATATAGCGTGCGTATACTGACTTTGTTCACGATAATGAAGCGTATTTCGTCATGGCGCAGAAGACGATAGAAAACATGTAAAATCTGAAAAGTACAAGTAACATTAATACTACAGTTCAAGGAAAGTTAGCTTTGAGATTACTTGTAAGACAAATTCGTCGTCCTCCTGTTGCATTCTCAGTAAGTTCAACAATGTCGATACTAATCCCGATTCGATTAGTTGTAGGCTAGCTTCCGGAGCGGCTGCAATAGCGCGTAGCACCAGAACAGCTGAGAGCTGAACATCAAAGGGGCTAGAACCTAAATAAATCCAAGGGCGATAAAGCATTGCAAGTTGATCGTGAATTGGTTCAATCAATACCTGGTTGGAGATGTTGATCGATCCATCTCAAAAAGCTTTTTTCGTTAAATATTGTTTCCCACCCAGTCGGTAGCGAGAATTCTCCCAGATTAGCCAGCAATCCTAGAGCTTCAGACTGTAATAAATGAATAATTAAATTTATAAAACCGAATAAGGCAACGATCTTCTTCCCGTACATTGAAGTAGACGCCAGAAGATTTCAAAATGGCATCGACAAGCTTGTCCATTACGACGGGATTGCTCGACTGCGACGACATCGCGTGACCAGCTGCGTTGCGGAGCAGCTTTATCAGTACTGCATCTTGATTTACTATCGCCAAGTCCAAAAACAGGACAAAATATTTGCTCTGGGGACAAAAATATATAAATTCTGCTGTATAATACGTAATGTCCTAACATGTAGCGAATCGTACACTTACTTGAGATAACTCGCTGGCAAGTTTTGGAACATGGGCTAGGTTGACAGCAAGGGCAAGTGGAATGGACGGTAGGGGAATTTCTTTGCAGCGTAAAAGGTATTCCAAAACAAAGGAAAAGCATTCTGAGCGACTGATAAGGATCCGACCTCGGTCATCCAGACTAATCTGGTAGACTAAGGCCCATGCAATATTTCCTCCTTGAGAGTCGGTCAGCATCATTCGTATCAAAGAAGGCAACAATCCTAGTCTCCCTATACGAAGTCTTCATTTCAAGCTGATTTCAGTTATTTTTTTAAATCCAGCATTATATGATGGCAATTGACGTACCGTAGGACGGGATCAAAGGAAAGATTATACAAGACTCGAGCAGCAGAATCCTGGACTAAGCGGTGCGGTGAATCTACGAGAATGGCCGCTTTCTCAATCACTCCCAGTTGGGCCATTTCGTCTTTATTCTCGCCAAAGATTGATAACTTTTGCAGGAACGTCAACACCAAATAGTTTAGCTCTGCGTATTTTTTTTTTTGCGTGGAAATGTGGACTATGGAAAATCAGGGAATAATTGTTTACACGAAAACTTCGTTACCGTTAACACTGGAATGGATATGTTTGCGTTGAAGTGTTCGAATGAGCAAGGAAACTATTCCTTTCTTTCGCATTTTATCCTCCACGCTAGGGTCTTCCGACAAATGAAGCAACACGTAAAAGCAAGTACGGATGAGTAGAGTCTGTTGTAGGAGGGCCGTTTGAAATTTCCTGTGTAAACCTTCTACAAGTATAAAACATTAGAATTATAAATTTGTAGTTCACGCGCAAAACCTGAAGGTTTTTACCTTGTTCAAAATGTCCCAAATTCAGTTCGCTCTCCCACTGTTCGAACCTAAGAAATTCCCCGCGTACAATTTCCATCAGTAGCGAGCCAACTTTGAAGCGAGTGAGCATCGGGTGGAAAGAGGAAAACGAAGCGAAATAGAAAAATGTGAAGGCTATGTTAACAGCAAGGGCATAATGTTTTCTGCCATCTTCACGTAGTACACGATATAGAGCACCGATTAAAGCTTCGTTACGACTCAAATCTTGCAGGTTTTCATTGCGCTTTGCCAGCTGCAAGATGAGAGATGTTCCCCGTATTTTCCCTTCCAGCTCTTCGTACAGAAGTTCAATATAAGCTTCCAATTTCCCCATAGATGCCTGCTCATCCATTTGCTGGTTGATAATGTCAGCCATTTCATCATTTCTCATCATTTGACTACTTGTCATGGGTCTCAATTTCTCAGTCATATTTGCAGGCTTGTTGTCAGGTCTTGCTTGTAAGTAACTTAAAAGTTGTTGAACTTCGTTGAGTCTTGAACTGGGTATCAGTTTGCATTGATGGATCACTTCTTTAGCCAGACCATTTATGTCTGTAGAGGAATTCAAGCTTTGAACCTTTATCATCTTCTGAGCCTCCTAAGACAAACATTAAAACAAATGACAAAACTTATTATTTATTTGATTAGAAAGGTAATTGGTTTTTGGTTAATGCCATGTCACATTGAACGTCACATCACCCACAACATATCTGTGGTGTTTTTTACCACAATAAGAAAAACTTACTCTTTTTTCACCAGTTACTGGTTCTCCATCACTGGAGAGAAGCATAGCTTCTATTCGATAGAAAACAACAAGGGCCTTTTCGATTGGGTGTACATCGATGGAATCGAATTTAATTCGCCTTGATTTGCCCACAAGTGAAACAGACATCATGTAAGTTACAGTCCATAAAAGTGCTAAACTGAACTTGTTTACCTTTTGAGATATTGAGCATTATCCGAGTCGCACATTCGGCAGCTTCTAATGTTCCGCTTCCTTAACTATCTACCAATTACAAAAAATTGAGGTGTATGCAGATGTGGTCCCGCTTGTTTCTCCTGGATCAAACAAACATCTTTGTATCGAAAGTGGTCACCAGGCAACCACTCTGTAACAGTCGACTGCTCCTCTTCCCTTTCTGACACATCGATTCCGCGCATGTTGCTGCTGAAATTTTTTCGCCCCGAACTTAGTCGGGGTTCAATTGAATTATGTAATCGGGGCTGCAACCCCGATTGCAATCAAGCAATTTAGGCAAAAATATAATCGATTGAGTTTTTTACGCAATTGCCCCGATCAAAACCACAATTATACTTCGTTGACGCACCTACCCCGATTTTTATGCGGAAACCATAACAGCCGCCATCCCATAAAATGAATGGCGTCAGGGCAATAGGGGTAACCTCGTATTGGGCCCTGGCCTGCCCCAGTTGACGAAGTGGCCCCGAATGCTCACCCTCATTGGCAAATAGGTCCCCCAGTCGGCATGGGGTTCGATTTCTAATTAGAACTCGGTCACAATTACAAATTTATAAAGTAAAAAAAATATATTAGTGGCAATATTTGCAAGTCTGGCAGCAACCGCACGGCATGTACTCTTTTGGGCGAGTTACAAAAAGGACTCCAGGGTTTCCGACTTTTGGTTGCAGGTTTCCGACACTTGGACTCTGGAACCCGACGTTAGGACATCTGTCCACCGACGTTTGGACTACTGGTCCCCGACGTTTGGGCGCAACAGTAAATTGTTGCTGAAACCAACGAGCGCTACACTTTCCGACAAGATGACTCCCGTGCCATCGACATTAGGACTTTTTTTTTATTGATGATAAGTATTGTATACGTCAAACGGACTCCCGATCTAGCGACAAATGGACTCTCAATACAGGTACACGTTAATTGTTTTATTTCTATTACCTTATATTTTATACATACTTTTGCCAAGTAGGTAGGATATTTAATTAATTTCGTTACTATAGATGTGTTTTCCTATGATGTATCGGTTTATTAATTTTACTATTTGTATTACAGAAAAAAGGATGAATAAAATTATAAGAGTTTATGTGCTGATGCCAGAGGTAAATCTATCAAGTTTTTATTTACTTAAATTTACTAATCTTTTAGTTATTCAAGGCACTAAGGTATGATGTAGCAATTGAAACCATTCCTTATAATGTTGCTGCCATACGTCATCCAAGACATTGTAGAGTATACATCAACACTTAGTCTCTGTTATTAAGAAATGTGGAAATGGAGGATAAGGTAAGACCAAGGAAGAATTCCTGTTAAGCATATTAAATAATTAATGTACATAACCTTTTGTCACTCGCAGCACAAACTCATGATTCCATTGTTGACTCAAAGCCAACAGCCCCACTTGTCTCGAGGTCCCAATGTGCATATCCAGGGAAAGGTAATGCTAACAGCAATCTTTCAAATAATGTTATGAAATTAATGAATATATAATATTTCTATTAATAGCATGTTATACAGTACATACTTAAAAACCGTCTGGTAGTATTAATTGTCTAAGAGTTTGTAATTCCTTTTTTTTAGCGAAGGGGATATTAATCAACGTGCTGGTCGAGCTGGTCGTACCGGCCCGGGACATTGTTACCGACTCTATTCTTTTGACGTCTTTAATGACGAGTTTGAAAAATTTTCCTTGCCAGATATCGCGCGAAGGTATTATTATCATAGATTTGGCTACTGTCAAGGGAAGTATAACAAAGTTTTATTCCAGACCGATTGACGATTTAGTTCTACAAATGAAATCAATGGACATTGAAAAAGTTATCCACTTTCTGTTTCCGACGCCACCTGATATTTAGCAGTTATATGCAGCTGAGCGTCGGCTATTATTGCTAAATGCACTGGAACCGCCGCCACGCAGCGTAGGACTCAAACGTAAGATTCGTACTGTTTTTCAATTACATTTTAAAATATTGAAAATTCATTTTAGCATTTACAGAAAGCCAAGAATGGATGTCAAAAATCACTCCACTTGGCAGAGCCATGGCAGCTTATCCATTAGCACCGCGCTTTGCAAAGATGTTATTATTAAGCCAACAAAATGACCTACGTCAGCTGAGCATTACTCTGGTGGCTGCCCTATTAGTACAAGAACTTGTGCTGGATCAGCCAGCCGATTCTGTAGCAGGCGATACTCACAGAAGGTGGCTTGGTCAACGTCTATCCTGGGCTGGAACGGGACAGTCCCTACTTGTAGGAGACCCCATGGTACTCCTGCGTGCTGTTGGCGCCGCCGAGTACTCGGGTGATATTGAAGCGTTTTGTTCCACGAACGGGATACGTAGCAAAGCTCTTCGTGAAGTCCGAAAACTGCGGGTCTAGCTGACAAACGAAACGAACTTGAATTTACCATCGGGCACTGCATCGATTGTGGTTGACCCTCGCATGGCGCCCCCCTACTGAATTGCAAGCCAAACTTTTGCGTCAGATTCTGATGGCTGGACTTCCCGATCACGTGGCTAAGCGAATACCTCCAAATGAAATCAAGGAAACCGAAGACTGTAGAAAGTACAAATACGCTTATCGCTGCCCAGAAATGGAAGATCCTGTCTTCTTGAACCCATCGAGTATCTTGCGCTATTCGCACCCTGAATGGATCATTTATCAGGACATTTATGAACATGCCAACAAAATCTATTTGCGTGGTATTACGGCCATCAAACCCGAATGGCTGCCTATATTCAGTCCTACACAGTGCACCTTCTCTGCCCCCTTGGAGCTTCCTGCCCCTGGTTATGATTCAGACCAGGGCCGTGTAATGTGTCACATGAATGTTACATTTGGGAGAAGTGGTTGGCCTCTGCCTGTAATGGAGCTTGAATATCCAGCTGGTATCGACCGGTTCAAGTTTTTAGCCCAGTTTTTCCTTAATGGAGAGGTTTGTCGTCCTCTAGCAAAGTACGTATTGGCTCTAGTTTTGTTCATATTTTCCAGCCGTACTAAATAAGTAATTTTGTTATGTAGATACACGGCAGCTCTGCTGTCAACTCCATCAACAATGGTCAAGACATGGGTGAAACTCCAGCCCAAGACACAAGTGTTACTTCAACAACTGACAATTGGTAATCTCGATAGCTTAGATTCGCTTCTTGCCGCTTGGCAAAAAGATAAATTCTATCTCCTGGGGGCCTATAAAGCCTGGGTACCTGGATCACTTCATGAAGAAATCAATACCCTTTGGCCTCCTGTGTAATTGACTGTAAAATATATTGACCTCTTCATTGCGTAAGTAAACTTCTATCGTGAAATCCAAGTTCTTGAGTTTAGCGATAACTTAATATTTTAATCTCTCTTAGCATGAAAAGTTAGCAGGGTTTCCAATTGAAAATCATCTCATTTTTATTGAAAACACACCTAAAATCAACTACGGGAAGAATAATCTCTACTCTGCCTTGACGCGCTTTTCTTTTTTCTCCTTGATTGGATTTTTCTTGCATTCATTATAAATATTACGAAAAATCAATACATTTGCGTCTGAATGAAAGTCTCTTCGGTCTCTATGGCACTTCGGCATACAGTTTTTGGAAAAAAAGTTAACAACAACAAAACAAATAGACGAAGTTAGTTTTCCTAAACAATGTAATTCTTTGTTACAATAGTTAAATATACAATAATGAACGATCAATTGATTATTCTGGGTTTGTGACATGGCTTACGATTACAATTCAATATGAATAAAAACAATACCTGAAACTTACAGCATTTATCCTCTGTGGATTATCAGGAGATGCAATAATGCCATATGTGGCATTAGCTTTTAACTTTCCCCAATCGTGTCCAGTTGCAGCTCTCATTACAACACTGTCTTGTTCTACATAGGACTTCAGGTGCGCGAGACATGCTTTCGATTTCACGTAATTTTGCACTAATTCGTAAATAACACCTTGGTTTCGGTCAAACGCCATGTCCAAAAAGTAAACAATACAATTGCAAATGGGGCTAAACTAATAGTTTTATTAATACTTTTTTCTGTAATACAAATAGTACAATTTATAAACAGATACAGCATAGAAAAACATCTCTATAATAATAACATTAATTAAATATCCTACCTACTTGGCAAAAGTATGTATAAAATATAAGGTAATAGAAATAAAACAATCAACGTGTAACTGTATGGAGAGTCCATTTGTCGCTAGATCGGGAGTCCGTTTGACGTATACAATACTAATCATCAATAAAAAAAAAAGTCCTAATGTCGATGGCACGGGAGTCCTCTTGTCGGAAAGTGTAGCGCTCGTTGGGTTCAGCAACAATATATTGTTGCGCCCAAATGTCGGGGACCACTAGTCCAAACGTCGGTGAACAGATGTCCTTTCGTCGGGTACCAGATGTCCAAGTGTCGGAAACCTGCAACCAAAAGTCGGAAACCCTGGAGTCCTTTTTGTAACTCGCCCAAAAGACTCTGTCCCCAACCGCACATAGAGTACCAATCGCCGGCAAGTAGAAATTGAATGTTCTTCCCGCCATCGCACCAATTCCTCATTCTTCCGCTAGGCTTGGAAATCAAGGTTAAATGGCGTCCTACTGTAACTGTCGATACAATCTCTTCCAAGTTTGACGTTTCTGTTTCATTCGCTAGTTAATAATATTATAATTAAGTTTTCTTGTGGAAAATTATTGATATTTCCTATCGCTTAAATTTGAATATACCAAAGAGTCAACACTTCCTATTTTCATGAATCCGTGCCAGAAAGTTGTGTTTACTGAAATTGTTTTCTAGTGCAAATATCGCAATGCTGATGGCAGTTTGATACTCTTCGGCCTCGAATACTAAAAAAAAAAATGTTTGTTCCACCCAAGTGATTAAAGAAAATCAAACGCACATCAACATAAGAGGCATAAGGTGGTTGAAGTCCAACATCGGAGATCACAGCAACCTCAACATGTCACTTTCTCACACAACTCTGGTATGTTTCAGAAAAAATTTATTGTTGTCCACATGGACTGAAAAAAAATTTTAGACCAAAGATGAGTCTCCAGTAGCACCTGATTCCACAACAGCAGACCGCCTTATGTTTACTGAAGGTGAAGATATCCTTCTCCATGATGAAAATGGGCTATTCATTTTTGGAACAATTGTCCAAGTATTTCATTTGTCTTTACATTTTTTTAAGGGTTACTTTATTTTAAATATATTATTAGGTTCTCCTATTTGATGAAAAATGTCTTATCCAGTTTGGAGATGACACCGAAAGATGGGCTCACTTTCGTGATCTGAGAAAGATTAAAATCCAAGAAGAAGCACAAATTTCATGCACTTTGTGTAAAAGCATACAGTCTAGTGCTTGTAATCATATTTTATTGTGCCATTATTGCCGAAGAGGATACCACCAAAATTGTCATGAGGTATGAAGTTTGCCCATCATTGTCTGCATTGGCAATCATCATTGAAATTTATTTTGGTAGCCTCCATTACCAAGCCAGTTTGCAAATGGAGAAACCAATTGGATGTGCATGAGATGCTTGGAAAAAAGACAAATTAAAGAGAGAGACAAACTTGCCAATTCAAAACCAGTTGATATACCTAATAAAGGCAACAACAATAACAGCAGCTCTTCCAACTTGGTTCGCAAAAAACGAAATTTTCCTTACGACGTAAGAATCTGCATAGCTAATTAGAAAAAGTATGTGTGAAATCTTTTATTACGCTCATCCACATTTCTTTGTATCGCCAGTTGGCAAATCTTAGATGGGATGCAAATCACTACACAAATGCTGAGCAAAAGTACTGTTATTGCGGACAGTTTGGCGAATGGTTTAAAAGAATGCTCCAATGTTGTGGATGCTCGCAATGGTTCCACAGTGAATGTATATCTAACTTAAAGCAACCGCTATTATGTGGTGACAGGTAACCGTCTTCTTAAAAATTAGTTAGTAACAATCCTATCATCGTGTATTTGTTTCTTTCATGTTGCTTTCAGGTTTTTCCTCTTCTTATGTTCCGTATGTAATAACGGTGGTGAAGAGCGCCTAACGAGACTAAGCCAAGAAATGACGCTAGCTGACATGGCTCACATAGCATTATTTAATTTAACCATTGAAACGGCCAAGAAATACCATGATTTGGATACGAGCGTTTTACCTTTCATAGAAAACAACTGGAAATATTTCCAACCCTCCAGCGAAGTATACACCTCTTCTGGGTCAACCGTTATAAGAATATTTTTACATTTCTCTTATTATTCTCGTTTTAGTTATTAACATTGACAGGCAGTGAAAGACGGATCCGAATACTAGCAGCTTTCTGGCAGTTCAAAAACCGGTAATGTGTGAATGATGTGGTTATGAAACAATTAGTATAAACACCTTTTATCCCATCAGCTTTATGTGCGGAAGAGAACTAAAAAAGAAAAAGACTATGTGGGGATTACGTTTTCGGTTGCCCTCGCCGTTCCCGTCTGTATTAAGCCCACAGTCTCAACACATGCTGCAATTATGGACAAATCGCGACTTGATTTCTTCAGGACCGTCCATTGAGTGAGTCGTTTTTAAAAGCATTTTTACATCCAAATTAATTTAAAACGGTGTAATGCAGGAACGTTTTGCCAACATTGTCAGTTATGAAGAAGCAAGCGGAAGGTTTTCATAAAAACAAGAGAGCTCATTCGGCGCTTTCAGTACGTGGTGAAAGAGAAAAGATTTCGAATAAGCGGGTTAGACCATCTGATCCCGAACTTCAACGGAATTTGCGAGTGCGTCAACAGAGAGCCACATCTGAGGAGAGCATTTGTGAAGAGAGTTCTGATGACGTGAAATCACTGGTCATAGCGGGGAAAAAACAGAACAAGCGCAAACGAACTAATGGTGGTGGCGACGAAAATTCTAGCAGTATCTCGTCGTTTTCCGCTTCATTGGCCACTCCCATAGAAACGAGTAGTGATGAAACTTCTTCTAGAGGAACATTAGATATGTTTATACCGCCTCCACAAAATTTTGACGGCCTTAACAACCCGTTCTGTAACTTGACATCCTACAACCAGAACCTTCCACGAAGCTCTGGCTACCTTTTCGTGCGACCGTTGAAAACGCGCCTCAGTGAAAAGGATATCCGAATTACAAAGAATGGTGAGATTAAGCGTAAGAGATTTGTGCGGAAGTGGAAGCGATCTTCTCAACCTGATTTGGCTAGCGCCCTATTCAGCAGCGACGCATCCTTTCGATTCGCCAGTCCCCAAACACATGTTTACCAACCAACTCCCAAAGAATCTATTCTCAGCTATTTTGGCATAGAAGAGCGTGTATCTCGAGGTGAAAAATATACCGTGCATGCTCGTAGGGTGCTTTCGAAGGGAGCCCTACAGTATCTGATACATTGGGAAAGTGAAAATGTAACATGACCCAAATAGTGTGCACTGGTCAAACAATATAATGGACTGCAAAGTAGGCATTGTTTTCCTGACAGAAAAAAAAAAAAAACTATTTTCTCGCCAGCTTTAATGATAATAGACTCATTAACTTCGGAAAACCTTTTCCATCACTGGGTAAAACATTCCCATGAGAAATGAACCGAGGTCATAAATGCGTTATCAAAGATAATCTCGATCTCGAAAAGCAATCTTGATTTGATTTCTGCTAAACCGTGTCTGATGCACATTGCTACTTCTGTTTTCACTGCCTATTTTTATCCAGTCTCAATAAGCGTCTTGCCGTGATTG
Organism: Daphnia carinata; assembly: GCF_022539665.2. NCBI lineage: Eukaryota > Metazoa > Arthropoda > Branchiopoda > Diplostraca > Daphniidae > Daphnia > Daphnia carinata. The sequence goes on from NC_081338.1 coordinate 4,446,852, forward strand.
TAATCTGTGTTCCCATTCATGTTCGTCCCATTCTTGAGTTTTAGTTTCTGTCTTTTAACTTCTTATTATATTCTGTTTATTTTGTCACTTGCAGTTGTTTTAACACGAAAAAAGCTTTGTCGGGTGTTTTTCCGTAACAGTTACTCTATCTGTTGATAGGTACCAAAATACATGGATTTCGTTCAAAAGCTGACGAACCTCAAATTTGAGTGTTAATATTTTCCAAACAATGATTTCGCTAGCTACTCGAAAGATTTTAATGTGTTGCACTTGTAATATTGTGCTGTAGCACTATAGTGCTATACCGAACTGGCGCGCCAGCAATTCTGACTTCGAAAAGTCAGGCTTATTTTTTTGTCGGGCTTAGTTTCAATTTGATGCAAAATGTATTTCACTTGAAATTCTACAATTACGTGTATTACTCAAAATTGAACTCGGATTTCAGGAGAATTATTTTTTTTTTCTTGGCAAAGCAACTTTTTTTTTTAATATAGTGAACTCAATTATGACTTGGAAAAGTCAGGCTTATTTTATCAGTCGGGCTTATTTATTTGGGCTTAAAATTTTTTTCGGCAAAAATTAACACTCATTGGAATTGGTTGAATATCACAGGATATACTCAAAATTGAATGCTGATTCCGGTAAAATTGCTATTTTTTTTATGAAATTAATCGTTTTTGAAATACACCGAACATTTGACTCAATGCTAGCGCGCAGCAGCAGACATATTCGGTGAGCAAAGCGGATTGCCATAATACAATGCAGATATGGGTAGCATTACTCGTGGCGTTCGTTGCGGACTTTTAGAGAACCCTCTTATGTTATTCTACTCTTAGCTAACCCGCGGGTTGCGGCTCGATCACAGATGATCGGGCCGCACCGTAGTTGCAAAATATTTTAACGGTTAGTGGCAACCTTGTTTCCGTCATGCCAAAATAATATGATGGGGATGAACTCCTAAAATTTTCGTACGCCTCTTCCGCCCTTTCTTTTATGGACATGTGGGCGCCATTATGCTATGATAGGTTTCATTTTGTATTTGATTTTTCTACTTGAGTGTTTAGCTTTTCTTCGCATTTTCATTTCAATATTATCTTCATTTATTGTTCCTGAAAAAAAATTTTCTTCCAGGTTGGCTGAAGAAAATCTGATCCAACTTCTCTCGTTTCACGTGGAGCCATATGAAACTTGGAAACCTGCGTCTAAATCAGTGTAAACCACAGAGTTTGTATTGCCTGAGCCGTCAACGTTTGTTGGTCTTCACATGGAAAATTTCTTGCCTCAGCGTTAAGTATTATTTTCAATCACTGCATACAGTTTCATCAGCTAACCGTTTGTAGGTGTGTTCCTGATTACCAACCAGAACATTTATGTACGATACATTCTATGTTTGTGTTACTCTTCATGCAGTTCATGGTTAAAAGGATGTATTATTCTTTTGGTTTCCTAGATGTAAACTTACTGCTGATCTGAAAGCCATGAAATTATAAAACTAACAATTTTGGGATGCAATAGCAAGAATTCCTGATAAGGTAAAATTTTAAGATTAAATTATCTTGTGAAGAGTAATGAAGCATTCGAAATTGCAGATTATGGAAGATGAAAGTCTAAAACTGTTTCAAGATCAAATGGTCAAATGCTAGGTATCAGAAATTAACACCCCATCATGCTCTAAGGCTATAATGGCCCCGCAAGAAAAAAGGGAACACTTCACAACATGAAAAGGTTAGTATACTAGGCTGTTGTTACATTATGGGCGTTAACTTTATACTTGCTATATGATGAGGTAAAATGTTTATTTTAAATTTACGTTTTTTACGTTTATTCAGGGCTTACAAAAATTTTATGACACCGTCTTGCAAGCTATTCTCCGGCATGTAAACTTCGAAGTTACGCGATGCATTTTGCTTGCATCTGCAGGATTCGTAAAAGATCATTTCTTTGAATATATGATGCAATGGGCTTCTAAAAACGACAACCGTATGCTTATAGATAACAAATCAAAATTTCTTCTTATTCACGCTTCGTCAGGATTTAAACACTCTTTAAAAGGCTAGTTTGAAAAAGAAATGATACGCGGATAGTTGAGCTTAACTGTTGCCTGATTTACTAGAAGTTTTAGCTGATCCTGCTGTAACATCGCGTATGGCGGATACTAAAGCCATGGCTGAAGTAAAAAAGCTGGAAAACTTTTATGCAATTTTACAAACAGAGCCAAGCCGCGCCTTTTATGGTCTCAAGCACGTCTTGAAGGCTAACGAAGGCCAAGCAATTGATACCCTTTTGGTGTCTGATAATCTCTTCAGGTACTAAATAAAGGTAAAACCACCATCTTTTTTCCATGTAATTTATTTATATGGCATTCATGCACCAGGTCTCAAAGTGTAGAAGAACGTAAGACGTACGTTAAGCTGGTTGAAAGTGTTCGAGACAATGGAGGCACCACGCGCATTTTCTCCTCTCTCCATGTATCGGGTGAACGTAAGTTTGAATTTATGACTATATTAAGGAAGAGGAAATTTTATATTATTTACCCCTCAACAGAGTTGACGCAGCTAACCGGTGTGGCTGCGGTACTCAGGTTTCCCATGCCCGAGCTGGAAGAAGAACCGTTAGACAGTGATGAAGACTCATAACAAAGAAACTAAAACGAAGAATTCCTTGCCTTTTTCAAGTCCAGTTCAAAATATTTCCTGCTGAACTTAAGTTGGAGGTGTAAATAAAATAAGGAAGTCACTGCTAATCAGTCGATTCAATAGCCGAGAATGAAATCTTTTTATCTTTAAAGATTTGCCTACTAATGACGTACTTAAGTTAAACTTCAAGGTAGGGTAAAGGCTATCCTCAAACAGTATTTCCACTAGATGGCGCTGCAGATTCATCAGCCTCTAGCGTGTGAAATGGAACTATTGTTACTTTTTGTTGTCATGTGATTCTCATTGTTTACTTTGTTTTTACGTTGACAACGTGTATCTGAGTTTCCCTCGTCTGAACGGTATCGTTATTTCGGTTTTTTTTGTTGTTTTTACCTCCTCTAGACAAGTTGTACCTGAAAACTGAACTTTAAGAACTTTGAAAGGCGATGTTATGTTCATTTACTAAAGTTTGCGTTTGAAACTACGCAGATCTTTTTTAACTTGTGAAGGAGAACATAGTTCATTTTTTAAATTTTCGAAATTTTAACTTTCAGTACAACTTCCGGTTTGAAAATGCCTAATAACTCACTAACTATTGGTCTGAATGAAAAAAAGAACCACATTTTCGTAATCCTCGTGCAATTTGGGGTCGAATCCATGTGTCAGTAGGAAATACCCGAAAATCGTCAAAAATCGCAAATTTCCCTGAACTATAGTTCAGGGAAAATCGCGATTTTGGCCAAATTGGACTTTTCGCCAAAAACAGATCAAAATAGGTCAGACACACCTTAAATTTCACGAGAATCACGAAAATCGTATTAGTTTTGTTGTGGGCCCAGTATTTCTGGAGATATAGGCTACTTCCGGTCACTTCCGGTAATTTTTTTTTCAACTTTGCAAAAAGTAAAAAATGAACATTAATATTCCAAACATTTTAAGCATTTTTATCCCAAGTGTAGCTTCCACCCTTTAAACAGCGTTTTGTTTTTGTTGTTTAATTGTGGTTTTAACTTCTACCTAAAGTGGTTTTATAACAACCACGTCGAATTTGAATAACTCCTAAACCATAATTTCCAGGTAAAAACAAACTGAAGTTTCGACATCACCGTTGAATTGCGAGTTCAAATCATGTATTGTTATAGCAATATCTAGGTTTCAAACATTAATTTAAAAAAAAAGAAAAGTCGGGCTTATTTTTTTTTGTCGGGCTTATTTCAAAATCTGATGAAATTGAATTTCCGCTAGATGGCGGTGCAAGCTCATCAGCCGTAGTGTCAGAAATCAAACTATTTTGTGCTCGTAAAAGTTCGCTCAAATCAAATGGTGTGTCAAAAAGTGTTTTCCTTTATTGTGTTGATCAAGTGAAGCTTATCATTGGATTATTTTTTGTGTAACAGGTGTGGTGAACTATCAGCATATTTACTACTTCATTTTATCATCAACTATCCATCATTTTCTCATGCTCGTGAAGAGGTACTAGACACATATTTTCTAATAAGAATCCCATTGACATTCTTCTGCTGTTGAGAAGTAGCTCGTCAAACCAATATTGCAAAGGATGCTGGCATGGATGGATGCAAGGCAATCTTCATGTCATTTCGACTGAGCCTTTCAAATAGTGTGATTTTGAGTTGAAGAGTGAGGTATTAGACTCATATTTTGGCATTCAGTGTTTTAAATTGCCATGGTTCTGCTTTTATTTTTAGCCCGCAACTAAGACTGCAAAGAATGCTTGCCAAAAAAGATCATTCTTCGCCAACTCATCATTGTCTGTAAGTTGATGGGAAGTGCAGCATCTTCCTCACAACTGTGTTGAAACGATGGAAAACAACAAATTCAGCAGTATTCTCACTATTTCTACCTTGCCAGTCACCACACCTTGACGTGAACCTCAACACCACTATGCCTCAGTATTTTAAGTTTCCTTTTTCATTAGTATTACTTTTTTCAAACTTAATATCTTATTATAGGACTACCAAGCCTAAGTAAAAAAAGCCCTTCTTCACCTTGCCCGTCATCGTTTCGCCGTCGTCCCGTCATCATTTCGCCCGTCGTCCCGTCATGGATTCGCCCGTCGTCCCGTCATCGCTTCGCCCGTCGTCCCGTCATGGATTCGCCCGTCGTCCCGTCATCGCTTCGCCCGTCGTCCCGTCATCGCTTCGCCTGTCATCGCTTCGCCCGTCGCCGCCTCGTCTTCGCCTCGTGGTCTTCGTGGTATCGTTGTTATTTTATGTAATGTATAGTGTGCTAATTAAGAGGTTGGCTGCCACGCCCTTTTTTACTCCCCTTTTTTTTGTAGCTTGCTAGGGACGGGCCGCGCTGCTCTACTCCATGGTCTATGTGCCGTGGGGTGGAGCAGTCGCCACTGCCCAAAATTCGCCGTAAGGCAAAAGGCAACGCACCACAGGGCCTCCCTTTTCTCGATGTGTGGTGGAGACCAGGGATGTGCGTTTCCACAACGGTCTCCACTATTGCATCAGCCCGGACCATTGTGTCCCCCTCTATCGCCATCCATCAGATGGCGATGTAGCTATTGTAGTTTTAGTGGCGTGGCAGCCAACCTTTTAGTTGTATTGTGTATTGTATGTATGTTGTATATTGTATTGTCATGTAAAGTGGTGGAATAGTGGGTGGAAGGAGGGACAATAAAAACTTTTAACATTTATTTCACTTTTTATTTATTTATAAGTATTTTGCTGATAGCTGAGTTTGGATTTGAACCCAAGACTTTTGATATGCCAGTCCGACACTATACCATTAATCTACCATTGATGTTTTGAAATAAGTAGATAGTACTAAATAACCTTGTCTGCTGGGTATTACGTAGATAGGCATTCGAATTCCAATCTCTGTTAGTACGGATCGTTATGGGTGAACGGAACGACGTTGGCTTGGCGTATCAGTTGACTGAGGTTCGATTCCTCGGAAAGCCTAGAATACTCTAATATATAAGTAGATACACACGTGTTAGCTGTTTAAAAGTAAAAGTAAATTGCCAAATAAGATAATTGTTAAAGTGTGAACAGGGAAACACGCAGTCAATAAAAAATACAAATTTTGCAAAAAAGTTTGTTTAAAAAAAAATTTATTGTCAATTCTCTGCACATTAGAAATATTTTTGCAACTTTAAAAGGGCGCAATAGCCCTTTCAATAGTTGCCGTCAACCCAGGCAGGGGGAGACACTGCCTTGTTGACCCACCGGGGAGATTACCCGGTGATTGGCTAAGAGAAGCCGGAAGAAGAGCCGAAGATTTGGAACATTTTTACAGGAGCGATTAACCTTTAGTTCGGATTTGTGGGCATCCACGTCGCCCTCCGTGAACACATCATCGGACTAAGCGGAACCCCACGTCCCCTTTCCGGCCAGAGCCCTCCAAACCTCGGTATATGTTGTTTTTAAATATACCGTACAGTAGGGGCATGACCCCCTACGGGCTTATTAGAAATTTAGGGGAAACGGGGCCACAGAAAGAAGGGAGCCCAGATATGCACTTTAATTTATGGTAATAAATATGTTTACTGTTCGGGATGAATCAGCAATTAGCTGTGTCGTCTGGGTAGCGTTCTTTGAAAATTTAGCATCTCTTTTCGTTTTCTATTCTGAAACAGGGAAATGTAACTGCTTGACATCTTTTACGGATAGCTGCAAAATTTCATCATGAAACCTGGAATGACAGAGAAAATTCAGATCAAGGTAAAATGGGGCCACAGAAAAGATGAGAAACCTATCTTTGTGCTTCAATTTGAAAGATACAAATACCATAACATAGGAGATGTGGATTACATTTTCAATGTGAACGTAACCATGTCACTCACTTTGAACACACAATGAGTGAGGGCTTGACCAAAATATCCATATCCTTTTCACGATAGAGACAGTTTTCGATTGACAATATGTAAACCATCTCTATCGGCTTGGCATTTGGAACTTTCTTTTCTGTAACTAAAGATATTTTAGATAATTAACTCACCATTTCTCAACCGTCAACTAAATACCGAATTGTTTAGGAAGACGTCTTTCGCAGAGTGGTAGCTATTGAAAGAAAATCCATAATCTTTGGCAGCATCTTCAATTGCCGGTACGACAAAACACCCTTCATGAAAAGGGAAACAAGATCCAATTACTGCAACTGAATATCATCAGAGTTGCTTCAACTAAATATTCCTATTTTTGTCAATGAGGGAACAGTTCACTAAAGAAAATGTGAACATTTTTTCTCTTTGCATTACTGTTCTAGCTATAGCAAATAATCAAAGTTGTCTCACAGATTGGATGGGGAAATGGAAAAGGTTTGTTTCTAGATAACCCCACCAACCAGTACTGTCACACCACTGCCAATAAAGAGAAGGAAATTAAAAAGTTATTTAAAATTGAATAGATATTTTACCATCAGAATGATACAGCAACACATAGGTCTAGGAGATTCTTATTCTGCGAAAAATTTATCCCATTGTAGAGTAGGGCTTGGCTAAAAGGTAACGCGAATGCCATCACCTTAAATTAGAAAACTTCGATTACATGCCAGCTAACAAAAATGCTGCAAGCTTACATATGATGAACCTTGGATTTATGCTGCAGACGACCCACCAAACGGTATAGCCATCTATTGGTAAGGTATCCAGTTTTATTTCACTCAACGGCTCCCGATGTTCAAGAAGTTAGGGGCTTGAAAATAAGCACGACTAAAAAAATAAGCCCGACTTTTTCCAAACCAAAGTTGGCGCGACAGTATGGTACAGCACACTGGCGAAAAACAGTGCATCGTAATATTCAATATATAAAAAAAAACAGCTGCATTGCACGATGTAAATACCGCAATCCAGTCCCATGTTTTACAGTTGTCACTTTCCTAAAAAAAGGACATTCAGCCACCTATGGGGCGTTTTCTAAAGTTCAATTAAAAAAACGGACAATCCATCGAATTGAATACTGCTATCGCCATCTACCGGTCACGTTTCTAGTTAATTCTCTGCGTACACTGACCGAAAAAATTTTTAAGCCCGACTAAATAAACCCGACAAAATAAGCCCGACTTTCTGTTTTTTACGGTTTATTCAAAAAGTAGAAGCCTGATATAAAAATAAACCACATTTTCCTGATTAGCGATCAATTTCGAGTCGGAATAAAGTATTTTTAATGAAATCTAGGATTTGAAGAAAATTGGAAAAGTGAGAAGGCCTTCTTACTTTTTCAATTTTGGCAAAATTTTAGATTTCGCTTTAAATACATGGTTTCGATGCAGAATTGAACGGGCATCACGAATATGAGGATGGTTTTCTCGTGGCCCTCATAGTTTTTGAATAAACGTAAAAAACGGTAAAAGCTGGGTTAAAAAAATAAGCTGGGCTTATATTGTCGGGCTTAAAATTTTTTCCTATATAAAAATAATAGCATTAAATCTAGATAACTATAGATGATTCTGATTCAAAATTAACCAAGGAACACGAAAATGGAATTTGTTTTTACATGCTAGTCAAATAGTCGGTTAAAATTGACACCAGGAAATTATACTACCATAAAACTATGTATCTTACCAAATTTCTTGCTGATAGGTGATCCGTGGCTAGTATCAATTGTGTTACTTTGCCATTACAGTATTGTCCTTTGTTTGCAGTATTACTGGATATCTTTTGTACAACAGCTTTCTTTGGTGGTCTTCTATAGAGTAATATCTCGTATTGCAAAAAAAAAAATAGATATAATCAGTTTACATCTTTGTTGCAAAACACTGCAAATACTATATAACAATTCATCACCCCTGTGTGCCATCAAGCAGGACTTGAAATGTAACATGCCAAATATCACTAGGCAATATCCAGCTTGAGCTATGTTTCCCTAATATGAATGTCTAATCAAAATGAAATGCGTCACCAACACTTCGAAATACAAACAACGCCACTACAAAACGTTCAGATTTTGCGTGCAATCTTCCTCTCACTTTGGTAAATCTACTTGAGAAACTGTCAAACATTAGAAGATCGACATTCAATGCCGTGTTGCCACATTTGTTTTGTAGTTGTTATCCTTGGGGCCTGAACAATCGTGGATACGTAGGGAAAAAATCAACAACTAAAATAAAAAACATTAATTTATGTTTCTTTGACCAGGTTCAAATTCTGGTGCATGGTGGTGTCTATTTTTCCGTGTTTCCATGTATTCGAGGAAAGTTATTTACTAACTATGCATATCAGACCCATCGATATACACGCAATACTACTTTAGTTCTTTTCTCTTCGAGAAAGCAATGTCAAATAACATAACAAAATGACTTTTAAATTTGAATTAGTCAGTTTTTTTTTTCTTGACTCGACAAATTAATGATAAAACTATTTCAATATTTTGTTCTGGCGAATTCCCATGCCTTATTAAAAAAATTGTTCCAATTTTTGTTCCGCCCTGTCAAAGAAGTTTCACGGAATATTCTTGAAAGTTCTTTGTAACCAGCAGATACCCGTTCCTTATTTGGGTGGAAGTAAGTAGAGGCCTTGTAGGTCGATGTGGGAGATCTATGCTCAGGAGCGGAATAGGCAGGTGAGGAATGCAGCGGATTGGAGTCGGCCAGTTCAGTTGTTGCAGGGGTCTGGGACGAGGCAGTCACGGTGGGAGCGTTGTAGATCTTGTAATCTTCGTCGGAGCTAAAATGCATGTCTTCGGAAGACTTCGAAGGATGAAAAGCTCTGAAAGCAAGAGGTATGGGAGAGGCAACAACAGCGTAGCCAGAGTTCAATGGAACCCTGTAAGGAGCTTCATACTCAGGAGTTGTTACATTTGGAACCTCGTACTCTGAGACACGATGAAGAGCTTTTGTAGCTGGAGCACCGTGAACGTTAGTTTCACCTTCTCTTATCGATTTTAAGTCACCTAGGTATCTGAGGCCATATGCGGGAGCAATCGCATGCTTATAAGTTACACCAACATAAGCGGGTGCAATGAAGGGCGGATTACGAGATCGACTATAAGCGGGGTCATTTTCAATATTGTGTTCAGAATACTTCGCCTCTGTCTGATGAGTCCAATAGATTTTTGGTGCAGCAGTAGTGGGAGCCAAATTTCGTAGATCGACGATATCGGGACCCTTGTGCCCGAGTTCAGTGTAGTAAGGATTTTTGTGGTGGTGATGAACGGGAGCTTTGTAGTCCAACGTCCTCGACGTGGTTGCTGTTGGGGTGGGAGTAGTGGTAACAGGTACCTCGTAATGGTTTCGAATTGTGGTGGGATACACGTTGGTTCGAGCACTAGAGGTAAAAATCTCGTAATTTGGTGGTGGTGTGGTCGCAATGTGTGCAGGTGCCTTATAGGCTGAAGCTGGGTACGATGCTTCATTTTTGGAGTCGGGGTTTTTAGCCACTTCTTCGTACTGAATGTCAGCGACATACCCATTCTCATCAACCCTGTAATTGACGACCTGAACACGACCGTCTGGGAGAGGGACACGATAGGAACCGGTGGTCACTTTTCCGTGACGGCTTTCAGATCGAGAGTTACTGTTATGGGAAGACTGGTAGCTGTAGACTGGTTTCTTGGCCTAATTAAGAACATTCAAAATTAATTAAATTTAAATAAACTTTTTACAAAAAAGCAGATCATTAGGTAAACATATAACTCACATCTTCGCTATTTGTGTAAACTGAAATTTGATCGGCACCTCCAGGTGATGCTATGATTAGCAATACAAAGACAATCCAACATTGCAATTGTTTCTGCAAATAAGAGGGCATTAATTTAAGGTGGACGAACGTCCATCATCGAAGCACGAATGGCGTGTGAAGTTTTTTACCTTCATATCAAGAGTTTGTCGCAGGAATCTGAAAGTTAAAACACTGATACTAATTATTGTGTTCTTCTAGCTTTTATAGACTACCTCACGATAAAATCCCCAGCATGCGGGCAAGCTCTCCAACAAGCGACACTGATGGGGCGTACGCGACTAAAGAAAATCGGAATGATGGGCTCCAACTGAAAAAAAAAAGTGAAAGGTAAATTGATGCAGATCAACGTGTAAACCTCGAACAGGGACGCTTGAAGGTTTCTTCTGCTGATTTTTGCTAAGTATTGGGCTCTCTCAAATGGTAGGTTTAAAAAAGAGGGAAAAATTGCCTCTGGCAAGGAAGACTTTCATCCGTCCGTGTAACGACGGTTACTTTCCATTCTGTAAGACAATACATGACATTGAAAATGCAACGAATGCATCCACAAAAATTGTAAAGCATGAATATCGTAAGATTAGACATGTCAAATATCTGGCTGTTTGTTTCACGAACTCATTACATCGTACTCACGCTGCGTAGTTTATCTCGTGGGGCTGCAACGTCAGGTGAAACTGTTGGTTTATCACAGTTAAGATTTGTCAAACAACTTTTACTGCCTCAAAAAAAATTATAATTTTAAAATATCTACGACGCGTTTGGTAAAACATATTCTAAGGCAAAAATCGATTCAAATTTCTGATCTGACCTACCTGATTTACTTTGGTATGAAAGTGAAAGGTAGCAAGGTGATAGAACAAAACTTACCGAATTCGGGTCAAGTCATCGGGATGGGTGAGAGGATTTCTCGTGGCCTGTGGCATCAATGCCAACAGGTTAGATGAGATGAAACTCTACTATACGTGCCAGAAATGACCGAGATCACGAATCCTTGAAGACAAATCATGTCACGGAGCCACGAAAAGGATGATGGCGATGTTAGTTAATAACTTCTATGCGGAACCGGTTCCATGAGGCAATTGGAAGCCCAAAGAAGGTTCAACCTTAGCCGACCGTTATACTCCCAAACATGCCATACATAAAAAACCACTTACGGGGCCTCCTTTTGGTGATATTTAATAAATTTCGCTTTATTAATAAAGTATTTTGAAAACCAGCCATTGTAGATGGCTGAGGTGCTTGATTTAATCCTTTAAATAAGTTGCAAGCACGTCCACAAACACCGACTTCATTGACTTAATACATGATGTTCAAATAGCAACTGAACGATGCCAACTTTATCAGCTTTCCATGGTCGACGTTCTAAAGGACAATTGACAGAAAGGGAAATAGAGCGAAACAAAAATTTTTACTTATTCGTATTTATTTAGACCTTGTCCGATGAGAGTTTTTCGGAGAATTACTGCGTCGTATCCTTTTTTGGGCACTGACATCTTCGTGTTTATGCGACTTATCAGGTGATCTGCGTCGTTCTCGGTCATCACGCTTATTTCGACGATCTGATTGGTGACGATGACCACGATCATGTCGTTCTTCCCGACGATCACGATTATATCGGTCTTCTCGTTGATCACGTTCACCCCGCCGTCCTCGATTGTCAAAATCGCTCCTATCAGTCCGATGTTCTCGACGATCCATATCTTCCCGGTGCTCTCGGCGATCCTCCCTATCTTCCCGATGCTCTCGGCGCGATCCCGACCATCTCTATCTTCCCGATGTTCTCGACGATCCCGAACATCCCTATTTCCCCGATGTTCTTGACCGCCTCGATATTGGTCTCTTGGTTGAAAATCTCTTGGCCTTTGTTGGGGTGCATGTCTTTTGGCACGGTCGTCACTTGGCATTCGTTTAAATTGTTCTCTCTTAGGCTGCTGTTCTTTCGTCTTGTAGTCTTCCTTGTTGGGATCGAAGGCTTTACCGCCGACAAACTCTACTCCACGGCCTAGAATATATCAAGTTCGATAACTGTCCCAAGCATTCGAGACCTACAGAAAGATGTCCTACCTTGTCCTTTTCATTGTAATCTAGATACGGACTGCAAAAAATCTACGTGGATACGCCGGTCGCCGATCAGAACATTATCCATTTTAAAATAAGCGCTTCACAGGATTTCGGGTTATCAAACTCGATAAAAGCGTATTGTAGGGAATTTCCCGTTTGCCTATCACGAATAATTTCGCAACTGAAAAAATTCAAGAAAATTAGTTCTATATTCTTTGGGGAAACAACAGAGATTTAAATATTAGTTTACTTGACTATTTTGCCAAACCGACTGAAAATAATCATCAGATCATCATCTGTCGTCACAGGGTTCAGCTTACAAACGAAAAGCACATTCTCTGGAGGTGCTGCGTCAACAGAAGGCAAGTCACCGACCATTTCAAGAATAGTTGCTCGAGCTTTAGCTTCTTTTTCGGCAATAAGTTCTTCAATTTCTTCGGCGGTTTTGCCTTCCATGTCATTTATGTCTTCGTCAGCAGCAATGCGCCCACTCTAAAGGATATAGCTCATTAGCATTTGCGGCAATATCACATGACCTTTTTGGAATACATCAAGCATTTCTTTGGTAGGTTCTGGAGAATGGATCGGAATCTCAAGACCTGGTGGATCCGGGAACGGGTCGTCCAGAATAACTGTGTGTGTTATCCTATTCAAAGAAATAACTAAAAGAATACTTTTTCCCACCACACACACAATTCCTGAAATGCATACCTGATATCCTGATAGGGGACATGTTGTTCATCACAGATAGCTTCGTTAATGTTCAGCAAGGCATCATGGCCTTCCACGACTTCACCAAACACACAATGTTCCTTAGCCAAGAAAATCCAAATCATCACCTAGTGTGATAAAGAACTGGGAACCAAGCCTAAAAATATTTCGTAAGTAATTTTTAACTAAAGATCAATATAATTGGTGACAAATAATAGGCTAGTAAGCTCCATACATGTTATCACCAACATTCACCATAGAAAGCAAACCAGGTTTTGTATGCTTCAAAACAGGAAGTTGCTCAGCCTCATAGTACTTTGCTTGTTGTCCATAAAGAAGCCTTAAAAACGACATAGAATTTACAGCTATGAATTCCACCACATACTGGGAAAGTAAAAATACCCAAATATTGATTCACCTCCTCTTCCTGTCCCTGTAGGATCTCCAGTCTGACAAAGAAAGTTACGCTCAACATGATGAAACCTATTAAAGTTGTATCGTTTCATCTTGCAAAGCTTCAGGAAGTTTAGACATGCTGTTTGAATACAACACTGAGACAGTTAGAGCTGAAATCTCTAATTAATATTGAAGATATTCACTTACTTTTAGGCCTTTCTTTGACCAACAGATCAACTGTCAAATCACCTTTTGTGGTTTCTAAAATGACAGACATTTTCTGTTTTCAGCTGATAAAAAGAAGACAATTTTATTTCAAAGCAAGCCAGAAAGTTATTTGTCGGCTTTGGCGCTGCGTTTTTTGACGTACAGTTTATGCAATTGGACGAGCTCAGCGAGTTTTGATGTTGCCAGATCCTGATATTTCGCCATGTTGACTTCCTAAATTTGACGCCAGTGGCGCTAGGCGCGGTCAGGATTACAGTACCTGAGACCCGGCTACCACGGGAAGGTACTGGCGCGACATGTGTTTTCATTAACTTTTTTCAAGTTAGGTATTCGAAATGGAAACCTGAGACACGACCATTGATTTTGCAATCAAATTTTTTAAGTCGTCTTTAATATGTTGGTTTGTTTTTTGCATTCATCCTCAAATTAACAACCGTCTCATACAAATTCTGTGTCTCTCAGAACTGCAGGAAAATGTGAGTATACCTGGGAACAATTTACTCTTTTTTCTCCTAGAATATTTAAACCTCAACTTGTACGCTATGTAATGGAATCAATGGGTTCCCAGACAACTTTAATGTGAAAAGGTAAAAATAGATTTTTCCTTTTATCACAAGCAAGTGTAACAGGGTAAACCAGAATAGCAAATGGTCCTGAAAATGTTTGCTGTACAAACCATTTAAGTTGGAAAAACAGAGAGAAGATGCGTTTTCTGCAACAGATGCCGTTTCAGAAAATAGCAAGACGTAATACAATAGAATCAATTGGTAAAATTAACAGAATGTAGGAGAAAGCTCTCATGGCAAAACGCCTGCTGTGAAGAGAGCAACTGCTAATTACTTCACTTTGAAATCTTCGACAACTGAAAGAAAGAAAACAAAGACTAAAGAAAAGAAAAGGCGAAAAAGAAGTATAATAAAAGGGTCGGAACAGCAGTTTGAGGTTCCGTTATTAGCGCATGTCCTGCTGCCTCACTGAGTACCAGACACGTACTTAAACGCATAATTTTTAAAGAAGTAAAACCAAACTTTTCCATCTGTTGATGCTTTCACATTTCACCTCGTTGTGTGTCTGGATATAGAATAAACGAACGATCATTGGAATATGTGGGCTCAAAAAGCAGCCTGAAGTTGCCTATGCGGCTTTCCTTTTCCAATTCATCAACGGCAGATGCTAATTGCGTCATCGCGTGTTGCAACATGACCAAATTTTCTTATGACAAATGATAATTGCCATTTTGGAGTAATCTTCCAGTATATGTCAGCTAATCTCGTGGTTTCTCTTCAACCAATTTTTGAGAAAATACCTTGCAAAGTGTTCCGTGGAGAAAGCGTTTGTTTCTCCTACTGTCCGGCCGGCGGTGCTTCTTGGCCCCGAAGTCTCTGCAACCACAACAGTATGTCCATATAAGAGGCATTAAGTGTGTTGGTTGGCCCGGAAAATGCTCGATCTATAGATCCCTACGGCTAAAGTAAGACATTCTTCAAAGAGCCTTTTAGATACCTTCTTTCTCCATGTGAGCACCTCCTCTTTTCTTTTATCTCGCTTCACTCCCAAAGGCAAAAATGTGTATTCTGCACGGATTACTGGACAATCTCTCTCCAACGGTTTGGTATAAAAGGCCTCGGCGCTGTTTCCACTGTATCAGACATCAGTCGACACTTCCAGTCCACTCAACAACACAAGCACTAGAATGAACGTTTTAATCAAAGTAATTTCTCTCAATATAGTTAAGATTTTAATTTACCTTAATATATTTTGTTCTTTTTTTGCAGGCTCTTGCCCTCTTGGCTATGATCCTCGTTCCGGCTATCTCAGGCCGTGTCTTGAAAGGTTGGCCCGCTGCTTTGGATGACGACTTCCAGGACAGAGCGGATCTATCGGAAGCTCGCGTCGAAGGCCGTGGGGAAGCTAGAGAAGAACCTGTTGAAACTATGTTAAAACAGCTGGAAGGCCGCGATTTCACTCCGTCCAAAGAGGCATTTGGAAAGCAAGCTGAACTCCACGGAGTTGAAGCTACAAGCGGTGACCAAGGCTATTTCCAGAGCTTTGCTCCGAGAGAAATTGTGCTAGACGACAACCAGAGCATCGAGTCGCGATTCAACTTTCCGGACTTCCCAAAGTGAGTCACTACTTGTAAAAAAAGAAAAAAACATACGGTATTAACTAGGTTAAAACTGTAAAATAGTTTAAGATGTTCTTAATACTCGTTTTATGGTTCTCACGATGACCCATTGATATTTCTGGAAATAGGATGGACTTCCCTTTTGACGCACCCTTCGGTGGTGAACGCCAACAACAACAATAAACATTTGTGTTAAAGAGAGAAACAAATGAGACCGCAGCCGGCTAGAATGGCCTTGCCCAATCTATCGTACCCAAATTACGGACACGTTTATTTTTATTTTTTCTTTAAACTTTGTTTAATGGCATCCTCTAAATGTTTGCCTAGAGGAAAAAACATTAAGAAAATTAACTACTCTGCTCTTTCGATGTCATAAAGGAGCTGGTTCTCTAAGAAACAATATAAAATTTAAACAAAATACCAATTGTGAATTTAATGTTGTAACTATATACGCTACGATGACGTTCTCCCATACGTACTCCTGCCTTTCTTCGAAACAATCGTAGTTACCCATCGTTTGTATTTCTTGAACGAATCCGTGAGTGTATTTTCAAACTAAAAGAGGAAAAAACCAAAAGAAAAATTTTTAGAATGGGATAAATTTTAGGGCCATGAGGTTACATCATTTCCCGAAGTGTGTACATTTCTCGGTCAAAACAATTAAAAGTTTACGCACGAACAACGTTTAATAATAAATGGCTAATCGCTCATCTATGCACACATCACCATGGAGAGACGGTACCACTTATTTTGAAAAGTGGGATTATCATATGAAAAATTTCCTAGCCGAATTCGGAAGGTTGGAAAACGGATAACAAACTAAGAGGCCTACAATGAAAATGCTGCGACCAGCTTCTTCTAGGATAACACTAACGGAATGTACTTAAAGGGATGGCTCGATTTGGGACGACAAACGTCTACGTCGACTAGTTTGGAATGAAAAAACAAAATTCTCTGTTGGGGGTTTCACGAAATGGCCAACACGGAGACGGTATCATAGCAAAGGGGTCAAGATGACCGTGGAACACGCCATCTTTCACTTGAGGGAAAGATACAGTGGATAGGGCACCTTGACAGAACATGAAACTTTTCAAAGCTGATTCTGAGTAGGGAGTTCCATCACCAGTATTTCTCGCGGGCCAGGGAAAATTCTCTGAGTAAAACAAAGTCTTAATGTAACCCAAAGTCCCCCGTTTCTAGTAGAAGTCGTTACCGTTAGCTGTTTTACGCATGCCATTGTCATGTCACTCAAATAACCTCTAGAAAAAAAAGGGTAGGATGGCGATCGCGTCTTATAGAGATTGGGGTTTTTAAAAGTAACAAAAATATTTTAAGAAGGAGACGACGACTCGGAACGACTAGATGGATATTGGGGGCAATAAAAATATTAATAGCACCATGACACACAGTCTAATATGTTTTTTCCAGGACGGAACCTGCATGGCGTTCTACGAGTCACGTTTAGTTAGTGTTTTGTTTTATTGTGGATGAGTAGGCCAAGCCATGATGATTTTCCGGAACGGCACAAACAAACCACGGCCGGGAGCGCTGAAACGGAACAAACGTGTTACAGTTATGACAACAAAAAACGTTGCACAAAAATATATAAATAAACATACCATCGGAAATAGCGATGACCCTGGAATGTTCCGTCGCCGCCCAATCCGACTTGGTCGATCTCGATGCCCACTATATCTTCGGTGATGCCGGGCAGTTTCCCACGATACCAGACGACACCGGTGACGACCAAATGACCGCCATGGAGGGCCTTGACTCGCCCGCCGAGAAACAGGCTAGAAATGGCCGATGGCACATAAGGACCGTTCTCAATGTCTCCTTTTTAAAGGGAGAAAAGAAGAAGCGTTCAACCCTCAGGTGGCACAAAAAAGGAAAACTGGATGAAAACTAACCTGTAAGAGAAGAGCGACGACCAGGCGTGAAATTGTGAGGACGTTGCTCCATATTGGTCAACGAATGTCTTTTGTTCGAGTTGGCAATATCAGTGTTTATAGATAGTGGCAAAGTTCGGCGTGAGTTTGAGTTACTGACTTCCCCTGCGGAATGGTTCTGTTTCTGCAAATTCGGCATACTTTGGGTTGCTTTTGATGGTAGTAAATCTATAAAAGAATTTCAAATGTATGTTAGCATGTCTATGATGTTTTGACGACACAGAACTACAGAAATGATTAACAACCGTGAAAAGAGACACTTTGCTTGAATTTGGACCGTAAATTTTTGTACGGAGTGCTGCTCGTGAAGAATTTTGGTTCTGTGCGTTCTTGGTAGTTGAGTGAGAGACATGAGTCCAATTCAGATAAATCACGTTCAGAGTGAGTCAATGTGGCCCAGCTACCGCTGTGAGAATGAAAAATTTGACTTTGCTGGGGCATGTCTTTCATATCCTCCAGATCTTCCTCATTATCATTAAAACCACCAGGATTATCCTCATGGCTGAGAAATCGGACCCTTCCTCCTAGATGCTTTTGATTTTCTTTTAACCAGTGATCGTCACTACTCAGATTGAATTCACTTTGTGAGAAATCAGGAGCTTGGCTCGTGAGACCAAGATCAGAGAGCAAGAGATTGTCCACCTGATGTTTGCCAATACTATGGTTGCCTACATCCAGCCTATTAGTGAATTTTGATTTGTATGTTTTCTTTTGTTGGGGCTGGCGTATGATTGGAGGGGCTACAATTGCCTCTGATGAGATGCATAGAGAAGCCAAATCACTTCTTTCTACTCTCTGATAGCGCTTTCCATTTGATTTCCCATCAAGATCCAGGCTAAGATCCGAATTCCATCTTCGAGGTAGAAGCTCACAAGTCTGTGTTTCCGTATCTGTCAAAGTAACACCACAAGGTGTAACTCTCTGTTGAAGAATGTTTTCTTTTTCCATTTTCCTTAAAAGCACGACGAGCTTGGCCCGAAAGTCGCCTTGAAGGGAATTCAGTTCAAGCACTTGCCGTTTGCATTGGTCTAGTTGGTCACGCAGATGTGCAATCGTCGATCGTAATTGAGTATTGACACTAGAATTGGTACATTGTGCCTCCATTTACAGCTGAAATCATCGTTCGAAAACGCAAACAAAATCAAACAGGAAGAAAGAAACACCAGAAGCAGTTTTGTTGTTCTTGCCACGTAACTAGGTTGACTTTCGATAAAACCAGAAGAGACTCGAAGGAACTGTCTCAAGTTTACGCAACATAAAACACGAACATAAATAATCAAGGCCAACTATAACTAACCGAATGTTTTTTACCCGATTCAGTGGTTGCTGAACCCTTCCGTTTGGGAGCAGCACCGATGGAAGGCGTGTCTTCTGTCTTAAATTTTTAGTGGGTGATGATGATGGAAACGGGCAAAAGCAATAAATGAAATCGTATAATGGGAAATTGAGAACTTTTAAAGCTGGCGTCCGAGTAGGACGCAGCACTGCGAAAGACTATTTTTAACTGTGTGGCATAGATGACGTGAATTAAGCACTGTAGACCTGTTTCCTTGACAACGGCAAACGAGGAACCTTATTTTTGAAACTCTTAGGGATAATTATCCCTTTGATGGCAAGTAGTATACTGCATACTGCCCAGGTAAGGTTTGCAGTGTGCATCGAGTCACGTCAGACATCGCTTATTGAATTGCAGTTTGCTACAGTGCACATCCCCAAAGGGAAATGGGAAATGAAGGACAACGTTGTTTTTCCAAACGTTTTCATGTGGATGTGCGTCTTGTATTTTCGTTACTAGAGATGGTAGTCTAGGCAACAACATGGAAATTACGTACAGTGCATCGCCACATGACCAGCATGATGGAAGATGACGGTAGGGAGGAACAACGAACTGCTCAACAATGAGACGTCGAACAACGAAGAACGTATACGAAAGAAATAAAATAAAACAAAACTAGACGAGCTGTTTTTCAATAAAGAAATTAAGGCTGGTAAAAGATCTTTTATCGATTAAATTTTTTAAGTGAGGATCAGGCCTTTTCTTCGTAGTGAGATTTTAATAGCTGCCGCTGCCGTAGTTTCCGACGGGGTGATCGGTGTACCAGCCGAAAGCGCCGTATCCACCGGTGTAGGCTCCGTAATCGACGTAGTCGTTGCCACCATAACCGCTACCGTTGGATCGGGCAGAGGATGAAGTTTCCGGCTCTTGAGCTTCACGTTTCCAATCGACAAAATTCAATTGTCAATAACCAATGGAAGAAAAAATCTAAGAAAATGCGAATTCAAAGTAAATACCATCGCGGCGGACGCGGTGTGCGGGAAGCTGAAATCCTGGATAAGGAGCGGGTCCATTAAGGAACTCGATGTCCTCAATAGGGATGGCCAAGAATCGTGGACGGGCAGAGGCAGCAGCCACAACGGCAGCGAAGAAGAGGGTTACCAAAATCTACAAGAACAATTCGGGTTTAGCACAATCATTATTATTTTAATTTCCGATAAAGATAACTTAATTCAAAACAAAGAAAATGTAATCTTACCAGCTTGGAAGCCATCGTATTGTTTCGTTAAATCCGGAGAGGAGCTGTTGATCAAATGAATGAACAAGTTCGTCTGTGACTTTGAGTTGGAAGTCGACAGCTTTTATACATGGCTGCGAACACCAAAAGCGTTGGGACTAGCCTCAATTTCACACACAAGTCCCGCTCGGTAAATCATCGATGGTTTAAAAAGAAGGTAGGTATTCGTAGAAGGGCGGAAAAAGAGGCGGTTCCTTGAAACAAGTGGCAACGAATCGAGGCCTGATGAGAGCTCGAGGCCAGGCTCCTGCACTTAGGTGTTCGACCCCTAGCAAGTATTAAGGGCAGGATGAGGAAAAAGTAAACGACTGCGACCACGAACGTGTGCAACAAAACTTTAATTGACGTCTATATAAATATACTTCTCTTGTGGGGTGCACAACCTCCGTTATTTTTCAATTCAATGGAGATTTCGTGAGCAGCATCATAATCATTTCTAGCAAGATGATTGCCGAGTTTCAGACCATGCGAATTTTATCTTTTTCTTTGTTTGGTTGGGTTCACCTGAGGCATCCAGCTTGTTCGTCTGAGCGGAACGGTTTCTTTTTCTTCCGTCTTCAACTCTGTCCGGACACCAAATGTCATCAACATATGATACAGTTTTTTCGGACAGCGACGGTCATTCATTTGTGGGATTTATTTTCTGAACAATTGTTTTGTTTTCCTTCTTGCTTCTAGACCTACGAAACGAAAAATGGTTCATGAATCGTGAATCATTTTTGCCATTTCCGGGATGTAAATTATACCTGAATCGCTTAGGAGAGCCTCCTCTCCACCTAAAGAATAACATGACATAATACGGGAAGATATCAGTCAAATAACCCTAGTAAACCGCAAATGTCCCAATTGCATTAGCCCCGAAGATAAACAAAGGCGAGGATTGCACTGTTACGATGACAGCGGAACGCTTAAGTTGGCTTAAAACGCATCGTTTCTGTATGTCTATTAGGATACGGTTAATGTCTTCTTTTGCTAACATTTTTTTACAAAAACACTGACCCGATTTTTTAAAAGTTAAAGTGTTTCACTTTGAGGGAAAAAGCGAATAAAATGGGACGGGAAGAAAATGTTCAGAGACTGTACAAGAGATTGGCACATGCATTGTCGACGATACTGAGAAATAGTTTGGTGATTAAAAATGAAGAAATGCCGTAGATATATGCGATCGAGGTCAAAAGTTCACACATGTGCCGCAAAACAGATCATTTTCTGCACTTGAACCCATACGCACGTCAAAGGATTAGATATGATAGTAATCTGTTACATTACGAAACAAGAAATTTTAAAAGTCATTCCGTTTTTAAAACTGCAATAGCGACATTGGGAGCTATTTAGGAAGGGGGACTACCGGGAGTGTCAGACGACGGATTTATCCTTGATGGTCGCTGTTCTGTCGTGTTGACTTCTGGATTTGGAAGTGCGCGGTTATTGAAATTGGGTCTGACCCAGATCTGCCCCGTGTTATTCCCATTAATGTCCCCGTTGTTGTTGTCTTCCTCAACACGTTCAGCGGCCAATTCCAGAGGCGCAGGTGCTTGAGGAACTATTCTATCAGCCAGCTGCGGTTGGCCAGGCAACGGTTGTGCGTTATTTACTAAAAGTGAGAAAATGGCTGAGAGGAACGGGCCATTGCTGACGTTGTTACTACTGTTGCTGTTGTTGACATTGCGAGTCACAGACCAGTCGTTCGTGCTAAGATTCTCTCGTGAGACATAGGGAGGTGGTGGCTCATCTCGATTACCAGTAGCGTGCCTACCAGCGGCCACTTCCTCGTAGGGTGGTGGCTCGACAGGCCGACCCATTAATTGGACGCCATTATTAATGTTATACGTGACTAATAAACTGGTATTGGGTCCGGGGCCGCCTGGATCTCCATAGGAATTCAAAACCAAGCCAGGAGAACGACTCAGATCAGATCGGAGCAGCCCACGTGTCCAACGATTGTTGGACGTTGCCAAGTACGAGTCAAGGTCACTCCAGACACGCGTGTCGGATCGGTATGCGGCGTAGGCGTTGGGGATGGCCGAACGGCGCATGTGGACACGACACACGGTAATAACTGTGAAGGTAACGATGAGAACGAACGCCACAGCACAACCTGCCAATCAAAATAATGTTTTGAATAGGTTGAACTAGTCGAGAGTCTAAACAAGATGATGGTTACGAAGGCCATACCTATGATCGTATACATTGTAGACTGAAGAAAACCAATTTCGTGGAACTGATGGTGCGTTTGAAGAGGAAAATCTGGTGCAAGGAAATTGAGCAGCTTGCCACAACAAGGGATTTCGTAGGTTGCCGTACAATTTGCATCATAGTACTTGTCGCAGCAGACTTTCTTCGATATACATCTACCATCGTCACAGTGCAATTTACCGTCACAAGGAGATTCGCCTGAAGATCACGTGTTTAATTGAAATATATTCCTTTCACTTATTCATTCATGTCTGATTTGAAATTACCACAAATTTCTTTGGATTCATCTGCTCCATCACCGCAATCTGGAGTGCCATCGCATTTGTAACGTTGAGGTATGCAAGACTTGGAAGAACACATGAACATGTTATCACCACAAGTTCCTTTTCCTAAGATTGGATCCATAAAAGTAAAGTAGATGTGTATGCCAAGGCATTATGACTCCATCTTACTTGGTAAAATACTAATATCAACTGAATGTTGTAGTTGTGTTAATTTTTCACCACGGGCAATACAACGATACATTCCACTATCAGACTCCTGTAATTTAGTTATTGTTAGGTGAAGGGTGTTTATAGCTCCAGGCTTATTGAAGATATTGTGCATTCTAAAAAACAATGAAACATATAACTGTATATATATATATATGTAAAAATGCCACAAGTTTCGTAAATCTTTATACCGATTTGTACTGTGCTGAGGGAGATGCCATTCTAGCTGAAACTTAACAAAGGGTCCAGATTCTTTGACTACTTGGCAGGTGAGGTTGAGTGTCTCGTCCACTCTCTTGACAAGTGCAAACCCTGTGAGAGGAGCTTCTGGCAATATTTCTAAGCGATGTTTGACATGTACAAGTTCATGATCTTCTGAATGATGCTCCTCTTCAACATAGGATGAAGAAGGTTCAGCTTCACTCATGATTCCTCCAGCACAGACTGAGGAGGAAAAAATATCTGTACAGTAAAAGAATGCTTAAGAGTATCTCCATTATCACCATTGTCTTTCAACCTACCTAGCCAATGGAGCAGAACCAAAGAAAACGTAAAAACGAAAACAGATTTTGAGTCTTTCGAAAATTCATGGCTAGCCATGAAAGTATCTGCTTCCTTTTCTGTCGCAGCACTAAGTAAATAGCAAAGATATTGCAGTACGTGAAGAACAACAATAAATCAACAATTATGAGCGGAATGCTGCAGCCCCAGCAGACAAACTATTCAATGACCGTTCTCCGTCATCTAGCGGCCAGGTTTCAATATGCGTTTCTCAAAGCTTAAAAATTGCCTACTGTCAAGATGAGCCTACCGACATATAGTTTAACAAGATAATAATAGCATAACAACATTAAGCAAGACTTTAAAAAGGCAATTTTTACGATTTCTGAAGTAGTAAACGTGTTCTACGTTAACCAATATGGCTGATATAACTAAAGTCAACAATCATTGCCAACATACAATGCATACTACCTCGTTGACTTTATTTGACAAGAGTGTCAGTGGCATAAACGATTTCCCGGATAACATCCAGTGAAAACGGAAGCCACGATGTGATACCTCAACCAACCACTTCCAGTTGCGACGGGCTGGAAAAGCTGTTTCTTTTTTACGAACAGTTCAGAGTAATATGTTCTTTAGTGCACACTTTGATGTCGACCAGTAATGATGTTGTATTTAGTAAAATTAGTTTACATTGTGTCAACAATGGTTGAAATGAACTGTCAAACATTCACCACAAAGGATGTTAGGATCAATATTCCTGTTACGAACGAGATTAGCATACGCGATCCATTTGCAGCATCGGATACGCCAATGGAAGAACCTAGTACGAAGCAACAGTTACGCTATTTTTAAAAAATCAGAAAACTACCTTTTCTGTTTTTTACTTTTATAAGTACTAAAAGTAATTGATGCCTTACGTTTGTTTTTACGTTAGAAATGTACTGCGATTTGCCAAGCCCAATCCCGAACGGCTGGATCGATATTACGGACAATCTTCCTTTAAAAATGTCAACGGTAGGCCGATCAATCATTTATCGTTGCAACACAAACGCGAGGCTGATTGGTGCTTCCTCTGCCACTTGCGAAAAAGGCGGAAATTGGAGTAAAAATCCACCGGAATGTTTATGTTAGTTCCACTGGATCACACTCGTGGAAAACGAATGGCAAGTAACCTTTTTTCTTTCATGAACATTTAAGCACCTTGCATCGTACCCGTGGTGGAACATGGCGTCGTGCGAAACGAGTCGTCTGGATCGACGTTATTTCACGGAGGGAAGTTAACCATCGATTGCATTGATTCCTACCAGCCGGTTCATGGACAGATCACCTCCACTTGCAACAACGGAACGTGGAACGTTATCCCTCGATGCGAACCAGGTAATAATAACACGGAGACTGTCGGTTTCTCCGAATTAATTAACTTTAGTATGATAATGAAGTTCAGAATCTTAAAAGATAAGATTCATTGATGAAAATTTACGAATTCCATTCTATAAATATCGCATGTTGGACCACATGATTACAGCCCCTAGAGGAAATTGTGACAGGCCGGAAATACCGAACGGAATGTTCGTTCAAATTGATGGAAGGAACGTAACCCATAACCAAACCTACGTCCCTGGAACTGAAATCTTTTATAAATGTGCTGATCCTAATAGACGACTAATCGATAACTCAGATTCAGAAGTGACGCATTCACGTCTTGTCTGCGATACGGCAACACGAAGCTGGAAAGGAACTCTGTTAACATGCGGTTAGTCTTTATCGTTAATTTACGTTAAGATACCATCTAAATATATAGCATATACCAGTATCAAATGCGGCTAATTAATTTTGGATTTTGTACAGAGGCAACGTGTGGATCCTTAATTCCCCTCATCCGGCTTAAGCTGTTAGCTGCTGATGCACCGGAATTACGTAACATCAAGTTAGACGGACCGGATTTAGTCGGAGAACGCTACAAAGTTGGGACCAACGCATCAGTATATTGCAAACCAGCAGAAAATGTTGTTCACCCGACGGCCACTGCGAATAATGGCCTGGTGGTTTGCCAATCTAACGGGACGTGGGGAGGAAGTTTTCCTATTTGTGGTAAGTTGCCATTAAAATTGCATGTTGCGAACTCGCTAGAAGACTTATTGCAAATTACCGCATAGCCACAAGGTAAATCATCGTAACCACTAATTTTCTTTGGTCTTACTTACAGTTCGATCGGTAGGAGGTCGCTTGAAGTTATTGACATTTTATATCATCTTGACTTCGTCTGCCATTGGTTTGATATTCTTTTTGATGTTGGTCTGGATTTACAACAAGTAAAACCCCTAAATCGATCTGAACAATGAAAATTCCGACTATAGCTTTTTTTCCCCATTTCATTTTGAAGATGCGGACATCACAAAACTTCTCCCGACGTTGGTAACGACAACAGCAATAATGAAAACAGCAACGATGCACAAGGAATGCGGGCTGAACTACTGCGCCAAATCGGACGACAAAGTTTCTATTCTTTGGACGAAACTCCCGATGGTGGCCATCACGGATACGCCACGATTCACAGACCAGGAACACTTAGGAGACAGTCAGCCTTGATTGTTCACTACGGTAAAAACAGGACTACCAGTCAATATGGCAAACTGGGTTAGTAATTTTTTTCATTTTGCCATTATCGTTCTACGTTGTAATCTAATCAACCTGAACTAAAAACATGTTAAACAAGCATGAATGCTACTTGTAAAGTAAGTTGCCGAAGAAAAAAAAGAAAGAAGAAAGAACACGCACGCAGCACAGACGTTTCAATCTAATTTGTGGAGTATCTATTTTACAACGCTAAAGTACGATGTGGCAAATTTCAGGTGCACAGGCTACAAAATACATTTTGTGCTTGCAAAACATATATACCCTTTCCATCGTGCCTTTGATAATTGGCCTGTAAAAAGAGACGGTTTCTATTCCTGGTTGCACAAACGACGTCGTATGACGTCATTGAATAAAACTAATCATTATAAAAGATTCGTCGGGTGATTGAGGCATCCGTGCAGTTAGTTATTTGTGGGCGTGCTTCTAGACTTTCTATAGTTAAACAATTCTTTTGAAAGAGAAAAGGAGCCTCTATCTATGAAAAATTAGGTTCAAACACAATAAAAGAATGGAAGGAAATGGACCCAATCAAGGCAACAAAGGGAGTCCTATTCAATACAATAAGGCTCTATATTTAATAGATGAGAACGCATTTCAGCAGTGGGAATCAAACGACCCCTGCCCATAACAAAAGAGAGTTCGAGATAAATCCGGAGTATAGCGATTTTACCCAGTACCCAGCTAACCCTCTCAAATATTTGGAAAACAAATAAAATAGATCGATAACTTGAGTGAAATGGCAAACAATGGAGCGCACAGGATAAAAGACTTTACGTTCCTTTAAATAAGAAAGATAAATCCTAAACTGTAAAAACAAAGTGCTGATTTCAGTTTGTGCGTAAACAGGTCTATCAAGAGTGTGCAGGGAATCCGAAAAGCTGGGAGCACGCTTAGGGAAGATTCATAGCTTAAGAGAACGGCGGAAAACACGGGAATCTAATACCTATTAAATTAGCCAACTTTATGGTTAACTTCATTGATAAATTTTTTTGGCATCTTTAGCTCCATACGGTTTGGCTAGCGAGTATTCGACTCGTTATCAAATTGATCCCTTCTGTCATTGCATTTAACAACAAGCTTCCTATCGGTTGTTATTGCTGGAGTACACGTAGTCTAATTTCATGTCCCAATATCTCGTTCAGGAATATCGTTTTTGGAATCGATAAGAGTATGTTGCTATAAAGATATACCTGTCCGTACAATTCTAGACGTCCTGCGTGTCTTTGCCGCTGACTGAAACTGCGAGTAACGCTCCAGCCTCTTCCATGTCTTCGCTGTCACCACCAGTGTCGCTATCCGTCGGCGCTCGTAAAATGTTGATTCCAGCTGGTAGAACGGAAAGCATATTTTTCTCGAGGTTCACACTAACATTGACGAAAGAATATCTATCGCCTCCTTTTTCCCAGGAAGACAGCATTGCCTTTAGCATCTGACAAAAACAATAAGATTTTAGTTTTGAAAACTCGTGAGAACGAAAATTTTATGTTTTTTTGGCAATATACCTTAAGTGACGTGTGGTCTATATCGCTGACGCGGCTCATGTCGATAATTATAGTCTTTGGTGTAGAATCGTCAATGCTCTCACTGGATATCCTAACCAGTGCTTGGCGAAATCGTTCCACGGAAGGAAAATACAGATTGCGGTCCGCCCTGAGAATGATACGTTCTCCTACACCTTGTTTCTGTTTCAGAAAAATACAATGGAATGCCAGAAGTTCAATAACTAAACACCACACATTTAAGATTTCTAACCTTATATCTAACATAACTGGATTTCGTCCGGGTAGCTTCATGGGCCAACAACAACAAATGGACTAACGCGCCAATCAGAATGCCGTATTCGATGTTGATAAGCAAACAGAAGAAGAAGGTCGTTCCGAAAGGAATCAACTCAATTCCTAGTGGGAAAATTTTTTTTTTATATGAAACGTTGTGAAAGATTTTAGAAATTATATGCAAATAACAGAAAACATACTTCTGCCTCTCCACATGGGAAGAATTTCATCAAATTCAATCATGGAGTAGACGGCAACGATGATGACGGCTCCGAGAACGGATTTGGGAATGTAGTAGAAAGTCGGCATCAGGAAGCTCAGTGCTATCAATATCACAAGGCCTACCACAGTGCAAAAGAAACGATCGAAATTTGAAATCACGAAACTAGATGAGGTATTTGAGTCTTACCGTTGAAGAAATTGGCAAATTGAGTTTTGGCTCCGCTGGCAGACATGACCGAGCTCCGGGAGAAGGACGCCGTCAGCGGCATGCATCCGAAGAAAGAACAAAAGACCGAGCCCATCCCGACGGCAATCATCTCTTGTGTCGAGTCCGTCTTGCCTCCGTTGGCTATGGGCCAAGTGAATCAATAAGAAACATGGATCAGTTAAAAGGAAGCACTTTGTAAGGAGAGAAAATAATTACAGAAAGCTTTGGCGATCGCCACTTGTTCCAGAATGGCTATCAGTGGAACCATGACTAGACCCATGCCCAAGTCGGACACGATGGTATCAAATGTCACCAATTCGAAACCTGGATCTGTAGAGTTGGAAAGGGAAGAATTTGATATGGGACGTTCGAAGCTGAATGGTGGCAAATGAAACGATGGTACTCCTGATTTGATTTCACCTAGAAAAAAGAAATCGAACAATTAAGATTGTTACGCTGTTACACACAGTCAAAGTCAAATCGATCACAACCGGTGAGATTGAAAGGATGATAACCATAAAGCTCGAAAGAATAGGCAATAACGCAACCAAGGACAACAGCTAGAGCATTGCGACATGTTGAAACGAACCATATCGCTTTGCTCACATGACGGTTGCGAAGGCAGCTCCAGGTGGTACAAGCTTTTCTCATATGAGTCAGATTCTATAACAAAGAAAAACTGTCAGCCCAGTAACACTAGAGAAATGCACATTGTGAAAAGAACCTTGAGAAGCAAAAGAAACAGCATAAAGGAAAAACCGAGGAGAGTATCCCACAATTTGATATCCTTCCAGTTAGTGATGATGCCTGGGAAAACTTTGGCGAAAGATGAACCGGGAAATTTAAGACCCAAAAGAGTTTTGAATTGTGCGACTATGACAGTAGCAGCTGCGGCGGAGCAAAAACCTGAGATAACAGGCCCGGATATGAACTCCATAATCCATCCTAAAATGCAAAATCATTTTTAAAAACATGGTTGTACTAAATGAATTCAAACTTGAATGTTTTCTATTTTACCCAAGTTCAGAAGACCAGCCATCAGTTCAATGCAACCAGCGAGAAAAGACAATACGACTGCGTAGGGTGCTCCTCCTTTTACTGCATATTCATGTGTCATAAGAGCCATAACCGCTGTTGGACCAACAGTGATTTGCCGCACCGAACCAAGTAATGCGTAGACAAAGGGGCCAGCAAATGCGGTATACAATCCATACTGTGGAAAAAAAAACAAGCAATGAGTTTGATATAATAATACACATAAATCTGAGGGTAAGTACTTCAACAGGAAGTCCTGCTACAGCCCCGTATGCGATTCCTTGAGGAATAGCTGTAAGTGCAACAGTGAAACCAGCTATGCAGTCGTGGAAGATGGATCGCAATGTGTACTTCGGGGCCCACTGCAGAAATGGCAGGCGCCTTTTTAACAATCCAGTTGTGCACGACTCACGAATCCATTGCCGAACTGGGGAGGTGTTTCCATGTTGTGATTCACTTTCCCTGTCAATGCCATTTTCATCTGTTTCCAAGTGGGGACAGGCACTGTCATTTTTCAAGACCATTTCACTGGATGTCCCCCTAGCACAAGACAAACTAAAGTATAACTTGTTATTCCAAACTGTCCCCGAATCTCCAGAATGCAAGCTCTTTGTTCGTGTGAGATTGCTGTTGAACTAACAGGAACAAAATCATGCTTCCAACTAAAACCCGCGTCATACATGTAATAACATAACTAATTTTACTTCGAAGATAAAAAACGCTTCAATTTTACCTATTTCTATGAAGCTGTGGTTTCCGTTTCGACGTTATCTCCTATCGTAGCAAGGGAGTTAACAACATCCGTGTTCAATACATTTTGAGTTATAAGAGAGAACGACGAGCTATCGAGCACGATACGACCTCATTATTCCAACGGTAGGGTTTTAAGTTTTAAACAAGATTTTTTCTCTTCTGTTAGATGAACATCAGAAGGAAACAACCAGCCACGTCGACTGGTATGCAAATTTACACTGCATTGTTGACAACCAGACCTGCCATCTAGCGAGTAGAATAGAATATGTTGTCAAAAAAAAACGAAAGCTTTAGGAATGTTTGGGAAAATCCCGGCGTATTATACAGAAAAAAGTCAATAACGACGTTTGAGAATATCGTTGTCAACCGGTTCTGTTAAAAATATGCAACCATCTGGTAAATAAAAAGGTCATTCATTAAAAGTTGGTAACCGCAACATAAATTTTTTTGTATTTGACGTAATTGTTCAGAGTATACAACACAGAAAAACCGAAAAATATAATCCATAAATAACGTTATGCACAATTTGTATTGAAATTTTCACAAAAGTATATGTATTTTCGGGAAATGATCTGTGATAGCATCTCCGTCCCCTAGACGACAATCTCTCGTAGTTTGTTGACTAGTTTACGGACGTAGTCTGCTGAATAGGAGTCTCTGGTGGGTTCATACGTCGGCTCCAGCGAAACGAGCGATACTGGAGGTGGAAAACAGGATTGATTGCTACTCCGTCCAGCCCACCAAGCGGCAATGTCAGGATAAGTCTTGGGCCTTTTGTTGGGATCGCTCAGCAATCTGCACAACTGACACCATCCATCCAAAGGCGCTGGGTTCACTACGTAATGCCTCCTCCAAGTAAAGTGGCTCAAATAAAGTTGGTCGTCGACCATCAGTTTCTTGAGATGCTCGGCCAGACTCTGCGGGCTATCGAAATCCCTGGCGTCCACATACGATCCAGCTGGAAGGTAAAGGGAATAGTCAGCTCCGCCAAAAACTATTGGCACCGTGTCATGTGCTAGAGCTCGATACAGTTTCTCCGTAACATAATCCGGACACAAAGAGTTCTCAAAACTGAGATAGAATCGATAATAGCGACTGAGCATGCGGTCACATTCGGGTCGATTCCGGCACGGACGTCCTCCGTGACAGTCTCCGTAAATGTCGACTGGAATGAAAAGCGACAGGTTGTGGACCAGCGATTCACGACGGCTGTCTGTCACACAATTTGAAACGAACCAGGCGGCCGTTCGTTTCTTTCGCGTCAGATCCATTCGAACCGGAACGGAGACATCGGAAGTGTCCTGAACGTAGCTTCCGTTCCTGCTGGCAGCGGACGAAAGCGGGAAATCTAAACAATGGCTGCTGGATGCCGTGTTCCGGCAATGGATGCGACCGTAAGGATGAAGACTGACAATATCCGAGTCACGCCGGTAAGTCATCGTTCTGTTAAAGTAATTATTAAAAGAGAGTCTCAGCTTGGCCAGATCAGTGTGCACTGGTGATTCGTAATTGAAGAAGATAAAAGTCTGGCGCGGATGCCTCCATCCGGGCGGAGGTAAGTCGTCGGGATCGAGGTCGCGGGCGTGAAAAATGACGGCATGGCTACGGTTCAACAAGCCACGGTCGGTCGTCGTCAGACAACAGCAGCCCGCGCTCTGCTGGCCATCAAAAGCGGCGGAAGCGCATTGGGCTTTCAGAAAAGGCGTCCTGCCCGTCCCGACATCGAAATCGTTCAAGTCAAAATATTTGGTCCAGTAGAGAATAATGATTTGTTGTTGTTGTTGGCCGTCCTGATCTGGCAGCAGTAGCACTTGAGTCAGCGATGAAAGGCCGTCAATGGATGCGACCTGAAATGCGATATCGATCCATCGTTCATGCATTATTTTTCATTTCGAACGAAAGCGAGTTGACTGCGCATTGTGTGAAAATAAACGAGCGGAAACTTTAGTTTCACCCATTACAAAACACTGTGTCTAACTAATGGATGCACTCTCTCTCTCTCTCTAAGCACGAGAAAAAAAAGGGAATCGCGTGGAACACATCCGACAGGCATTATAGATCTCTTCTTGAACATTCCAATGGAGACATCTTAGACTAGCAGCCCATACATCTTTCGCAGCATTAAGCTTAGGGGGGGCGGGGGGGGATCTATAAAGCAAGACTGAAAACAGCCCTTTCTATTAAATACATGTGTGCGATATGCCCTGCGGTATCTATCGGATAAAGGCGCTGCCTGATGGATTGTACGAAGCAGAAGGAAAAGATTGTGCAATCCAGCAAGAATAGCAATCATGGAAGGCAGCAAAAGATGGAGAGAGCAGTGAACAAGTCTTCCGCAAATGAGTAATCCCGAATAATTTAAGGGATCGAATGCTTGGCGTTGTGTCTATACCAAAAACGCGCTAGCGGAAATATATGTAAAATTAGCCCATCAGCGTGACTTTCCTCTCAAACAGACGTGCCCGGCATGTTAAATCCCGAAGCATTACGAGGGCTTGATATTATAGGTCATGCCGACGCGGAAAGGCGAGCCGAAAAGTCAACAGAGCGATTTTCATATAACGATGCGAGCGTATGGTGTTGACAGCCCGATGAAGAACGAAGAGAGTTTTGTTGCATGAAATACAAGGAGCAACAAAACGTCGTCATAGTAGACAGTATTTTTCGCAAGAAAAAATAAAAGAAATGTTTTCATAATAGAAGGTCTCTTGACTGATGTTCTGCTGGATACATAAGACGGCATACGCACGGTCTACTGAGCTTGAAACAGTAACTAGATGGCATACACATAAAGCACAAGTCTTGTCTCAACTTGTTGGCATTGTTGATTTTTCATCAAAGAGATTGATGTTCGAGGACCTATTCTTTTTCGAGCTCGACTGAAAGGGTCCCCTTTTTAAAAAATTGTTATTCTCGCGATCACTTCCGCTATGAAATACAACAGCGGCGGATGCGGTGGGTCTTGTTGGTCGTTTCCCGTGGCAACGATATCGCACGCAATTCAATACAGATGGGTGTGCCCCCATTGCCGCAAACAACAAAAAAAGGTCTTTACGGCGTTGCGTGTGTGCCATATAGGTTACGGGTCAAAGCGACAGCGTGTCAAGACGTGACGTCACATGACGACAGTTGGAATCAACACAAAACAAAAAAAACAAGCCAAAAGAAAAAACAAAATGGATACTTGGCGACGATGTTGCTGTAGTCGATGTTGATCGCGGTAGGCAGGTAAAAGGTAGAGGACGATGACCGCTCCACCGATGAAACTCGTGGCCAGCCAACGTAAAAGCGTTCGCGATGGGAACGGACAACAGCAGAAGGTCTTCTTCCTGCTGTGCTGCTGCTTCAACATTTATGGTGAAATTGCGTTTAAAAATCCTCCTCCATTCAAACTGCGTCGTAAGATGTGCTCTTTTCACTTAAAAAAACAAAAAAAAACAAAACGAAACAAAACAAAATGGGGGAGGGGGGGACAAGGAAATGTTGGCGAGAGGGCGGGCAACAGACACCATGCGTCCGCCGTGGTTCTACTCCGACTGTTGGCAGGGAAAGAAATGAAAACCTGCTCGGCGACAACAGCGCAATTATTATACAGTGGCGGGGCATGGCGGCGGCGTATTATATCTCGTCCTTTCTCTGAAAAAGGGGGGGAGGGGGATCTAAAATATAAATACATGTTTTTTTTTTAACTTCTTTTTATGGCGTTTTCGGGACGTAACGGGATACGCTTTCTAACGAGCGTTCGTTATAGCGAACGCGATGGGAGACGGCGTCAATGATTTTGACATAGGGCGAGCTTACATAACGCGAGGATAGATATCAACGTAGCAAATGACACTAAGAGAATTATATTTTTTTTAAAGTTTCTGAAAAAGACGGAGATCCCTTTTTGTTTGGGCGCCTTCGGCTAAAAGCCCCTGGCAAAAGAACGATAATGAATGAAACGTGAGTTGTGAGTATCACTTTCTAGAAAGGATTCATTATTAGCGGTTATGTTGTACAGCTGGTTTTAGTACGGAACCATCGGTCTGTGTGACAAGTGAATCGGAAAAAATGTCGATAAAAAAAAAAATAAAAGTATTTTAATTAACCGGAAATGTTTCGTTTCACGCTATTCTGCCTTTGGCTACAAACCTCACATTCACCCACAAAAAGAGTTGTATTTAGCTTGCGGCTATCACGCGCCACCTTCCATAATCCGGCAAGAATAAGCAGATGGAGGGGGAAGCTTTGACAGGTTCACGAAAAAAAACAACATCCATTCTTGGATTTAACTTTATAGATAAAAAAGAATAAAACCTCAAAAGAAAAGCACGAAAAAAAAAAAATATTTAATAATACTGGACGTCGCTCTTGCAATACATAAAAGATTTCCTTCGAAAATGCTTGACACCCTTACGGCACGCCGTGAAAAAAAAAAAAAAAACGTTTTACGTACGTCAAGCGTGAAAAGAAAGAGAATCCCGAATGTCACTATTGTGGATGCAAAGAATTCAAAAGCTCAGATAGTACAAACTTTTTTATTTTTTGTGCAGCCATATTTACCCACCGGATCTGATGAGATTGCTTGGGGGTGTGTAGGTGCTGTTGTGTTCCACGTACGTCAAAATATCGATCGTGAACATTTCGAACGCGCGCACTCACGAAACCTGAAAGCATCGTCTGGATGGCCATCAAAGTCGTCTATGCTATCACTTTGCTTGTACATAATAGATCGAGTTTCATACAACACCGACGTGTTCAAACTAAAAAAACAAACATTAGTTTTAATTGATGTGAATCTTGGGCTTAGAATTGCGCTGGCAATGTAGTCATCCTTTGAAACTGAAATAAGGAAATCAATGCGTTTAAATCCCAGGTTAGTGCGATGTAGTCCCTCGTTATTTGTGCATGTTCATCCCAAAAAAATGCCAAGATGATGTACACCTCGTTCAGCCAAGTGCAGACGTTAAAATGGAGGAATTGCGTATCATTCCTTTCTGTGTTTTTAACTAATTCAATAGTTGATAACGTCACGTACACTCCATTAAAAAACAAAAAAAAAAAAGTAGACGCAAAACACAAAAAAAAAAAAAAAAAAAAAGAAAATCAGGAAGAAAACTGCGTGCAAGGACAACGGCTGGCAGAGATTCCCAGTCGGGGCTTTTACGCCCGGCATGTGTTGAATACTCAATCAGATGTCAGATTGATCTTATTATTATTTCATTTTATACGAGCACTACCCCATTAGACATCATCCCAGTAATTCACACGAAAAGCTCTCTTTTTCTTTTCTTTTTTTATTATTGTCATATCAGTATATTCAAATTGCCTTATTTTCTGTTAATGTTTGCAAATGTACAAGTTCAAATACGTCGGATCGAAATTTACTTGTCGTCTGTTATTCAGCGCATATCGTCATCATTATTATTAATATTGTTTTAAACGTAATTATAAATAAGTCCTATAAATAGACTGGAGATCAAAGGAGCATCTGAAAGCTCGTCCAAAATATTGCAAATTTCATTTTTTTTTTTTTAAATTTCTTTTTTTAAAGTATTTTTTTTTCTTTTTTTAACGTATGTGGTTTTTATTTAAGTGCCCTCGGGAAGAGAAGCTAGACCAAGTTATCGATTTTTGTCTTTCTTCTTTTTTTTTCATCAAATAAAATTATTAGGGACATTATAAGGAAAAGGAGGAGCGCGTTCCAAGCATATCTAGAGAAACAAGAGGCACTCGCTGTCTCTCCAATGTCCAACAATCTTAACGGCATGTAACACACAGACAGGCACTCAATCAGCCACGCACGCGTTCTTCTATTAGATTATAATAACCAACAATAATAAAAACGTGGCCGCTGAATCGACGTCCAATTAATCAAATACAAAAACATATGTGTTGCAAAATTAAATTTATACAAATCGCCATTTAAGCTACTGGAATTACGAATTAGAAAGGATGAACTGGCAAGGAAAAGAGAAAATCAATATTCCTTCTTTTTTTTTCCCTATCAATTATTTTAACCTACAAAAATTGTTATCATTAAAACTCTCCTCTACTCCTACCTATTTAAAATCAACTAACTTCATTACGTAAAGGTAATAATAATAATGAATATTTTTTTTTTTTTTTTTTTTTACAATATCAAACTAACTGCCTCGTCAATGCAGGCCGTTTTAAAGTGACAAGTCAAATTCGGAAAGGATTGTAAAAAGGGGGGGGGGGGATTGCTACTAATGTTTGTGGCTATTCGTTGTTTGCATATGGTTAATTGGATTTTTCATTCTTTCTTATATATATGTATATACCTTTTTTAAAACTTCATGGTGGGAAGCGGAGGTGTTGGCGGAGCCTGATAAGGATTGGCTACTTGGCGTTCGGCCTTGGCGTGCTGGTAGCGCAACTGGAGGATGTCGCGCTGTTTGCGCAAGGCTCTGACTTTGGCCAGCCATTCGGACTCGGCCGCCTGCCACAATAAGAGCAGATCCTCTTTGGTCAGTTTGTTCAACGTCGCTCGGTCCACCATGGAGCAGAGCAAAGACGAATTGTCTTCGCTAGTGTCCCATCCGCCAGCAGCAGCGCCGCCAACGCCATCTTCCAACTGGCTCAGGCTCTGCTCGCTACTGTTGTTGCTGCTGCTACTCGCACTGCTTTCGGCGAATCGCACACCTGCGTACCATCAAGACACCAACCATGAAATAAATTTAGACTCGATAAAGAAATGGATAAGACCTTGACGACGTCTTTGTTGATGGATGTGGCCGGGTTCACACAGAGCGTCGGCGCTAAACGATCGACGCCTCTGAGCCATTTGCATTTTCCATTTCCTTTCGCTATCCGACAGTCTGGATGCTAACGGAGCAGGATCAAGGGTGAACGCGCTATCGGCCACGATAGGCATGTGAGTGTTATAGATGGCGATATCATCGCTGCAAGGCGTTTGCCGGGCGAGAACAACGACGGCGTTCATCGCATCGTCTGCGCAATCGTCTCCGTAATCGGCCGGAGGCGGAGGTGCCAATTCGGGCCTCTTCTTTTCTTCGTCATCGTCGGCCACACCTTCGCCCGCCTCTTCGTCCGCCACCCTGTGATGGTGGTCGTATTCTTCTTCGTCCTCTTCATCGTCGGCCACTTCCGTCTCTTTCTCTTCCTGCTGATAGCGACGCACCTCGCGTATCATTTCGAAAAATTGCGCTTTGCTTTTGCGTCTGCGTTTCTGTTCATTTTCCTTCTGATTCAATCGTTTTTTTTTTTTTTTTTTTTTTTTTGTTCAATTCCATTAGGTTTTTATTTATAAAAATATGAAATTTTTGGATTTGAGTGTTACCCTCTTGACGCTCTTTTGGAACAAGGAGGTGATTTGTCCCTGACGGAGGCTGTGCATTAATTCTTTGGCCGCGTGATGAGGCGACAGCAGTTCGACGCAGTTGATGAACCGGTACAGTTTCTGAATAATCATTTCAAATTGAATTAAAAATAGAACCAAACAATTTGCGCATGGAAATGATAGAAAAATTACTTGACTAAAAAACATCATGTTTGGCGACCGCCAGATGGTGCCCTTGTGCTGTCGGCGGAGGACGGGCAAGGCGAACTTGTAGACGAGATGCTCCAGCACGAGGATGAGACATCCGCCGAGGATGCCGAATCCCAAAAGGATAAAAACACCCGCCACAGCCGACACGCCCAGCGGCTGAGGTTTGTAAGCGTCGTGAGCCGAACGGGAGCAAGGGAGGGAGCTGTACCATTTGCTGCGCAACTCGTCCATGTAGCCGGACGTCGAGTAGCTGGAAATGAGCGAGGAAATGCTCGTCTTTTGTTTTTTTGTTTGTTTAAAAAAAAAAAAAGAAATCATTAAAAACAGTATTGTGTAATAAAGATCCAATCGATCGGTATCCCCCCCCCCCCACCCAACAACAACCTCCTTATCTTATTCGTGTCCCGAAAGTTCCTTCCCGATTACGTAGGGACACATAAATCAGGAAGCCATTGCTTCGTAAATCGCGTTGTAAATTACAGGATCTGTTTTTCTACCAATCGTTTGATTGGCATCTCCTCCTAACAATGATTGCAACGTCTGTAACACGAGTGTGACATCTTACCTGCAATCGGAGGCCTTTGGTCATGCCGACGGCGTAGTTGTCTTCCTCGATGACGTCGACCGTTCGCAACGTGCAGCCGGGATCGTTGGCCCGGTAATAGTCCAGTATGGGCGTGTCTCCAATGAGCAGATCCAGCCGTCCGTCCCTGTCCAACAATATATATATATATATATTTTTTAAAAAATGAAATGGATTGAATTATTTAAAAAAAAATTCTTTTTTTTTTTACCTCAGTCGGGCGATGCCTTCTTCCAGGTTGGGCACGGTGAACCGTTCCAAATGCTCAGCCAATCCACGGTTCGTTTTCTGGGCGTAATGCTGGGCAGCCGAACTGCGTGTTGTACCCACTTTCTGGCTCAACAGCTATATATGTTTTTTTTGTTTTGTTTTTTTCAAAATAAAATGTATCGGAAACACGATTTATTTGATGGGAAAGGCAATGGAGCGAACGGCGCCATTTTTCAAAAAATAATAAAAAAAGCGACACGTGCGCAAATCTTTTTTAAACGGCCGTTTCACTGTCCGCGTAACGCACAGCGATGATAAGTTTTGCTTGAAACATCGGCAACCTATTAATACACAACTCGTTTCTGGCAGCGAATCAATGATCGAATGAGACACTACAGTGCGCATTAGCGAACCATAGAAACGCTTTGAACTTTGATATATCAAATCACGGCGTTGAACGAAACCAATGCGTTTAGGAAACACGAAATGGCGGCGGCGCTGATAATTGAAAATTGTTTAAAATTAATTATTCTAAAAATGACATTTAAAAAAAAAATAATGCTTCCATTAAATGACGAGCGCGTCTTATTTTAACTAAGATTATTCCAGACATAGGGATCGTCATTTCCTCGCCCATCCGTGATTGGATGTCAGACATATAAATCCACACACACACACACACACACCATTCTGCCAAAAAGCTATGAAAAAAAAAAAAAAAAAAAATTACAATAAAAAAGAAGCGTGTGTGTGTGTGTTTTTGCTCTTGTTCCGTGGGATCAACGAGGACAGACGGATAACACACGAAGGCAATATGATGAAGAGAAACCAATCAAAAATGGCTTCCCTTTGTCAATCGATATCATCAGAGCACGGCGTCTAAAATCTTTTGGTGTTTATTAGTATATACAACACAGACTTTTAGTTTTCCCCTTTTGTTTTAAATCATCTACCCACCCCCTTATTTTTGGCAAGATCCTCTTTTCGCCTTGTATATACGCTCATCAATTTTCTATGTGTTTTTCTTTTTTTTAGCAAAAGAAGCTTTCGTATCATCCATCTTGTTACTGGCCCCTCTGCTTCCGCTCCAACGTAGACACCATCACAGCCAATATTCACTTGGCCTGATGGCCTGATTGTTTAGCCGTTTAGACTTAATCCAACATTTTTTTTTTTTTTTTTTTTTTTTTTTTTTGACGGATGGCATTCAATTTCCGGCATGAAAAAAACAAAAAAAAAAAAAAAAAAATAGGAAAAAAATGGACTTACGCGCGGATCGTGAAAGTTGGCGACGGACGTCTCGGAAAAGACGCCGGCGAACAAGGCCGCTATGTTGGCCGTGTAGCTGGCCAAGAAGATGACGCTGAAGCCGCCCCAGACGTTGATGAGGAATTTGTTGGGCCACGATTTCGGCGCTTTAAAGGCCACCAAGTGGCTAAAGAGGAGGCCCCACATGACCCAAAGGGCCGAGGCAAGGCTAAAGTTTTTCGTCCGCTGGCGGCCCCACGGGTTGAGGCCGAACGGGCTCAGCCACTCGTAGACGGCCACGGCCAGCGCCGTCAGGTTGAGGCTGACGAAGATGCCGATCCACAGATCGGGACGGAAAGGTTTGAGGAAGGCCAGCAGGGGGACGTCGTCGTTGTTGATCT
This sequence comes from Daphnia carinata, assembly GCF_022539665.2. NCBI lineage: Eukaryota > Metazoa > Arthropoda > Branchiopoda > Diplostraca > Daphniidae > Daphnia > Daphnia carinata. The sequence goes on from NC_081338.1 coordinate 4,486,958, forward strand.
TGCTGGCCTGCAAGATGGACAGCCCCGAGTAGAAGTACGGAATGGAGAAATCAATGGCTTCGCTCCGGGCCGAAGTGACGCTCAACGGGGCGAAACTCAGATGGGCGGCGCCGGAGCGCAAATCGGCCACGATGCCGTCCCACTTGCCCGTCACTTGCCTCTTGGCGCCGCACTGTCCGTCGGCGACGACGTAGACCTGGAACTTGACGTCCAGGTCGCTGGCCACGTTCTCCATGAGGTCGATCGAGTAGCCGTAGCAGCAAGTCAAATTGTAGAGACGGCCCTTGTGCAGCTGGGCGCCTTCGTAGTCGCCGAAAATGCGGGCCAGCTCGTCCTTTTGCCCGGTGGCGACGCGGAGACAAGGGACGCCCGTCAGGCAGCGCTGCTCTTCTTCCTCTTCGTCGTCCTCTTTAAAGACTTCCGTCTCCATCACGAAAGGCGGCGAGAAAATGGTGGCCACTCGGTAGACTCGTCGGCTGTGCGACCGAGGGCCGGCCAGTCCGCCTCCGGGCCATTGAACTCCTACAATTATATTATTTTTCATAACATTTCAATTCAAAGATAAACACAGCGCACCTAGCGGACATTCCCAATAAGTTTCTTAAAAAAAAAAAAAATAGGCACAAACTAATAGGATGAGCCATTGAAAAGCTTCAAGCTAACTTGGCTCTATACGCTCCTGAGAGCTCCTCCTACCCTCCCCCCCCCCCCACTCTTGACTCCTTTTTTTTTGGAACACATTGTATGTTACACACTCGTCAGAAGAGTAAAGTGGGGCCGCACGGCTTTTATCACAGAGATTTTCTGACTCTCTCACACACAAGAGTCGAGTGGCATTTACCAGCAAAAATGACATCAGGAGCCATCAAAGAAGACCCTGGAGCCACACGGTGATTGGGTGAAGGCCAGCCAGTTTTTTTGTTTGTTTTTTTTTAGCTTTTTTTCGCAAAACATAAAATAGCCAACGAAATAGCGCAATGTCTCACAGTAAAGAGAAAACGTTGTTAGCTGGCTATTTGATTTAAAGAAGAAAAAACAAAGCAATGTTTGTTCTTTTGAGTACAGACCTTTGAAAGTGACGGCCTGGCCAGAGACGTTGCCCACCGACTGCCAAACGGGCGCACGGAGAGGATCTTTGGCTGCGATGGGTTCGTTTAAAAGACTCGCATCGTCAGCAGCGCCCGTCGATATGACGACAGGCTGGCCGTTGTTTCGTCCATCCGAATCGTCTTGGTCTACATCCAATTCATCGACGTTGCTCTCCTCCGCTGCCGATGCATATTCTTCATCCTGCAGATCCTCATCGTCTTCATCCGCCAATTCCTTTATTTTTTTTTTTTTCAAAAAATGAAATTCAGTAAACAAAAGAGAATTTAAATTGTTCATTTAAAAAACACAACCCCCCCCCCCCCCCCACACAGCAAAAAAAAAAAAACAAAAAAAACGAAAGAGATGGAAGAGATATAGCAAAAGATCCATCCATCAGGATCTTTGAGAGGGTCTAGGGACTTGTACCCCACTGGCCATTGATACATAACAATTTCGTACGGTCCGTCGGGCTGTTTTTTTTTACGATACAAGACATCCATGACGGATCCGAGTGGTTTTGCTTGCGTTTGCAAAACACACAAACACAGTCAGAAAAAGAAAAAAAACTTTGAACTCGCTAGAAAATGGGAGGGACGGGTGATGGATTCGAGGACTGATATCGGCCATCAAGTCCCTCGTCGTTGCTCTCATTGCGCATGGATTATTCCGGCTTGTCTTTTTCTTGTAATATCCGGCTGTTTTTCATTTCAAGCGGCTGGCCTATCTTACATATGTAAATACAATTCCCCCACTAGGCATCGCTGGCTTCTTTTGGGCTGGCCATCGTCCGACCACACCCAATCATTCATGGCTATCGTGGCAACAAAAGAACAATTTCACATTTCGTTTAGCCAAACAGAATTTTTCGCCTTTGCGTGCGCACACAGACTCGAATTCATCAACATCTTCTGCTTGCATATGGAAAGAAAAGCGGAGCAAAACCAAACACGATCTGATGTTTGCTTTCGAAAAAATCAAACGGCTCTCGGCCACAGTTGGCGGAGGGAAATGTTTGCCAAGCTCCTGATTTGCGTAGATATTTAGAATCGATGGGCGCGCTACATTAACCGATTGGCACACGTCAACGCCGGCCATTGCGGTATATGTACGCTAGTCTTTAAAAATTTTCCAACCGCCCAATAAATAAATAAGAAAAATGCGTCATCAAAAAAAAAAAAAAACAAACAAACATAAACTGACCGCTGTGGCGTTGCCAAAATGTTTGTCGGATGTCGAGGAGGAGGAGGAGGAGTGTCTTCGTCGTCTCGTCAAAGCCAAGGAAGTAGAAGAAGAGGATGCTGATGTCTTGGTCGATTTGGCGCCGACGCCATTCGTATTACTCGCGCTGCTGCTGCTGCTGCTGCTCTTCGGATAGAAAGGTCCAGCCGGGACGAGATTGATGACGTCAAAGTTGGCCCGAAGAGCCGAGTCGATTTTACCGCCTCCGTCGTAGGTCAGACGCCCGGCCAGCGCTTCTTTGACTCTCCATCGGATCTCGCTATAAAAAAAAAAAAAAAAATAAATAAGGAAGAAGAAGAAGAAAAAAAAAAAAAAAAAGAACTTAAATAACCTCTCCGCAAAAAAAAAAAAAAAAAAAGAAAAAGAAAGAAAGAAGAAGAACATTTAAAGACTTGATATATATATAATAAATCAACATGGCAACGCCCAAAAATAAAAACAAAACACAATCGAGTTTGTCTTTGTGTATCTTGGATTGTCTTGGCTGTTTTCAAAGACAACGCCCATCGCTCGTCTTCCGCCTTTTTTTTCTTTTTTTTTTTCTTTCTTCTTTTTACTGGAACATCGTCTTTTCACGTACTATTCTTCTTACTTGGCGACAGTGTAGACCGACCGACCCACACACACACACACACACACTTTGGCCGTTTCTCTCAAGGGCCAGCTTAAAAACGGGGATTGTCCACCGCAGGGCCCACCTTCTTCCGCTTGGCTTCTTCCTCTTTTGATAGAACGAACTGCCACAGCGATAAGCGATGAAACATAACCCAGAGGCCGCACAACTACACCGCTTCCCCCCCCCCCTCCCCTTCCCATCCTTCGTCTTTCCTACAAACGGGTGGAACGTATCGGAGGTGGGATAAAATATTAAAGACGGGAAGCGATGAGTTTTACCTAAGACAAAATCAATTAGTTAAATCAAAAATGATTTTTGCAATTAGCACCATCTCGTGTTCGTAATAGCAACGACACAACGCATTCCGTTTTTGAACGAAATTTTTCGCACGTCGATATACGCATAATAGAGCATCTTAGCTCTATGTATAAATACATTGTACGACAAAAACATCTTTTTTAAGGGTCTGGCATGTTTTCTTTTTTTCTTTTTTTTTTCCCCGGAAAAGCATCCGCCTTTCCTTTTCCACGCCCCTGCAGGAGAAGAAGCTATTGATCCGCCAGCCCGAGCTAAGAATTTTTCTTTTCCCTTGTGTGTGTGTGTGTGCACTCATAGAGCACACACACACACACACACACTGAGAAAAGATTTCTTCTCATTCTCTTGATATTCTACACTTCCATCATCACCGCAGCTCCCCCCTACTTCCAGAGCAGGTTAACCCCTTCAAACTTTACAAACAAAAATCGTGAATCCACTCACGAATATTGCATAACAACTTAGACTGAACCCTTCCTCCTTAAAAAAATAAAAATAAATTCTTTTACGTACATGATGACCTTGCTGTTGAAATAAAACGCCATTCCTTTTCTCATCCCAAAAAAAAAAAAAAAAAAAAAAAAAAAAAAAAATGTTTGATCTCGTTGTTTGTTTTCTTCTCTGTTCCGCTCATGTCCCCCCCCCCCCCTCCCGAAAACAGACCAGACCAATTTTCATCTAGATCTAGCAAGCTACTATATTGATGGGGAGGGCACGATATCGTTCTGGGTCCATCTATAGAGCCACACAGACCAGTTGTAAACGAAAATATATTGGACTGACCGAACGAACGAACGAAGCCCAATCCAAAGAAATGCGGCCAAACGAAATTCCTCCCCCCCCCCCTTTCTGTTTTTTTTTTTGCGCGCGCTATCCAATCCAATCAAGGTTAAACAGGCAGCGAAATAAAAGGGAATTCTACACAGACAACAGAGAGAGAGAGAGAGAGAGGCACGCAAGTTGAACGAAAGGGGAGCAAAGTGATTGTTATGCGCCTTTTCAGCACGAGGGCATTGTGTCGCCGATGATTGTGCCCAGCTCAGTTCAATTGTCAAGTACCTGTCCATTTGTTTAGCCACTTGCAGCCGTTGGATGTTATGAGTGGCGCTAGTCTCGTTCGTCCACGATTCCAGCCACGTTTGCAGTTGATGGACGGCCAGACTGGCCCTGACGGACGAATGGATGATGGCCAGCGAGCCTTTCATCGTGTGCTTGGTCAGGCGCAGCGGTTGCTGAGACACGAGGCCGAGCAAACCAAGTGGCCAGTCGTCTTCGTCGTCTTGCCCATCGGCCGTCCATCCGACCGATGGCAAGCGTCCAGCCGCGGCCGGTGAATAGCCATCCGTCCAGTGATGATGGAAGCCCGCGACGGCTTGCTCCAGGGCCAGCCAAACCCAATCGCCGTTGAGCATGTTGAGACGACGGGCCTCGCGGAAGATGAGCGAGGCCAGACGCGGCTCGCAGCAAAAGGCGATGACCAGCGACGTCGTCTGCTGGATGCCGCTCAACTGGGCCAGGATCCGGTGCGGCGCCGACCCGCGATCCACCGTCACCACCATCACCTGGGGATTTGAATGATTTTGATTTTATTTATTTATTTATTTTTTTTAAAGCGTAGATTATTTTAAAAACATTTCGAATTACCTTGCCGACGTTGGACGGATGTCGTTGAACGACTTGCCGGATCTTCTGGGCATCCAATGAATCGTCGACAATCAGCGTCACGGGCAGCCAATTGTTGGCCAGCAGCAGGTGGTGTAGGGCCGACGCTAAATGATGGGGACCAGGATTGAGACCGACGTAAAACGGCGAAACTCCCTGATGGAATATCAAAAAAAAAAAAAATCAATCAATTAGCATAAATTTAAAAAGAAAGAAAAAGGGAGGCCTAATTTTCTTTAGAAAAAAAAAAAAAAAAAAAATGGTGCCGTTTTACAGTGTAAGCGGCACGAACTTGTCCGTTAACTTTGAAATCATCGAGCGGAGACAGCTTGTGTGTGTGTGTGTGTGTGTGTGAACGTCAAAGAGAGAGAGAGAGTTTTGATGCAATCTCTCGCTGCTTCCTAATGGAACAACCACCACCCAGCGAGATCAATACTTCTCCTACCGCGATCTTTTCTTGCCAGGCTCATCAAAGACAGTCAAAGAGAATCACATTTTTATTCATTTCCAAGTTGTTTTTTTTTTTTTTTTTTAGAGGGACGGCTAGTATGGTTCAATTATTGCATCACACTCGTTATTTTCTAAGCCTCGAAAGCCTAAAATGGCGGACGAGCTTTCACGCATCAGCCAATTGTTGAATCGCACAAACATCAAAAACTAACCTAAAAATTAATCCTACATCTTTTTTTTTTTTTTTTTTTTTTTTTTGTTTGATTGAGACCGTGTTATGATTATTATTATTATTCGGCTGCACCGCAGCGGAAAGCCTTGCGGGGGGTTAGACGGAAGCAGCAGCCGGGAATGAAAGAAAATGGGGCCAGCCCCTAAAGCTTTTCTTCTTCTTCTTCTTCCTTTTTTTTTTTTTTTTTTTGCTTTCCGTGTACAGCTTTCAGAAGAGATACAAAGCTTTTTTTCTTTTGCCTTTCTTCTTTTTTTTTTTTTACTCGATAACGAGTTATAGAGCCATCTACTATCCATCAGTCCGTCGCCCCGTTATCGATCCAACTAACAGGGGATGAACGTCATGGCTCTAATTTTCAAATCCGGCTCGTGAAAAGTTTTTGTTCTGCTCTACGACCGATGACAACTGTTTGCTCCAGACTTCGGGATTAGCGTTGTATTAAAAAAAAAAAAAATAAATAAATTCGGATAAAAAACAAATCGATTCAATTTCTCAACCACGTTCTACTTCCCATACGATCATTTTTAAATATTTGTGTTGCAAGTTTCCGAATGCGTTTCCGGCACACGCTTCACACACACACACAAAAAAAAAAAATAAATGAATCTGAAAAATAAAAAAAAAACTCGACAGGAAGTCTTGCACGTTCGGTGTCGATGACATTTTTTTTTTTTTTTGTGGGAAGGAACAAGCAAGAGATTTACGGTGGATGAGCAACAGGAAATGATGCGTATTTTTGCTGAATTTGAAACATGTATCGATTTTTCCCGAACGAGGAACGAATTACAGCCTAAGAAAAGAGCCATGTAACATTCGTCTTTTCTCACTTTGGTTGATGATACCTGCTATTCCCATCATCTTCTTTTTGTTTTATGAACGTCAAGTGCGTTCTTGACATCGGGACACGTAATGTATGACCGAGAGGGACGTAGATAAAATGCAAAAAAAAACAAACAAAATACACCATCCATCAGTTCCGTATCTTGGCCCAAGGATCGACAAGCTCATTCAAAGACCTACCCAGTATGCTACATCCGGAGAATATGTGTACGACGAGCCTATTCTTTAAATGACTTTTCTTTTATTATTCAATTTTATTTATTATTATTTTTTTTTTTTTAAAGAGCCATTCAACCGTGAATGTGTGCGCGCGCGTGCCGACGGAGATATATATCTAAATTAGATAAACATTGACGTCCGCAATTGTTTTCGATGCGATAAAAATTTCGATAAATAATCATGTTGCATGAATCGTAAAAAATAAAATAACTACCGACGATATAAACAAAACAAAAACAAAAATTGCAACGCCGCCTGATAGATTTGCTTCTTCCATAGAGGAGCCCCCTTGTATTTACTGCCATAACGACTGGCAAATCTATCGATCGTTTCGAGAGATATGGCGTCGTCTCTTTTCCTCGCCACGCTTCTATTGTTATTAGCAGCTACCATCGTCATATGTGGTAAGAAAAAAAAACAAAACAAAAAAAAACATTTCTACTCTAAGAAAAATAAAGACATTCGTAAGACTTTTCTTTTGAAAGCTTGTCGGCTACTTGACAAAAAAAAAAAAAAAAAAAAACCTCCAAACTTTTGAATTGAAAATTAGCCAACAAGGCGTTTCGGGATTATGATGTAATCTTTTAAATGGCACTCCTAAAGAAATGTTAGGGGGGGGGGGGAATAAAAAAACATAGAGGAAGGGGAACGATCTTTAATTCCAGAGATCGAAAAGGGAAGGAGGGATCGATTCGAGCATTTCGGTTTGTCACAAAAACTTTTCTATTTTCTTTTTCTCCGACACGAAAATCCCTTGCATCACAACCAAAAAACATGATTAGGATTTAGGAGTTGGCACTACGCTCTGAGTGGTAATGTTTGCATAGTTATTCGGTGCCACCATAAAGCGTTAAACAAAGGCCAAGGCAAAGGGATTCTTGATGCCCTTTTAAAAACATTTTTGTGGGTTTTGCCTTCAATGTGGTTAGTGACGTCAATTGGACCTTTCTATTTTTTTTTTCCAATCGAAGTTTTAAAAGAAAAAAAATGTAGAAACGGGGGGGAAACCCCGTAGATGTGCAATGCGTTTCATAACTTAAGGAAAGAAAACGACGTTAAGTTGTTTCTTTAAAGGACGTTTTCATTGGGCAGAGTTATCGATCAATTCGTGTGCTGTGTGTTTTTCAAATAAGAGCGCGTGATTTGAAAAAGAAAGGGGGGGGGGGCCGTAGCCATTAGAACATTTTCAATGGCAAACCCGACATGCGGTAATCACGAAAGACTTATGACTTATATTCTTTACGTACATTATTACGTCGCGCTTAAAGAGTCTGGAAAAGATGAAAGCCTCTTCGTTATTTAGCTGAAAAAAAAAGGCCATCAAATGTCAACAAAAGACGCTCTATCGAGATGGTCGAACTTTATGAAAGTATTTGAAAAAAAAGTACCGGGAATTTCGAATTTTAGATTGAAACGAAATCGCAGAAAACGATTGAACCGTGCGGTCCTCCGCCACAACAAATAATAGAATCAAAAATCTTCAAACGAATCGCAGACGGGAAATTCCAAAAAAAAAAAAAAAAAAAAGAAAAGAAAAAGGGGAAGGCGGCCGCCGTTCGTGATAAAAAAAAAAAAAAAAAAAGAGATCCATCATAAAAGAAGATCGATATAAAATGACCCGTTTCCAGCCGTAAAGAGTCGCCAATAGGAAGGCGCTCATTCATCGGGCGAACGCGGGATAGAAAATGCGCTGGACGGATGCAACGTCGTACAATGAAAACACGACTGTGTATACAAGTACATATGTGTGTGTGTCCTTGTACAAGGCATCACAAATTGACATCCCCCCCCACCCCACTCTCTCTTCTTTTTCGTGATTCAGCCGACTAATGGACACCGTGATGTCCGCTGCTCATCGAGCCCCGTGACTCTGTGCTTATTACATCACTTTCTCCATGTAGGCTCTGAAGACGGCCATGTTTGTTTCCAGACTAAATATTTCCATTGGTTGCCTTTGTCGCATTTCCATTTATTTCGGGCCCCAATTGATGCGTCAATCGACCTAATTCGCACGGCTCCCTTTCCATTTCGGATTATTATTATTATTTTCAAAAAAAAAACAAAAAAATAATAATAATTAGAGATGTACACGATAAAGTATGTCCAGTCCATCACATGAAAAAAAACAAACAAAAAAAAACAAAAAAAAATTAGAGACATGACTTCATGTCGCTCCCGGCGCCTTCACGGGCTTTTGAACGCTCAACAGCCGTGCGACTCGTACATGAAAAGAAATGAATTGAAGCGCGCTGGACTGTCTCACTTTGTCGCATCCATGTTTCACACTTAGCCATTAAGACGATTAGGAAAAAAAAAACCAAGACATTCTGTAGCTGCGTGTCATCTTCTATCGGGACCATGTCTGCAAGCCACGCCCATTGCCCCACCCCAGATAGTCAATTGGACGATTGCATTGGCAAAAGAAAACACGCGGAAAAAAAAAACAAAAAAACGGGCACTTTTTAAAAAAGAAAAGAGAAACTTACCCGGAAGGATGAATCGTCGAGTCCGCGCTGCGCCCGTGCTCCAATGACGGGCAGATGGAACGGCGAGGCGGCGAGGGCAACACGGAAGACGGCGTAATCGTCGGCCGATAGGACGAGGATGGCGACGGGCCGATGAGAGGCGATGAGGCGATCGAGATCGTCTGCCGTTTGATTGACCCACCACTGCGACGAGTACGTGACACTGTCCACTGTTAGACGTCGCCCACTGGCCAGCCATTTCTTGCGCTGGCCCCGGCCGGCCGACGACGTGCTGATGTTGACATCTGCAGCTGCAGCAGCACCGATCCCGCTGTTTTGGCCATTCCATCCGGCTGTCCACGCCGTTTTCTCCTTGTTGAGTGCAATCAGCGTTTTGTGCATGACGCGCTCCATTGTTGCCATTTCGCTCGCGTCGAATACGGCCAGCATACGCACAGGCCGAGGGCCCGCTCTGGCCCCTTGATCCGGCTGGCCGGCGGTGGCCATTACCAATAAGAACAACAGCTTTGAAATGATTACAACGAGCCGTTGGTATGCCATGACCGTCGTCGACTGGCGAGTCGTTGCCGTCGATGAAATCACAAAGAAAAGCCATCAAGACGCCATCAAAAACGCGCACTTAATTCCATCCCTCTTTTTTTTTCCCTTAATATTTGTTTGTTTTTTTGTTTTTAAATGAGTTTTTGTTTGTTTTGTTTTTTTCACACAGAGACGCACTCGACAAATGATTGTAAGACACAACGTAGGTCACGGGACATTCACACGCGCGTTAACACTAACGACGAACGCTAGATCACTCAAGGCCGTCTAAATGAGACGTGATATTTTTTTTTTTTGGGGCTGTTTGTCCTTCCTCCCCATTATTATTCCGCTGCTGGCCATCCATCAACGCACAATTTCCGCCTTCCTAAACGGGACACTTCAAAATAAATTCTAATTCAAACCAAAAAAATTTAGAATTAAAAGGAAAATGTTCGTACGCGGGAGAGATAGAAGAAAGAAACGGGGAGGTTGGGGAAAAAAAAAAAAAGGGGGAGGAAAAGAACCAAAAAAATAAAAAACGGAACTAAAAGGAAAAAACGGGAAAAAAATTCTCAGGCTGGGCACGGGAGCGGCAAAAGGAAGGAGCCACAACTGACGACCGACTGATGCTGGATCAGTTCTATCTTAGCCGAAAGTTGCGTGCTGCCTCTGCGTGCTCGATCCTGCGCAATCTGACCTCTTCTACGGCTCCTCTCTCTGTTTTTCACACACTTTCTTTGCCCCACTCTAACCATCAAAAAGCTAATGGCAAACGCTGCCCTACATGAGAAGGTCATCATTTAAAAACCAACAGAAAAACAAACAAACAAACAAAACAAAAGGCCTTACGTGCTGCTTTAATGAGCTTTGAATAGGCGTCGTCCCCAATCGCAAGGCGGAGTTTGAAAACAGGTGAAAACGACAAGGCACCTGCTGCTATTGACGGGCAAAGCTGCGCCTGCGGTGAGCCACTTGATCGGTTTTCTGAATTTTGAATCCATTTTTTTTTTCACAGGGGGGGGGGGGGGGGGGGAGGCAGCCTGGGTTTAAAATTAAAAAAAAAAAAAAAGAAGAAAAAAAAGTAATAGCGATAAAGAACTTGGCGTCGACACAAACGAGAGAAAATAAGTTCGTTAAACTGTTATCATCTTCTCGCACTTGGACGTTAAACACGTGCGCTGCGATGATGGAAACGAATTTCCCGATGGGGTCGTTAACTTCGTTTTTTTTTTTTTTTTTTTTTGGGTGGCTCGAGTTGACGGTCGGTGGTTTTCAGCTGTGTCACGCAAAAAAGGGAAAACGACGTAAGAAACGAAGCAATTTTGAATGGTTTAAAATAAAAATGGGTGGCAAGCTGCTTACCTTATTTTTCTTTCAAACTCAATCGATAACTGCATTGAGGACCGGTACATTCATCATTCGGCGAAGCGATTGGCCAAAGGCATCTCAAAGACGGCTATTTGCATATCCTTTTTCTTTCAATAAAAAAAAAAAAAAAATTACATAACAAAAAAGTTTTTAAGCAAGAATTCGAGCAACAAATAATTGAGTAAAGAATCAAATTTCAAAAGGAATGAATTTAAAAAAAAAAAAAAAATAAAAAAATACCAAGCGACTCGTGGAGGCAGGACGTCCACACAATTTTTATGAAACGGCTTGTGTGGAAAGAAAAATCGATCAGTCAACTTCTGTGTGTGTGTGTGTACAGCAATACAGAAGCCCCCCCACAACCCACTATATACATATCCGTCTGCACCAGAAGTATAGACCAACAGACAGTAGGAACCCGCCCCCCTCTCTCTCTCTCTCTCTCTTTTTCGTTCGGTCAAGTCTGAAGAGGACAGCAGCACGGAGAAATGGTACGGGAAGCTTTCAGAGAAATCCCGCGACTCGTGAATAAGGCAAGAGGCTGCTGATGCTCATCCTTAAGCTCCCGTTCCAACTCTCTCTCTCTCTGCAGTTGTAATAAAACATGACCAACAAAAAAAAAGAAAAGAAAAGAGAACCGGGCCACAAACCTCTTTCCTTTTTTTTTTTTTTCCATTGGCTTCTTTTCATCTCTCTAATACGAAATGACTCGCCAAATACAAGACACACACGGACCATATAACTTGCCCGTCTTCCGTACACACAACTTCTCTTTTTATGGATAGCTGGACAGGAATGGGTGAAGAAGGAGGGAGGGGGAAAGAGGGTGAAGATGGATGTAGTCAATCTCCTTCTTCAAATGCATATTCCATCATCGTCTCAAAGGTACACCTCACCTATTTCAACGATCCAACCGATAAAAATAAAGGTTTTTTTCTCTTTCGTTTCAAATATATTTTGTCGTTTCTTTTTTTTTTTTTTTTTATCTTTTTCTTTTTAACCTTCCTTTTTTTTGTTGCGTCTTTCTTTCTACGTTTTTTTTTTCCAACTTCTTTCGTTTTCCACAGCAACAGAGAAAAGAGCGAGATCTGAGGGTGAACGAGGGTAGCACACAATCACACACACATACAGAGATGATAACGTCCACAGAATAAAGATGATTCCCAGTCGAACAGATAAAAAAAAAAGAATGAAATGACTGGACGCGTTACATCACGCGATGGTTTTCCTCCATTTTTTTTTTGTTCCCATCGGCAACCAGCAACGGCGCCGACAACAATAATCGACACGCAAACAGCAGTAAGAACCCCCCCCCCCCGCCATCTCTTTCAGCTCTCGGACGCACATAGATCCTCTTGAAGTGCGATGCTCACATCCATGCAAGTTCCTTGTTGCAACTTTTTTTTGTTTCGATTCTCTGGCATTTGAAAGAGACACAAAGAGCTTTCACAGCAAACACACAATGGGTCACAATTAATCGGGGAGGAGGTTTGAGAGAAAAACAAAGGCATGAAATATAGTTAAGCATACACGACTAGATCTCTCCCAAGTCCTCATGTCTTTTTTCACTTCCAATCTTTTTTTTTCTTTCTCCCTCACAAGACATTGGAAGAAGAACTCGAACAAAAGAGACACTCACACAAAACAATCAGACTTAATTGTGACATGTAATATTATACGATTAGCTTTTTTTTTTTTCTTTTTTTTTTTTTTTTTTTTGTCCCAGAAAATTGGGTTTTAGTCTGTCATTGGGTTACATCTAATTAAAACAAGAAAAAAAAGAATGGCTCAGAGGGTCTTGTTGTTGTGGTGTCAGTCAACGTGTTGTGCGGGCCAAAAAATATGCAAATTTCGACTGAGAAGTCTTCCCTCCCTCCCGATGGTGGTAGAGCAGCATCATCAGCTATTTTATCAATAAAAATAAAAAAAGAAAGGAAAAAAAGAAAGAGGAACAGATGACGGCCGGAACGTTTGACAGCACATCGACTGAAATGTTGGAGAGAAAAAAAATCAACTGAGTTTGGGCCGTTTAGAGTTGTTGGAGCTGCCATCGGCCATCGAATGCAAATGATGACTGCTGCTCGTGTTGTTGTTGCCAGCCGATTTCTGCGGCGACAGGGAGGCCGTGACGCCGACGTGAAGCGATCCCGAGGATCCGCTGGGCGACGGCGGCACCGAACCGGATCCCGTGTCGTCCTCTTCTTTCGAGCGTTGCGTCAAATTGAGGAACTCGCCCATGACGGCGATCGACGTCTCCCCAGTGGCCATGGCCACGCGGTGCTCCACCAGGTAGAACATGTACTCGTCGTACAGCAATCGAATCAAATGGAAGGAACCGAACGACGCGGCGCTCCTTAGAGTCAAATCACGAATCACCATCGAACTGGATAGCAAGTCAAATGAAAACAAACAGTTGCAAAGAAATTGTTTTCATTATTTCGTTAAGTTGCACCTGTAAAACGACCATTTGAGCAGGAACTGACGGGCGACGCGGGCAAACTCTTGTGTCGATCCGCCTTCGTAGGGTTTCATGACGCGATCGACGACGCTTTCAAGCCACTGGGCCCATTGTTCCAGCGTCGCCTGGTTCTGCAGCGTCGCCTTGAAATCGTTTTCCAGCCAAGCGACGAGATCCGGGTCGCAACGGCAGACCCAGGCCGCCTAAACACGATAGCACAATTGTATTAGAATTTAAATAGGAAAAAAAAAAAAAAAAAAAAAAAGGGCATTGTTTGTTATAAACGTGTGGACCTGCTCCTGGACGTTGTGGAAATCAACGCGGTTGAGATCAGAGAGCATCTGACTGATTTGAGCCGAATTGTGCAAAACGGCACGAGCGGCTTGAGCCAAATGATTCAGGGAAGTGTAGCGTCTCAACGTCTGCGAGAACGCATTAACGGCGGCCACCTGGAGGGCAAAAAAAAAAAAATACCATTTTGCAATATAAAAAAAATATATATATATATCTATGAATGTGTTTTACTTTAACGATGATGATGTCCTCGGGACAGCCGTTCATGGCCGTCAAAAGCCAGTTCTCTAATCCTTTGGCGAAATTGCGTATGGCTTGCGTCAGAGTGCCCGGTATGGGTCTCAGCACGTCGGGGATCAGCACCTCTACCAGGTTCTGGTAGAACTGGTAGTCGGCCTTTTTGACGAATATCAAAACAGGCTCGCAACGCGATAGGACGTAAAGTTTAGCCCTGAATGGACAGAGAGAGAGAGAGATGGGAAAAGATAAATCACATTGTCGTATATGGATAGAAAAGTTGGCCGTTGTCCCGCAAACGGACGATGAATACAGCCCAATAAATCTTGTTCCAAACATACTTTGGCAACATTTTCTCGGGATCCTCTTCCATGCCGACATCGACGGCCTCGTTGTTGTTGGCGCTGCGCCAAAAGTGGCGCCAAATCGTCTCCACCGTGCTGAACTGCAGACTAATGACGGCGTCCAGCATCGCCTGTGTGCGCACGAGGGGGAGAGCGGAACAATGGAACTTTTTTTTTTTTTCAAGTGGGATCCAACATTTTGAGAGTCATCGTTTTACCTCGCAATGATCTCGATAAAGGGTCACAAAAGCCTGCAGATCGTCAATATCGATGCCGGGCGGCAATTGGTTACTGTCGGCTTCCAAGTCGGGCCAGTGCGGCAACGCTGCGGCTGCATCCCCTAAATTGCGATGCGCTAATAATTAATCAGTGGGTCAATTCATTTCTCTTTCAGATTTTTTTTTCTTTCTCTGAGAACTTTAAGAAAATTCGAATACCCAAGTACTGCTGGTGGGTGGGCGAAGTGGCGTCCAGACTTCCGCTGCTGCTGTGAGCCCCTCCTTTGGCTCCGCGCTTGCCATTTTGGTGGTGTCGCTGGACGCCGGGCGGACTGTCCTCGACCGACATTTGATTCAACGAGGAAGTCGGTTTCACGCGAATCCCGTAGTAGTGGTACTTGGAATTGCCTCTGTTTCGCCCCCAACAAATGAAAATGCCATTAGCAATGGACGGCTCTTAAAGACATTAAAATGATGCTTGCCTCGTGCCCAATCGTCTGGTCCTCAGTCCCAAGAAGACGGACCGAATCAGCTTGCCAAAAGAGGCGGCATTGACGGGCTCCAGTTTGTGTTCATTGCAATGCCTCAAATAGTGAGCGTAGAGGGTCGAACGGGGCAGACTGACACCTTCGGCCGTCTCGTAATTATCAATGAGCCATTGAACCTGCAAGAAACAATTTCAAAATTTGCTCTCACTGCAGCCACAAAAATCACACAATCTGCTTCTTGAATTTTAGTCAGATGAATTTGTGTTAGTTCTAAAGGGAACCGAGATGCAAGGCCTTCTTACAGTGGCCGGTGATACCCGGGTGGCATGGGCCAGACTGTAGTGCGAATCGGAATCGGCCCCGCCTCCGACGGCCACGGCGGCGGACGACGGGCTATGACCAGATTGCGAGCCCGTTACCAGGTAAGCCGAAGAAGAACCATTTCCTTCCTAAAATTTAGCGAAAAGGGAGCCATCCAAGCCATGGAAAAGAGTGTTAGTCGAGTTAAAAAAAAATCCAGCTGTGGCTCTTATAACAAAGGAAAATCATTCATGATTTTTACCGTTTGAGGAGAGGCTCTCGTCGTGGTAATGAGCGTGTGCCCATCGGCATCGACCCCTTGCTGGATCAAAAACGTCCCACCACTCGTCTGAGTCAATTGTCCCGGAGCCACCTAGAATAATTCATTAGAAATTTCATGTGTAAATTCTTTTTTTCAAATTGATTTTTTATTTTCATTTTTTTTTCACCTGTGAGTAGGTGATGCTGTTGTTGCCACCTCCGCCGCTCGTGTAATATTGACCATTGCCCGGCGAGTACATGGCTCCAGATTCCACGACTGTATAGGCCGGGTAAGTCCTAAGATCGGGTTCCATAAAGTTAGTACACGCCGTTCAACGAAGAGAAACGAAAAGTTTAAAAACAAAACAAAACAAAACAAAATAGCGGCTCAAGGATGGGATCGACGGTAGAACAACACAAAGATGGCGAATTTGAAAAACAAAAAGGTGTGCTTGTTAGTAATGGAAATACATTTGCCCGTTAGTCGCCGCGTATAGAGCCGAGTCTGGAGAACCGTCAACGTATTGGACGTACGTAGAGTGCACTGAAGAGTCGCCGCCCAGCGTGTCGTTGCCGCTCACTAAAATCAAAAAACAGAATACAAAATAAAATGAATAATAAAAAAAACAATCGAAATAAAAACAAGACAGTTCCTGTTAATAGACAGCAAAAAGATCAAACAAACAACAAAAAAAAATAGAAGCGCAGACAATTTCCAACCGGTTGAACATTAGGTAACCATGACGACCGAAGGCTCCCGCAACATGGAACATCAACAACCAACGAAGGCAAGACGAAGAAGCAAAACAAAAAAAAACAGCCACTGAAAATGATGACATAAGATTGAAAATAAACTTTCCCTAATGCTGAGATGTCGACGTTACGCGGCCATTTTTGCCGACACGATGAACAATCAAAGCGATACACACACACACACATCACAAAGTCGTGCACAACAACAACAAGGTTTCTCCCTTATTTTTGTGAAGGGGATCGACACCATAGAGCGCGACTCCAATTTAACATCCGACACAATCTCCTCGCTCGTTAAAAGAAACAAGTAAAAAAAAAAAAAGAGAGAGAAGCCGTTGGTAAGCAGCAGACAAACACAAGTCGTTAATTGGCCACGGGACGCCTGGATCAATTCGTCATCGTAACACGCTGGATATATATATCTATATATGTACACAGCATACAACTAATTAACGAGTAGGGTAGCGCGTTGATAACTTAGTGAACTCCGCCATGTTTCTATCCGCCAGACATTATTATTAATTCGACGTAACTCCAGGAGCTTCCTCTTTTCCTATAGGTTGCTGAATTAAGTTTAATCCGACACGAGAACACGCACAAACAATAATCGGTTCTAATCACGTTAACTGAGCGCTTAACTCTCTTTTCACTGCTGATATAAAACGAAGGCCTTTTCTAACTGAAAATCACAACTTCATTTTTTTTTTTAGACACAGTTTCAGTAACAATCAATTTTCTCCCTAGCATTCAACGAGTGCCGGAACGAATCAAAAAGCATCAGACAATAAAAAAAAAAAGGAATGAACTGAAACTGACAAACATCCAACGACAGAAAACAATTTTTGCGTCCATCGTTTTTGGCGTGAGTCTTTCAAAGTGGACGTTCGCTTTTGAACCGATTGCTTTTTTTTTTTTGGCTTACCTACGATGGACGTAGGTGCGTGAACAGGGGTCAGAGAAGTGTAGACGGATCGGTCGGATACCGCACCGTCGGCTAAAGAATAAGAAGAAGAAGAAAAAAAAAAGACATACGAACATATTGACCCAAGCGCAATTTAAAACCCCGTCCCACGCTCAAAAAAAAAATTAAAAAAATAACTGCCAGTCTTTCGAAACAAGGCAAACTACTTGATGACTACAAGACAATCGACTAGAAATCAAACAGCCTAACAATAAAAAAGGGACTATTAACTATTAGAAAATGGTTGAAATCAAGTTTTACCGGCCATGGCGATGTACTGGGTGCTGCCAGACGTCACCGTCACAGTAATTGGCGACGTGTGGTCCGTGTTGTTGTGATCGTTCTCTTCCTCGCTAGCGTCTTTAGCCTCGGCCGCTTCTTCCGCTTCTAAGGCCGCAACGGCAGCCGCGGCCGCGTCCGAATTTGCGTGTTCCGCACCCTGGCATTGTTTTGCAAAACACGTCGCTTAAAATAAAGACAACAATAAATCACAATAGTTTTTGAATACCAAATGATCCGCGTTGTTGTTGGCTGACGACAAGGTAAGATCGCAAGCTTCCACTTGAGCGGCCACTTCGGCGTTGGAATTGCTGCTAACGACTTCGACGACGGCGGCCACTATACTGCCGTGTGTTTGTTGCTGTTGCTGCTATAAAAAAACAAACAAACAGAAAAATACAAAAAAAAAAAAGGATGGCGTTAATTCAACTAGTCTCATCTCACGAGGGAATTTCAACAAAACACTTGGCAAAAGTAGAGTGAAGCCCGTAACACGCCTGCGAATGCGGAGAGAAAGAGCAAAACGATGTTCGGAGAAAGAAGCTGGGCGCCGGTGTACGAGCGCCAGAGAAAACGAAAAGCAAAGGGAGAAATTCATAGATAAATTTATCCGATAAGCGCGTGCAATATTTACGACGCCGGCAACAGAGTCGACATCGTCGTTCAGCTTGAAAAGTAAGGAGGACACATTTCGGGATCGCAAGGAGAGAGCCGACGAAGAAAGAACAAGTAGATAGACAACATTCGTTCCGCCCGGAAGGCGAGTTCCAATCTCTTGATCAATAAGTATTACATCCTCTCCCCTTCCTTCTTTTTTTCCCCATCCTTTTTATACAAATAAATACATTTATTTGTCTGCCTCTTTATTCTTCTTTTTCTTTTTTTTTTTTGGCTCCGGGGAGAGGTTTTGATTTTCAATGCGAAAACGGAGACACATTGTGTGGGTAAAAAGCAGTAGGCAATATATATACCTCCCCCTCATCCAGCAACACATGTCCCGTTTCCCTCCGAATATCTTCCCCTATTTTTATATATATTTCGAGTAGATGGATAGGTAAGGAAAAGAAAAGAGAGGAGCAAAACCCAAATCCCAAGAGCGGAAGCTGGAACGCTCTCCTCACTTTCTGTAGTTTCATACACTGCCCTGCCTTGCAAACCCAATCCGCTTTACGCACAACACAAGACGGTAGGGATCTCCTCTGCCAGGCCTTTTTCTTCTTTTGCTAAAGGAAGAAAAGAATCTCTTCCGGCGGTCCGGAATATAAGACTTGATATACGTGTTGGAGGTAAATGGCCGAGAGCATATCGTACGAGTGGACGAACGAAAAATTTGGGTCGTTTAGTGCACGTCCGGAAACGGAAGTACAAACAGAGATCCATTCATTTATGTGCATGTGTTGTTTTTGTTTTAAAAAAATTTAATCATAATATTATGCGGAAACGGACGAAACATTAAGATTGAAGTAGGCTGGTATAAAGAAGGAAATGTCGAGTTTCCATGGCAACGGGCCGCATCAAAACCTCGGCAACAGGTTCTCTCTTCCACGCTTGGAGAGCCAAATGGCGGGAGTACTTAACTTGATATTTGCAAAACCGTAAAATTCAGGCGAGCTAAAAATGTCTCGAATCATATCTTCCTCAACGAAAACTCTATTTATGAATAAAAAAAAAAAAAAAAAAAAAACTCCAAAAGACAAAGAAAAACGGGAGATCCGATGCCGAGTTATCAACAGAGATCCGGCGGCGGCAATGATTTTATGATGCGGAAGCTTTTTTTCTCATTTCTTCTTGTTCTTGAATAATAGAAAAGACTAAAGCGGGAAGTAAAAAAAAAAAAAAAAAAAAGAATAGGAAGGAGGAAAGCACACACTTCTTCATCCTTTTCTTCCTCAATTCTTAACATCTCAATATGAAACCAAATTGAACGCACTTTTCTATCTCTTTGACTTCCTTCCTTCCTATTCCGTCGATATTTCTCAAACGATATTAGCAGCGCACCATCCGGCGCCTCCTTAAAGTAAAAACTGAACACCAAGCGACGCCAGAAAAAGAACTGATGGCTATGAAAATATAACAAAAATAAAATAGGGGAGTTAAAAAAAAAAACAAAAAAAAAACTACCTTATCTCTTGTTCAACGGGCCGGACAGATGGGCAAACTCATCTATTCCTTTTTTTTTTTTTTTTAATACAAAATATACTTATTAAAGCGTGCACAGCCAGCTGCGCAATACAACCGGCCCGATAGACATAATGTAATTATCAGTCACAAACTTTGTCAGAGAGAGGGGAGGTCGATGAGGTAGTAGGGAGAGAGTTCTCTTCTTACGAAACAAAAAAAAAAAAAAACAGTTCACAGGCAGGTGATGTCAAAAAGTAAATAATAATTTCATCGAACTCGGGAACGACTGTACGTACAATAAATATGAAGTACCTCTTAATTTTTTGGAGGGAGGGGGAAGGCCGGAATAGAAACAGTGGTGATGTGATTGTCGTCGCGTGAAACTAAAGGCACTGCCAAGAGACCAAGACACACAAGCGGCAGCACTGACGACTCGACTATTACTACCCTCGTTTCACGACTACGTTGTTTCACGTTCGTCGGGCAAAGCAACA
Source organism: Daphnia carinata (assembly GCF_022539665.2). Classification (NCBI taxonomy): domain Eukaryota; kingdom Metazoa; phylum Arthropoda; class Branchiopoda; order Diplostraca; family Daphniidae; genus Daphnia; species Daphnia carinata. The sequence continues at coordinate 4,507,207 of NC_081338.1, forward strand.
GGAGCAGTGTGGGTGGGTCGCAAGGATCGACAGGGGAGGGAGGCCATGAAGGAAAAGGGAAAAAAAAAACGTTCAACAGAGAGACGACCCTTTAGCGCTTGTCGAAGGCAATCTGAGAGTATCAAAAACTGCATCCTTCAATTTTTTTTCTTTTTCCCCCCCACCTACTCTCCCCTCGCTGGATTACACGGATTTTTGGTCTCCTCACGGAGAAGAGCACATCATCCGTGTGTGTGCATTGACAATGGGATACGAGAGAGTGCATCTCTTAGTGACGGAGGAGGACGGGAAGGGAAAAAGAGACTCACAGGAACATCAATCCTCTTTTTGTTGATTTCCTATCCAATTCACGACGAGTAGCTTGAGAGCTCACTTCGTCCATTTTTTTATTCTCTTTTTTCGATCCCCCCGCCCTTCACCTCTATGGCAAGGAGGTTCAAGGTAAGCGCACCTGAATCACGGCTTCAAGTTGCTCCGCAAAAACATACAACAAACACGAGCCACTCTTTTCTGTTTCCCCCCTTACTGCGCTCCTTGTGGAAACAAAGACGATATATGCAGAGAGCTGAGATGCGATCAAGTAACAATAAAAGGTTTTTCATCCCACCTCCTGGATTTTCCACTTGTTGCCCAGAGTAGCACAACAACAGACGCTTTTATATCTGTTTTCGCCTACTATTTCTTGTTTGAGTTGTGCTCTATTTGAAATTGGAAACAAACCATCGGAAGGAAAAAAAAAAAAGCGGATTGGCACTGAAACAGCCGAGAAGGCACGTGCACTTTTGCCCCCCTCCCGCGAGTCTCTACCAAACCTCGTATTACAATTCTAAATTACCTGGCTGAGCGAGGATCCGGTAGGCCGAGGATCGGCCGACATGAAAGTGACGGGCGTCGCTGCCATTGTCCAGAGAAACGAACCACACACTGATGCACTTTCCACTGAACGTTTGATTTTGATTTACTTCTGTCCGCTCGAGTTGAAGGGCTGTGCCTGTAATTTACAGCAGAAGAAAGAAAAACAGTCGGTGAAACGAGATGGACACTGCAGACACGCATACGACGTCTTCTACTGAAGACGCAACACTTTCGAATCGGACGACGGTTGGCGCCAATTGTGAGCGGGATTATTGTCAAGCTTAGTCAATTCACCTGAGAACTAAGCGTATGTGAGACGGGAAACGAGTAAACGCAGGTGAAGTTGTTTGTGCCTAGGTTCTAGCCCTTTTTGTGTTGACGTTTCCTGGTGCCATGACAACCCAAAGCCCTCAACTGTACACGAAGCACCCCACCACCCTCTTTTCGTTCTTTCCGCTGATAACTGTAGGGTGCCGGGTGGAAGGTGTAGCACAAAGGGGGAGGGCTGTCTTTGTTTCGACTGCATCACATGTAGATTAAAAGGGAAGGCCTCGCGTGTTTGTGTGCGTCAAGGGTCTACGTGCAGCTACGTCTGTTTAGAGGAAGCGGGTTGCGAATGAGGGGTGGATGAGAGGAAGCTGCAGACCGACTTTCCAGGTGTTTCCGCCCCTATACACACGCGGTTACGGCACATGACCATCGGCTGGATTTTCGGGGGGGATGTCTCTCATGAAATTGACCTGCCTATTGACTAGCAAGCCAGAAGTTTAATGACAGTATCTAAGGCTGCTGAAAGCTGCTTTCCCAAACGCAAATAATCTAGCAAGGATGGGAAATCATTGTTGTCTACGTCACAGGCAAACGGGTGGCAGCATTTTGGTATCTTGAAGCTCGGGATAATGCAACTGATTGCTCTTGTAAACTACACGATGATATTACTTTTTGTTTATCTACCATTCACAGATGTAATATCAATGCTTGTTTCAAGAAAGTAACCTATCCGTAAGAACTTGATTACCCGACTTGAATCCAGCTCTTTCACTTTTGAAAATTTGATTATAGCACTGACGAAAAAGTATCATGGAGTTTACCCAAAAACAGATTGCAACCCTCATTGCTCCAACCGGTAGGCTATCTTTGGCGTCGAAGGCAAACGAACAAGTAAAAATCTCATGGGTCGTCTGAATAAGAGTTAATGAATGGGCGTTCACGATTTCATTCTTGAACTCCCAAGATTCGTGCAAACATCGAAAATTGAGCTAATTTTACTGTCGATCTGTTCAAAGCCAGTCTTCGAGACAAAAAATGTAAAGAAAGCGAGTCCAAAAAATATATATATTATTTACCTGCTGGCTGTTGTTGTTACGAAAATTCGGCTGCCGTAGCTATGGCGACCGTACTGTGTACTGTTGGTCGTTTGTAGCTGAAAATCCCTAGTAAAGGATTTCCTTTTTTTTCTTTTTTTTTTTCTTTTTTGTTATTCTCGGATCTAAGGGGTCGCAAGACCGACAGCCAGGGATTGTGCGCCGTTCGGACTTGGGTTTCCTCGAAGACGATTTCTCTCAACGTCTTTACCATTAGAATGAATTGCAGAACGAAGACAGATTGGCTGATACCAATACAACTTATGAGCAATTTTTAAAGTCATGGGAAAGCAGTACAATCATAACTTGTTGTCTTTCTTTTTGTCTGTTCATGTGCAGCACGACTTTCGTCTCCAAACGTAGTCAAGCCGCCATTGGAAAAGAAACAACGTTGCCGGATTGAAGCAATGGAAATTTGAAACAGGAAATGAAGATGAGCCAATAGCAAAAAGGAGCAGAGAACGACTCCTATTGGCTGTAATCGACTGTTTCTAGTGTGGTGTTCGGTGCGGGCCCATTTTTGGGTAGCCCCGACAGCCCCAGTGCCATTTTAAAAGATGGCGGATTAAATGGATAGAAGAGAGATTAAACCGGATTAAAAGAAAGCTCACGTTAATAAATTATTGCTTTTAACCGGGAGACGGAATCCGATTGAAACTTGCCGGTATTTGAGGCGAAAATTCAAACGTAGCCCAAAATGCCTTCCCCGATTAGCACGGGGCCGGCCCTAAAACTAACCCAACAACCAATTAAATACGCACACCTGTGTCAACCATTTTAATGGCGTCCAACAGAAGAAAAAATGGAAAGAAAATAGAAAATTCGAGATCAATACTTTCTATTTCGATAACCCAATCAATTCAACAAACACATAAAGTGCGAATGCGTGACAAGAAATGTTCATAAATAATAGTTATAAAAAAGAATGAACAGGCCTAATGTGAAACCAGGTGATAAAGAACTTCCGATGTCTGACACATCTTTCATTTACAAAGAGTTTTTTTTAAATAAATAGCGTCTGTTGGTTTGGCTCCGACGCCAACCCATCAGGAAAGAAAAAACAGACACGAAAAGACCAATGCTTTGTTTGCTTGTGAGACCAACCATAATAATGAGATCAGCAAACGGCAATTATTCACATACTAGCTCAATCAAGTCTCTTACTTCCACCGAGAAGAGAAACAAAGAGAATCCAATAATTTAAAATGTCATTTTTGATAAAACGTCAATATCAACACGAGGGAGAAAGATGGCACACAGTTTCAGCGGGATTTTTTGTTCCTTCAAAAAATGTAACAGAAAGAAATGTTATGATGTAAAAACTAACACTGCTAGACAAGTCGGTATGGAAGGTAACGCAAAATAATCTGATTCATTTGTGAGAGACACACGCCGTTTAGAAACAATTTTTTTCTTACTTACTTCGTTTCCTTATTTTCTTGGAATTATTTTTTTGTTTGTTTAGAGATCAAATAACATTTTCCGCACAGCATAGAGGAACGAACCTGGCAGTGAGTGGTTGCATAATGTCCGAAACGATGTGAAACACAGACAGTGAAACAACTGAATCGGAGCGATAAATCCATTTGATTTTCTTGATAAAAATGGCAGTTTCCAAAAAAAAAATAAACAAACAACGTAAAACAAATCAGGAAATTCAAGGAAAAATTTCCAATGAAAAAAAAAAGAAATCGTAATTCGATATGAATGATTAAATTCCAACACCTAATCCATTTGAAATCTGACTGATAGAGATTTAGAAGTGGAAGTTAGAAAACAACGATCAGGATTACAAAGTGGTAGGAAAACGGGACGGTCCAAGAAAAGCTTCGTGCTGATTGATGAGAAGAAACACTGACGTCAAACAAACACAAGAAAACACAACTATCCAAACTGCAGATCCATCTGATTCGAAATTCTGCTGTGTACATTACCTAAATAAATACTCGATTATTACTGCCATCGTTCACTCACAACGTGGGGGACAGTGTGGCGCCCTTGGGTCTTTGAGTCGTTCAAACACCGAAAGCGGGTAAAACATCGATGACGAATACTGAACCAGCCCTGAGACTGACACGCCAAACCTATATGCAGTGCGCCTCTCTGTATGCGAGGGGAGGGTGTCTGTGAAACGGAGAAAGGGTAGAAATAGATGACTGATTGGTCCGTTTTTTCTTTTCTTTTTTTTTTTTTTTTGTTTTGTTTTGTTTTTCTCATGCCTTATTCCATAAAACATCCGAGTCTGTTTCGGTTGTGTAATCCGTTGGATCAGACTGTGTTTTAATTCGGACTCTCTAGATCAGATTCACCCTGGTCAGTGTCATCGGCGGTGACAAAGCCAGCGCCAGCTGATGGATCGTCTTTGTGGCTGAGCATTCTGGCCCCGCCCATCAAGGGACGATTGCTCTCCAGCTCGTCTTCGCTGTCCAGATCTTTACGGGGCAAGCCAGTTCGTGCCCGATGCGCCTCCGCTCTGGACATTTGATGTTGCTGATGTTGAACTGGACTAAGAGACGTCGTCGTTGATGTGGTGGACGTTGGCGAGGTCAGCGATGGTGTTTCAGATCCAGCTCCGGCTGCTGAATCGGTAGAGAGAGGCGCAGGCGAGCCGTCGGCTTCGCCCCGCGCGATGGCGTCTGCGGATGGAGGACCTGAGGCACGTGGCGATTTCATACTATTGCTGTTTTGACTATTACCTCTCGCCCTCCTGCTCCACCGGCGGCTCTTGGTTGCAAAACCTTGGGAGCCGGCCTGGGTGGCAAAGGCGGAAGGTCCAGCCTGCGATCAGCAACCCGATGGCCGGTTGATAGAAGATGGGCCGAATTGATTGTGGGACCCACTTGAGCCACCGACGCCACCGCTGCCGAAGTGTTGCTGTTGTTGTTGTTGATGATGATGCTGCTGGTGGAGGCTGTGGAGGAAGTGGAGGGGGTTGGCGGATCCGACGTGACCACCGATGGCACTTGAGGAGGCTGATGCGGCTGCTGCTGCTGCAGCTGAAGCTGTAGAGCTGCTGCCGAGGCAGTTGGCTGCTGCAGCTGCAGCTGCTGTTGCTGGATGCGTCGGAGCGTCGAGTTGGCTGTCGCCGCTGCTTCCACTGCCCGAGCTGTCTATACGAAAGGGTTTACGTAGCAAGCGGAAGAATTCTCTCTACCCCTTTTAAACCTAGCCCCCCAACCCTACGTCAACTGAGGGGGTTTACGACTACCAGTACCTGACTTCATCGGCCAAATCTGCAGCAAATATTTCAAGACGCCGATGGGTTTCTGGAAATCGAGTCCCGTGGAAGCGGACGACAGATTCGATCCGTCGTCCGAGTGCAACATGAGGACGGGTCCGAAGCAGATGGCCAAATTCTGCGGAGTCATCTTGTTGCGGTCGGACTGGGCCGTGACGAGACACAAATGGTCCATCAGTAGGAACAGCGTCGTCTGCATCAAAAAGGACAATAACATTATTTTTTTTAAGAATTCAATTCAATTGCAAAAACATCAAGTACACTGACCCGATTGCCTTTGGGCAGGCACTCGAGGATGGAGAACATGAGCTTGGCGTTGCCCTCCGGATCGTCCGGCAGGCAGACGGCCAAGGCATCCACCAGCATCTGGTAAAGGCATTTGGTCAACAGAGGCTCCGGCAGTTCCCTCAGATACTCTTTCAATAATCCCGTACATAAAAAATCCGTTCGATTAGGCAACAAATACGCGAGAAAAAATTCGAAACTACAACACAACGAACCTGTGATGACGTTAATATCTGGAACACTATCAGGTGACAGGTCGACGAGTCGCGGGTTGCGCTCAAAGGCTTCGCGCAGGATCCGCTTCTTGGTGGCCGAGCCGCAGAGCCGGTAAAGGCCGACAATGTCCATTCCGCGCCGCTCCACCTCTTCGACGCATTTCTGGACCAGAATGGGCACGCCGCCGTTGCCTCCCGTCAGCATAGACGTAGCCGAGCCGTTGTTGCCTCCTTCGCGATTCACCACCGATTCCAAATCAACGCCAAACAGCGGCGGCGGAGTTTTACGGCCGGCCGGAGATCGCCGGAACGCCGTCCTCGGCTCGGTGTAACGCAGTTTCAAGTACAGAGTACCTCGAGGCTCTACTTTCAACGCCACCTGGTGAATGGTCGATTCCCTAACTAGAGGCACCAAGTGGAGCGAGCCCTTGAAGCAAAGTCGGTGCCTCAACTGCGGATCCCACGAGTAGATGAGGAAATCCAGCTCGCGGTTGACAACCAGATCCAAGTCGAACGTCTCGTCCCAATCAAAATTGATGTCGCCAGAGCGGATGACTGTCCGAGCTTTGTGCGCCCGGTCGCATTCCAGCACGCAATACAAATCACGAACGGGTTCCAATCGCGATGACGTCGAGCGTAGGCCTCTACCGGCCAGCAAGTGAATCTGTACAACCAAGATTCGAGAGATGGAAATTAGCTAATTGCAAATGATCAGAACATGTTTAACCATACCCATAAAAGTCCGCTGACACCTTCTTCGCTTCCGCCACCTGGTGCTGGACCTGGTCCTCCTCCGCTGGCAGCCGTAGGTGTGGTCATTCCCTCTGTATTGGTCGTGGCCATTTGATGAGCCGGAGGTGTCGTTCCATTCGGCCTTTCACTTCGATATTTGATGAAATCTAAATTGCGATAAATTAGAAATGAATTAAAACTTGATTGCCCATCGTTGTTTGCTCGCATGTCCTTTACCGGCTGGATTAATTTCTAATAATTTAAAACGCGGATCGGTGGGCCTCGCAGCGTTAGGGTTGGCAGGCGAAGGTTGAGGAATGCCCCCTCGGGGTGTTTCCGGCTGCAATTCTGCTATTGGGCCACTCGGGCCCGACCTTCCAGGCAAAAGGCTTTTGCCTCCTTGACTTAAAAGCGATGACGTTGTCGCCATCGGGTCGTTTTCGTCTAATAATCCGACATTCGTCGTCGCTGTGAAATGCGATCGATAGGCGTAGTACGGTATTTCCTGTTCCCAAAATCAAATGCATTTCCAATTGAATTCGTACGCACAACACAATCGTTTTTCGTTTACCTGTTTGGCTTTCTCCACCAGATTTTCGGCACTGAACGTCAATTTCGCCATGCGATGGGCTTCAATGGCATCGCGGCTTTGTCGCAATCGCTCATAGATGGCGCTAGTAGACGGCGCTCGTTGCATCCAGGCCTTGTATTCGGCGGCGGTGAAATTTCCCGTCATGCCAATGCCACCGGGCAGCCTAGAGAGCGGTGCGGCCGCACCGGGCAAGATTCCTCGACTGTACAGCAATTGCTGTTGTTGCAGGTGTTGTTGTTGTTGGCTCAGCCTTTGCAATTGTTTCTGCTTCTGCGAGACGGTCATTTCAGGAGCCGATACGGCACCGTCACTGTCGTCAGTGTTGTCCAGCATGCTCGGCACGGACGGCCTCGTCATCGACGAACTCGTTTGTTCGAAATGGACTTCACGCCGGAAGCGGCTGCTAGATCCAGCCGCACCGCTTCCCGCTCGATCACGAGGAAGGGAGTTAGACCTCGAATCCGGCTGCGTCGGCTGGAATCCTCCGGCAGTGGGCGTGGTTGGTGTGATACCCAATCCCAGAAGGGGTGGAGGAGCTTTCCAGCTGCCCGACGACCCTTCCACCGAGAATCCTCTTCGTGCGGAGTGGCTGTAACTCCGGATGGAGGCCTCCGTATCCGAGGCGTAGTCGACGGACGTCCTGCGCCGATGCGTCAGACCTAACCGGGTTGCGGCATCGGGCTGCTGTTGCGTTCGCCCCGTCGTGCCATAATTCGATCCGCTTCCACCGACTCCGAGTTTCCCTCTCGCATAGCCGTACGTGTCCGTCCCGCTGCTCTGCTCGACGATGGGCAGCCTCTGATCGCTTCCGCTGCGCGTCAGACGGTTGCCGGTGCCGCGCATGAGGGACATGGTGGATCCTGGACCCGATCCCACGACCCGGTGCGACCTGCCTAACGTAGACGATCGTCCAAGGGTGGCCGTCTGATGCTGACCAAGAGATCCGGGACCGCTGCCGGGCGGACCGATGGAAAGTCCATAAAAAGGGTGGACCCGTTCTGCCAACGATTCCAAAGTTTTAGGACCGAATCCGGCCGAGCGGTCGAACGGGTGTTGGAAGTGGTGGGAGGAGGTTGTCATTCCGTGGGGCTTGGGCTGTTCCGTCACGGGCAGAGGAGGCGGGGGATGGTATGAGTCAATTTGATGCGTCATACCTTCGCCACCTCCACTACCACCACCAATTTTGGGATGTTGGGGTCGTTCCAATGTCCCGCCTTGTCGTCCAGGCACGTAACGCTGCTGCTGCTGCTGCTGCTGTTGTTGTTGTTCCTGCTGCTCCTGCATTCGGTAGTTGCTATAATAATTATCCATCGCATCCTGCTGTTGTTGTTGTTGCTGACGGATGCTGGAATGGATAGAATCATCTCCAGCTCTCTCGGGATACCTGTCAGATTATTCAAAAAACAAATTAGTCTTTTACATTGGCATACAATACGTTTTGCATTACAACAACCTTCCCGCCTCGCGTTCTCGGAACATATCGCGTTGCTGTTGTTCCGTTCTTTCACGGTTGCCACGCGGGAAGGTGCCGTGAATGGGTAAATCTGCCATGCCGGGCAACGGTTTGCCAGTCGTCAAGAACCTGGAAGGTCCGAGTCCTCCGGAATACGGATACTGCTGGAAGCGATCTCCATTGTTACTGTTTGAATTGCTCGTTGAATCATTATCGGGCGGCTCTTCCGGCTGGACTCCTCTTTTGAGGACGACGACGGGAGGCGGTTTCTGCTCCGGTCGTGGCGGAGGCGGCGAAACGGCTCCGGCCGGACCTCTTCGCTGCCTGGTCGTCAGCACCAGCCGGCGCGGGATCGACATGACGATGACGACGTCGTCCAGGCTCATCCGCGTCACGTCCACCAAGTTGATGGCCAGAATTTCGTCTCCCACCTGAAATCGTAATAAATACACACATCCAATAACAAAATACGCCAACAGCTTTACTTCCTTCAGACAAATCGTGCATGACATTTAATTTCATTGCAAATTGTTTCCGACTTTCATTAACATGTTTCGTACACTCTGAGTGTATCCAACTGGACGTAAAGGGTAGCCATGGGAGCCACTCCAACTGAGCCCGACAGCATCTATGTGTTGTGCGCGTTAAGTAATGTATGGGCAAGTGTAACCGGGGCACACGGAGTGAGAAAGAGCAAAGCAAAAAAAAAAAAAAAAAAAAAAAAACCTTTGGGGGTAGGTATGGCCGGCAAAAAGTACGGGAGCGAAATAAAAGGAAAAGAAGAAGATGGAGCTCTAGAGAGACCTGCTGCTGGACACGGAGCCTTAGTATTAGGCTATGACGTTGATAAATGTCTGTTGCGCCAACACTTAATCACGATATTGTACACAGTGCACGCGGCCCTCCCCTCCACCATCAAAAAAAAAAAAAAAAAAGGAAAAAAACGTTGCTGGTGGTTAGGTTTGTGCAAAGTCTGGCCATATTGTCCGACAGGAGTAAAATGAAACTAGACAGACTTTGGCTGGGCAAGCCAATAACGGATGGGGGTGTGGGCCAACAGACGAGATACAAAAAAAAAACGATAGACAGAAAAGAGAGAGAGAGAGAGAGAGAAACATGCAGATAGTGGTACCCTGAGACATCCAGAGTTGTAGACGGAGCTCTCCAGGGCGATGCGGGAGATGAAGACGCCGTCGGATCGATCGATGCCGTTACCCTCGCGGATGTAAAGTCCCAGCGTTTGGCCCGGCCGCTTCACGATCTCCACAAAGTGTACAGAGTACTTGGGGTCCTGCAAAAACAAAAGAAAACAAAAATGAATATGTAAAGACAACAGTTTCGAGCATATTACATTATGGGCTTTCAAGCAAAGTTCAATTTCCCTTTTCGCAGAACCCATTTTTCCTAAAAGAAAAACAGCTGACCTCCTCTGTTGCCCATTGTTCCCATCCACTATTTTTCACACAACATCAATGGTGGAAGTGTATTGATCTTCCACGGTGCAGGCACATCTGCACAATATCACAGAATAGTGTGCTAGCAACTAGTTGGTCATCCATATTCCAGTTGTCTAGGTTGGTCCCAAACCACATTGCAAAGACGGTCCAACTTGAAAGCACATCACTTTATCACCCATGTCACAACCAACTTCTGGCTTGCTTCGCAATCTTGCCACACAGAAAGCTTGATTTAGAGAAGGCTTGAAATTTGAAAATCCTCATGTCTCGTAACTTTAATTTCAATTCTAAAGGTCTTGTTCAGTAGTCAACATAGTGAAGCAGCATCCAGTTAAGAGAAGCGAACCGAGTTCCCATGCGACAAATGTTGAATCGATCCAAAGATAAAAGCATGGACATCCTGCCAACGTAATGAATTTCTATGTCGCAGGTGTCACCGAGGGAATTCAAATATTTAAAGCGTTTCGATCATTTCGCCTTGCACCGGAATCAAGAATAGGAAACGCACATGGTCAGGGTTGCCGCTTCAACCGTTGAATGTTTGATTCGATCAATTAAACATGAAATAGCATATCAAAGAGATTTCAGATTTCCCAGATTATCACTTTCAACCAATTCTCCTAAATCCAAAAAGCACGTTGGCATTACGCTTCGAACGCATACGTCGGAAATGGAGGGCGAATAAAGAATCCCCTATAATTTAGAACCCGACATTGTATCAGATCACGATGATGCAGTTGGCATTTATGACTATACCAACTATATAGTATATGTACATACAGCAGGAGGATCAATAAAAGCGCAACCCATCTCTCTTTCTCTCTCTCTCTCTCCTCGAGCTCCTCCTGCTCCTCAGATATTCCCTGGACTGCGCTTCGTCAGGAAGAAAATGAGCGGCTGCGTCGTGCCATGGCCCGTGCGTGACCAGCAACGTTGAACGGTTTCAGTCTGTTAAATCGATGCCCCCGGCGGGACTAGCCCGACTGCTACCCTAACCCCCTTGCACGTAGATGCAGATCATTTCCATCATGTTCCCATTTTCTTTTTTTTTCTTCCTGAAACGTGTTATCACAGATGCAAAAGAAAAATTGCCATTTGTAACAACAGCCAGTCAAAAAAAAAAAAAAGAAATCTGAGAAAATGGCCGCTATTGTATAAAAGGTAGATCATTTTTTTTTTTTTTTTTTTGCTTACTTGGACGGTGAGGAAAGAGCGTGCGGCTTCGGATGCCGTTCTGCCCATTTGTCGCGGATCGAGAACGCGAACGAGCATTTCACCGCGTCGTTCGACGGCTTCGAGCGCGGCGGCCGTCGTCGCATCGTGATGGTCGTTTTCCACCGTTTCGATTTGGCGGAAGATCTCGGTCGATATGCCGCTCACCTATTATTGATACGTCGTCATCATTTTCGGAAGATAGTCATCAATAAACGGTGCGTGTTTAAAACGAAAAACAAAAAAAAAACACAAAAAAAAAAAAACACAAATGATTAAAAAATGATGGTTCCGCCTGGGCAAAGCGGAACTTTCTCGCTTGTTTGTCCTTACCTTGCGAAAGTCACTCTGGACGACCATGGAGCGGAGTCCGGTGGCCGGCGAGGAATGAGGAGCTAGCCGATGGTCCGTTCCCAGGGTGCCTGCGGCGACGGATGAAAGTGGATGCATGCCACCTCCTGCCGATGTGCCTACAGTCGTTTGGTAATGAGATGACGGATTTCCGGGGGCAGGACCAGCGGACGAGCCTGCAACTGGCTCCGATGCCGGCGCGTTGGCTCCTTGGCGGCGCGGACTGGCCGCCATCTCCACCGGATGCTCCTTGTGCCCATCCTGCATATTGAGAAGCGAGATAATGGTCGAATTTAATCATCCATATGTTCCCTCCTTCGTTGCACTTTTGAAAACGAACGAAATACATAGAAATAGAAGAGTTCCGAGACAAGTCATGGTTTTCAAATATCTAGCGCAAAAGCTGACGGATGTAGTGATGCAGTCAATCACTTTGTGAGATTTCTATTATTCGCGCGTGAATTTCGATGTTTTCCGCCCGATTATTCGTTCCCAATAAAAAAAAAAAAGCGGTGTTGAGGAGGTGAAGAATGAGAAACAAGAAGACAGTTGAGTATGTCTCCTCCCCACAAAAAAAAAAAAAAATCATAAAATCAAAATGAAACCCCCCCCGCCCGATGATACAAGCACTCGTCTTTGAACGACTACTACAAAAAGAAAGACAATAATCCCTTGTTTTCTTTTCATGTCCATTTTTTTTTTTTTTCTTTTCTATTCGTATTCATTCCGTCTTGTCGATATTCGAAGAAATTGCCGGATATACGTGCAGCCAAAGAATCTGCGCGAAGAAAATAAGCCCCGACGGAAAAAGACTCTCCTCTGTTATCGTGCAACACACACACACACACACACACACAACGAAAGAAAAAGAAAAAAAAAAAAGAAAAATGTGGTAGAAAAAGAAAGAAAAAAAAAACACCGAACCTCGCCTACTTTTTTTTTTTTTTCTTTTCCTGTGTTATAACAATCCTGTTCGTCGTTGTATGCCTTGATGCCTAATCGATAGACATCAGAAAATGGCGGGCAGGCTAAAGCTTTGGCAGGCTGTATAGCCCTAGTGGATGGGTACGTACGAGCGTGAGCCGCTGTTCGTGACGGGATTGCTTGGGGTTTTGTATCGAGTAAGTCCGAATGAGGCGAGTTCGCACGAAAAAAAATATAACAACAATCGGAGGGAGGGGAAGGCAAAAAAAAAAAAAAAAATGGACAACTCCACTAATAGGAAAAAGGGGGAGGAAAAAGACGGAAAGAGCGAGTGGGTGTCCAAGCAACGCGATGTCTATCGAAGATTTTTTTTTTTTCTTTTTTTTTTTTGTGTGTGTGTTAAAATGGCCGGGGACATTTTGAGCCAAAAATATTGGGCTCTTTGCGGGGCATTATTTTTCATTGGCCAATACAAGCAGAAAAGAAAAAAAAAAGGAATGGGGGTTTTCCGGGAACACGACATTTGCTCTCTGTGCTGCGTATAAATAAAGACAAAAGAGAGGGCATCCACCGTATATATCTTTCAGCTGCTCCTACTTGCTGATACAGACTTCGTCTTATATAGCTCTTCATTTCCTTCGTTCTTTTTTTATTTTTTATGAGGTGGGGTGTTTGGATGTCCGGGAATGATGATCGTCTACGACGTCGTCTGTAGTCGAAAGGAGCGCCAAGAAATGATGAAAAATCGATTATGTTCTCTCTTTTTCTTTTTTGTGCTATCTTATTAGAGCCATCGTATTATGATAGCCACATCATTACGTATTATTGGCGAAAAAAAAAAACAAACATTCGGAATTGGTATGAACCCAATATTTACTTTTAACGTGCGATCTTCAGCAATCATAATCAAGTAATAATAGTTTTGTTATTTCATTCAACCTAACCTTAAAACAAAAGAAAAAAACCCGCATTGTTAATTTAAATCTAATGACGTAAGAACAACATGCCCGAGAAATCAGATGTGAGTCAATCCCACAAGATCTCACACAAAGTCTTGGTGTAATTGACTTATTCTATTCAATGTTTCACTCCATTTGCTCGACATACCGCCGACCTCTTTTGTTTTCTTTTTACCTATTAGCCAGAGATACGTATAGATTCGAGATGGCCGTACATGTATGAAAATTGGCTCGAGAGAGCCGTGTAATTGAATCTCCCTCTTCGCATCAATCTAACAGCAGCCATCAGAGTGCGCCGCCGCCGCCGCCGCCACGGCTCGCAAGGCTCCGCAACGCCTGACGGACTCTCTCGCACACACACACACACACACACAGCCGGAGAGCGCTCATTATCAAGCCCTACACATCACGCATTTATCGATCGTTTTGACTCTCCTAGTTCCGCTTTCTCCTCTTATTTTTTGCGTTTTGAGTTTTGTTTTCCTCTCTGCTCGAGTTATTAGATGCTGTCCCACGGCTAAAAAAGATTTCTCCCACTCCATTTCGGCGAACAACTCGCTCCAAATACGGCAGGGATTTTGCATAACAACAAACATACACACGGACAAAGCAAATGAATACATGCCCCCCCTACCTTACCCTATTCATTCCGCAAATTCATTGTCTTTTGTACGCAGAATTAGTAGATTGCAATTGTTGTAAACATCTCTCGATACAGTTTCACTTGTCTTGTAACAATCAGCAGGTCGATAACGACTTGCGCATACGTGGCGGGGCATTTCTAGTTCGAGCGGTTCAAAACATGGAAAACCAAACACAAAAAAAAAAAAAAAAAGAGGGAAAGACGCCTTGAACTCTAAATCGAGTTATGCAGTGGTATACTGAAGAGAGCCCCCTCCACCCTCCCCTATATTGAATGGCTATCCATCAGAGCTCCTCTATCCGTCTTGTGGATGTTGAACATCAGCTCGGTCTTGCTCCTCTGTCAAAAAGTACATAAAACGTGCGCTCACGCTCTTTTGCTTCCATCATCTATTGACGCAGACTTGCAAGCCCCACGATGGCCCTGTTCTGAATATTTGTCGGCATTGCCCCCGCGCCTTGTAATATTTACTCTAATACTTGCGCATACGAGAAGGAGGCGGAAGCGGAGAAAGAAAAAAAGGAGAACTTTGGGCTTCGTGTCGGAAGAGAAAAAAAGAAAAAAGGTTTTTCTTTTTTTTTTTCTTTTTCTGTGGCCTCGTCATGTTCGTCTTTTTCCAATGTGGAATATATATATATATATATATATATATATATATAAAGAAAGCGGGGGGGGGGACAAAAAGATCAATACAAAAGACGTAACAGCGTAGCCTACACAGCAGTCTGGTGTAGTTGGGTTCGGCGAGGCAACTGCTCCGAATTGGTCCATCACGTCTATACAGTCTGCAAGAGTGTGTGTCTATGCACCGGAACCTGCATTCTGAATACAAGTTGACCACCCAACAACCCACCCACCCCCCAGAGCATGACATATACATCGAAACCTGCTACATATATATCAAGAACGAATCATTCAAACGTATTTTTTTTTTTTTTTGCCGTCTAAAACCGTGAACTTTATATAACCGAGTGAGATTACTGTAATCAGTTTGATCCCTTCCCACACGCTGGGAAAAAAAATAAATAAATAAAAATACGTCAATCAAATCATCTGGGGTTTTGCGGAGAATAGCCCTACGCACGTATCACACACGCACAGACCAAAAGCCAAGAAAAAAAAAAGGTAATACTACCCACCAATTTTTTTTGACAGGCGAACCCTTTCAAAAGCGTGTGACTCTCGATCCCTCCCCCCCCCCCCCCAAAAAAAGGAATAATAATCCCCAATCCCCCCTTTAAAAAAAATATAAGTCGTATAGTATTTCCCTATTCGTCCTGTCACATAGCGCTATCTCTCCTACACTTTAATCATCCACAAAATGTTTGCCCATCAAAAGACGAAAACAAAATAGAAAACCCTAACCAGAAGTGTTTCCCTTTTTTTTTTTTTTTTTTAAGTAGAAAAAAAGAAAAAGATAAAAATGTAATGTAAGAACCTTTTTCCTTCCGCAGCAGAGCATGGCGGTCTTCTCGTCCTGTCCTTTCTTCTTCCTCCAGTCGTCGCGTTCGCTGGTTGCCAGTGATGCGTTCCGGCTGCTCTTGCCGCAACTTGTAGCGGCTCGCTGCTGGACGAGTCGGTTGCCCAGCAGCACGTAGTCGTCACAATAATATTTGTCGTCCTTTCGACGGCCGTGAATCAATTCGAAACGCGATTGATGATGGCGATGACACAACGAATGGTGATGGCCAGCCAAGACCATTCGATTGGCTAATCAGACGTCATCTTTCTCCCAATGTCCAAACCAGCTGCTGTGAGATGGTTTGAAATAAGAAAAAAAGAATGCCAATCGGATTTCATGTCATTTGAATTATTTAAAAATATTTGGCTAAAAATAGTTGAATTTGGAATCGATTGAAATGTTACAACAAACGTACACAGGGCGCCCTATTTCTATAAATATAATACAATTTGAATAAGGAATAGGGTGTGCGGAAAATTTAGGCTGGGACCTCTAATCATTCCCTTCCCCCACTTGAATCCCCCTCCTACCCCACTGGGATGGGCGGAAGAGGGGGGGGGGGCGATCGATGAGAGGGACACGACGCCTTTACCGAGCTGCTTCTATTTGAGAATCACGAGTCCATAAATATAAACTACTATTTCCACTTTGAAAACGAGAAATCAAATGTGATTGAATATTTTATATCGGTTATCTTTACATACCATGCTTGTAGATATTCTGCGAAAAAAATGAAATTATAGAAGAAGTAAGGAAACGTAAAGGAAACGTTGCCATGGCAACAGGACAACTACTCCATACCCATTGACTCTGGACTCTTTCGTATTTTAGCTATACAAGTATTAGCTAAAAATCAAAATGCAACGCTGGCCAACAAGGCATCGAATTGTGATCACGAAAAACTTGATGCAAAATGAAGGGCTTACCATTGGAATCGAACGTGGTCCGCCGGCATCACCGGAACACCGGCCATCCGATATCCTGATGATCCATGAAGGCGTATAATTTCTTCAATATTTTAGTAGTTAACTGTTGAGAACGATGAGAGAGATTCAGATTTTCTTCTCGTTACGCTGAAGGAGAATCGAAGTTTGATGAAATCCAAGAAAAAGTATGGCAGCAGACCATTGGTGGAGGGGGTTCACGGTCGGCACGACAACATGGCGGCACACGACGCACCCGATTATTACGTGTCGTGTAAATGTTGATAGCAGACTGAAAGGCCGGCACTAGAATTTCCGTCAGTTGTGGTCCCAATTTCTTCCGATGGGCAAGTTTTGTTTTTCAGACGAAAGGTTTTCGCAAATTCCTGAGACAATCCAATTAATAAGCAATTAATCCAGACGATAATGAATCACAAGTTGCACTAATTTGTCGCTAAAAAAAAAAGAAGAGGAAAATAAATTAAAAATTAAAAAAAAAAATTGGGGAGAAACCTAGCGAAATGTCGTGCGTGTGCTTTTTGACCGCCGGAACTCGCAAACTGATGGTAGGAGTATGCCGAGCTCGAAACAATAAGTAGATTTTCTATTGCCAGGGTGAACTGTATTGTTGAGGGGCGGAGGCGAGCCGTTTGTCTCTGCTGCGCCGATTCCGCTGCGATGGTGGGATCCGCAACGATGGAACGGCACCAGGCGATTTCAGGTCGATGGTGGCGGTCTCTACTTTTCATATTCTTTTCTCTCCCCCCGTCTACTCAAGCTGGGATGAGCGTAACAGAGGGAACGGATGGGAAAGAGGGGGAGGGGGGGGGGTTATTTGATATCAAGCAGCACTTCTCCCTTCCCTGGATTGGTACGCTTTCTTTTTCCTCTCTCCTTCTCCCTAACCGATCGATGACAGCAACGTCGGCGACGCTCAGCTCCGCCCCTATTCCTTTTATACAGACGCAAAACCTTAGAAGGCGACACACACCGGCGCCGACGCCGTGAGAGACGGAGAGTTTTCCAACTTTTTCGAATGCAGCGCCATCCGACGGCCTCTCTGTGCACTTGACGTTTGGAGAAAAAAAATAAGAACATCTTTTTTTTTCTCTGGCCAGGGAAGAAATTTGAATATCCGAAAAACAAAATAAACCATTTGAATAAGCAGATATGTACTTTTAAACTACATAATTTCTTACCTATGGCTATTCGTTTCGGGCGTTACCTGTCAAAGTTACAGGTAAACGGCGTAAATTTGCAGCTGCTAAACAACTGGGATAAATGCTTCCTTGCATAGCGTGTAGATCTCAGGTAACTGATCCTAGTATATTAGCTAACGACGTCCAAGAAGGAAATCTCCGAAGACGCAGATTCCCCGTTCTTGTAGAATGAAAACTTAGAAAAAGGACAGTAACACTACGGCGGGTGTTTCGATTGGTGGAGAGATTCTTTCAACCTGCATAAAATTTTCAACCACTTCCATGAGTTGCAGGTTAAATTACAACAGTAAAAAAAAATGTATAAAAAATAACCTGTTAACGGTCGACGTGATAGCAGGAATTGCATTTCCAACAGTGCAAATTGCGTTTTCAATATGGCACTTTCCATGTAAATATCATCAATAATGATATTCCAATGGCACCACAAATTTGGGCAAAAATCAAACGCAATTACAGAATTTGGTTTTACTATTTGAAAAGTAGGTGGTTGGAAATCGTGGGTTACTGGGCGGAGAGACCTCTGGCTACGTTCTTGTCAAATATGGCGTCGAGACCTGTGATTGATTGAATCCTATGCTGGCATCACCAATTTCCTTTGAAAAAGAGAAGACAATGACGATTGAAATTTCTTACTTTTGCAAAGAGACACCCAATGATTTTGTAAGATAAAAATATTGATAGTGTCTGCTTTCGAGTCTTAGGAAACAATACAGTTATTACCATGGTCTGTTTAGTTAAAAACTCATTTCCGCCATATTGTATCAGTAACTTTCTTTAGGCAGACTTTGTCATTCCCATGGTTCATCCAACATAAATCTGAAACTCCAATGCTTACAATGAACATTTGCTAGTTGGTTGGATCAAATTGTTCCCGACTAGTGCAACATAAAACAATGCCCCATTTCTCCTTTAGAATAGTAAGAACCGAGAAGTTCGATCGGTTGAACGAGTAGCGTGGTCAAAAGTGCCATCGAAACATTTTTGGTGCGTACAAACATCATTAACTTCGAAAATAAAAGGCGTTTCTCTATGCAATCGTAAAAATAAAAATAGAAAAACTCGAAAATTTCGAACCTGATAAGTCGCGTACATCAGCAAACGGAAACGACGACACTGCAGATTGATAGGGAGAAATTTTCGTTTCTAAAACAACTAGGCACTTCGAGACGTTGACAAAAATGAACCGTCATTCTGTAAAAATGCTAAAATCTACATTGGATTGTTACCATTTTGGAAGAACAGCAAGGGTTGAACATACCGAGCGACGATTACAGGACGACTTACTTTTCGACTGCTCTGCACTGACTTCCAATCTGCAATGGCCGCCAATAATTTCTAGAACAATTCGTCGTCGGTAGAAATTGGCGCGAAAATTGGCAATAACCTTTGTGCCAACCTATTGGATCAACAATGGATTTTTCAGTTAACTTTAGATTAACTACCTATTTCCGTTATTTTCCTAAACGGATATTGCATAAATTTTATTCGTTTAGAGTAGATTGAGCAATATGTAGATGCAACAATATAGATAATTCTCCATGTTGATTAAACCCACGATTAAGCCAGCAATGCTTCGAGCTAGACAGGATATAATAGGGGAATAACCAGTAGTTACGGCAACAAAATTCTATCGTGGCTAAACGATTAATAAGCCATCCCTATCTTTATGGCGAGTGAATCATACCAAACCAGTTAAACAAAAAACATAAAAGAGATGATTCTTAACGAATTTTTTTTCAATCCTACTCTACTCATCTCTTTTGCCAGGATATCGAGGAGAGGAAGCAATTCTTGTTGAAAAACTTCCCCGCTGCATCCGCCAGATTTCGAGGAACTGAGTTCTGCGGGAATGCTTACCGAAGAAGACTATGAAAACAAATCACCACTTCCCTCGTGTGTAAGTTTCCATGTTAAGTGATCTAATTTCAAATAAATACCTTGGATAATATGGTTATGCAGGTCGATTACCGTAGGCACAAGTTCATGCAACCAGTAAAAGATCAAGGCGGATGTGGATCTTGCTCCGCATTTGCAGCCACAGCGGTCGTTGAGTTCGCACACTGCATCAAACACGGAGAATCTGTGTCTCTCAGGTATCTCAATTATTATGGGAATTGAATAACATATTGACTTATTTGGATTTGCTTTCTCCTTTTCAAAGCGAACAGCAAATTGTGGATTGCGACTTCCCCGACAGGGAATGCGGAGGTGGCTCTTACCACGAGTACTGGAGGTCCTTGATCACTTCCGGTGGTCAAGCCACTTTTGCCGCCTATCCTTACACGTCAGGGCAAACGAATCGCAGAGGACCGGCCTGTTTGAATAGGACCAAAGGAGCTCAGCTCGCTGCCGATAATCCGATCGTTGCTCTGAAAGGAGATGAAGTTGGCGTGATGAAGTTGTTGTCCCAAAAGAAAATTAGTAGACGAGGCGTCAATCTATGCGGTGTCGAAAGGGACTTGGCTACCGTAAACGTTTCCTAAATCGGCCATTGAAATGTCAAATGATTCGATTACGATTGTTTAACTTTTTAATTCAGTTACCTTTTGATTGCTAGATTAGTTCAATCTTGAAATATAACGTCAGTTAAATTGTTTATGCCTTTCAATGCTATCGATAAAGCTAATGGGCTAGTTAGCAAACCCGCATTCGAAGCGATAATTGTATGTCATTTGTAGGCAACCTGTAGAACGACTTGGTGGATTAGCAACGCACTTGATTTCAGATCCAAAACAAGATTTTTGGAGGGGAACGGTTTCTCAGTCTTCTTCTCAAAAGGATAGCACTTAGATGAGAAAAAACATGTTATCTGCCAATAAAAGAGCTACGGGAATATAGCAATCTGCTATAGCTCAGAGTTGACTAAACAAATAAGAAACAGATCGTGCGTATGGCGTCTGTACTGCAATGCTTTGCAGCTCAACCAACTAATAATAGCGCAGTGTGTGACGCACGCACATTGAGTGAATATTAGTTGGCTTAACCTAAAACAAATTCCATGAACCTAACCTACTAAAGGATAAATGCCTTACCCCATAGGCGCCATAAATGTCCTCATTTGTTTACCGGCTTTTGTGTCACGCAAATGGCCGGTTGTTCACGCCTCTCACATCTGCGTACAGAGAGTGTTTGAGGATAATTTAAACACGCGCAGCACGACGGAATACTGCTACTGCAAGTTCACGGTGGGGGCACCTTATAGTTTTACACGCAAAATCAACAAATTCGAGCTATAAAACGCCGACGAATCGACATACATTTTTAATATTACCTGGACACCATTGTCAGCCAGACTCAAATCTGCTTTTACTTATAGGTAAGAAATTATGGTTGTTTGATTCAAAAAAAAATCACGTGTGTCCCAGATGCTTTCGCTTTCAAGAGAAAGACTATTGTTAATTCAAAATCCAATTCCTTGTAAATTTGATTACATCTGTAGAATGGGTAAACTTTCGCTCCTTGTCTCTATGCTGATGGTTTCCTGCTGGGCGATGGAAATCCATGTCGATGATGTTGACACTGCTTGGCAGAAATATCTAGTAAAACGTCTTTCGTATATCGTCTAAATGAAAAAATGTTCTAACTTTCATTACTTTTACCTGGACATCTATCGAATAGGCTGAATTCCCAATCGAAATCCAAACAAAATCCGAATTCTGGTTTCGCAAATCCATTTTTAGCGAAACGCATAACAACATTGCGAAGCACAATGCTAATAAAGACGCCACCTTCCAAATGGGTCACAATCAGTTCTCCGTCATGGTATAATTGACTTTGATGATTCCACGATTAGTAAGTTAGTAATTCACTTATCAATCTCCTGCATTGAAATAAGACTGAAGAAGAGAAACATGAGTTTTTCGGTGCCTTATTACCTGTCCCACCTGTCAATATCAGTTTGGACGCGTCTTCGCGGGTAATCGCCACCTCTGTAAGTTTAATCATTCAATTAGCATTTTCTATTCAAATACCTAAAATGAGATGAAAGTAACGACTGAGAATTGGGTTTTATCTGTACAGGTGGATTACCGTACTCATGCTTGCATGTCTCCTGTACGGTATCAAGGTAATTGTGGAAGTTGCTGGGCGTTTTCAGCTACCGCAGTTGTTGAATTTCAAAAATGCATGAAAAACAATTTAATTCGTGTCGATCTCAGGTAAAAAAAAAAACCTAAAGAAAACAACACTCCTTAAGGGAGTTTGCACGCTTTGGATGTTAAATCATGTCTTCAATCATTAGCGAACAGCAGCTGGTGGATTGCAGCCGTGCCAATGGTTGTTCAGGTGGATGGGAAGACGAGGCTTGGCAATATTTGTCTACTGTTGGTGGTCAGATTATTGAGTCTACATACCCTTACACGGCGAAGGTCGCAACCTGTAAGTTCCAAAGTACGAGTTCTCCTGGAGCACAAATATCCACCACGTTTGTGCAATGGATCCCAACGAGAGACACGATCGCCATGATGACTGTCCTTACAGAAGGTCGAATAATTTCCACCTACATGCAATTGCCAAATAGCTTCATGAGTTACCAGTAAATAATAACTTAATTAAAAGAAATTTGATACGAAAACAATTAAATAAAATGTGCTATCTTAATAGGAGTGGCGTTTTCAGTGATACTACCTGCGTGCCGAACAACGCTCACGCCATGAATATCGTCGGATATGGATCTCTAAACAGCGTACCTTACTGGGTAGACTTTGAACATATCATTCAATCTTTCAACAATAATGTCTTCTGTTAAAACGTAGGTGGTTCGCAATTCGTGGGGTCCAACATGGGGAGCCTCTGGTTACGTTCTTGTCAAGCGAAGTGTTGACTTGTGCATGATTGAAACGTATCCTCGTACTACTAACGTACTCTAAAACGATAGTGCTAAAAAATGTTCCTTTGTTTGCGGGTTTTTAAATATTTGCTTTTGCTCATGCAATTCAGCCAATAAATATTTTCTTTTTCTGTAACGAGTTTAGTCTTGTGATAAAAGTAGAATAGGAATGATACAATCGGTTCTTTGCCTCCAAAAAAAATTAAATTAAGATTAAAAGCTTGAGGTTTTTTTACCTTTAAAAAGCGTAGCATCTAAGTTTTTCGTTGTTGCGTCAATTGCAAGCCGCACTACTGTCAGTGTCATATTCCCGGCTTTCCGCAGACACTTACTTTGCAATCCGTTATTTTAACGATTCTTCAGACGGACTCGTATATAGGTAAATAGACAGTAAAGAGACAGCCATTCAAATGTGAAATGATTCGATTACGATTGTTTAACTTTTTAATTCAGTTACCTTTTGAGTACAAGATTAGTTCCATCTTGAAGTATAACGTCAGTTAAATTGTTTATGCCTTTGAACGATCAGAAAAGCTAATGGGCTAGTTAGCAAACCCACATTCGAAGCGACGATTGTACGTCATTTGTAGGCAACCTGTAAAACAACTTGGTAGATCGGCAAGCACTTGATATTCGGATCCAAAACAAGATTTTTTGGATGGGAACGGTTTCTCTGTCTTGTCCTCAAATGGATAGCACTTAGATGAGAAAAACATGTTATGCTGTCAATAAAAAAGCTACGGGAATATGGTAATATGCTATAGCTCAGAGCTGATTAAACAAATAGGAAACAGATCGGCATATGGCGTCGCTGCTGCAGTACTTTGCAGTTCAACCATCTAATACTAACGCGTATGTGACGCACATCGAACGATAATTAGTTGGCTTAACCTAAAACAAATTCCATCACTCTAACTTACTACAGGATGATTGCCTTACCCCATAGGCGCCATAGATGTCCTTATTTGGTTACCGGCTTCTGTTTCACGCAAATGGCCGGTCGTTCACGCCTCTCAAATCTGGATACAGAGAATGTTTGTGGATAATTTAAACACGCGCAGCACGACGGAATACTGCTATAGCAAGCTCACGGTCGGACCACCTTATAGTTTTACACACTAAATCAATAGACTCGAGCTATAAAACGCCGACGAATCGGCATACATTTTTTATCCTACCTGGACGCCATTGTCACCCAGACTCAACTCTGCCTTCACTTTAGGTAAGAAATTATCGTTGCTTGATTCAACAAAAATTCACGAGCATCCCAAATGCTTTCACTTTCTAGAGAAAGACTATAGTTAATTCAAAAGCCAATTCCTTGTAAATTTGATTACATCTGTAGAATGGGAAAACTTTCGCTCCTTGTCTCTATGCTGATGGTTTCCTGCTGGGCGGTGGAAATCCAAGTCGAGGATGTAGACACTGCTTGGCAGAAATATCTGGTAAATCGTCTAAACGAAAAAATGTTCTGACTTCCATTCACTTTTACCTGGACATCTGTCGTATAGGCTGAATTTCCAATCAAAATCCAAACGAAATCCGAGATCTGGTTTCGCAAATCCATTTTTAGCGAAACGCATAACAACATCGCGAAGCACAATGCTAATAAAGACGCCACCTTCGAAATGGGTCACAATCAGTTCTCCGTCATGGTATAATTGGCTTTAAAGGTCTTAGCCGATTCCACGATTAATAAGTTAGTAATCCTCTTGTTAATTCCCTTCATTGAAATAAGACTGAAGATGAGAAGCAACAATTTTTCGGTGCCTTATTACCTGCCACACCTGTCAATATCAGTTTGGACGTGTCCTCGCGGCAAGTCGCCACATCTGTAAGTTTTATTATTCAATTAAGATTTTGTATTCAAATACCCAAATGAGATGAAAGTCATGACTGAAAATTGGGTTTTACCTGTACAGGTGGATTTCCGTACTAGTGCTTGCATGTCTCCTGTAAGGAATCAAGGTGGTTGTGGAAGTTGCTGGGCGTTTTCGGCTACCGCAGTTGTTGAATTTCAAAAATGCAGGAAAAGCGGCTTCGTCCGTGTCGATCTCAGGTAAAAAATAAATAAATTTTAAGAAAACCACAATTCGTTACCTACGAGAGTTCGCCTCGTGTTGAATGTTAAATCACGTCTTCAATCATTAGCGAACAGCAGCTGGTAGATTGTAGCCGTGCCAATGGCTGTTCTGGTGGATGGGAGCACGAAGCTTGGCAATATTTGGCTTCTAATGGCGGTCAAGATCTTGAGAGTAGATACCCTTACACGGCGAGGGCAGCAACCTGTACTTTCCAAAATGCCAATAGTCCTGGAGCTCAGATTTCATCCACAACTCCTGTACAATGGATACCGTCGGGGGACACCAACGCCATGATGAGTGTCCTGACAGGCGGCCGAATCCTATCCATCTACATGCAGTTGCCCAATAGCTTCATGAATTACCGGTAAATAATAATTTAATTTAAATAACTTGCAGGAATAATAAAATGGTGACATGTTGCTAGGAGTGGCGTTTTCAACGACGGTGCCTGCGTTGCCAACAACGCTCACGCTATGAATATCGTCGGTTATGGTACTCTAAACGGCATCCCTTACTGGGTAAACTTTTAACACGTTACTCAATATTTCAACAATCATATATTATGTTAAAAACGTAGGTGGTTCGTAATTCATGGGGTTCTTCATGGGGAGCATCTGGCTACATTCTCGTTCAACGAGGTGTTGACTTGTGTATGATTGAAAGATATTCTCGTACTACAAACGTCCTTTAAAACGTTAATGCTGAAAATGTCTCCTTGTATGATGGGTTAATACATTTGTTTTTGAGCATTCAGTTCAGTTCATAAATATTTTCTTTTTGTATAACGATGTTGCCTCACAAGAAAATGTACGTACAAAGGTAACAGTTCAATAACCTCACTATCTACACAACTGCAAAAACATTATTAGAACGTCATTCTCACGTCCACACCACTGTTGCCAGATTTACGGCCATTTTTTTCAAAATGCAGCGTTTCCATTTTTCCACATTGCATTTTTCTTTTTTTTTTTTTTTTTTCTTTGGAACCAAATACACAACTTGACAGACACAAAGAACTCCGCGCCATTTTGCCTTGCTTCTTAGAAAATAGAGATGCTGTTCGATGATGAAAACCGAGTTATTAACGGAGTTATTTAACCCACCTATAAACGCCCAAAAAGCTAGTCTAAAATGGCAGGACAAAGGAAAATAGCATTGTGTCTTCTAAAGTGTACCACAGGGACATATTTCAGTAACCCAAAATAAAACACCTTATTTGAACAAATGATTACCAAAGGCAGATCTGATGAGCTCGCATAGCTCTGACACAGTGGCTAAAGCCCTCCCCTTGTCAACTGTATCGCTGTATTCCATTAACATCCTATCCCGATTTCCGCAAACACTTACTTTGCCACCCGTTGCTTAACTGTTGTTCAAATCGACTCATATATAGGAAAACAGATAGATATTAATTTATTTCGTGTGTCCAAAGCTCTGTGATCCGTGTCTATGACCTCGCTTACGTCAATGGGATATACCAGCTGCATAGCTTCCCTCTCTGGTATCCCGTCATTGGGCAAAATGGAATAAAAAAATGGTTCAATCCTTTTTTCTTTCCTAATAGAAATTGTGCATGTGATTAATTGGCACCTGTCGTGTTGAGTAAATAATGGGCCCTATAAAACTCAGCGGTTTAGAAGGCGTCTCTCTCTCCTGCCCGAGTACAAGTCTCATTCATTCAACCTGTACTGAACATTTTACAGGTAAAAGGTATACTCTAACTTGGCCGCCACTTTCACTTTAAAACTACTATTGTTCTATCTCACGTACACAGTTTATATAGGCGAAAATGGAAAAACTAGCTTTCGTGATTCTTATGTTCGTCGTTGGGACGATCGGAATGCGCGGAGCTGAAGACGTGGAAGCGGCTTGGGAGAAATACTTGGTAAAACATAAGTGTAGTACGTGAATGTAGCATATATTAATTAAATTCGCTTTCTGGAAGACCGAATTCCCAATGGGCATTCAAACGAAAGCTGAATATGGAAAACGTAAGTCGAATTTCGAGAAGATTCACGCCATCATTGAAGAGCATAACGCAGATGAGAACGCTACGTACACTATGGCGCATAATCAGTTCTCTATTATGGTATTATCGAGTTATTTCTGTTGTCCTCTCTCCTCACTTAATTTCCAATTTCACGCAGGATTCAGAAGAAAGAAAACAATACCTGTTGCAAAACCTTGCTTCCACGAAATCTCTTTATGAAGAGCTGGGCTTCGAGGCTGTCGAGGATAATGACGATTCAACGATGCGCCAACTTCCACAGTTCGTAAGTTCGTTTTTGAAAGCTCAGCAGTGGCAGTAGATGTTTATAAACCATTTCGGATAGATTGATCACCGAAAAGACAGATGTATGCAGCCAGTTAAAAACCAAGGTGGATGTGGATCCTGTTCCGCGTTTGCAGCTACGGCTGTAGTTGAGTTCGCTAATTGTGTCAAAAATGGAGCACCTGTATCCCTCAGGTACACCAACCATCATTGGAAGACTAACGACATCGTTCATTTGAATATTTTTTTTCCTTTTAAAGTGAACAACAAATCGTGGATTGCGACTTCCCCGATAGGGAATGCGGAGGTGGCTCTTACCACGAGTACTGGAAGTCCTTGATCAAAGCAGGTGGTCAAGCCACTTCCGCCGCCTATCCGTACATTTCGGGAGAAACGAAAAAGAGAGGCCCAGCCTGTCTGAACAAGCCGAAAGGAGCTAAACTGGCTGCGAGAAATCCGATTGTTGCTCTGAAAGAAAGAGATGAAAATGGCGTGATGAAGTTGTTGTCCCAAAGGAAACTCGTGGCTGTTTGCATCGAAGTTACGGACAAGTTCATGAACTACAAGTGAGGCAATATAATCAAGTGAAAGTGAAATCCGTTTTAAAATTAAGAGCTATTTTTAAACAGGACCGGTGTTTACACAACCCCATGCAAAGGTGACGAAGGTCTCCACGCCGTCGCAGCTGTTGGTTATGGCACTTACAGAAACATTAAATACTGGGTAAATATTCGAGTCGAAACTGAAACCGAGTTTAATTTCTACAACCCTAATTTGATTTGCTAGGCCATTCGCAATTCGTGGTCTGCTGATTATGGCAATAAGGGATACGTCCTGTTTCAGAGAGGCATCAACCTGTGCGGTGTCGAAAGAGACTTGGCCACTGTTAACGTTGCCTAAACCGAAGTCATTCAAAGCTGATATTTATCTTTTAATCTGAAAATTTGATGAGTTATAATACAATAATCAAGCACCAATCTTGTGTTGTCCAGTTATTGCGGGAAGGGTTCTTTTATTTTCGTTAGTTATATGTTTACGTATAGAGCTCCCGAGGCTATATCAAACATGATTTAATTCGGGACTATTTGCATATCCACACTCAGCATAATTGATGTCATAAAATTTATGAAAATGTATTCTAGCTTTCATTTTTATACATCGAGGTCAGGTTAGATTGAGTATATTCTACGGTGCGTTTGCTACATCCTATAACCAAATCAGTATTGACGTTGGACTTGTATAATACCTAACGCAACTGTCATCTGATTGTTAAAAGAAAGTGTGCATCTGTTATTGCCGCTGAGTTGTAAATCCACTAAACAAGGGTGCATATACAACAATGCATAATTTTCCGAAATGGAGCAATGTTTATTATTTTTTTTACCTAGAGACAACGTAGCCCAGTTTTCTCCGCGGATCATTGGGTCCATCATGTCTGTGGCCTTCGATTCTAAATGTAGGCATTACTCGTTTCTGGCCACTTCACTTATAATTGTTGTTGCGCTCGATATCACTCCCGAATATCAAAATCGTGACGCTTGCATCGAATCGTGTCCGTCTTAATAAATCAAAGCGGATTCGACTGTCCAAAGTTAAGAGCCAATGAATAGTTTCGAGATTTATTTAATCACGCAGAGACGGCATACAAATGTTGAATCAGAACTTTGCTGTCTAACTTTCCTCTAAAAAATTTATTTTGTACGAGCCGAGTTTTGAAAGTCTTTCACATATCCCAAAGGCGTTTTGACAAAAAAAAAAAGGCGATTCTACTTTGGTATCCACATCATGCGGCAAGTTAAAATAGACGATGGGGAAAGCGTCATTTACCTTGCAACGTCCGTTCTCTATACTTTGAATTTGCTGGCTAGTTTCCTGCCCTGAATGAGTTAAACAAACTGGCGCACAAAGTTATGACGATGCTCACAGCATTCGAACTTTATTTATGTCAATAGAAAGCAGATGTTGGATTAATTTGGCAACCCCCCGAACCTTATTGTAGCCCCGCATTGCTGGAGCCATTGACCGGTGCGTAGGTGCAGGCCACCAATTTAAGTCAATCAAACCTACTATTTGCCAATTGCGCCGAATCATTAGTACAGGGCCAGAAGGAAGGTCGTTTCATTGGGCGTCATAACTTTATGGATTAAAAAACAATTGGACGCTTTTTTGTTGTTGGTGTTTTTATTGGGTCATACCCGTTGCATGATATTTCGCAAAAATTGTAACTGCGTTTGAACGAATGCGTTTGGTGGATGATCGCCGTATAGACCCCGCGTCTATTGATTGATTGTGTATCGGTTGTTGACAATTGGCGCCAGTTGCAAAATGGCCTGTTTTGCTGACAGCGATATTGAAAATCACCATATTTGAAAGTCCCGATAGCTCCCACTATAATCCATGAACGCGCAGCATTATCTGTTTTTATGCAAACATTCCCCAACCGCGTCAAGCCGGTTGATTATCATATCCGCCAATAAAAAACAGGAATGGCGAAATTGGGAAAAATCACATTACTAAAACAAAATATTAACTTGCCAAAAGTGGAGCGCAATTTATCAATATTTTTCGACACAACAGCATTAACACAAAAACAATAACGAAAATGTTTGGACATTTTCCAGTTTCTCCGCGAGTTATCGAACGACTCTAACATAATCTTGTCATTTACCTAATAAACCCTAAAAGCCAAACATTTTCCCATTGTTACAAGGACATTTGGCTCTCACGTTTGTATCCAACGCAGGGCAATAAATCTCACGTGAACCTAGGCAAATGTGCATCGAGGACAGCCCCTAAAAGCCTGAAAAAGTGATTGCCAGTTGGGGGGGGACTGTCGTGCGGGAGCCGCATTGACCTCATTTACAGTCGCTTGTCTCCAATCTTTTTTTTTTTGTTCTCGCAGGTTGACGTGAAAATAAGGAATTCGAAAATGGCTTTTTTCTTTTTCACGCTCTAGCTTGCACACCCTAACGTTCCAGTGTGGATTCTATATCACACTAAATGATAGCGATACGTAAACCAGATCAATAAAAATTTCTCCACATCATGTGTGGTAAATGAGAGACATACCTGTTTTACGTATATACATACCTTTCTTTAGAGACATGA
Source organism: Daphnia carinata (assembly GCF_022539665.2). NCBI lineage: Eukaryota > Metazoa > Arthropoda > Branchiopoda > Diplostraca > Daphniidae > Daphnia > Daphnia carinata. The sequence continues at coordinate 4,537,384 of NC_081338.1, forward strand.
GGAATCTGGGCGTGTTCGTCTTGTACACGAGAGATTGCGTTAATGTGTGGTACTTTTCTTTTTTTAATGATACACTTAAATACTTATATAATTATACTAAATAGCGTCGAAAATCCAAGGGTTTACCCATCCACACAGACGACTGACAGAATGAATGACTTTCACGTTGCAAAAACCTGCTGAGCTCACGACAATGGATGACTTGCTATGCTGCACATATCTGATGGGTCTCATCGCAGCACAAGGTTTAAACACATAACGAGTTCTCCTTGTTGCGGTGAGTAGATAAATGTTTACCCTTTTCATGTTCATGACCTTTTCATTAGGTCTTGATGCACTAACAGCATAAAATGGCTCACGTCTCAAAACCCACGTCCTTCATTTGCCGACATTTCTGGCTACCGTTGTCGTTGCATAAGGATCCTATTCTAAACCGTATTCCCATCGTTAAATGTGAACACAAATCTTAAGCATTCCCCACCATTATGAATTTGAAATGTGTACTCGTTATATTTATTTTTTGGGGGGAACTTCTCAAACAAATAAGGATGGTAGAGTGAATGGAGGTTGTACCTTAGTGGAACCCGAGCAGGTGGCCCAATTGATGCCCTGATGTAACAAGGAGGAGTTTGCCCGGCAACAAGGAGAGCTAAAACTTTCGCTCAAGAGAGTTCCCTCCGAAGTTTTTGGGCTAAAACTCACTTTCATAATAGTTATGTATAACTTTCTTTTTATAGTACACTGTCAGTTGAAGCAGTCAAACGATTGGAAGCTCAACTATAGTGATTAGGGACACATTGTCTGGATTGTGTAACATCACGAGCTTAACGAGAAGGACGTACCCTGCCCTCACGGTGAATTCCTGTGGCATGTAATATGATTTGTGAATCATTTCAATTAATGATGACGTGATAAAATGTTAGACCACAAACCAGCTTTCCGCCCAATCGTTTATGGAAACATACCGTTTCAAAACCATAGATTATATGAATCTGCCATAGTTAACTGGCACTCGATCATAGGTACGATAATGTATGGCTTATGATATACAAAATAGACGGGGTCTTTCCACACCAACTTGTGGGGGGGACGTCCTTGAAGCAACACAGAGAATGAAACATAACAAGTTGTGGCTAATTGAAACATCTGTTCTGATGTACCGGTTAACACTCTACCCACACAAAGGCAATTATTGACTATGGTTAAGTTGGCTCCTATAGTCAGCTATCATCGAACTCGTTCGACCCGATCTTTTGGCCCAACTGTGTTCACAGCAACCTACGCTATAAACCTACGCGAATTATAGTATATATAACATGGCGTTAGGATTGAACCAGTTACCGCCTCATCATTTGCCTCCGGTGTCCTGAACACAGGTAAGTTATAGCATTAAACTGTTTCTCGTCATATCAATTAAATTTAAGTGATTCGATAATTGTAAGTCTAGACAATTCTCGAAGCAGTATGAAAGTAACTTGTTTAGCCATAGTTGTGGCACTTGCATGTGCTTCATCAGGCCAAGCAAACGTTAGTTTGGAAGAGGCCTGGGAGAAGTTCCAAGTATAAAATCAAATGTTTTGAACAGTATTACGAATTCATTCATTATTATTCACATTAAAGCTTGAATACCCTTTGGGCGTTCAAACGAAAGCTGAATATGGAAAATGCAAATCGAACTTTGCAAAAACGCATTCCATGATCGAAGCGCACAACTCCAATCCGAACTCAACTTATCAAATGGAACACAACCGATTCTCCGTCATGGTAATGTGTAAATATCCCTCATAAATATGTTTACTTTCATTCATTCGTTGATCATAGGATGACGAGCAAATGAAAAAATACCTGGGAGCCATCCTACCAACACCTTCAAGCTCCCAAACGTACCTGAAATTTGCAGTCAAAGCGCTGCCATCGTTCGTGAGTTGCATCTCTTTCTTATTACAAATATTGCTATTTCTATAAAAAATTATCTACAGGTTGATCACCGTCAACACTGGTGCATGCAGCCTGCCAAGGATCAAGGTGACTGTGGAAGTTGCTGGGCTTTCTCTGCCACTTCGGTGGTTGAATTTGGCCATTGTCTCCTTCGCGGAACCAAAGTGGCTCTAAGGTAATAGCATTTCAAATCATTTCGACCTTGCTAGATTAAATTTTGAATTATATTCAGCGAACAGCAGTTGGTGGATTGCGACAGGTCAAACTATGCCTGCGGAAAGGGAAACGTGGCAAGAACTTGGATGTACATTGCCAATGCGGGTGGCCAGGCCGCTTCTGCGTCATATCCTTACAAGGCGGCGAAAGGCACCTGCGTTTATAACTCATCCATGAAGAAAGCCACCGTTTCACAAAACGATCCTGTTGTCAGTATCGCTCCTGGTGACATTAATACGATGATGAGCCTATTGGCTAAAAGGCAGCTCGTTTCAGTCGCATTCGCCATTGTCAGATCGTTTGAAAATTACAGGTAAAAGCGGCAGCTTTAAGGGATTTTTTTTGTTCCATATCGAATTTTGCAATTTACAGGAGCGGTGTGTACACGGAGGCTAATTGCCAATCTAACATCAGAGGTCACCACGCCGTCACGCTCGTCGGTTACGGCACTGCAAACGGCATGGATTATTGGGTACCATTATTGGGCCAGAATTTATTTATGAAATGTTTCGTTTCAATTAAAGCGAGACTGTCGAATTTGAATTTAGATAATTCGTAACTCGTGGGGAGCAAGGTGGGGAGCCGCAGGATACGTCCTATTCCAAAAAGGCAAAAACCTATGCGGCATCGAGTCATACGCGTTGACCACTAACGTCGTTGGATGATCGTAACACAAACGGCCAAAAAACTCCCAAACGAGTCCTTCGCAAAAGGGAATGTTATTGAACGTAATATACACTGGGCCAAAGTCGTCATGCAACAATGTGTTTTTTTTTTGGTTATCATAATCTGTAAATGGCAAATATTTTAAGTACTGCCATAATCACACGGCAAGGCAACAAGTTGGCGAATTTTTTTGGAGTGCTTGAAACAGATAGCGATTATTTCACGCTGATAATTAGGTTAAAGTGATGTTGAAAAATGCAGCCATTTTTATAATACCCGTTGGCTATTGTTTTCGCAGCACTTTCTTCTTAGAGCCTTTCATTTTCAACAGACGGATGACAAGTGGATGAAGCTCTTTGTGAAGTTCTCCACAACATTTTGAAAGCTCGAGACATCTGAATATTTTATAAACATTAGAATGGCTAGACAAAGCCTTGTTTTCTCAAGATCACGATGAAACATTTTCTATAACACATTTTGGGCTGAACTCGGAGGCTGCGGATGAAGCAACGCCCGGACTAGGACAAGGTTATCGCCGTTGGATAACAATTGTTCGTATCCCGTAAAAAAAAAAAAACCGCACCGATTTCGTTTAACAGCAAAAGGAAATTCAAAAAAAAAAAAAAAAAAAAAAAAAAAACACTAGAATTAATTGCGCATTGAATTGCATATGTTTTTTTGCAGCCACGGGAAATTCCGCAAGTGTTAGTCACGCCTGCGTGAGATGGATGAGCCTCGCAAATTACATATGCGGGCAGTTAATGTATACTCACGGCCTTCCTGTAACGCAATGAACGTATAGAACATAATTTCAAAGTCTAGAGCCAGAAAGTCTTAAACTTCCTTTCACACCATATATACAAAAAAAACAAATTCAGGAATTTTTAACAATTGATTTTTGAATCGGTTGCTAGACTAGTTCAACGACCACTTTCCCCTTCGTCTAGATATGTCTGCATATATAGTAACAGTTGCCTTTTTGTATAGATGAACTTGCCATCGAACCAGTTTATTTTGTGTGAAAGGGAATTTCAATAAATTTCAATTGTTTTGTCACGAAAGTTGCTGTTCCAATCAGGCCTCAACGCGCTATGCAAATATTTGAAAATTGCTGAAATGGAACATTAAATAGCAATTTAAGTGTTTGCCTTACACGGTGACAGTGAACGCCAAAATTGTCCGTCGATTCCGGTGAATCCATGATTATCGCGAAATCACTTTCCATTGGATCTCTCTTTCGTCTATCGCTGTTATTGCTCAATCGAGGGGCAGAGCTAATAAAAGAGTTGAATAAGATTGTGGGTCGTATAATGTCAGTTTCGTGTTTTCATAAATCAGTGAAAGGCACATCTACGTCAAAAAACGATTTCGACATCGCCTAGTAACCTAAATGATAAATCTCAGTATCAAGCCAAAAAGAAATTATTAATTACAACTGAAATGTTTCATCATATTTTGCAATGTTTGTGTGTCCTCCCAAAATTTTGCTTGACATATTACCCGCTCCTACATTACAAAGCTGACCCAGTTGCTGAAAGATCCTTGGTTTTCCCAAAACACGTTGAATCACAATGAAATCAATTGTGGGTGAAAGACTAGCATCTTTAAAAAAAACAAAAAAAAAAACAGAAGAATCCCAAGGCCTCCCGGCAGAATCTGTTGCGGAGTGTTCCATTGAGAAATTGCGCATTCTTGCGTACCGCCCTACAGCAGGTCCGTGATTGTTGGCTTTTAGCGATGTTCATTGTGGAAAACGAAAAAGCCGATTCATCAAGAACAAAAGCTTAAATATAAAAAAAACAAAAAATATGCTTTAGGACAGATTCTGGAACTTGCTGGAGCCAAAAGTGGCCAATACTACTTTCTACTTTTTTGTTTTTACTTTCTATGTGTATACGTGCGGCGATTGAGCTCCATTAAATGACCTTCAAGCTTCAGACGGTTGCTAGATGCTGACCTATTCATCTAATGTATTCGGAAAACCCGCTATAAAAGGATTTTTAGAAAGAGAAACTGAAACGGTCAAACGACGAGTTTGCGCGACTATCGCCCCAGCAACGCCCAACCTTCTCTTCCCCTTCTCCAGGATTTTACATGATGGATACAACTCCTCCCCCCCTTCATACCTCAAAAATGTTCCATAACGGCCATATAATTATACTTTTTTTTTCGGGAACAAAAATTCAATATCAGTTGTAGGAAAGAAAAAATGAATTGAAGGACGCCCGGAAAGATATACTTCAACATATTTGTTCATTTTTTTTTTGCGTTCATTGCGGGAGTCCCGTTTACCTTGAATACATATCCTTGTGCTATCGTTTTTTTTTAGGTAAAACGTATGGTACCGCAAAAGAGTTCATGTACCCTTTTTTTGAATATTGAAATGATAAGATTATAACACTAAGATTTTTTGGAGCACGGTGCTGGGCGTATTCGAAACAGATATTAGCAAAATTCCAAGTAATTAAGAAATTCGGTGCTTTAAAACCAGAAAGAGAAAGGAAATTCATTAATCAAGTAATAGACAAAGTTTAGCTTGGCAATCGAGACGTTTTAAATAATTTAAACTGTTATTTATATAGTTTGTTTTCTAATTATTAGGCCATCAAAAACGTTTTGACGTGGCTAAATAGAACAAGTCCAACGCACGTGCACTTGGAGGTCGGGAAAGAAACCGGTTTTTCACACGGCAGTAATTTCACATTGGCAGCCTTGGTAAACTGACAGCTGTCACTATTATCGTGTTCATAATTTAGCGCAAAAAAAAAAAAAAGTATAACATTGCGTAGTCATTATCATTAGGTTTAATTATTGGCAAGCGTTGTCGGTATAGTGCATCCCACACGAGTTTCTAATATCCCCTTGAAAATCTCGTGAAATGGCCATTTAAATACGTAATTACACTCACATAAAAAGAGGGACATGTTGAAATTGCTTCATTGAGAAATAATTCAAGGATGAACCCACACACAAAGTTTTACTGGAAAAACAATGGCGGAGGCGTAAGAAAACAGGATGGTGAGGTAAAATTTGATTACGCCGTGAAAATGATCAAACGTGACTGTACGGTTTGTTTGGAAACAATAGGCGTCGAAACAATTGGAGAACCGGTTGAATCTATCATGCAAATTCATGTTTTGCGGATTGATTTGCATACGGCTAGATTATTGCAACGCCGATTGCGGCGAAAATGACGCTCACTTTTTAGCCGGCCTTTCAGCTGAAGGGAGAAAGAATCTCTGTCCAAAATGCATCGGTCGACACCATTCACCTGCTGGAACTCGTTTTTTTTTGTTGTTTCATTTTGGATCGAACGTCAAGTGTTACGGCTAGACGAAAGAAAACAAAATAGGTGGCATGTACCCATGTACGTGTGGCTCACCTATTTCAGAATGTTTGAAAGAAAGTGGATCGTGAACTTATGTCAGTGCGTCTATATGAAAGTGTGTGCGTACCCGAGATTATCTTATGTTCCACATTTCCGTTCACTTTCTCTTGTTCTCGCTGTTTTTTTATTTTTCAGGTTTTAACCTTTTCTCTTTGCATATTGTGGCATTCAGATTTGCAGCAGTTCTAGGGTTGACACGAGCCATACGAGTCGCCTATAAAACGCATCGGTTAAGCGTTTGAACAGTGTCAGTTGTTCTTCAACTGTGGTCCAGTTCTTACATACTCCCTCCCCCAGTTTGAACAATGAAGGTATACACACAAACTACGACCTCGACTGCGCATGCAAAATTGGCTCATCGAACTTTTGGATTATTTTAGATTTGGTTGGTCGTCGCTGTTTTGGCTGTTGCGTTAGCTTCGGCTAATGTCGCCCAAGCTGCTGCGGATGTGACCGCTGCCGTTTACGTGTCTCAAGAAGATGATGATATCAACAACGAAACCACCGAAATAGTGAGTTCCATTTCTAATCGATCAATTGGCATCAAATTAAATCATGATTTATTCTTTTTTCGTTTATATAAAAAATAGTACAAGAATACGGAAAATGATGACGATGATGACAAGGTGAGTTAAGTTCATAAACAATGATCGAAATTTGATGTAAAAAAAACTGGGGAATTTTCAAAATGGCAGGTTCACTTCCAACAGGAAGTGCGAAAGATTGAAGATTCCAGGGAATCGGCTGAATATATCCAGGCAAAGAGGACTGCTGAAATCCCCACCTGCAAACCGATTTACATTTACCTTCCAGCACCAGCTCCGGCCGTCACACCTGCTGCGTACGTTCCACCTCCAAAGTACGTCGCTCCCACAACCGCTGCCCCGGCTTACGTTGCCCCGACCACTGCCGCACCGGTTTACGTTAGACCAACGACCGCCGCACCTGTCTACGTTGCCCCCACAACCGCAGCACCAGTCTACGTTGCCCCCACAACCGCAGCACCAGTCTACGTTGCTCCCAAGACCCCAGCTCCCGCCTACGTAGCTCCCGCATACGTGGCTCCTGCTTACACAACTGTAGAGGTCAAAACAACGGAGAAGAAGTACGGCTCCGTCCGAGCACCAGGTTACAACTTGGGTTACGCAAAAACTGAGACCACCGTACCGGGATCGGTTGACGTTAAGACCACGTACAGGGCCGCTGAGTACCCCAAGTACCCTGCACCAACAACAGCCGCACCTGTTTACGTTGCACCTGCTACTAAAGCCCCAGTCTACGTTGCACCTACCACTGCCGCTCCAGTTTACGTTGCACCGAAAACCGAAGCTCCCGTCTACGTTCCTCCCGCAACCAAGGCCCCAGTCTACGTTGCTCCTGCCACTAAGGCTCCGGTCTACGTTGCCCCCACAACTGCTGCTCCCGTCTACGTTGCGCCTAAAACTAAAGCCCCCGCCTATGTTGCCCCTGCCTACGTAGCACCTGCTTACGAGTCGGTTGAAACCAAAACCACCGAGAAGAAGTACGGATCAGTCCGCGCTCCAGGTTACAACTTGGGTTACGCCAAGACCGAAACTACCGTTCCAGGCACTGTTGAGATCAAGACCAACTACAAGACCGTCACAGTTGAGCAACCCAAATATGTTCCAGCCAAGTACCCTGAATATGTCGCACCAACCACCGCAGCTCCCGTCTACGTCAAACCAACCACTGCTGCCCCGGTTTACGTTGCACCTAAAACCGAAGCTCCAGTCTACGTTGCACCTAAAACCGAGGCTCCAGTCTACGTTGCTCCAGCAACCAAAGCTCCCGTTTACGTTGCACCTAAAACAGAGGCTCCAGTCTACGTAGCACCGACCACTGCCGCCCCAGTCTACGTCGCCCCCAAAACTGAAGCTCCCGCTTACAAAGCGCCTGCTTACGTTGCTCCCGCTTACGAATCGGTTGAAATTAAAACTACAGGCAAGAAATACGGATCAGTCCGAGCTCCAGGTTACAACTTGGGTTACGCCAAGACCGAGACCAGCGTTCCAGGCACCGTTGAGATCAATACCAACTACAAGTCCGTTATCGTTGAGGAACCCAAATATGTCCCAGTCACCCCGGCTCCATACAAACCGGTTGAATACCCCAAGTACCCAGTGTACGTTGCCCCGACTACCGCAGCTCCGGTTTACGTTGCCCCGAAAACTGAAGCCCCAGTCTACGTTAAGCCAACGACTGCCGCTCCCGTCTACGTCGCTCCCGCTACTAAGGCCCCCGTCTACGTTGCCCCGAAAACCGACGCCCCAGTCTACGTTGCACCGGCAACCAAAGCTCCAGTCTACGTTGCCCCCGCCACGAAAGCTCCAGCCTACCTAGCCCCCGCTTACGAAACGGTGCAAGTCAATACAGTCGGTAAGAAATACGGTTCCGTCCGCGCACCTGGCTACAACTTGGGTTACGCTAAAACCGAAACCAGCGTTCCAGGCACCGTTGAAGTTAAGACCACCTACAAAGCCGTCGAATACCCCAAATACCCAGAGTACGTTGCCCCGACCACTGCTGCCCCCGTCTACGTTAAACCAACAACTGCTGCCCCAGTTTACGTTGCTCCTAAAACCGAGGCTCCGGTTTACGTTGCTCCCGCAACCAAAGCCCCAGTCTACGTTGCACCCAAAACCGAGGCTCCAGTTTACGTCGCACCGACCACGGCGGCCCCCGTTTACGTGAAACCAACAACAGCCGCCCCAGTCTACGTTGCGCCCGCAACTAAAGCTCCAGTTTACGTTGCCCCAAAGACGGAAGCTCCTGCTTATGTAGCCACTGCGTACGTCGCTCCTACTTATGAAATCAAAACTCCAGGAAAGAAGTACGGATCAGTCCGAGCTCCAGGATACGTTTTGGGTTACGCCAGGACAGAAACCAGCCTTCCAGGCACTGTTGAGATCAAGAACTACAAGTCGGTGACCGTTGAACAACCCAAGTACCCAGTCTACGTTGCCCCGACTACCGCAGCCCCAGTCTACGTTGCCCCGAAAACCAAGGCTCCAGTCTACGTTGCCCCGAAAACCCAGGCTCCAGTCTACGTTGCCCCGACTACCGCAGCCCCAGTCTACGTAGCCCCGAAAACCGAGGCTCCAGTCTACGTTGCTCCCGCAACCAAAGCCCCAGTCTACGTTGCTCCCGCAACTAAAGCCCCTGTCTACGTTGCACCAACCACCGCTGCCCCAGTTTACGTTGCCCCGGCAACTAAAGCTCCCGCCTACGTAGCCGCTGCTTACGAAACAGTTGAAATCAAAACAGCAGGAAAGAAATACGGATCAGTCCGTGCCCCAGGTTACCACTTGCCTTACGCCAAGACTGAGACTTCTGTTCCAGGCACTGTTGAAATCAAGACCAACTACAAGACCGTCACAGTTGAACAACCCAAATACGTTCCAGCCAAGTACCCTGAATATGTCGCACCAACCACCGCAGCCCCCGTCTACGTTGCCCCGGCAACTAAAGCGCCGGTTTATGTTGCCCCAAAAACCGAGGCTCCAGTCTACGTTGCCCCCACCACTGCCGCACCTGTCTACGTTAAACCAACGACTGCGGCGCCCGTATTACGTTGCACCCAAGAATGAAGCTCCCGCTTACGTAGCTCCTGCTTACGTAGCCCCTGCTTACGAATCAGTTGAAATCAAAACAGCAGGAAAGAAATACGGATCAGTCCGCGCTCCCGGTTACAACTTGGGTTACGCCAAGACTGAAACCACTGTTCCAGGCACTGTCGAAATCAAGACCAACTACAAATCGGTCACTGTCGAACAGCCAAAGTACGTTCCAGCCGCACCTGCCCCCTACAGACCCACCGAGGCTCCCAAGTACCCAGTCTACGTTGCCCCTGCCACTAAGGCTCCAGTCTACGTTGCCCCCACGACCGCAGCACCGGTCTACGTTGCGCCCAAGACTAAAGCCCCCGCTTACGTTGCCCCCGCTTACGTTGCCCCTGCTTACGTAGCTCCTTCTTACGAATCAGTTGAGATCAAAACAACAGGAAAGAAGTACGGATCAGTACGAGCTCCCGGATACGTTTTGGGTTACGCCAAAACTGAGACCAGCGTTCCAGGCACCGTGGAGGTCAAGACCAACTACAAGTCGGTTACCGTTGAGCAACCCAAATATGTTCCAGCCAAGTACCCTGAATATGTTGCACCAACCACCGCTGCTCCAGTGTATGTTGCACCCAAAACCGAGGCTCCAGTTTACGTCAAACCAACCACCGCAGCTCCAGTGTACGTTGCACCCAAAACTGAGGCACCCGCTTACATCGCACCTAAAACTGAAGCCCCCGCTTATGTAGCCCCCGCCTACGTCGCTCCTTCCTATTCATCCGTGGAAATCAAAACTCCAGGCAAGAAATACGGATCCGTCCGCGCTCCAGGCTACAACTTGGGTTACGCCAAGACCGAGACCAGCGTTCCAGGCACCGTTGAAATCAAGACCAACTATAAATCGGTCACCGTTGAACAGCCCAAATATGTTCCAGCTGCTCCTGCTCCATACAAACCGACTGAGGCACCTAAATACCCCGTTTACGTAGCACCTAAAACCGAAGCTCCTGCTTACGTTGCCCCCGCAACCAAGGCTCCCGTTTATGTTGCCCCGAAAACCGAAGCTCCCGCTTATGTTGCCCCTGCCTACGTAGCCCCAACATACACATCCGTCGAAGTGAAAACTCCAGGAAAGAAGTACGGATCCGTCCGCGCTCCAGGCTACAACTTGGGTTACGCCAAGACTGAGACATCCGTTCCAGGCACTGTTGAGATCAAGACCAACTACAAACCAGCTGTGGTTGAAGAAACCAAATACGTTGCACCGGTTACGTGGGTAGAAAAATACGTTCCAGTTGCCCCATCTGCATACAGAACGACCGAGGCTCCTACATACCAAGTTTACGTCGCACCTAAAACCGAGGCTCCGGTTTACGTTAAACCAACAACAGCAGCCCCAGTTTACGTTGCTCCTAAAACCGAAGCACCTGCTTACGTCGCCAAGTCTTACGAGTCGGTTGAGGTGAAAACTCCGGGCAAGAAATACGGATCAGTCCGAGCTCCAGGTTACAACTTGGGTTACGCCAAGACCGAGACCAGCGTTCCAGGCACCGTTGAGATCAAGACAAACTACAAGTCGGTCACCGTTGAACAACCTAAATATGTTCCAGTCACCCCTGCTCCATACAAACCGGTTGAGTACCCCAAATATCAAACCTACGTTGCCCCGACTATCGCAGCTCCGGTTTATGTCGCACCGACCACTGCCGCCCCGGTTTACGTTGCACCGACCACTGCCGCTCCAGCGTACGCTCCATCGGTTGAAACGAAAAGTCCAGGAAAGAAATACGGCTCCGTCCGAGCTGTTGGATACAACTTGGGATACGCCAAAACGGAAACCAGCACAGCCTAAATTAAATTACAATTAAAAAGAACGAATTATTTGTTTCAAACCAAATTTCAAAATTCACCAGTAATTTAAAGATCTTTGGTTGGCGGCTTTAGGATGATGTCGAACTATGTATTTATGACGTATAGCTCTTTATTATTCGACGGATTTCTAAATGAAATGACATGATCTTGTTTTTGGTTGTTGAATGTGAGCTTCAATGTGAGGGTTTCTATTAGCGGTGCTCTATAGCTGAATTTATTGTGATGCTCCTCAAAAAGCCATGCTTATATATATTGGTCCAATTTTATGAATGAATACAATGATTTAAAAAATTACATCTCTTTTCGAACGTCATTTCTTTCATCATAGGTTTTCGTTTTGTTTGTCCATCTTGTATAAAACTCATTGTGTTTGCGAGTCGAAGATGAATTTATTCTTTATGCGAGTATGAAAGATTATGATTGCTCAGCTACTGTTGTTGAGAGACTACATACGCCAAGATTAGATGGTACAGACCATTCGTGTAGGATAAATACGTTGAACAACTCCACATGTCCAATGAATTCTAAAATAGAGAGCGCCAATAAGTGTTTGAATCGAAAAATAACATACTCATATTAAATGAAAATTGGCATGTACAAAAGCAAAAAAAAATAAGATTCAACAGCCCTCATATTGGAAAACATGTAATTAATAAAAGCTATGATTGGCATACCAAGCGCCATTTGAATGAGTTATATTGTACGGGTGAAACATTGTTTCATAACAACAATATTTAAGGGTAGAAAGTAGCATACTAGAATTTTGCCGATTAGATTTTGATAAAAAGAGAGAGGTTTGCATAACATAGTTTAAACATTTAACGCTCCAATTGATCGATATTCTGAGAGAAAAGCTGACAAACATTGAGGTCATTTCAATTTTTCGTACATGCTCGATCAGTTTAATTGATTTACGCAGAATCTGTCATCCTTATCTTCGTGTTATCGCAAAAATGTACGACTGTCTGGACACCTTTAGCACCTCATTGACATAAATAGCAAGTGATTGATCGAGGTGCCCACCTCACCATAATAGGAAACCTCACCGTACTTTCTGCACGTTTGCTATTTTTGTCTATCTACCATTCTCACATAGATAAACATCCCATCGTTGAAGGACGAATGGCAAACTCAGCTGTTCACCAACAGGTTCAATAGCATTTTTACAAGGAGAGAAAGAACAGTCTTCCAGTACCGGTTCGAGCTAAACTTATGCCATCGGTGATCTAATGGGCAATGCTTGCCAATTAGTTTGGGGTTTTTCTGGGTGGCAACGGGAATCCCGAAGATCACGGTCGCCCCAAAATTTAAACTTGTTTAGACCTGTGTTTTTTTTTCACATTTTCTACTCGTCATGATGTTAAACAGAAAAACAGTTCAATGTAGAAGGTCTCGATGTCGTATAGTAAAGGTTAACTCCCCCTGTTTCATAGTGAAGAAAGTGGATCACGGACTTGGGTGTTGAAAGGGCCAAAAGATTATCAAAAAAAAAAATGTAAAAAAAAAAAATTCCATTCGCTTTCCTTTATCTTGAATTTGAGCCACTTCACGTTATAGCACGTCGTACAGCTTGTCCAGTGACCGCGATACGGTTGACATGTCAAAAGAAAGAAATAAGAAGGAGTTGCAGTATAAAAAGGTCGAAGGATATCCAACAATGCTTCAGTCTCACTCAATCGCACAACAATGAAGGTATGCTTGTTCTTGAAGGCCTCACGTTTGTATAGCAAGCTTCTTATTAAATCATAGTGAACACTATCGCAATTGATCTCATCTTGTTCTTCACTAACACAACTGGACTAGGTTTGGCTTATCGCTATTCTTCTGGCCGTCGCTGTCACAGCAGCTGTTGCTGAAGCCAACGTGGCTGTCACAGGTGTCACTCGTCTTCCAGAAGCCGATGCAAAAACCAATGAAAATGAAGATTACGAGACCAGTGTAAGTCATTCATTTTCATTTGAAACTTGCACAGCTTATTGCTAAAAATTATTCATCGATTAACAGGGCAAAGATGATGAAGAGAACGATGAAGGCTCGAATGAATCTTCGTCTGAAGAACACGACGAAGAGAACAAGAAAACACAAGTAGCTGTTAAAACTTGCGGGGCCACTACAACCCACAAACCGGTAGCTGCCACGAAGCCCCGGCCTTACACCCCGACTCCATCGTACGTGAAACCCGCATACGTCAAGCCCACCTACCAAGTGGTAACTCCATTTTACAGACCTGCTGTCACCACTGAAGCTCCGAAGACATCAACAGTGTCCGGCTACATCAAGACGGATGCCCCTGTCCAAGCACCAAAATACATTAAGCCGGCCGTTGTTGAAGTTAGCACGCCCAAGTACGTGCCGATCTCATTCGAAAAGCCAGTAGCCACTCCGGCCGTGACCATCCGAAAATCCGGATGGGTACGCGCTCCTGGATACAAACTCGGATACGCCAGAGCGGAGAGCACCAATCCAGCTGTTGTTGGACCGCTGAAATACACAGCTCCAGCCACGGTTAGCGAAACAGTTACGGTTGTCACGACAACCAAGTCGGATGAGAAGCCCAACGCCCCTCGTCAGACTTACCCCAAGTGGTTTTTCAAAACCAAATCGACAGGGAACTAAAAAGCCGGTCGTTCAAATCGTAGATTAAAAGAAATACGTGTGTATGTGTGTGTAGTATGATTATGCAAACACCTTCTAGCTACTGTGTTAGTTGAATTGTATGGTAGACTGCATATTTTTCGCACATTTGCCTTCACACATGCCATTTTTTTGCAGGATATTTATAAACATGTACTCCGAGCTAAATATATGAAAGAGTCTAAACTGAACGATTTGTTTTACTGCCATTTTTTTTTTTTTAAACATTATTTTGAAAAAAATATAGTGACCGGTTGTAAAGCATAACGGTTGTTGGCCGTTATTCAACAAAGTATTGAGGGATTGCCCAGTTCGCGTACAATGTGCCCTGCCATTAAGGGGACGTCTGTCAATAAGATCTTGAAAACAATCGCAAAAAGGATGCACGTAGAGAAAGTCGTAAGGAATTCGGCCTTCAAAAGTTGCAAATCAAGCATTAGAAGAACATGTATATTCCTTTTAAAGGTCGCTCGTTCCAGACTTGGCGAGAATGAGTCGGAGACAAGTGTGTAAATCTAGACCATTTATTTTTTCTTTTCTCGCGTCAGACGTTGTCGCCGTTATTTATCTGTAAAGGATCAACCCTGTGAAAATACTCGCGAGTCACCTTCTTTCAATAGAAGCTGACCTTGTTGTGTATCGTTCCTATTACAGACTGCGATCCCAATCACGTTGGGTAACCTTCTCGTTTAGCGAGAAAGTAGGCTAGGTTACGTTGGCAATCTAGTCATTGTTCAATCCTCAAGCTCCGAATGAAATGAGATCGTTAATCAAACGTCTCGAATTTCTAGAGTTCAAATCTGAAGACCACGGCACGAAATGCGAAATGATTGCAGAAATATTTCAATCACAAAGCAGTCGGATGCCTTTTCCCCTTCGTTGAATTGGGCCAACATTCCGAGTTTATGTCACATAATCGTTTTAGAAACATTCGTGCAAAATTTCTCTTTTAACAAGACTGTCATCTGCGGCTTGTCTGTAATTAGGTGGACATTTTTCGTGTGTATTTTTTTTTTTTTTTGCATATGCTGGAGCAATAATGAAATTAGCAATGAATGAAAAGGGGAACCTGTCGGAATTAATCATATTCAAACCGCCACTGTTTTGCGTATGTCACGAGCAACGAAAAATAAATATGCACGTCCGATTATTCCAAGAATGGCCAGCCATAAAGGCTTTGGTAACATAAACTCACTATCCCCTACATATGCACTCGACACCACAGCAAAATTATTCATGTTTTCTCCTAGTTTCCGAACACGTCAAGTTGGCCTAGTTTAGTTGGGTCGACTGAGAAGCGTGACCGACACGTAGATTTGTTAACTGTCATGTTGACCTGTCCCTAAGACCAACCCTCCCCCCCCCTCGAGTCTACTGTGTTTTAAACAGATGATGGCTTTGACACTTGCATTTGTTATACGTGTCCCTCTAACGAACCCGACAGAAGAGGCCAGTTTACGTTTGTCGAATACAAAAGCCTTCAAGAATATATTTTCTTTCAGTTTTGGTATTGGTTTTCATGATCATATGGCTTGTATTTTCTCGTGTTGTATGCGTTTGAAAATGAAGACAAAGTTATTTACAAAATCGTAAGTAAGGTCGCCAATAGTTTCAGATTTTCAACTAACGCTTTTTTGTTCCTTTGGGTCGTGGACATACATTTTTTAACCACAATCAGCATTTCCTTTTTTTGTGTCGTAGACGATGTAGAGGTTAAGCCGAGAATATTACACCATTAAAAAAATTTAGATTCTAAATTTCATGCGCCTTGCAAAATACCGAGATAACATGCAAACCTCTTTTTTATTATGGGTTCGATTAGACGATATGAATGTTCGATCGAGATTTTTATCGATCATAGAAAAGCTTAGAATTTTGACCAGCAGATGACACGCAAGTTTAGTATTGCAGCACATAGCACCGATCAATCATGCTCGAAGACTTGACGGATACTAATGTCTCGTGTGAAACAAAACTGGATCTATTCTCGATTCAACCCCTTGTTTGGTTTGTTCCCTTCTACCATAAAGTTATTTAATTTCGAAAGCTTCTAAATGCACAGCAGGTAACTGCATAATCCTTGGCTAGAAACTCTACCATTCATCTTTCATACTAAATTGTCTGCTACTACACTTGTCAGGGTAGCTCCATGTTCCCTTTCTAGCTTCTATTTCACGACAAAACAAAACAAAACAGAACGAAAATAAGCAATTGGCTTAAAAAAAAAACAAAGTTCCAAGAGAAAGATAATCAGTCGTTGTTTTTTCTGTCTTCTTTTTGGGTTGTTTGCCGACAGTGAACGAGTAAAATTCGGAATAAAGCCGAACACTTTGGGAGTGGCCATGGTTAGACAAAATGTATTGTCTGAATGTACGTGCGTTTCTTTTAAGAAAATGGAAAAGAAAGAAAATAAAAAGAGCCTTCGTCAGCTTAATGACGCCACGCGTTCAGCCCAAGGCAGGCCAATTCGGCTAGAGATTTCAAAAGCCCGTCTTCAATGTTTGCAGCCGTAATAACTAAACGAATATACACACAGCGAAAACTGGAATAACCGGAAGAATGGACAATCAAATCGAGGTATTCTTCTCTTATTTTTAAATATTATTATCTCTGATTGACCCAAAAGCAGTTTTTGGGAGCCGGTCCAACAGTTGAAACATTCGGTAGCTCCCCCCCCCCACCAAAACTTGATGATGATGCTTATTATCCGTAACATAGAGATACTGTCCTACAGGGGGGGAACCTCTCTAATAATTATTTTTAAAATATTAGAAAAACAAAAATTTATGGTTGGGGGGGGGGCTAATCTCATTTTACATTCAACCAATGAAGCCCCCTGTTTGCCACTTATTCCAGGTAGCCTCTGTCGATCTAGGATATACCTGTATAGCATATAGCTATTGGGTACGTATACGTGATGTGCAGAGTGTTAAAAAAATATATATATATCTGGCCCAAACTTGTTCTCGGATTTCTTTTACCAGATGCATTTTTATTTTTGGGTTGTTGTTTTCCGAAAAAAAAAACCTTGTTGTACTTTGAAAAAATCTTTCCTAGAATACCTCTCTCTCTAAATAGTAAACAGCCCTAGAAGCAAACAGTTCATTTCAGAGTATATTAGATATATAAAATTTTTATTTCCATTTTTTTTTTTTTTTTAGAAGGAAGACTCGAGGGCTGGTTGCCAAGTCGGACACGTACGCAGAGTCCAGTCCCATGCTTAGCCACTAACCGGTTTGAACTCGAACAAATAAAGGTTTCTCGCATTTCCCGACGGCGAAAAAAAAAAACGACACTAGAGAGAAGAAGGAAAAGTCTATTTAACAAAGAGACTAGGAAACCTGCTGACCAGAGGAGCAGACGAGCAAAATGGACGGCACCCTAAAGTGTCTGTTGTTGATCAATGGCAATGGGTGCAGACGACGAAAACCTTTTTCTTTAATGGGATCAAATTCCGTCAGATCTCTTGTCGTTCTTATTTTGCACCACGACGTCCATTTTTCTTTTCGTTTGAAAGAAATGTCGCGGGATGAAAAGAAAAATGTATGTTTATTGTTTTGTTTCGAGTCTTTCTGTGATGTGGTTGTGAATCGATTTGGTGTTCAGCCGTAGGGCATTCTTCATAGCAAAGGGCGGGTTGATTCGGGATGCACGAAAGGTAGCACGAAAGAACGCGAGTGGAAAAAAGAAACATTTTCTTTTTCAGCACGATTGCACCATCGAAATTCGTACCCAATCACACACAGACATACAGAGCCAACTATTTCCTTCTGGAAGAAGCCAGGCCATTTTTATTTAATTAATTCACCCGTCAGCGTGAGAAACTAAATGAAATGAGTGCTCTAATCTAAACGCTCATCACACATTTCATGAGGTGTAACACAAACGTGTCAATTGAACGAGATTATGAAACGTTGGAGTGTAGACTATTGAGAGAAACCTCGAGGTGTGTGTGTGTTTTTCATTTCAGTGCTGTTACACACACTACATGGCAGAACACGAGAGAGACTTTGGCACTTGGTTGCACCATCACGTCTCCCCATATTTGAACGATAGTGAGACAAAATTCATAGCGGGAAAAACCTGTAGGCACTCGAGATTATTAGAGAGCTTTGCAATGTGTAGTCGAGACCTTTTCCAATATTTTTCAAACGACCGTTTTGGTGCTGGTACAAACAGGTACGCGATTCACAGCCGGTTTTCCCATCATTGTGTACTGAAACAAGCAAGCAAATCGCCGACTGTCCTTAAACCACATGGGGAGTTCCTTGGACTTTCGGTACGGCATGCGTAGATCGTTTTAGTACTACGATCAGTGGTGTAATATGATGCTGATCGTCTTCGTAAGGGAAGAGAGACGTCACGAAATTGATAAGGAAGAGATAGGCCTCTGGTGGCCAGTAGCAGCAGTTAGAGAGCGCCATTATCACGTACACGCAAGTTTGGCCGTCTCCGATGACAGTTGTAGAGGACACACACGTACGCACTGCTTTTTTTTTGGAGAAATTAAGCCTAGCAAAATGAGCATCTTTTAAGGCAAATGTACATGCAACATTTAATATAATGTCTCGATGTTTATAGTTTATGACTTGAGGGAAAGATAAGAAAAGTTCCCCTGGCGGCTAAAAATGGAACCACTGCCTATTTGACTTCTTGAACATGTGATGTGGTGCAAAGACGTGAAAAAACTAGTCCTTGATTGGCTTTCTGATCGACGAGTCGACAACTTTTGAGATTATCATCGTGTTCTTTTTTTTTTTTTTGGCCCGATAAAATTGGGTTCACGTGTTTAAGGATCAGCAAAACGTTTCCCACAGTGGCAAGACAGCAGTTTTGGACGGTGAGTTTTTCTTTTTTTTTTTTCGCCAATCAAGTACAACTCGTTTCCCCGCCATTAAACGTCCCGTCGTAAGCCTCACATTTTGAAGCACGTGCTCAACCGGCCCATGACTCGGCATTTTCTTTTCCCCAATTTTCTAAATTTGTTTTTCCCCATCAAAAGTGTTATGGCGAAATAATATTCACGTTTATCTATTTGAAAGACAAATTAGATCTCAAACTTTTCTTTTGTTCGGATCAAAAGTTCAATCGTCATGTAGCAAAAAAAGAGAGAGAAGGGGAAACACTTTTCACGTGGGCCATCAGCTGATCGGCCATTGCAACTAGCAAAAATTTATTTCGGGACATGTTTTGTCAGGTATTTTTTTTTTCTTCTTAAGGGTCACGACTAGAGAAAAGAAAGATTGACTTAATAATGCAACTTGTCTTTTGAAAAAGCACAGCACAACTTGGCAACAGGCAAACTATTTCCAGCTTCTTCTTTTTCTTCTTGGCTCCTCTCAAAAAAACGAAATGAACTGCAAAAAAAAATCAAGATGGCCTCGATGGCCTTTTTTTTTTACCCGATTTAAAAATGTTCAAAGTAGATTTTTTAAAAAGAATAAGTTTTGAAATGGAAGAGCCAAGGCGAAATCGTTGAAGGTCATCTTGGTTATGTGTCTTTATACGGCAGGAAACACACAAGTTGTTGGGACTCTTCTTCGTGTTAAAAGTTATGAAAATTGTTTTGCGGCAAAAGTTGTGACCTTTTTTTTTTATTTATTTTCGTGTGTAGAAAAACCCGAGGCTAAAAGAGGGGCGTACCTGACGTGTTAAACAACAGAAATTGTTGCGAATTTTTATTAGTACCATTTTTCCTAGCTCAATGAGGCTACATGTGCCCCAAAGGCCCATGGTGACTAGCAACAATTGTTATGAAATAACAAGAGATTTAGCTAGAAAGTATTTTTTTTTTCTGTGTTTTAGATCATTTCGCCAGTGGCGCGTTCCAATCAATCACGAATTTTTTTGTTTAATTCCTTTTTCGTCCGTTTTCACCATTCAATTTGCATACGGCTACTGATATTTCAAGCGGGGCAAAGAGAAACCGAGACGATCTGTTTCTTCATACACTTTGTTTGTTTTTTTTACGGCCGTCCAGCGAAGGTTTTTCTTTGCCAGTTGTGTGTTGATTGTTTCGCCCTTACTTCTTCATCTTTGAAGACGTTTCCGTCCTTTGCCCAGCGGCGCATGTTCTCCGTGAACCGGTTTCTTAACGTTCTTTTCCTCGCTCATCCCAACGTGACGATTGTACTGCAATTAAGAAGTCAGAAAAAAAAAAAAAGAGAATTACCCTTCCAGGTCAGGTTGGTTTGGTTGTCATGACAACGATATCCCGTTACGTAACACCTCATCTTTCAGATTTGTACACACCGAAATACGAAAAATCTCTGGATTGTTCTTCTTTTCTTGTTTCTGTTACATAAAAAAAAATGTACCACTCCCTAGTCCCGTGAGATCCCGCTGGCGTCACGTGTCGTGACCGTCGGGAATGTTTTTTGGCACTCATCAAAAGCAACGGTCGACCGAGGGAAGGTTTCACAATTGGAACATGGGACGTCATTGTAGAACACAATTTTTTCTTTCTAAAAAAAAAAAAAAAAAAAAAAATACGAGAGACAAGAATATTCTCTTTTGACGTATCTGTTCGAGTAAGAAAGGGCGGTGTTTTGGAAAACAGAAACCCCCCTCTCTTTTGCGAGTCAATTTACGTTTATTACTTCTCTTTGTGCTTTTTCCCCCCTTGCATGTTGTTTGCTGGCCCGCCAGGAGCCGCCAAACACTGGTTCGAACAAGGGACGAGTCGGTAATGGGCCAACCTCTTCATTGGCCACACGGAATGAACGCACTAACTAAGCCAGCATGGTCTCTCTCTATCCACAATGTCTTCCACATGATGGTACAATTGGATCGTCTTTCGAACCTTCCCCTATTTGATTGATGTCATCTAACGAACGTTGTATCTCAATCAAAAAATATTAGAAGAATACGCGCCCCCCCCCCCCGAATTTCTTGTTGTTTTTAAATAACAAATGATGAGTTTTTTTGTTTTTTTCGGTCGTCATTTGTTTCTTTGACACATCAGCGGGAGACGTGAAAGAGACCAACGGGATTTTTTGTTTCTTTCGTATAGCGAATCCGATACTTTGTTCTTTCCAGAATGCCCTCACCCAAAGAGAGAGAGAGAGAGAGAGAGAGAGTCAAATTCACCTTCTCAAGTGCACAGACACACACGCACACACACACCGTTTTTCCTTATTCAAAATGTGTTTCATCTGCTGCAGAGGTTTTTGAGGGCCGTGTGTCGTCGTTTGTCACGCTCACCTCTCTCGGAGGGGTCTCTCAGCATACCGCACATTGTTTTGATTGTTCTCTTTCTAATAATATCATTACAATAACTGAATTTATTATCGTTCGAGCTGCCAAGTTTCCCCCCCAAGCAAAAAGAAAAAATCGAAGGATTTTTTGTTTCACGAGTCACGCACCACGTGCACACGGAGAAATAAGAAGAACAAATCAGAGCTTCGATATCGTGATGGATGAACATTTCTTTCACACTCGAACATCATCGAGGGGCTTTGTTTAATTTTCTCGTGCTTAAATCAAATGGGTTCTTTCTAAATGCAATGAGATATGCTGTCTGCCTTCCATTTTCTGAGCTGCCAGTTTCATATCTCACGCCAAAAAAAAAAAAACAACAAAAAAAAAACACGAAAAGTCACGTCCCTTTTCATTTTTTTTTTTTTTTTAGTTGTCTGTTCTTCGATGTTCGAACCGGCATTTTGGAACTGGACGAAAATGTTCTGCTTCTATTCGCGTTGTTGGTTACGTTCGAATGTCGCACACGCTACAAACGACTTTGTTCCATGTTTTTTTCTTGTTTACTTCACTGCGCGCATCGATGGCCGACGACGTTGTCGAAAGTGTCAATGTCATTGACCGCATTTATTCAGTCCAAAATTATTTAATTTCTCGTATAGACACCGGATAAAACTCGTGACTGATGAACCTCTCTAACCCACGTGTCTTTTTTTTTTTTTTTTTTTTCTTTTCTAATTCTCATTTTTTTTTTTTATGTTCCAGGAGAAAGAAGACGCCACACAGAGAGAGAGAACGTTATACGAAGGAGATCGATGATGACGTCAAAGAGGCCCCCTCGTCACATGACTTTTAACTAGAGGGAGCCGTGATACAAAAGGAGGAGTCGTCTCGCGTTTGAAGTTTTCTCCCATAGTGGGGGGGCGTGACGTTAGCACGTGAAGCCACCTCCTACTCTCCTTCACATCCACCTTGTACGTATATATATATATATATATTTACTTATATAATAATCTTTTCTTCCTATTCTTCTTCTTTTTTATTTCGCTTCTGGTGGGCTCCTGCTTTAGAATACTTTTTTTTTTTTTCTTTTGCCTTTGGCCCACCCTCCCAACCCCTCCCTTTCTGCCCGGGGTTTTGAGGTCTCATGACTATGAGCCTGCCCGTCAACCCAGTGCTCAGAAGACTGTCCGACATGGACTGGTGAGGTCCTGCTGTGTTGGGATTTTTTTCTGTTGTTTCGTGTATCCCTCCCCCCTTTACGCACCCTCACACGCGCAGTGCAAAACAGCCGGTTACGTAACAAACCCAAAACTCGTTAAGAATTTACTTGTGCGCTTTCGTGTATCTCTTCATTTCAAAAGTGTCGATAGTTTTATCTTTTTTTTTCTTTCTTTCTTTGACATTTTTGAATTTGCGGTGTTCAATAATTAATTGAATTTTTTTAAAATTCTTTCAAAAAGACAGCGAACATTTAGGACAGAAAAGAAAAAGCGCGGGGTGGAAAGTGCCGGGCAAATCAAATTGGAACACACGAGATTTGTTTTTTCTTTTTTTTTTCTGAACAACCGGCGGGCCAGAAAAATCTCATTTCCTCCGGACAAGAAGACAAACATCTGAAAAAAGGGGGGAGTGAAAGTCTTGATAGATTCGAAAGAAGACCCGAGAAAAAAGAGAGAAAAAAAAAAATACGAAAAGAGATCAACCCTCTAAACCTAAACAACCGATGGGCAAGAAGACCCGCACGAGGCGCACCAAATGGAGGCGGCTCTCGCTAGGCAAGTTCCATTTCTTCTTCCAAAAATTTTGAATTTTTTTTTTTTTTTTTAAGAGATAACAAGTCTTTCTCCCCCCCCCCCACCCCCCATTCAAAATTCCTGTCGATGATGTGGTTTAATTCAAACGTTCGTTTGATTGTGTCTACCCTGCGCCGCGGATCATTTGTTGACCTTTTTCTAAAAAAGAGAGTTCACTTTGAAACGCCAGGTTTTTTTTTTTTTTTTTTTTGAAAGAGCACAGGTCCCCCCCCCCCCTATCTCTCCGACTTTCCAGTTGCACGGCCGTTTCAAACATCAGCTTTTTTTCTTCTTCTTAAAATAGCAAATGTTGGACGGGCAAACATCTTCCCTCCCTCTTATCTCGTGTTCCATAACCTCTACACTAAAGGGAAATGGTTCACAAACAAAATTTTATATTTCCTTTTTTGCTTCGGTGAGAGGTAAACAATTGAAAGAAAAATTCTCTTCGTTCTAATTGAATTTTTTTCTACAGAAGTAGAAAGTGGGGTAAAGGGATACACACACACACACACACAAAAAAAAGAAACGAGTATCGTGTTTTACTGCTTGTATTATTATTATTATTATTAGTGATACGACCAGACATGGCTCTTTTTTTTTTTCTAGGAAGGGCTTCGGGGTCACGCAATGTTGTCCCTTTCACGATCTCAAAAAGAAAAGAAAAACAAAAAAAAACAACATATGGAAATGAATTTTTGGGTTGGGGATCGAACCTGCATGTGATGGATTCCCAATTGCCCCCCGTCCTATTCGTTCCTCGGCATTTGGAACACACACACACACACACAAAAAAAATGGCTCTCTCGTCATGTGGGAGGGTTTTAACTTGCAGTTGGGGGCACATCGATTTTCCTTGTCCGTTTGTTTTGAAGGACTTGCGCGCGTGTCCCGATGTGTCACGATCGATACGTTGGAGAAGCCCGCGCTCGAAATTGACATGCCCTGCCTTTTCTGATGATTGACGTCGCCACGCCCCAATCAGCACGTTCATTGACACTCCGTTTTGTTATTTATTTATTTCAAATAATTCATTTGACATTGTTTGAATAGGCGATGCGTCAGGTCCTGAGGAGGAAGACGACGAGACTCAGCCACAACAACTGGAAGAACAACAGCAAGAAGAGGTGAGACAGAACGTAGTGCTGCACTCTGACGAGAAAGAGGACTCCGTTTGCGTTGAACACGACAAGAAATCAAAGTTTGCCGTCGTCGTGACGACCACAGTGAACAACAACAACAACAACAACAACAACAACTGCACAACGACAGCATCTGCGGAAGGCAAGAGCGAAGCAGCATCGGGTGGACACGAAGAGGACGACACGAAATCAGCCATGATGGTCTCCAATCACAACAATCAACGCGGCCCGGCGTGGAAACTGCCGGCCAACAGTACTCAACCCGTCAAGAACGCTAGCGGCTATTACAATGTTAATAACGGCTATCAGTCCGGCAGCGGGCGGCCAACTGGCGGCGCTGCCGCCGCCTCCACGGCCAACGGCTTCCGACGCGGAGCCAACGGCCCGCGTTACAACTCGTCGTTCAACGGCAACTACAACGGCTACGGACGGGCCAATGCGTGGAACAACGCGTCCTCCAACGGCTACGCTAATGGAGATCACCATCATCATCACAACGGAGGCGGCCCTGGATTGAGCAAGATGCACGGCATCGAGAAAAAGATCTTTAATGACGGTCAGTTCCTTTTGCTTTTCTTATTTAATTTTCGTATTGATTTATGTGTGTGATCCTACCCCCGTCGGACGGAAGGAAAGAGACGGGCCAATGGCTTCTTTCCTACCCTTTGTTAAAAAGGGAGGGTTGCAGGTGTAGGGCAAAAACAAAAAAAAAAGAGAAGGTGACTTGTCCAGCCAGACGATGTTCCGGATTAACTAAAGGGAAGGAAGGAAGCTGTACGAAGGAGAGCCGTCTTATCTATTTATTTTTTTGACATCTCAATTTCAGTTCAGGTTTAAAAAAAAAAAAAAAAAAAAAAAAAAAAAAAAAACATTTTCTAGCGTCAATTTTTATATTCGAAAAAAGAAAATCTTATTAAGATGGAGACAGTGAGGAAAAATGGCGGCAGCG
This sequence comes from Daphnia carinata, assembly GCF_022539665.2. NCBI lineage: Eukaryota > Metazoa > Arthropoda > Branchiopoda > Diplostraca > Daphniidae > Daphnia > Daphnia carinata. The sequence goes on from NC_081338.1 coordinate 4,562,760, forward strand.
CGCGCGCGCATGAGATTAGAAACGAGTCCGAAAGATGTGAAAAAAATCACGTGGCGTTTAACAAAAAAAAAAAAAAAACAAAAAAAAAAAACGGGAGCCTCGTACCGGGAAGACAAGAAAACCTGCTCACAGCTTTAATAAATTATTATTTTATACGAATTCAAATAGGAATAACATTCAATAGATATGGACCTTGCGTATAGCCAGCGGGCATTTTAACCAATGGTAAATTTTTTAGTCTTGAGGGTATACCGTCGGCGGGACGAGGTTTCTCCCTCCCCCACCCACCCCCCCTCCCTCCTACTCCGGGAATTGGAAGTCACGCGCTCACGAGCCCTTTAACAGTGATGACGTCAGAGCTCGTGTCATGTGCTCGCGTTTCTCCGTGTGTGTATGCGCGGCGTCCGGCCAGGAATAGAGGGGAACACGGTATACACACACTACATACGGGACAAGAGCCATTTGAAATTGTTCATCCGGCATCGTTCCAGTCGTTTCTCGTTAGGAAAAAAGGAAGAAAAAAAAAAAAAATTGGAGAAAACAAAAACATTCTTGAGTTGGGCGCCGACGTTTCACGGTGTTTTTCTTCTTCCTTATGTGTGTGTCTACGTTATACACATACCCCGTGACACGTACTGAAAATAAACTGCTGCCTGGAACACACGCAGGGGAGACGGACGCAAAGATTTTTTTTTTTTTTTTTTTTTTTTTTTTTTTTTGAGGGATAACAATTTAAAAGCTGACGGGCGCGGCCTTGTATTTCTAGTGGTCCTTTTAAAAATTTCACGGGGACCAATTGATTAATTGCGGGAGTTCAATCTGATTCAAGTCTTCCCCCCCCCCTATATTCTAAGAAAAACAGGTTCTGTAGTGAATCATTTTCAATTCTGTTGATGTTGCCAAATTTCAAAAAATGAAAAAAAAAAAAAAAAAAAAAAAAGTCTTGACATTTTTCTTGGATGAAAATAGATTTTTTTTTTTTTTTTACTCTTGTCCGGCTGCTCATTCATGTTGTGTGTGTGTGTGATACGCAAGGCTACTTACATCACGTGACCTCCACTTGACTTTGGCCCACCGAGGGCATCATTTCGTGTGTGTGTGTGTGTGTCTTCCTCAACTTCTTTTTTTTTACGTCATATTAAAGAAAAAAAGAAAAACTGGTTCTTTCTTTTTTCTTTTTTTTTTTTTGAGACTCGAACAAGAAGCCAAAATCGTTCGAACTCGTGTTGTTGCTATGCGCTTTTGGAGTGCGGTACAGTCGGGACCGATGATGTTTTCAAAACGCTGGGGTTAAAATAACTTGTTCTTCTCATTTTTGTGTAGAGGAGTACACGAAGATTTCTACGCCACGTCAAGAGGTGCTCTTCAAGAAGGGATCGATCGGCGCTAAGAAGAAGACGAGCGCAGCGCCAGTAGGTTCCGGCGCGCACACGGACAGCGGCAGCGAGCAGGACAGCGTCAACGGCAACGCCACATCGCCCATCTTGCCCGCACAAGGCGATTCAGCTGATTCGTTTCAATACACGGGTAAGTCTCCAAACATTTTTTTTTTTTTTTATTAAAAAAAAAAAAAAAGATTCTTGGATGTTTAACGGTTCATGTCAGGTGGGCTCCCTCTTTTTCCGGTTGTCTGCTTCCTAATCAGCAAACCCACCTCTTTTTTTTTTTTTTTTTTTTTTGTTTTAATTCCCTCCCAAACTGACAACTCATATTTGTCCAGCGTAGACTAGTTAAAACGAGAGTCTTCTTGACGTTCTTCTTTTATTTATTTTTTTATCATTTATTTGATTCCTAAAGTCTCTCAGTTTAAAGGAGGGGGACGAGAGATAACAGACAAAAAAGAGAGATCGGAAACTGATCCTTGTGATAACAGAACATTTTCTTCCCTTCGTTGTGTTGGAAATATAAAAAAAAAATGAGAAGAAAAACAAAACAAACAAGCCAAAGGGAAACCTTTTGAAAGTGGGGGTAGGTTAGAGAGGTCCCCCCTTTAGTTCTAGAATTTCATTCTATTTTCGTTAGGAACCTAAATTTTTAAAAAATGGAGGGGGGTTATCTTTTGTTGAAGAAAAAACAAAAAAAAAAAAAACAGGACTGTTCGGAGAGCTGGTGTAGTAAATGGTCTTTAAAGAAGAGTTCGCGGAAGCTCATTACGTCAAGTGGGCGGAGTAGATTTTCTTTTTTTTTTTTTTTTTTTTTTTAACTTTAAAATAATTTAAAAAAAAAAAAAAAAAAAAAAAAAGGAAACTGTCTCGTGCCCCCAAAAACTGATGATGGTCCCACATCTTTTTGGGACCTTAATGATCGTTTGTCTTTTGTTTTCTGGAAGGTGTGTGTTTTCTTCCCCCCCAAACGGACTCTGTGACTTTGAGAGTCGAAAAAGCAAACACAACTTGTGTGTCGAAAGATATCTCTTTCTTTTTATCTCTCCTACACCTACACTCGGTGCGAGTTCTCTTTTTCATTTTACAATACCTTTTTTTTTTTTTTTTTTTGTTTATTATATATTTTTACAAAGGAAAAAAGTGAGGTATTATTAATGCGCCAGAACCACCGTAGATCCATTCTCTTTAATAAATGGGTGTAGGAACCGAAGGGAAACGTGCCAAAACATAAAAACAAAAAAAAAAAAAACGAACACATCTCGATTTCCTCTCTTACAATGAGGAAGAATTTTTTCGTGTTCTTCTTTTGTTTCTTTTTTTGGGAGGGGGGGGGGTAACTTGCTCGTACAAAATGTTCGGTGTGCTAATGGTTCGCTCTTACGTCACGGCCAAAGTTTGGTGTTTTTTAACGCGTGATGAACGACCATCGGAAGTAGGACTGAGGGAAAAATCTTGGCCTACGTGTACAAACCAATTCATTTCGTTTGACTTTTTTTTTGTTTTTCTTTGGAACTTGACAAGATGCCGAACAGAAACATGTTTTAGTGCAGTACCTCTGTTTTACATTGACGTTCAATTGGAACCGAATGCCTTTTGAGGGTTTTTATTTTTATTTTATTTTTTTTTCATATAGAACTCCTGCCCCTCTTTAAAAAAAAAAAGGGAGGGAGCAGAACTCATTTGAATTCGTTTGGGGGCTGTTTTAAATTTTCAAACAGCCATAATAAAGTTTCAATCTCATTGAAAACAGTATGTCCCCACTCCCCTACTCATAAATAGATGTATGCAAATAGAAAAGGCCAGTAGGAAATGGAACGTCAGGAACTGTGGAACCTGCATCTCGTATAGTTTATGAGCTCGATGAGGAAACAGAGGACACACAAGAGCCGAGGTTTTTTTGGAACAAGCCGTCGTCATCATCATTAACGTGAGACTCCTCTCTCTCTCCCCCTCAATTTTTTTTTTTTTTTTTTTGTAGTTTAACGTTGACATTTACGATCTCCAGTTTTTGGAAGCGCGAGGGAACTCTCCGGAAATGTTTGAAAGGGACACAAGTGCGTGGGGGGGGGGGGGGGGGGGGGGGGGGGGGGGGGGGGGGCTCTCTTGTAGTGGTGTCGTATCTTGTTGGCACCGTGCCTCCATCATTTACGTTATTTACCTATATCTATAAACAAAAACCACACACAGACACACACGCCACGGATATCTTTCTATGTTCAAAAATAAGAAAACATTTAAAAAAAAAAAAAAAAAAAAAAAAAAAAACCAGCAGGAACTAATTAAGAACAAGAAAATTGGGGCAGACCCGTTCATATTCATTTGGCGAGTCTAGCTGTCGTCTGCTTTTAGTCCTGTTGGATTTTCAATAGCCTTGTTAATAAATCGATCATTTGAAAAAAGAAATCGAAGGATTTTGTTTTGTTTTGTTTAACAATTGCCATCTTTTTTTTGGGGGGGGGGGGGGTTGAACAAAAGTTTTTTGTTTTTATTTTGAGGAAACGTACAAGTTCGTCCTCCCCTTGTTTTTGTTTGCGCAGGCAAATCGATCGTTATGTTACCATGGCGACATCTAGCGTGTCATTGAATTTCGTATGGAAACATGTTTGATTTTCAAATTCCCAACTAACTAAATAATAATAAAAAAAAAAAAAAGATTTGTGTCACCTATTTTGCATGTACACACGGGCAGACGGTCAATGGCATCCAACTAAATTCTTAACTCATTTCCAGCCTTTCAAAAAAAAAAAAAAAAAATAATAAAAAACAATTTCTTTTATTTTTTAATGACGAACGTCCCCCCCCCCCCAAAATGAAAATAAAATCATCAGCTTTTTCTAACGAGGCAAGTTTTTTTTGTTTTTAACGAGCTCCTAGTGATCCTCGTTCTCTATTTGAACACAAAACAATGTAGAACTCACCTCGTAATAAAAACAAAAACAAAACGGAAAAGATTCACTTGAAATTCCGGTTGAAATCGGATGTTATTGGTTGGGTTTAAACTATTCCGAGCAGCGCGCGTCTGATGTTTTTTTCGGTCGGTCGGTCGGTGCTTTTGCCCCCTTTTTATTTAAATTGACAAACTATGAATTCATTATTCCCCCCCCCCCCTCGTCCTCCCGTGTGTGTTCAATAGGAACACAAATAGGCGATCGGCTTGATTTACCTTGTTATTAAATATGTAGCGACGAGGAGAGATATGGCGTCATTAATAATCAATGAAGACCCTTCCTCTTTTTTTTTTTCACATGAGGGAGAGGCTTGTTTTTCTTCTAATTTTATTTTTTAAAAGGTAGCCCATTAGATTGCCGCATCACGAAGCCTCGTGTTGAACGAACATCACGTCTGACCGCTATGACCCGCTTCTTTTTTTTTTCAATTGTATTTTTTTTTGTGTGTGTGTCTTTTTTTTTTCATTCCGAACAATTTTTTTGGGGGGGGGGGTTGAATCGACATTTTTCAAAAGTCGCGATCGAATGTGTCGTTTCAATGTTTTTTGACCGAGAACGAACGAACGAACGAACGAGGAAAAAAAAAAAAAAAGACACGTAAAAATCGATTGGCTCAAATCCAATCGGCTGCGTGTTACCCTTGTGTAACTATTTGCCTCGTCCTCCCCTTTTTTTCTTTTCTCCACTTTCTACGCATTTCCATCCGCCCTCTCTTTCTCCTTGGGGCTTGATCGATCCGACAGAATCGAGAAGAAGAAAGAAAGAAAAAAAAAATCTATCGTAGAGACCCTGCCCAATAATCTCAACGATCCTTCTAGATAAATAGCTCGTGCGTGTGCGTCACAGACAGAGGCGGGGAGGTGCGCGCATCACGTTCTCCTTGTTAATCAATTGGCATATTTTCATTGCATATTTTCCGATTGTTTTGTTTCTTTTCAACCGTGTGGATTTCAAAATGTTTAATATTTTGGTTTTGTTTCAAATAATAATTTAAAAAAAAAAAAAAAAAAAAAAAAAAAGGCAATGACAGTGGATCGACTGGCGATGCGTCTTCCACAGCGGGCGAATCAGCCGCACCTTGCGATGCGGCCATGGCTGCAGCCGCCGCATCCGGAGCGGCGCTTCAAGCCGGCTACGCTGACAGCGCACCACTCGTCTGCTTCCCAAGTGAGTTTTTTTTTTTTTTTTTATTCTTTATTAATTTATTTTTTTGTTTTGTTTTGTTTTGTTTAATTCATTTGAAAAGATCTCCTCCCTTCGTTGGCGTTTTCGGCTTTTTGATCACATTGCGGATGTGTTTCGAATCACATGACGTCGGCAAGTCTCGTTCGTTTTCACACACACACACACACACAAAAAGATTGCGCTTAGTCATTCAATCTGGCAATCGAAATCGTGTGGATAAAAATCTCGAGAAAAAAAAAAAAAAAAAAAAAGAAAAAGAAATGAGAACGAAGTGTCGACAATCATTTCTATTGATCGAAATTTCCATGTCCATTTTTCCATTGCTCTGTTGTCATCTGTTTTGTCATGTCGTTGGCACGGAGCGAAGGTGTCCAAAGCCAGAAGCCCTTTCCGTGTGTGTGCGTCTTTTAAAAAAAAAAAAAAAAAATTTTTTTTCGAAATCTTATTTTTACCGTGACATGTCGACGTCGTGTATCTCTTGTGACAACAGTCCAATCGGCTTTTGCTTTTCTCTGGCACTTTGCCCGAAAAACGCGTTCCACCTTCTACAGCCACCCGATGAACTGCCATCCCCTATATACTCTTTTTCGATGCGTTTTGTCCGTGTTCCAAAAACTTTCAATCATCCCTGCTCCCTCCTTGTGGCACCCCCTTCGGTCCTTATTTTTGTGTGTGAAGAAAGTCATTGAAAAAAAAAAAAAAAAAAAAAATCGAAAGAAAGAAAGACACAAGAATTTGTGTCCGCCGTCATGCTGGCCGGCGTGTGTTCGTACGCTGTGTGTGTGTGTGCGCGCGTGAAGGATTTGTGATGGCAGTCGATCGTGAATCAGCGTGACTGGGCGGACTAATGAGATTTTCTGTCATGCCCAGCACATTCCGTAGACAACGGCCAAAGCAGCAGACGTTGCAGCACGTCAATATTTTATGAAAGGAGCCAGAAGCCGGGGACCCAGCTGGAATGTCTCTCTTCTCTTTTTCCTGCCGCTCTTATGAATCCATCATTTTCCATCTCTCTCTCTCTCTCTCTCTCTCTTTTACTCTTTCCTACTTTCTAAAAACAAAATTCTAAACTGGTAGACGTTGTTATCGTCTTCTCCTACCGTCGTTCTTTTCCAAAACACACAATGCGTTTTTGTTTTTGGTTTTTTAAATGTCATGACTTTGCATTTCATGTTGTTCGCTTTTCCTTCTTAATGTATTTCATTTGCCATTTTTGCAGTGTACGATTTCTATGGTGGATACGGCGGCATGTACCCTGGCAGTATGTTGGTGCAGACTTATCCTGGTGGGCCGATCGTGGCGGCCGTGCCCGTCCCTATGCCCGTCCAAGCGATCGATTGGTACGGAGGGGCTGGCGGTGCGAGGGCCGCTTCCAACGGGGACGCCACTACCAACGGCGGCGAAGTGGGCTACTACTATGCTCTCGGCTATCCGGCCGGAAGCGAAGTCGGAGGATCCAGCCAACTTCCAGAAACGAGTTCCAGCACCCGCAGGAATTCACTCGAATCTTATCAAGTAAGAAATAAATTTTAATTTTAATTTTTTTTTTTTTTTTTTTTTTTTCTATTTTCGAACGTCAAGTGAAAAAAAAAAAAAAAAGGCCACACCCATAAAAATTGGCTGGAATTCAAACTTGCAGAGTTGAAAGATTTGTTTTTGTTTTGTTAGTTGGGGAAGAGGAGGAGGAGGGAAGGAAGAAAGAAAAGAATTTGCTCCGTGCGACGTTAATGGGTCTTTCGGGAAGTTTTGAAAACACGTAGAAATTCCCGCATACTCTTTTTTTTTTTTTATGCGCGTCGCTTGTTTGCTTCCTCTTTTTTTCGGGACAAACTTTTGGAACAAGCCGAGAAAAAGAAGATGTTCGTGTTCTCGTTGCTTCCAATTCATTTCCATTAGGCATGAAATATCACGAGTTTGCATAGCTCGACATTTCCCAATTTCTTTTTTCCTACAACATTTTGTTGCCAGTTTTTCAGATATGACACGTGATGGATGTTCCATGATCTTCTAAAATTGCTCGCTCTTCTGCATGCGTGTCCAACCATTTCTTTTTTGTCATTTAAAAATCAAATAAATATTTTGCATTATCGTCAATTATAGGCGAGCAGCCAGGAGGTGATGACGAGCAGTGAGACGGGATCTTCATCTGAGAACAGCAGCCCGTGCCAGAGTACGGGACCGTCTTCGCAGGGACCCGCCTCTCCGCAGGGCGAGCTCGTCTCACCCGCCATCGACCCCAAGGCGCAAACGGGCGGAGGGGCGGCCACGGCGGCCGCCGCCGCTGCCGTTGTCATGGACATGACGATGATGTCGAATCATCAACAACTCGACAATAATTTCCATCATCATCATCGCAAAATGACTGTCGCCGGATTCGTTTATCCGTACGCCGCTTACGGTCTCGCCCCACCTGCCCTCTACGCTTCCGGTAAGTGAAACCCACTTTTCCATTCCGCCTTTTTTTTATTTTTCATTTTTATTTTTGCGTGTCGTGACCTCGTCCAGCTTCTTCCTCCCCTCCCCCTTCCGTCCCCCTTTCCATTCAGTTCATTTTTGATTTAAAATTTCAAAAAAAAAAAAACCATTTAATTCAATTTAAATTCATTTAACATTTCACACCGCCCCTTTTACTTCTCCTCCCTGGGATTGATGGAGTGTTTCTTTATTCCCCCCCCCCCCCTTTTTTTTTTTATTTTCGGTTTTGGCTGACAAAAGACTTAAAAAAAAAAAAAAAAAATTGAAATTTTTTTTTTTTTTTCTTCTATTGGACTAGTCAACGAATGCTTGCGTATAATTTATTTAAAAAAAACAAAACCAAATTCGGTTGGTTGAAGTCGCGGTCGAACTGCTGCTGCCTGTCTTTTTTTTTTATTATTTTTTTTTTTTTTTTTTATAATTCTCACCACACAAGTTTTGTTGTTGTTGATGTTGTTGCTTGTAGTTGAAAAAGACTTGAGAGTGCTGTCCCCTTCGGCCGTGTAGTTTTTTACGAGGCGTCCCCACCATTTCTTTTTTTTTTTTTTTTTTTTTTTTTTTTTAAATTAAGCGCGCAACTGATTTGGACCCGCCCCTCCCCCCTTTTTTTTTCTGTTGGTCCTTTTTTTCTCGCCTTGTGCCAATTCAAACAATCCACTCAATCAAGCCACCTTCTCGCTGCCCCATCCCCCAATCTATCTCTCTGAATCTATTGCCCCTGTCGACGTGAGAGCTGTGATACCAATTAGAAAAATTAAATAGAATTTCAAAAAAGAAAAACAAAAAGAGAGAGAGAGAAAAAAATAATAAAAACTACAATGAAATCAAGTCAAAAACAAAAACAAAAAAAATTTGAAACTTTCTGATAAAAAAAAAAAATGCACCAAAAAAAAAAAAAACAGGCGGCGGCAGCTCGGAACAACTTTGCGATGCGACTAAGCAACAGCTCTACTATTACTACCCCGACGTCTACTACCCCAATGCGTACGAGCAATATGACGTGGAACAAGGCGGCGAAGAGGAAGTGGACGCGTTGGAAGAAGCCATGGATGTGAATGCCGACGTTGTTGTAATGACATCCGTTGAAGAGGAGAAGGTGACCGAGTCCGTTGAAGTGGATGGCGTTAAGCCGGACGAGAGGAGCGAGCAGCTGGAAGGCAGCGAATCGAACAAGAAGAGAGTGCTGGAACCGAAAGAAACACGAGACGTGGCCCCAGCGACGGCTGTTGCGAATGGAAACGCTGGAACGGGACGGCGTAAGAAGAGGCGCAAGAAGCGGAACAAGACCCAGACGGCAATGGCAGACGCGCTGGAACGTACGGAATCGCTAAAACTACCCAGGCCCATTCAGCCATTAGTCAGGGTACGACACACAGTCCTCACTCGCCATACCTCTTATCACATCCAAGTCGTTGCTCTCTCTCTCTCGTTCTTCGCTCTCTTTCCCTTTCCCTCTCTAGCCGACATTGTCTCGCCCTTATCATCGTAATTGTATGACAACAGTTGAAAGACATTTGTAATTCTAATTTGCCAGTGGGAAAAGGTTTGCGTGAACTACCTGCTCCTTCGTGCTGAAGGAAGACTTCAGTTTTGCGTTTTCCCTTTCCCCGGAAGCTTTGTCCACCAAGGTAGAGACATGTGCAGTGAGAGAGAGAAATAGAGAGAGAGGGGAGGAGATGAACAGAGTCATCATGTGTGAGTTTGTTTTGTGTTCTAGTTGCTTCTAGCACCGTCATCACACGTGGCATTTTTGTGTGTCGAAGGTAGCATGCACCATTTGTCGAACTGATCTCTGCCTCTCCAATCATGATCTGAGAATGTTCAAAGTTCCTTCTTTCTCTGTTGTTAGACCTTTTCTCGTGGCAATTTGTCAGTTTCTCTTTGTGCTTTTTCTTTTGTCAAATTTCCTCCTACAAAGAAAACAAAAAAACCTTGACCAAAACTAACACACAAACACGAAATCTCTAATGTAGCATTTTATCCTTGGCACGAGTTGGGACTAGATGGGTTCCAGTTTTGTTTTTACTTTTTTTTTTTAAAACCCCTCTTCTTTTTTTTTTTAATTCTTCAAAGTTGTGTAGCCCTTATTACCATAAAGAAACAACAACAACAGCAACAACAACTTGAACAAACAAACAAGATGAATGATGGAATCTGTCATCCTGTGCAGCGTTGCCGACTTGACGACTAATGCTTTTCTTCTTCTTATTATTTATTTTTTTTTTTTTTTCTCTCTCGGATGTTTATTTTCATTTCGTTCTTTTTAAAACTATCATTATTTTCATATCTTTTTCTAACAAAAAAAAAAAAAAAATAAAGGTTACTGATGACGGAGCGGCCGAAGACGAGGAAGAGGATGAAGTTGCGACGGCTGAAGAGGAAACGCTGGCGACGGCTGTGAAAGAAGAGAAAGACGCAAAACAGGAGGAAATGACTCTTCCGGCCGCCTCAAGTATTTTAGTTTTAGTTGCCAACGATCCAGCCGCCCCGACAGCCGATTCGTCGCCTCATGATCTTTTGCTCGTTGAAGAGGCCGTTTATCCGCCCCACTCTAGTCGAGTCGAACCACCAACCCCACTGTCATCATCCCCATCCCCGCACTCGGTCGATTCCGGACAACAGCCGCAATCCACTCCCGACTTATCCACTTCCAGCGCGCCTTCCGACGGCCAACCCGTGCCCGGCATCATAACCAGCACCACGGATGACGCTCATTTCCCGCTTCTCACCGCTGGCCAAGAAGAGCCATCCAGCCTAGAACATTGTCCTTCTTTTGTAGCCGATCCTGCGGAGATGCTCGAGTCCCCCGCTTTTTGTTCGACGCCATCTTTCCCTTTGTTTTCAACGTCAGCAACGTCCAGCCAAGTCGTCCCGCCGGAAGAGAAAGAAGAATCGAACCCAACCGATGCGGCCGTTTTGTTTGCTGTCCAACTCTTGTCGCAACTCTTGCCCGCATCGGACGGCATCGACTGCGTTCGAGTCCCATCGACGTCTACCAGCAGGACGGATTCTTTCGAGCGGGACAGTTTGACGGGCGCCAGCGAGAAAGTTGAAGAGCCTATCGATCGCGATTCGTTGGACGGCGATGAACAACAACAACAGCTGTGCGATGATTTCGTTTACCTCCACATGGACGAAGAGGACAAGAACGAAGCGGTCGATGTCTACTTCGAAGACGACGAGCCGGAAGGGATGGTTTTGTGCTCGAATGACGATCCCCGGCCATCGCTGACGCTCTGCCTGGACCAACCGCAGCTCTGGAGGACAGTCATCTTGGAAGAAAGCGAACCGAATTCGAAAGAGATGAGCCCGCTTTTGTGCTCGGACTCGGGCATCGGCGCTGGAACACCTTCGCAATCGCCTACACCGAACGCGGCTGAATCGCCCAACGAAGAAGAGCCGCCGCCTGGGCCGATCACGAAAGCCGTCAGCCGATGGCTCGAATCGGCCCCCATCGAACAGCAATTGATTGGCTCGTCGAAATCGATCATCTTCTTGGACAATGACGAAGAAGACTCTGACGACGAAGACATGTACTTCCACCATCAAGAGGTCGAAGAAGAAGAATCAAACAATGTGACTGCTCCAAAAAACGGGCTGGCGACCCTTCGTACTGCACCATCCAGTGACGGCACGGCATTGCGAAGGGTCGGTTCCGATTCCGCTTTGACCTCCGACTCGTCCGACGATCTTCTACAAGAAAATGGCGCTTTGATCGAGACTTGCGATCCGGCCAAGTTTTCCGTCTACTATCAATTGGGCGTGTCTGTCGATCAGGACGTGGTTGTTGGCGATCCGCTGGCCATTAAATCCACAACGCTGGACGATTGTTCGACGCAGCAGAGCAGCAGCTCGTTACCGACGACCGGCTCCTCTTTGAAGAGTCGCAAGAAGAAGACGTCAGCGCAATTGGACGACGGCAAGAAGAAGAAGAAGAAACGAGCCAATTCGTGGCGTCACGTTTTGCTGCGAGCCGCGCATCATAAATCGAAGAGCGGCGACGATGCGGCCTCGATATCATCGACCACTAATAATAGACGGCTCAAATCCGGTAGTCAATCGTGCTGTGCGCTTCAGTGAAAAAAAAAAAAAGAAAATCGAAACCAACTTTTGAACGAAACAGAACCTTCCCTTTTTTTTTTTTTTTTTTTGTTTTTGTTTGTTTTTTCATTATTTTGCATTTTGTTTTTGGTTGATTTTCATCATCGACTAGATCGCAGTGAAAGTGTGCGCGCGATTGGAGCATCTAAAAGTGTGCGCAGCTACAAACAAAAACAAATGATGGGCGGAAGTGACGCAAGTGCGATGGGCTGCTTCCAGGTTTTGTTTCGTGGCGTTTCATAGCTGGGATTTATCAAAGAAAAGACAAAGGATAATTTTTTTTTTTTTTTGTTTTTTGTTTTTTTTTGTTGTTGATTGATTGATTGAGTTTGAAGAAATGGGGGGGGGGAAGGAAAGAAACAAAAAGAGAGAATGGAAACATGAAAAATGATCGTTTGTGATACGCCGTTTCTTCATCAAATTTAAGTGCAGAATTAAGCATTGTGCTCCATTAATTACTAATTTTTTTTTTGTTTTCCTTGTCATTTTGCCCGGCCCCTCTTACGAGATATGTTACCATCTCTCGCATGTTTCTTCTTCATTTTTGTTTTGATTTTTTAAAAAAACTTAATTTGATCCGCTGTTTTGTTTTGTTGCAATAGCGGGGAACAGATTATCCATCCGTACGGCTATTTTTCAACACACACTTTTCAGAATTAGATTATAATTCTTTTTCTTCTTCTTCTTTATTTGGGGTAAATTTGGAAAAAAAAAACAAAACAACAAAACAAAATCTGTCATATCTACATTTTTTTTGTTTTTTTTTTTGTTTTGATGTTTTGTTATTTCTTTTCTTTTTTGGGTGAGCTTCAAATATTTACACACTAGGAATGTAATGTCAAATGAAAAAATTTAAAGATTTCCAGTGTGAATATGAGATAAACTCTTGGAAAAAAAAAAAAGAAAAGAATTAAGTAAAATGCCATCTACCGACAAAACAAATAACTGCCCTGTAATTTCTCTCCGAAAACTATATGCTGCCCTGAAATTTACGTGTTTCAAATGTTTTCTTATTTCACTGCCTATATATATATATATATATTTGGATTTGCTGGGTTCCCGTCCCCCCCCCTCCCCCCCCCCGCCCGTCTTTCCTATAAGACTACACCCCCATGTTTTGTTGGCTCGACGATTTGTACCGAAATATCCCCGAATCATAATCAATTTTTTTTTCTCTGGATAGGTGACAACTGCAAAGGAAAGAATGCAACAAACTAACAGAAGCTTCTTTTAAAAACAAAACTTACGAGAGCCCTGTGCCTTACGCAAAAAGAAGAAAAAGACATCCATTTTTTCGTGTGTCTTTAGGGTAATCAAAGACTACGAATATCGATTTAGATAGAAACAAAAAAAAAAAACAAAAAACAAAGGAAGGTGACCGGAGAGGCTAAATGAATTATCGCAGCGAACACAAACAAGAAATTTGTTGTTGAAAAAAAAAAAAAAAAGGCACACACCCACCAACACACACATACACGTCATTAATCATTCAAACAACGAAAAAATGCGGTTATTATTGCGACCCTTGTTTGTTTCGTCTTACGTAACCTATCGTCCTGGATCTTCCTTTTATTGTTGCTGTTCCTTTCTACAGAGAGTATACCCCTGATACGGGCATACACACCTACACCACTATACAATGGATTGTATCTCTCGGGTGTTACGTGTTTATTGATATGTAATGATTTGATTTATTATCTGAATGTGCGCTATGCGGCCGTTCCTCTGGAAACCTTTTGTTTTTATTCTCGTGGTTGTTACGACGCGCCCTCCCTCCCCGTCTCAGTTGAAAACAAATCCTATCGTTTTCTCTGCTACACCACACAGACACCACTTGAATCTACCACTTTTCCTTTATTATTGCTGCTTCTTTTCTTCATTTAAATTTATTTTTAGTTTTAATTTTCTTCTTCGTCACAAATAATTTTGTGTATCTTGGCATTTCTGTTTTTTTGGTTGTCTATTTCATCGTTCTTCTTACTTCTTCTATTATTCAGTACTTTATGTGCACTACTATATAACACTATATACATATATACTTGTCTTTTCTGTTTTGACGTGCCCCCCCCCCCCTTCCTCAACCGCCATTGTGACATTTTGAGTAAAAGAAAACAAACAAAAGGGAGAGCAGTTTGTTTCACGGTCTTCCACGGAAGTCAGACGAATGGCCTGCTCCTCCTCCGATTGAAGGATACAACTCGAAGTGCGCTATAATACATACAGAGAAGGGACGTTTTGATACCCACACACACACACACACACACAACATATACGTCAGGCTGTCAAATAAGCAATAACGATTAAAAAGCAAAAAAAAAAAAAAAAAAAATAATAATAATAAATAAATAATAACCTAAATAAATCCCCATTTTTGTTTCCCTTTTAAAACACAATAAAATATATTTGTATATGTGTGTGTGTGTGGGTTGGTGTGTTTGTGTCACAGCATCGTACATATAGTGTTGTGTCGTTCACGTGAAAGACATGAAAACATTTGTTTTTGTTTTTTTTATTATTGATTCACCAACACCTCGCCCCGCCCAAAATGCTGCTGCTGCTACCTCTTGTCTCTGTGTCACCCCTTCCCTCCTAAAAATCAATCCTCCCCACTCTCGGAAAAAGTATTTGGCCATATCTCTCTTCCCTTTTCACTCGCCATATTTTTTTGTCACACCCATTTTTATTTGTGTGTTCTCTCTCCTGCGCTGTTCCCTCCCCCCGATGTCGTTTTCAGCGGTTCAATTCGCCACGTAAAAACATATTCAACTACGAAAGGAGTCCCGTCTCGTTCGAAGAAAACAAACGGAGAAGATTTTGGTTGTCGATGGATAAAACAGCAAAAAAAAACAAAACAAAACACAATATCAATAAGGAATTGATTGGCGTTTGCCTCCCCTCAATTTATCTTCTTCCTCTCTTGGTTCATTCAATCGATGGAAAGTTCAAATTTTCTAACGTGTCTCTATATACTGTTGAATTTACGGGAACTTGAGGGAGATAAAGAAAAAAGTTGCCAGTACTAAATCTCTTGTCTACCCTTTCCTCCAGCTCTATCGCTACAATCTTCTTTTCACCACCCCTTTCATCACCTGCCTGTATTGCGGAGAAAGAAGAAGAAAACAAAAGCAACTCAGCTCCACCCTCCTCTCCCTCCCGAATAAAACAAAAGTGTTAAATGTACCATCAGCCACGTGCATGTTCTTTCACCCACGATCTTTTACTATATTATCATGAGTCATTACTTTTTTTTTATTTCTTACAAAATGGCGAGTAAAAAAGAAAAAAAAAAAGAAAAAAAAAAGATAAATAAAAATACAATGCGGGAAATGTGTTACCAGAAATCAGCTTTCTTCCTTTCTTATTTAATCGGGTCAGCTAAATCGGTTTGATCAAAATAACGACCGACTAGGCATATGAAAAGATTCAGTTGGGGTAAAAGTGGATCCTCGGCAGATGTTAAATTGGCCCGAAATGTGCTACACAAGCGCGCCAGCGTTCTGATGAGACTACACATTTCGGGCTTCAAAGGTTTCTCCAACTTTGCCAGCAAAGCATAGAGCCACTGACCCCTCTGTTGCGAAAAACTTGTTTCCTCCAGCCAGCTGACATTGTACTCGAGCAGAGTTTCAACCATAAACTGCATTACAAAATCATTACTATGTGAATTGTCAAGAAAAAATAGCAATTAAGATTACCTGATTCAATGACAAAATTATGGGAAGCATAGGTGGTGTTCCTGAACATTCTTTATCGTCTGGATTTCCAAAGCACAATATCGACCATTCCTTTTCTTTGTCTCCGTCAGGCTGAAATAAGCAATTAGAATTGTGAATCACAAAAACAGATGTATCAAAACATTTCAATTTTATACTAAGGCTATGGATGGTTTAATTTTGATTCCTTGTTGTTTCTGTTTAGCTAAATATTGGGTCATTTGGTTTCTTAGAGAAGAAAACTGGGAAACTTGTAACTTTTGCCATTCATCTGAAGGAAGGAAACCAGGTGGTGCAGCTGGACAGCCAGAGTCCTATATGTTACAAGATGATATCATAAGGTAATAACTTTTTTTTTTTTTACTTTGAATAATTTAGTCTACAGTAGTGTACAAGACGGTTTGCGCTTTGAGCTTTTTGCCTGTCATATCGGCAACGACGACAGCATCACATTTCCGCGATTCAACTCTATTCAAAGAGAGCCAGATCAAAACACGCAGATACGATTTAATAAACTAATAGTTTTGATAACTTACATAACACGTCTCAAGTATTCTTGACCCGTACTGGGTGCTGACTCAAAATCAATATCCTCATCAGTTTCCTCGACATGGAGTGCTTTATGGAGAAACTCATCCATACTAGTTTGAGTGTAGTTTCTCGGTTATTTGTTTTGAAGTTTGTAGTCGTCTGCTACGCTAGAATGCACTACGGGTTCGCGACAAAAAGAAATCGAAGAGCCATCATTTCAACTTTTACCTATTTAAATACGCAATATGATCAAATTTTAATATTTCGTGAAACTCTATTATTCTGGTGTTTCAATAATGACTAACATTTAATGAGAAGCACAAATACTTTACTTTAAATCTCTATTAGCGTTTCTTTGAGTTTATGGTTATATTTGACAATGCAGCGCCAGAGTCAAAACATGAAACACGAGAGTTTGTTTAAGCATAATTTTCCCTCGAGAGAGCTTTAACAGATGTTTTCTCACGCATGCACGATCTTCTTCTAGAGGGCATCTTGACTATTAACTGCCAGCAGTTGGGTAGATAACCCAACCCTCCTTGTTGTATACTCAAAATTTTTTTTTGTCAACTTTATACATTGTTAGAATGTTATTTAAAGTTTGTTTTCTGTCCTTGCTCGTTTACTTTTGTTCCGCTACAAAAGCGGATCCCGCCAATACGTATGATATTCTTTACAGCCAGGCGGTAGAAGCATATTTAAATGAGCAATGGGATGAGTGCGTTTCGCGCATGAACGAAGCCATCGAAGATTACCACTTTTACAGGGATGCTGTTGTGGGCTGCCGAATGGAATGCATAAAAGCTTCCTTTGAAAAACCTTTAGTTTCTCCACATCTAGAAGACATGAAACTCTGGGAAAAGATGATAAAAAAGACACTTTGCTTACTGAAATGCAAAAAACAAATCTTGAAAAATCGAGCAGAACTTGTTGATCGTCAAATTGAAGGTTGAATTCTTACATCATTGTTAATATTAAGTTATACATTGAATTAATATATATATATCTTTTCCAACAGCTGATTTTGAAACATTGAAACCTTATGATTATCTTCAACTTTGTTACTTTAAAGTCAGTATTTGTTCAACACATACTTTTTTACAGAGTGCTTAAAATGTTTGTGCTTTATCAATTTATTTTCAGACAAATGATAACAACAAAGCAGCTTCGTGTGCCTATACTTTCTTAACCATGAACACTAATCATTCGGTGATGAAAGAAAACCTTCGATTTTTCATTAATGAACTGAAGGTGGATCCTAACTACATCATCAACCTTGAAGCCAAACCATATGTCGACATGTACCTTAGGGGCAGTGAAGCCTACAAGAAGAAGGACTATGACAGAACCACAAACTACATGGAGCTTTCACTAGTAGAATATTTACAAGCTGAGGAAGAATGTAGAGCCCATTGTGAGGGCCCCTTTGACCAGGGCTGGTTTCCAGATTTCATTTCTAGCATCTCAAGTATGTACACAGCATTCACATTCTAAATAATCTAGTTTAGCAGGTTTACCAATAGGGTAACGACATTATTTGCTTAGATCATTATACTTTCACGTTACGCTGCAAGCGAAGGTGTGCCAAAAAACTACAAAACTTGAATGGCGAGATACATGACGACCTCCTACCGAGTCATTATCATTACTTGCAGTTTGCATATTTTAAACGTAAGCTATTTCTTTATGATAATTATCTTTAATGTTTCATTTCAGTTTTGTAAGATGATCAAACATGATGGTTTAATGTTTGTTTTCAATTTTTACAGTGGGGAATATCGAAAAAGCTTGCCAGGCTGCGGCCTCTTATCTTTTATTTTTCCCTAATGATGAGACCATGATTGATAACAAAAACTTTTACATGACGCTGGGCAACGTAAATGAGAGCATGTTCGTTGCGAGAGCCGAAGCACTTCATTATCACGAACGTGAATTAGGAGAGAAAGCGCTACTCCAATTTATAGAAGATAGCTTCCAGTTCGACGAGGGTGAGATCTTAGAGCCCACTGGTCCCGATTTTGCCTCATTTGATACGGATCTAGCAACCGTGCCCACGGACTCGATTACCCAAAACGAAATCCCCGGCAGCACGTAACTCATCAGGTTTCTCATGACTAATGTTCCCAATTTTTTAATACTCTCATAATGTTTTCTCTACAAGAATCTCTTAAACACAGTTATAGGTGTACATCCCCATAGCTATGTCTTACCCACTTGACCAATGACTTCCATTCATGTGGTGCCTTTTAATTTTCCAGTTCCAGAACTATAAGTGCCAAAGAATTCGTTCTTTAAAGCTGCCTTTCTCCAGAGCGACCATCTATTAGAACTTTCAGCTACAAATACAGCTACAAAAATGATAAGTATGCAAAGTAGTCTTTTTTAGAAAACGATTTTTCTCGTTGTATTTTAAGGCCAGAGTTAATCATTCAGGTATAATATTAAAGATAATATCATGCCATTTGCAGGAAATAAGCAGTTGATGAGACACGTTAAATTAGGTACAAAGCCAAAAATATCAGACAAACACAGAAAAGTCAAATTTTAAAAAAATAATATAAGAAAAAAAAAAAACAGAATTAGTTTCTGTTGTTCTGTCCTAAAAGAGATGCGATGCCCCACCCCCTGGTTGGCCATAAGGTATAAAAATTGGACACAAGTAATAAAGCGATTCCTTTTTTTTACAGCGTAAGAGATGAAACATCGTCAAGGCGTTTGCTGAGTTTGCTTTATTTTTCGTTTTTTGTCGTTTCCCACTTTTTAAAAAAATTTTCTTTTGAATTCCGGGTATGTGGTGACAGGAAGAGAAGAAGAGGAAAATTTGTTTTGTTTTCTTTACTAGAATTGCAATAACGGATTGTTTTAACCCCTGAAAGAAGCGCGGCATTCAACCAAGGGATCGCCATCCTGGCCAATGGGGCAAGAACAAACTGCCCCATGGTTACGTGCGTCACAACGTGCCCCAATTCCGCAAACGGAGGACCTCGACGAAGAGGTACTGGTGCATGGGTCGACACATTGGTATCCGTAACAGGCTTGTTGGCCGGAGCAATCCTATGTAAATAAGGAGAACATGCTGTCAGTGCTTGTTGTTGTTATCGGACTTTGCTTAAACTTACCGCATGGTCGATACACTGGCCCTTTCGGCATCCGACGAGAGGATCGCCGAGATATCCAGCGCGGCAGAAGCAGACGGGTCTGTCGTTTCCTTGACGATCCGTGCCCGGTTTACAATCGGCGTCGGTTCCGCAAGGATTCGGGTTGCAAAGATCACCTGTTTTGATCAGAGAAAAAGAGATATGGTTTAGAAGAGATCCTCAAGATTGCTTACGACATTCTTACTCTTGTCGAATGGTCGGCAAGCAGTGAATGGATGTCCAGTGTGGCCCTTGGGGCAAGAGCAAATGGCCTTGTGGCTCTCGACACGACACTCGGCGCCAATGCCGCAAGCTCCTGTGCAAGGGTCGACGCACTTGAGATTGAAGCAAGCCTGGTTGCTACGGCAATCCTCGTGTTGCGTGCACTCGGGGAAGCAGCTGCTGTACGGATCACCCAAAAGTTGGCCGGGCAACTGCAGATTGCGCGATGGTTCTAAAGAGCGTTCCAGAAAAAAACAAGATGACGTAATCATTTTTTACATAATCGTTTTAGGGGGAAGAACAAAACCGGAAAATTTTTTGAGGGTTTTCCAAAAATTCATACCCGAACGTTGCAGTCGGCGTAAGTTCCGCAACTTCCACATGGATCTGTGCAACGGAAGCCTAGGCAAGCCCGGTTGGCATCACATTGGGAATCAGTTTCGCATTCACGACGACAGCCCTGTAAGTTAATTTTTCTTTTGTTATTAATCAATTCACTTTTTATCATTTTATGTAATAAGAACCTCAATGGGATTGCCCATAAATCCATCCTGGCAAGAGCAGACAGCACGGTTGTTCTCGACGCGACACTTGGAGTTGGCTCCGCAAGGTGTGGGGGTACAATAATCTCCACCAGCTTAAAAATTTAGAAAATCATCATTAAAATATCGTTTCTTTCAATAGTATTTTCCAATTTGACTTTGACGGCCGGCAATGTTGGAGCTGGAAGACGGAGTACAGGAGACGAACGGATCGCCGGTGAATCCCCTTGGGCATTGGCAGACGGTGACGTGATTGCGAACGGTACATTCAGCGTCAACACCGCAAGACGTCGAGCAAGGATTGATGCAACGGAAGTTGTGGCACACCTTGTCGGTCGGGCATTCAGCGTTTTCTTTTCCAGCAAATTATTGGAAATTAAAACATTTTCATTGCCATTTTGTGAGGGATCCCGAAACTTACCGACACACTCTGAGCGACGACATCCAGTGTAAGGGTCACCCTCATAACCAGCACGGCAAGCGCAAACAGCCCGGAAGCTTCGAAGTAGGCAGTTAGCGTTTGATCCGCAGTTGAAGTTTGCGCAAGGGTCATCACCAAAGCTTGAGCTGCTGCTAGTGAAAGAAGATGCAGCTGGGCTAAATGAGGAACCAGAAGAGCCGAAAGAAGTGCCGAAGGACGAAGAACTCGAAACAGGGGCGCTGCTAAAGGATCCACCAAAGCTATCGGATCCAGTGATGATCGTCTGTCGGTTGCCAGTAAATGGGTTGCTGTTGAAGCTGCTGTGACTGCTGCTGGAACCGGTCAAAATACGTTGATCTATGCAAGAAAAATGATAATGAATAATTTAATTTTTATACCACGATAGGAAGAATTAGAACTTACCAGTATGACCTGCAGTGCAGCGAGTAAAGGGATCGCCAGAATAACCTGAAGGACAACGACAGATGGCACGACGGTTGCGGGGCTCGCAAACAGCGTTAGTTCCGCAAATGCCATCTTCGCAAATGTTGACACATCGTCCCCTGGCGCAGTTTTGCGTATTGGAACAATCGTCATCATCATCGCACTGTGGTCCGCAACCGGTGATGGTGTCCGGCTTGGGAAAGAAACCCGACTTGCAACGACAGACAGCCACACCAAGCGGGCTCACCATACAATCCGTATTGGGGCCACACGGGTAAGGACTGCACGGATCATTACCTGCAGATACAAATGGGGAAGAAAATGGAAAAACAAAACAATGTCAAATCTTTTGCTTTGCATATGACAAGGTATTGGTGCCACAGGGTCATGTGTGCTTCCATTATTACAGTACAAAGCAAAAGAAAAACAGGCCATCAGTGTACAAAAATGATTGGTTTTTGATAAGTGGTGGTTTTCCCAAAATCTGGCAAAGAAGAAGAAGAAGCAAGTTCACCTACTTTACTAATATTTCCTCATTCCGCACAGGCGATAGAATGAGAAAAAGGGCCGTTATACAGCCTTCAGGTACATTAAAATTTGCAAACTGACTGGTTTTATGCTATTAAAAGTTCAACAATATTTCTTCTCACAGATTACCATGCAAATATTGACTTCAAAATCCACTGACCCACAAAACGTTCAAATGCATTATTATTTTTGATAATATTTTTACCCGAAAAGCCTCCCATGGCGGCAGCCTGGGCAATCAGCAAAGACAAGGCCAGCATCCCGACCATTTCAAGATCTAAAAAACCGACATGTAAAGGTAAAAATCAAACAATGTACATATATTTCGTGTATACACAATAACCTAGCGTGTCTAATTTAATCACACGCATCCATATAACCTATTTTAATTCATAGGAATAGAAACACTTGAATGAGACAGTGAACCAATTGGAAAACCAGTTGAGGGCTATGCCTTTCATGGGTTATCAAATGTTTTTCTTTTTTTTTTCTTAGAGTTTTGCATGTGTCTGCCTGTCGAGGTCGAGTGATGTGGAAGGGAGATGTTATCTGTCTTGCCAATTCATGCAATTCCATAATGGGCTTGCAAGAGTTCTTTATTTTTGTTTGCCGGCTGGCCAACCTTGACGACCGGCTTCCTACCACCATCCCCCGGATTTTCTGACGTTATTCGGCATCGCACGTAAATCCCCTCTTCTCCATTTATGGAAGTAGTTTTCTCTCTCGTTTGCCAATTGCACGAATCACCAAATGGATTCGAGCTCAAACAAGACCAGCCCTGCCAACCAAACTCTCGCATTCTAATGAGCAAGGCGAAGAAAACAAGAAGATGACATCTTTCTTTGTTAGTTACATCCCCAGATTGGGTACTCTTGAGTGATTCAGTTCTGTCGTGTTATCGTTTGATTATGGGCGGGTCCCAACATTGAGTGACCTTCTTCTTTTGCTCTTTAGGCGGGTAGTGGTGGTGATTTCAGAAACTTACCATCTAAGGAAGAAGCTTAAAAAAACGCCAGAGAGATAGTTGCTGCTGCTGCTGACCCACACCCTTCTAGCCTCGACAAGCATAAGCTAACAACACATGCACGATTGAGAGAGGAAGAAAAAAAGAAACAAAATAAGAGACCCATGATAAACAAGCCCATCCTATTTGATCCAACCAGAGTTTCACGAACGACGCCAGTGATTTTTTTGCCCCCCACATTTTTCATTTGGATCTTTACCAACTTTCCAATTTTTGGCAAATACCTTTTTCTTTCTTTTACAACATATCTTTAGATTAACAAGAAATAGTTGTTCTTTTGTGAAGGGATTTAGAAAAAAAGCTCTTCTGGTTAAATGTGTTCCCGAACGACATTTTCGTTCAGCCAAGGTCGATGCTAATCACGCTGCTTTTCTTTTTCAACGTTTTCTTTTATTGTTATTAGGGATCAAGAAACTCTTCTCCAGTGTAATTTAGCAGAGGAAGAAAACTGGATAGTAAAGAACTGATGAAAACAAAGATCTTTCTGAACAAAAGTCACCGTCCATCAGCATTTAAACCGCCCCAGACAACCTTGAAAGAGCTGCCATCAGAGAGAAACCATCTGCCGGTGACTAACTTTTTCTCCCCCTTTATTGGTAACCTTCCCATCAGTTAAGAAACACACAATTTAATTTAAATTTACTTATGATAAACGGAATATTTTTTTATGGTTCTATTTTAGCTCCAGGCAAACGTCTGTTGCTGTTCCCTTCAGATGAAAAAGAAAAATAGGATACACGATGAAAGTGAAAATTGAATTATGGATGAGCTAACCGCTGGCCCGCAGGTTACGTCACGTATTTCTTATTCATCTTAAACTTTCTTAAATCCTTTCTAACGTAATTGGTTTCCTTTTACGCCGTCGACGAACACAGAAATCACATTAGAAATAATTGCGAAATGAGTGTTTATCCAGTTGGAAACACTTTGGTTTGTACCTGTGTGTTGTTTGTGCGGTGGAGAGGTAGGAAGTGCCTTTTCGTTGCCGAGTTGCGTCGAGAGGGAAGGAAGAATGGTACACCTGTGCGTGCGGACCTTCAGCCAGCAACTAACTGAAGGTGGACGGGCGCTCAGCTTCTCTTTTTATCTCCTCCAGGATCACGTGTTGCAGCGGGTTAAGAGCTTGGCTGGCTTGGTCGACAGTCTCTGTCACTGTTTTTTTATTCTGGAGAAACCAGAGAGGGAAAGAAAAAATCAAGTTTGTGACGTCAGCTATTGTCCTCCTGCTGGCCACACGGAGGAGGCATTTAGTCGATCCCTCCCTTGCTCTTATGGTGTGAGCTGTTGCTGTTGGATGTTACACGTGTGTGTTGGCCGTTTCTCTGGTTTGCTGGTTTCAGTGAGGAAGCGACCTTGGTAGTCATTTACGTACACAATCGTTGCATGGCTTGTATTCGTTAGCTCCAACCGCTTTTTAATTTGCTTTTCTTTAAGGGAAAGGAAACGATTTCGTCAGGTACGAATTTTACACTGGGCGTTTTCTTGAACGAAATGATTTGTTATTCATGGTGACGTGATGCTGCAAGTATGATAGGAAGTCAATGAAGAACAAGGTGACCAGCAGCTGGAGACATCTGAAACGGTCCCTGTATGATATCAGGGATGAAGTTAAACACATTTGTGTCTTATTACGGCTGATAAAGTCGATTTAACGACTGTTTGATGGATAAAAAGGAAAACCTTGCTTGCCAAAACGGGATAAGATTTTTGTTGCTTTTTTTTTTTTATTTTTTTTGAAAAGTGAAATTACGAACACGTCATGGAATCAAGCGAGTGAGCGACGCCCATAAAGGCACTTCATGTCCGCCTCACTATGCAAGGTGAAAGGAAAACTTGGGTTTAGACAAAACGCATTTATTGGTATTTTTTCTCTCTTTTTTTTTAGCAAAAAATTGAGGTAATGACAAAAGTAACAGCGCAGACACATTTGTGTTATGTGCGTCATCGTTTTTGTTTGGAGTTTATGGGAAATGGTCAGCAGCAAATAAGGTCCTGTGTGGGTTTTCGTTGGAAAGCACGAACGCAATACGTCATATGGTTGCAAGGGTTCACACCCTTTACGCAACCAAAAGCTTACTAATGCGGAAGGTCTATAAAAACAAGTCGGGAATAGACGGGGTTTTCTGTGTGACCTGAAAAGCAAGTGACGGGTTGAAATTTGTTGGCAAACGCTTTGCTTAGCCAACAAGTGTTCATTGCTCAATTTACCCCTGCCACTATTCATCAACGATGTTTCGTGGCTGTTTGCCAAGTCAGATTCAATGAACTACAAAGCAATGATTGCTTTCGCCATTTTTCAATCTTATACTCGGGTGAAACAAATTCGCGTAAACATTTGTGAAAATTTCATCGCAATATGAAAACAATAACAAAATAGGCGTGTTGCTGGAATCGTTTTACGTGCAAAAAAAACTCGATAGACGCCCATGCCTTCAATTGAAGTTTCCCTCAAAATGTCTGCGTTTGATTAAGGCCGGGCAGCTGATAAAAATGGTCGCAGCCTTCAAAGCGGCCATTTCGAAATGAACCAAAATTCTTGTTTCGTGAGTCTCATTCGGCCTTGGGCTACTAAGATTAGAGACAAGGATGACACTTTTTAAGAGATCAAGCTAATTTTCTATTATTTCTTTGAATTGCATGACCAGTGAAAATAAATCGGTTTGCTGCTAATTTTTACCCTTTCTTTGCAGGAAAACTACTCATTCACCGGAAGAAATTACGGAATATATACTTAGTTTTTTTTTTTTTACTTTGTTTCGCCATCTCTGATTGCAAGCAGATAACATTTCTTCTGAAGGTGCAACTTTTCGCCAACAGATGACGTTTCTTTTACGTGCTCATAAACATGATTGTTGACTTTCTATTACTTCCATCTTCATCAATTACGTTACATTTAACTTATTTAAGATGAAACTTGTGAGCAGATATATAGAAAGAGACGGCACAGGGTCAGTGCATCTTCCAAAATCAGTTATGTGGCAGTTGGTAATCTTAGTTAATGTTCTAGACGAGTCGCTCTCATCCCCGAGAATCCTGAGGATATGTGGCATGCATACAACCTTATATCTCACGGAGACACTGTTAGAGCTTCAACAATCAGGTATCCCTCTCGAACAAGTGCAAATCTGAAGTAGATTGAGTAATGAGATTTGTGTTGTATTTTTTAGAAAAGTTCAAACTGAATCGGCAACAGGCTCATCTAGTAGCAGAGTCCGGACCATGCTTACAATTGAAGTTGAAACCATTGATTTTGATACTCAGGCTTGTGTATTGCGGTTAAAAGGAAGAAATGTAGAGGAAAATCAATATGTCAAGGTGTCACAGAATGTCTTTACTTTTTGTTGTGTTCCATCATTACTTTTTCAAATGCCAGATGGGTGCATATCACACTGTTGACATTGAGCCTAACAGAAAATTCTCATTAACCAAAGCCTGTTGGGATGTTGTGGCTCTTGAACGCATTGACATGGCATGTGATCCAAGCCAGAATGCAGATGTTGCTGCAGTTATAATGCAAGAAGGTTTGGCCAATGTCTGTCTTGTTACAGGAGCAATGACCCTGGTGAGAGCTAAAATTGATGTAACCATTCCCCGCAAGAGAAAAGGGAATACATCACAACATGAAAAGGTTAGTATACTAGGTTGTTGTAACATTATGTGCGTTAACATTATACTTGCTATATGATGAGGTAAAATGTTTATTTTAAATTTACGTTTTTTACGTTTATTCAGGGCTTACAAAAATTTTATGACACCGTCTTGCAAGCTATTCTCCGGCATGTAAACTTCGAAGTTACGCGATGCATTTTGCTTGCATCTCCAGGATTCGTAAAAGATCATTTCTTTGAATATATGATGCAATGGGCTTCTAAAAACGACAACCGTATGCTTATCGACAACAAATCAAAATTTCTTCTTATTCACGCTTCGTCAGGATTTAAACACTCTTTAAAAGGTTAGTTTGAAAAAAGAAATGATACGCGGATAGTTGAGCTTAACTGTTGCCTGATTTACTAGAAGTTTTAGCTGATCCTGCTGTAACATCGCGTATGGCCGATACGAAAGCGATGGCCGAAGTCAAAGCATTGGAGAATTTTTATGCAGTTTTACAAACAGAGCCAAGCCGCGCCTTTTATGGTCTCAAGCACGTCTTGAAGGCTAACGAAGGCCAAGCAATTGATACCCTTTTGGTGTCTGATAATCTCTTTAGGTACTAAGTAAAGGTAAAACCACCATCTTTTGTCCATGTAATTTATTTATATGGCATTCATGCACCAGGTCTCAAAGTGTAGAAGAACGTAAGACGTACGTTAAGCTGGTTGAAAGTGTTCGAGACAATGGAGGCACCACGCGCATTTTCTCCTCTCTTCATGTATCGGGTGAACGTAAGTTTGAATTTATGACTATATCAAGGAAGGGGAAATTTTACATTATTTACCCCTCGAACAGAGTTGACGCAGCTAACCGGTGTGGCTGCGGTACTCAGGTTTCCAATGCCCGAGCTGGAAGAAGAACCGTTAGACAGTGATGAAGACTCATAACAAAGAAACTAAAACGAGGAATTCCTTGCCTTTTTCAAGTCCAGTTCAAAAATATTTCCTGCTGAACTTAAGTTGGAGGTGTAAATAAAATAAGGAAGTCACTGCTAATCAGTCGATTCAATAGCCGAGAATGAAATCTTTTTATCTTTAAAGATTTGCCTCCTAACGACGTACTTAAGTTAAACTTGAAGGTACGGTAAAGGCTATCCTATTATCTTCTATCCCTAACTTGTAATGTATGTTAAAGGTACGCACAGAGTACATAGTTTTAGGTGATGCAAATAATGTGTAAAGGTAATACATACAGTTTGACATTGTTAAGAACCGGTATCTTTCGACAGAGCATGCGGGCTTATTAGTCAGGCCTCCCGCACCAGGTTTCTTCCCCTTCTCTTAAATCAAGAGATGTTTTTTCAAATGGGCGAGACCCACAGAGAGCGATTGTTTAGCGCAAGTAGTGTTTAGCAGTAAAACAGCCGATATTTTTTTTGTGGGGGGGGGGGTAAAACGGATTGCCATATGCTTGCTCCGACAAAAACAATAATTGTGGGAAAGAAAGAAGTGGTTTCTGTACACGTGATAGGTGGAAAGGCAATTGTATGGCAATCCGTTTTACCCAAAATAAAAATAAAAAATATTAGCCTTTTTTCTGTTTTACTGCTATCGCCATCTACCGGTCACGTTTTTAGTTAATTTTCTACATACACTGACCGAAAAAAAATTTAAGCCCGACTAAATAAGCCCGACTTTTCTCGGTCGGGCTTAAATTTTTTTTCTGAAAAAACTGACACTCATCGGAATTGGTTGAATATCACAGGGTATACTCAAAATTGAATGCTGATTCCGAATAAATTGCTATTTTTTTTTATGAAATTAATTGTTTTTTTAAATACATAGAGTATTTGACGTAATGCTAGCGCGCCAGGACGCTACAGCGCTAGTGCGATGCTTATTTTGTCGGGCTTATTTTAAAACCTGGCCAAACAGTATCTCCACAGCGCACAGCGCCATCTAGCGCTGCAGATTCATCAGCCTCTAGCGTGTGAAATGGAACTATTGTTATTTTCTGTTGTCATGTGATTCTCATTGTTTAGTTTGTTTTTATGTTGACAACGTGTATCTGAGTTTCCATCGTCTGAACGGTATCGTTATTTCGGTTTTTTTTGTTGTTGTGAAGTGGTATACAGCTCGTACCTGAAAACTGAACTTTAAGAACTTTGAAAGGCCATATTATGTTCATTTACTATAGTTTACATTTGAAACTACGCAGGTCTTTTGTAACTTGTGAAAGAGAACATATGTTCATTTTTTTAATTTTCGAAGTTTTAACTTTCAGTACAACTTCCGGTTTGAAAATGCCTAATAACTCACTATCTGTTGGTCTGAATGAAAAAAGAACCACATTTTCGTAATCCTCGTGAAATTTGGGGTCGTATCCATGTGTCAGTAGGAAATACCCGAAAATCGTCAAAAATCGCAAATTTCCCTGAACTATAGTTCAGGAAAAATCGCGATTTTGGCCAAATTGGACTTTTCGCCAAAAACAGGTCAAAATAGGTCAGACACACCTTAAATTTCACGAGGATCACGAAAATCATATTTGTTTTGTTGTGGACCCAGTATTTCTGGAGATATAGGCTACTTCTGGTCACTTTCGGTATTAATTTTTTTTTCAACTTGGCAAAAAGTAAAAAATGAACATTAATATTCCAAACCGGAAGATGGCGATAGCAGTAAAACAGAAAAAAATACCAATATTTTTTATTGTTATTTTGGGTAAAACGGATTGCCATAGAATATTCTGCTGTAGCACCAATGTGCTATAGCGCACTGGCTATTGCTAAGCCTAAAAGATATTTTTAAAAATTTTATAGACATCTAGGGGAGGATTTGTGAACTGCTATTCAACGCCATGGCAAAATTGATATGCCAGCTGTTAGCAGTAATTTTAGAAGGTACGATGTTCCGTACACTTTTATCTTTGTGATCCGTTATTACTTCATGATCATTAAGGAGTTTTTGAATTAATTTTTGTTTTGTGCATCAACAAAAGCAAGTAAATAACATATAACCGTGATTCTTACCCTGGCATTGTTTTTTTGCCTTATTGTTGGACCTATAAGGTGGATGCCTGTTGATGCCAAGTGATCATAAACTGAACAGAAGGCAAACAATCAATGCTCAGATTGTGCTTTGGTAAATAAAATCTTCTGCTTTTCTTTAGTTAATTATCTCGCAGTTGTTCCGCAGAGTATAGAACAAACGTTATTGGGAAATGTAATGCCAAAGTATTACTTTGCAAGGAATCTCCCACAGTGAATCACGAGTTGACGCAAAAGTATTGTCTGAACCTTTTCTAGTTTATGCCCACTAAAGGACCTATTGCTATTCAACATATCTGTTATTATTCATCTATAACTAGAGCATTAAATGGTGTACTTTTTCATTTGCACCTTTTATTCCAGTTCATACCTTTGTGTGTACTAGGCATTCCCGTAATTTGGTTACCCTGAATCTTCTGTTATCTAGGAAAACTGTATGACACAATTGCGTGTGATAAAAAACATGTTGAAAGGGAATTAAAGGCAAAGGTTGTTTTGCATAAGATTCTTCTAGAACCAAAGGCTATTTCTAAAACATAGCATCCTTTATATTACGTCAGTTCCATCATTATTGGTCCTTGGATTAGAAAATAATCCAATAATTCTTGGGAAAACACCCTGACTAGTTTTCAAACTTGTGTCTTTTTAATATTTCGCGGAACCGTAGTCGTACTTTATTCTCTTATGTATCAATGTTATGTTGTTTTTTGGTCTAATTTATTTACATCTGTTATGCAGGAAAAACAGGAAACCAAGTCCTGCTTTTCGCTAAGCTTCGCCTTCTCCTCATCGTCGTCTTTGCCGTTTTCGCCTTCGACTCATCGCCGTCTTCACCTCACCGCCGCCTTCACCTCACCGCCGCCTTCACCTCACCGCTGCCTTCGCCTCACCGCCGCCTTCGCCTCACCACTGTCTTTGCCACTTTCGCCGTCTTCCCCGCCGTCGCCTTATCGCCGCCTTCACCTCTTCGCAATCTACACCGCCATCGTCTCATCGCCGCCTTTGTCCCATCGCAGTTTTCGCCTTCACGTCATCGCCGTCTTCGCCTTCACTTCATCGCCGTCTTCGCCTTCACTTCATCGCCGTCTTCGCTTTCACCGCTGTCGCCGTTTTTTTGCCTGTGGCCTACAACGATGGAACAACCAGGTCGGGGAAAAACACATGGCTATCGCGGGTGACTTCGCGACGGAACTTCTCGGGTATTGTCCTATTTCGTTTTGTTGTATGTTGTATTGTATAGTTAACCCATTGGCTGCCACCCCGTTTGGTCCCATTTTTTTTTTTAGCTTGTAGGGACGGGCCGCGCTGCTCTGCCTCTTGGCCGTATTTGCCTTGGGGTGGAGCAGTCGCAACTGCCCAAGATTGGCCTTCGGGCCCCGTAGGCAATGCACCGTTAGGGACTTCTCCTTGTCGGTATACTGATAGAAACCAGGGGTGTGCATTCCCGTAATGGTTTCTATCAGCGTGCCACCCCGGGCTTGTCTTAGGACAAGCCCCCCTTGGTCAGCGATCCTTCAGACGTGTGACGTAGCTACTGTAGTTTAAGCAACCTACGGGTTGCAGGGCTTGGCAGCCAATGGGTTAACTAATTGTATGTGTATTTTGTGTATATATGTATTTATGTATTTGTTTGTATATAAATATGCATCGTTGTATATAAAAATAGTGGTGGAATTGTTGGGTGGAGGAGGGACAATAAAAAACTATTTATAATTCACTTGTTTGTGCATTTTATTTAACATTTTATAACTTACGTTGTCATAACAGAAACGTGGAGTAATGTTACAAACCACATCTTTACGTTATTAGACAAACTTTAATTTTACTTTTTACTGTGAAAAAAAAAACACTTACGAGTATTTGCAATGAAAATTTATGAAGTTCTCTTTCTTTCTCTTTTCTTACAACTGCCAAACAATTACTGTGCAAAGAAAAAAGGAAAAGAAATCATTCTTCGTCAGCACTAGAACACTTCCCATGGTATTATTATTTTAAATATGAACTAATTTCAATTCTAATTCCCTCACGGTTTGTTTAAAAGATGTGATAATTCATCAAACAAGTATATTACCAGATATGTTATATTTTGCACTGAAACCACTACGCAGGTAATACTCCTTCCCGTCACAGAAGGATCCCACAGCCAGCACAGCACATTAGGTACATCTCAGAGACCTGCAAGTATACTTACAAAACCAATATTGCTAACAATAAATGCGAATGAATCTTGACAATTAACTAATACTACTAATGATAAAGGTGAAATGAATCATGACAATTAGATTGTGACAAATATTACGAACAATGACAGCTTTCTTAAAAGAAAACCTTGTGTACCTTAGTTGGTCGCATTAGGCTGTGAAATGTGTAATACCTGCTTGGTAATCAAGAACACTCGAGTCAAGGTTCACTTTTAAAGAATTTTATAAATGTGGTATAATACTTCTGTTATATAAACTTGAGCTATAATGCCTCCAAACTTGTATAGATTTGTTTAAAAGTATAAATTTCTCAAGAGGCGAAAACGGGAAAATCTATTTTTAAAACCAACCTGAAATGCAGGAAATCGAAAGAGAAATTTCAGTAACGACGGTCACATCCATCACACCTTCTCTCCCTCTCCGACACCATTGAAATAAAACAAGTGACTATCACTTTGCCATGGGATAGACAAACAGTTCATAACTTTCCCCCTAGATGTATGACAATCCGTTTTACCCAAAATAAAAATAAAAAATATTGACCTTTTTTCTGCTTTATATGGCATGTGGCAATCCGTTTTACATAAAAAAAAAAATGTCGGAAAAAAAAAATTGCACTTTTTTCTTTTTTTCCGACACGTAGCCATCTACCGCTCAGACTCGTTATTACTGGCGTAGGCAATTTCAGTCCATTGGATGCCATTCGCAGTTAGTTCAGTAGCGTGGATGGAGAATAACGCGTGGCTGGAGGAACAATTGAAAAATGGATAAGATAATACAACAAAAGGATGGTAAGTATAAACATTATTATATTGGTTTTCAATTATTAATTATTGTTTATTAGATCAAATTATGAAGCTGCAAGCCCAATTATTGTAACAACACAAAATATTAGATAACAGCAAAGCTAAGGATGGTAAGGCCTAATACGTAATGATTCTATTTATTTGCTTTTATTCATTTGTATTTTGTAGCTCAAAGTTTGAGTCTACAAGCTCAGCTAGGGGAAAAGAACAAATTGGAACGAAACAGTTTCCAAACAGTGAAGGGTTTTTCCAAACTCATCCCTAACTGAACATGAGGATGAATTGGCATTAGGCGAACACAGTCAGGTACCTAAACTTTTCAAATCAGAATTGAAAATAAGTATAGAATTTTAACAAACAATTATTTATTGTTTAGTTATTCAGTCTACCACCTGACAGTGTGTTAAAGTTAAATTCTGTTAGTGCTGCACTAAAAGAATTATTAGTAATAAGTCCAGGCAGCAAAGGAAGTGAACAATTGTGGGACTGTATTTGGGCTGAAAATGGGTGTGGTACGGAAACCCAGAAATAGCACGAGTTCAACATAAAACAGGAATTAGGTACTTTTCGGTTTTTTGTCTATCGAAAAAGTATTTTTAATGCTACTATTTTGCATTCACAGAATTTTAGTGGGGGATCAAGTCAAGTCTGGAAGTGTTACAGGATGGAAGAGTGAGCCTACAGTTGAAAAACACTGAAAGTGCATTACCATTAAGGTATGAGGTAAAGTAATAGAGTATGCAAATTGTCTAATGAGAAGTACCATCTTGTGTGAATGAATCCTGTACAGCAATCCTTTATAGTTCTGTCACAGCTAGAAGCCTCAAATAATTCTGCTTCTCTTGCTAAAAAAACTTGTCCTTTACATTCAGAGTGTTGGTGAAGCTGGGTACTTAAATGGCCCTAAAGATGTTTCATTTCGTTGGCATTGCAGCGATGAACATCATACATGGACTTTTTAGGTATGAAAGGAATTTTCTTGAAAATTTTTTGAATTTATGACAAAGCATTTCTCCTGCTTTTTGCCAACCATGTCTAATCTAAAAAAAAATTTATCCAATAGGAAAGGATTTTCAGCATACTGGGAACACAACTATCAACAATGCAACATTCTAGGGGTGCTATTTTATCATTCAAGAGCCTTATACAATGATTTTCATCTGCAATTTGTATGGCCTTTCACAAGCTTCTGCTAGAAGTTGAATCTATGAGTCATGTAAGTCACATGAGCAACAATTGAGATGCTTAATGGTGTTTTTCTTTTCTCAGTGTAGGATAATAGTAACATTGGATCTGAAAAAATTCTTGGTTGGGGCATGACACTGAATAAATTGTAATGATTGAATGGATGACATGACATTTCTATACTTCATTCGGATTCCCGAGACGGTATTTTATATTTAAAAAATTGAAGTGCATATCTGGGCTCCCTTCCTTTCCGTAGCCCCGTTTCCCCTTGACTCGTAATAAGCCCGTAGGGGGTCATGCCCCTACTGTACGGTATATATAAAAACAACATATACCGAGGTTTGGAGGGCTCTGGCCGGAAAGGGGACGTGGGGTGCCGCTTAGTCCGATGATGTGTTCACGGAGGGCTCTGTGGCTACCCACAAATCCGAACTAAAGGTTAATCGCTCCTGTAAAAATGTTCCAAATCTTCAGCTCTTCTTCCGGCTTCTCTTAGCCAATCACCGGGTAATCTCCCCGGTGGGTCAACAAGGCAGTGTCTCCCCCTGCCTGGGTTGACGGCAACTTTTGAAAGGGCTATTGTGCCTTTTTAAAGTTGCAAAAATAATTGTAATGTGCAGAGAATTGTCAATAAATTTTTTTTTATAAAATTTTTTTGCAAAATTTGTTATTTTCATTGTCTGTGTTCACACATTACATTTATCATCTTTTTTTTATTTAGCTTTCTCTATACTCCTTCATTGTTTATGCCACTTTTAATGGTAAGCATTGTTTCCTGTAAGCATAGTTTATCTGTAAGCATTCAATT
Source organism: Daphnia carinata (assembly GCF_022539665.2). Classification (NCBI taxonomy): domain Eukaryota; kingdom Metazoa; phylum Arthropoda; class Branchiopoda; order Diplostraca; family Daphniidae; genus Daphnia; species Daphnia carinata. The sequence continues at coordinate 4,597,062 of NC_081338.1, forward strand.
ATTATCCAGGGATCGAACCCTAGATGTTCGGCATTCCGCGCCGATGCTTTACCAATGAGCCATGAATCATATGATGTCAAGTTGGCTTTTTTCTAGTCACTTGCGGACTTGCATTTACACTTTGAATAAAACTGAAATTCAATACTGCAATATTATTTTCTCCATTTAGATGTAGATTTTTATACATCTAGTAAGGATTGAACCTAGGGTAACAGTTATCGCAGCTGAATGCTCTACCACAGAGCTATGGACATTATAAAAGCATTACAAAGATAAACATATAGTTGTGAAAGACTGCATAAACATCCTAGACGATAACATATGATATGCGATAATAAAAAATTTAAATATATCTCGTGGCTCAATGTTAGAGCATCGGCGTTGCACGCTGAATGTCTGAGGATCGATTCCCGTGCCAGTAAAACAATATACAAATACAAAATTACTTCAGAAAATATCAAGTTATTACACGTTGTTCCTTGTCTAAGTTCATGAATTAAAAAAGTGTAATAAATAGTAATTGAATACTTACAGATAAACGATACAACGGTGGCAAAAACAATAAAATTGAATTGCGCAAGCTGAATAAAAAAAAAAAGTTGATAAATGTAATGTGTGAACACAGACAATGAAAATAACAAATTTTGCAAAAAAATTTTATAAAAAAAAAATTTATTGACAATTCTCTGCACATTACAATTATTTTTGCAACTTTAAAAAGGCACAATAGCCCTTTCAAAAGTTGCCGTCAACCCAGGCAGGGGGAGACACTGCCTTGTTGACCCACCGGGGAGATTACCCGGTGATTGGCTAAGAGAAGCCGGAAGAAGAGCTGAAGATTTGGAACATTTTTACAGGAGCGATTAACCTTTAGTTCGGATTTGTGGGTAGCCACAGAGCCCTCCGTGAACACATCATCGGACTAAGCGGCACCCCACGTCCCCTTTCCGGCCAGAGCCCTCCAAACCTCGGTATATGTTGTTTTTATATATACCGTACAGTAGGGGCATGACCCCCTACGGGCTTATTACGAGTCAAGGGGAAACGGGGCTACGGAAAGGAAGGGAGCCCAGATATGCACTTCAATTTTTTAAATATAAAATACCGTCTCGGGAATCCGAATGAAGTATAGAAATGTCATGTCATCCATCCAATCAATACAATTTATTCAGTGTCTTGCCCCAACCAAGAATTTTTTCAGATCCAATGTTACTATTAACCTATATTAAGAAAAGAAAAACAACACCGTTAAACATATCAACTGTTGATCATGTAACTTACATGACTCATAGATTCAACTTCTGGTGGAAGCTTGGGGAAAGACATACAAATTGCAGATTAACATCATTGTATAAGGCTCTTGAATGATAAACTAGCACCTGTACAATGTTGCATTGTTGATAGTTGTGTTCACAGTACATGAAAATCCTTTCCTATTGGATAAATTTTTTTTTGGTAGATTAGACCTGGTTGGCAAAAAGGAGGAGAAATTCTTCGTCATAAATTCAAAACTATTTGAAGAAAAATCCTTTCATACCTAAAGAGTCCATGTATGATGTTCATCTCTGCAATGGCAGCAAAATTAAAACATCTTTAGGGCCATTTAAGTATCCAGATTCCCCAACACTCTGAACGTAAAGGACAAGTTGTTCTTTAGACAGAGAAGCAGAATTATTTGAGGTTTCTAGCTGTGACAGAACTATAAAGGATTGCTGTTGTACTGGATTTATTAACACAAGATGGTACTTCTCATTAGACAATGTGCATACTCTATTACTTTACCTCATACCTTAATGGTAATGCACTCTCAGTGTTTTTTCATCTGTAGGCTGACTCTTCCATCCTGTAACACTTCCAGACTTGATTTGATCCCCCATTAAATTCTGTGAATGCAAAATAATAGCATTAAAAATACTTTTTCAATAGACATAAAACCGAAAAGTACCTAATCCATGTTTCATGTTGAACTTGTGCCATATCTTGGTTTCCGTACCACACCCATTTTCGGCCCAAATACGGTCCCACAATTGTTCACTTCCTTCACTGCATGGGCTTATTCCTAACGATTCTTTTTGTGCAGCACTAACAGAATTTAAATTTAACACACTGTCAGGTGGTAGACTGAATAACTAAACAATAAATAATTGTTTGTTAAAATTCTATACTTATTTTGAATTCTTATTTGAAAAGTTTAGGTACCTGACTGTGTTCGCCTAATGCCAATTCATCCTCATGTTCAGTTAGGTTTGAGTTTGGAAAAACCTCCTTCACTGTTTGGAAACTGTTCCGTTCCAATTTGTTCTTTTCCCCTAGCTGAGCTTGTAGACTCAAACTTTGAGCTACAAAACACAAATGAATAAAACCAAATAAATAGAATCATTATGTATTAGGCCTTACCATCCTTAGCTTTGCTGTTATCTAATATTTTGTGCTGTTGCAATAATTGAGCCTGCAGGTCCATAATTTGATCTAATAAACAATAATTAATAATTCAAAACAAATATAATAATGTTTATACTTACCATCCTTTTGTTGTATTATCTTATCCATTTTTCAATTGTTCCTCCAGCCACGCGTTATTCTCCATCCACGCTACTGAACTAACTGCGAATGGCATCCAATGGACTGAAATTGCCTACGCCAGTAATAATGAGTCTGAGCGGTAGATAGCTACGTGTCGGAAAAAAAGAAAAAAGTGCGATTTTTTATTTTTTTTCCGCCATTTTTCTTTTTTTTTATGTAAAACGGATTGCCATAATAGCACAATGGTGCTACAGCAGAATATTCTATGGCAATCCGTTTTACCCAAAATAACAATAAAAAATATTGGTATTTTTTTCTGTTTTATTGCTATCGCCATCTTCCGGTTTGGAATATTAATGTTCATTTTTTACTTTTTGGCAAGTTGAAAAAAAAATTAATACCGAAAGTGACCAGAAGTAGCCTATATCTCCAGAAATACTGGGTCCACAACAAAACAAATATGATTTTCGTGATCCTCGTGAAATTTAAGGTGTGTCTGACCTATTTTGACCTGTTTTTGGCGAAAAGTTCAATTTGGCCAAAATCGCGATTTTTCCTGAACAGTTCAGGGAAATTTGCGATTTTTGACGATTTTCGGGTATTTCCTACTGACAAATGGATACGACCCCAAATTTTACGAGGATTACGAAAATGTGGTTCTTTTTTCATTCAGACCAACAGATAGTGAGTTATTAGGCATTTTCAAACCGAAAGTTGTACTGAAAGTTAAAATTTCGAAAATTTAAAAAATGAACTATGTTCTCTTTCACAAGTTACAAAAGAACTGCGTAGTTTCAAACGTAAACTATAGTAAATGAACATAATATGGCCTTTCAAAGTTCTTAAAGTTCAGTTTTCAGGTACGACCTGTATACCACTTCACAACAACAAAAAAAACCGAAATAACGATACCGTTCAGACGATGGAAACTCAGTTACACGATACGATAATCGAAGCAAATTTTTTAAAACCACCCCCTTAATTTTGTAGTCATCAGAATTAAGGGGCTAGTGGAACAGATATGGTTATTACCAGACAGAAGTAAATGGGTGATCCTATTCTTGCAGAATATTAACAAATAGCACATCTTCAAGATTTATTTACAATAAAATCTTCTGCTGCAAACTATGAATATTTTGTTGCATTGGGAAATGACTGCTATCCATTTAGTCATTTGTTTTTTTAAAATATATTTGTTATTTGTTTTTTTTGTGTGTTTTTGGTTGTTCATTGTCTGCACAGATTTTACAGTTTACATCTTTGTTGCAAAACACTGCAAATACTATAAACAATTCATCACCCGTGTGCCATCAAACAGGACTTGAAAGGTAACATCCTAAATATCACTAGGCAATATCCAGCTTGAGCTATGTTTCCCTAACATGAATGTCTAATCAAAATGAAAGGCGTCACCAACACTTCGAAATACGAACAACACCACTACAAAACGTTCAGATTTTGCCTGCAATCTTCCTCACATTCGTAAATCTACTTGAGAAACTGTCAAACATTCGAAGATCGACATTCAATACTGTGTTGCCACATAAGCAGAAAAGTAGAATACATCCCTATTCAAGCTTTCAAGGTGAAAATTACGTTTATTTTAAACACATTTTACTGGTTAACGAATTCATGGATTTGACTACACTACTAAGAATTTTCTATTGTAATTTCTGGTGGATAAAACAATTTGCAGTTGAATTTTTTATATGAAATTAAAGAGACAAAACCATGTGAATGGTTCTGTTAAAGTTTTCTAGTTCAGCTATCAAAACTGGGAATGTCATCATAGTCATCTCCTCCATATTCTTTCTGCATACCACACGGCGGATACATGCCAAATTTCGACCACGGGCTCACCACGTTGTTAGAGTACATCATGTCGTAAGGGTTTCTCATCATGGCATAACGTGGCGGAAGGACGTAAGGATTCATTGGATTGAACGACGATCCAAATTGAGAAACACATCGACATCTTCGAGTGCCATAATCCTCAAGGAGGAAATAGCTACCTCGTCTGCAAGGTCCACGTGTGAACGACTAATAACAACCGCCTTCAGAGTTTGGTGTTGACTTCCAGTATATTTGGCAACAGTCACACTTGTTCTCCGATTCTATAGAAGTGGAACAATGGTCATACAAAGAAAAAAGACCATTTTACGAAGCAAACTAATTCCCTTTAACTGTATTTTTTCAACATTAGCCGTGGATCCTACGATTGCTTTAAACTGCAAGACTAGCCATAGTTGTAGGTGGGTTCCTTAATGAATCAACTAAAGAAAATACAGAATTTTTTTAACTGTTAAGGTAATCATAAAAGCAGAAAACAAAGAATAAATGCCATTAATTGCCAATAACAAATGCCATTTACCATAGGCTTGAAGAACAGCATTGATTAGGTTCGTAATGGGTCCTTCAATGAGTTCCTTGAAGAACGGTGCCAAGAGGTTGAGTGCGAAATCAACAATCTATGAAATTTTGAAAATTAAACAAGTTTTTTTTTTCAAACACAGATTGCGTAGCGCATTTTTACGATTTCAGCAAGCCAATTGAAAATTCCCAGGCCGGTAATGTCCGTACTGATGTGACCCATTTGTTTCAAATCAAACACATCAACGACAACAAGCCCAGAGAGAATATCGATGGTCGACTGTGGAAGCAATTAAAGTACAATAAGGTAAAAATTAATTGTGATGAAGAAAAAAAAATTCACATGGAAGTAGAAGTTGATATAGTCGGCGGTTCCGGTCATTGAAGCGGTCGGACCAATATCCATGAATAGAATACTTATGGCATAACCGAAAGAAGCCTGTAATTGTAATAGTATGAAAAACCAATTATATTTATCGTTTAGCTAGCACATATTAAATCAACCAACAGTATTTATTCCGCAGTCGGATTCGAAGAAAATAATGGTCGCACTGCTGCTCAAGGTAGCGTCTCCTACTCGATGGATGGTTTCCATACCAGTAGCTAATCCATCATGGAGGTAAACTCCACCAGTAACTCCAGGATATTCATCCCATCTGTCAACGATTTACGTGGAAGAATTATTGTTTTTGGAAAGCAACGATCTCTTTTAATCTCCATACGTAAAGCTGAAATCCCCATCAGGAAGTTGAATACGATCATATCCTTGCAAGACTATTTGCTCACGAACTAAAACCAACACCTAAATATTAAACCGGAGATTTTCGAACAAGGTAAGGTATCTCTTCATGGCATAAAAAAATTATAAACTACAACACAATACTTCGTCCATGTAGTCGTTTGCATTTCCTAGTTCACCGTTACGGGTGCGAGACAACAGTTCTTCGGGAGCATTAAAAGAAAGACTAAGAACCGGGCGTTCTTTCTTGGAAACGGGTCGTCGAATCCCAGCCCCTATAAAATTACACAATGGTGTGAAAATTTATTTACATACATAACAGTCAGTTTCAATGGCAGACAACAACTAACCATTCGAAAGAGCAATAAGAGAGCATAAAGCAAGAACAACAACCACTTTCATGACGAAGGAATTGAGTCTTAATTTGAAGTAAGACAATAGAACACGCCAGTTAAGAAACAGAATACGAACTGCGCAACTACAGTTAAAAAAAGCTTCTTGTCAATCGCATAAAAGATGTACCGAATGACTGATCACTGATAATGTCTGTTTTCGCTAGATTACGACTGTGATGACGTTGGCGAACAATGAAAGGAAAACACAACATACAGGTAGAGTTACATTATCTGCAAGAAATGCAATGTGAATTTTAATGGTGAAACGATGCAAATCGTCATGCTAAAAAAATAATGTAGTTTTAATGCTACTCCGAATGTCGATACCGAACAGGCTTCCAAAACAGAAGTCAAATTACAAAATCGCGTTTTATAAAAATGAGAAAAATGCAGTCTTTATAGATGTAGTTTGGATGACAAATACATCGAACTAACGCGGAAACGTTTACCCAGATAAACTTAATGTAGACCCTTACATTTTGAAAAAAATAGGCTTAGGCCATTGTACCAAGTGCCAGCAGAGAGAACAGCAGATAACACATCTAATCAACATTTTGATCAAAGTTTGACAGATTTCATTACGAATGACATCTTCAATCTTCATCATGCGTCGATCCTACAGATCGGCAGTTGTTAGTTACATCGGTTTTCCTACTAGTTTGTATTCACCAGAGAATCCGTTTTGTTCTGAAACTACCGTAACATAGAGCTGCCGAAATGTTTAAATTTTAACCTGGGCTCACCTGGTCCGCTTGTATGCTCCGGTGTTTTACATGTCCTGGCACACTTGTTAGAAAATGGCAGGGAACAACCCAGCTGAATACGTTTAGAAAAGCAGCATATGGAATGTGCAATAATCACAAGACGTATGCCGTTTTTCTTCTAGCAGACGACTCTTACGAACCGTCGGTACGGTTCAGCAACCTCCAAGCTTGTCATTTCTGGCGCTAGTTTCATACGACAAAAAACCTTAGAGTTTTGTGAATGTCAGAAAAATACCGAGTTATAGCTACAACTATGTACAAAAATACCAATAGAAACACAAACCGATTAGTTAAAAAAAATACCAAAAAATTAAAGAGGATTTAAGAAACATACGAGACGGTTGAATTGTGCAGATCAAAATAAACAACAAAGAAGAAACATTTTAGAAATATGCAATGAAGGCAACTCGTTTGTTCACTCGATGAATTAGGCTGGCTAAAAAGTTTGAAATTAAGTAAATAAGGTACTGGTTCCCTAGAATTTGTAAAAACCGGACCGTACTAGCGGAAAATGATCGAGGATGCACACCATCTACCGGAGAAAATCAAAACAGTTTGTTTACATGCAAAATAACCCTGAAACTGCTTGGATGTCTGCTAGTGTTTCGTTTTTTAGTTGACGCTGTGTTTTCTCATAAATTGAAAATAAAGCGTATAGAAGAACTGCCAAATTCTAGTAACGATAGATTTCAAAATGGGAACAGAAAAGCAAGAAATCAAGCGGAAACACGAAGATGTCGATGACGCGGAGGAACCGGTCGTGAAAATAAGTACAGCTATCATTGACAATTGAAAACGTTAACTGACGCGCTTAACGCCTATAATTTGCTTTTAGGAGAACCAATTGTTCAATCTCGCTTGTGTCCTTATTTGGACACAATTAACAGAACTGTTCTGGATTTTGACTTCGAAAAGCTTTGTTCAGTTTCACTCACGAGGATTAATGTTTATGCCTGCCTAGTGTGTGGAAAATACTTCCAGGGTATGTTTACCTCAATTTTATCGCTAGCATCGCTTTATATGTTTTGGAATTCAAATATTAGGGAGAGGCCCAAGTACACATGCATATCTACATAGTGTGGGAGAAGGACACCATGTTTTCTTGAATCTTCACACTCTAAGATTTTACTGTCTGCCAGACAACTATGAAATCATTGATTCATCACTTGATGATATCAAATATGTCTTAAATCCAACCTTCACACAAGAAAATATTTCAGCTTTGGATATTACAGATAAGGTGTCAAGGTCTTGTGATGGCACTCTGTATCGCCCAGGAGTAGTTGGACTTAACAACATCAAAGCTAATGACTACTGCAACGTGGTCTTACAGGTACACAAACATAACTATGAAAATTGATAAATAACTGATCACTTACTTTCTTGCCAGGCTTTATCACATGTTGTCCCATTGCGAGACTATTTTCTCAGGGAAGGCAATTACATTGGCATTAAGCGCCCTCCCGGAGATAACAACGTTATCCTCGTGCAGCGTTTTGGTGAACTCATTCGCAAGCTGTGGAATCCCCGAAACTTTAAGGCGCACGTTTCGCCACATGAGATGCTTCAAGCTGTCGTTCTCTGTAGCAAAAAGAAATTTCAGATCACAAGCCAAGGTAACATAATGAGTGAAATATATATATGTATATATTTCACCTGTCTGGTTTGTAGGTGATCCTGTTGAATTTCTATCATGGTTTCTAAATGCATTACATTTGGCTCTTAATGGAACAAAGAAGCCTACTTCTTCAATCATTTACAAAACATTTTTGGGAGCTATGAAAATCCATTCACAGTTAATCCCACCTATTGATGCGACTGATAAGGAAAAGGATGCCTTAATGATGACTGCCGAGTACGTCGAAACATACGTCGACTCTCCTTTTCTCTTCCTAGCGGCTGATTTACCTCCTCCTCCTCTGTTCAAAGACGAATTTCGGGAGAACATCATTCCTCAAGTGAAAAACCTAAGTTGATAGTTGTTGGAGTATAGTTTTTAACCAATATTGATTCTTTAGGTTTCTTTGTTTACTTTGCTATCTCAATTCAATGGGGTCCAGCAGAAAGAGTACAAAACGTACAAAGAAAACTTCTTGAAGAGATTCGAGTTGACACGGTTGCCACGTTACATTATTCTGAACATCAAGAGGTTTACAAAGAACACATTTTTTGTTGAGAAGAATCCGACCATCATCAATTTTCCCATCAGGTTTCTAGATTGCTTAAATCCTTTGTAAATTTAATTTAAACCATAAAGGGAACACGCTTTTCAGGGGAGTCGATTTTGGAGACATTCTAAGTGCAGAAGTCCGTGCTAAGCATGGTTGCACAACGTACGATTTACTAGCCAATATTGTTCATGATGGAGAACCTACCAAAGGAACTTATCGTGTCCACATACTACACAAGGTAAATGAACAAAACTGCCGACTGTTTTTATTGCAAACTTGAGTCAACTTTTTTTTTAGGCGACAGGTAAATGGTTCGAAATGCAAGATTTGCACGTTACAGAAATTCTTCCGCAAATGATTACGCTCACAGAAGCCTATATCCAGGTAACTAGATGAAAAAAAAAAATAAATAGTGCCCAGATTAAAATAAAGAAATTTTTTCAGATATGGGAACAATCTACTGTGAGCAGCGACGTTGAAATGTCTTAATTGATTTTCTTCAAAAACTGTAACACTTGAGTTGAAATAAATATTCAAATTCGTACTAAGCGTTTATGTGAGATTTCTTAGTAGAGGAGAATAAATTTAAAACACCAAATCGCGAGGAAACGAACCATGTTTGATTACACAAGATGCAATAATACACAACTTTTCTCGTTTTTTTTCCATTTATCTTGCTCCAAACGGTGTGTATGTTGTGTGGCAAAACAGGGAAAAGGAGTGATTTTGTTTAATTAAGAGAAGAAGTGGGTCTGAGAATGCAGAGCAAAAAAAAGAATAATTCTCGAAACAAACACTTAAAGACAACCCCAAAAGGACAGAATGAAAAGAAAAATAAGGGTCGGAGAAAAATAGATTCACACCGCGCAATCAAATTGACCTTAATGAATTTCGCTCGTTTGCTACTCAAACTCTTACATACACACGCACAAAGTTTTCTTCAAAAAAATCAGACCAGCATACGATTGAATTCAAATCGCTTATTTTTGCGGTGAGCGGCGGTGGGTAATTTTTTTATGCTACAAAAATTGGAAAACGGCCAAGGGAGGGCGAAAAAATCGGGAGAAACAAGAGGTGGGCCTTTTGCTTTTGTCGCGAATAAACGAGGTGTGTGCGGGAACAAGAAAAAAGATGATCAGTCGGGGGAAAAAGTACAAAGGATCAAAGAAGAAAAAGGGGAGTTAGGGCGGCAGCAGCAGGGCTAAGCACAAGACGTTTGTCCAACAGAAAAGACAAGTTATCCTCTTACGCTTTTAATTTTTTTTTTTTCCCCGTGCGTCAGCTTTGCAAAAAGAAAGTCTGTGAAATCTTCCACCTAGGAAATCGAGTCCATCAAAGAAAACTTGCACAGCACTTTTTTTTTTGAGTTTTTTTCTTTTTTTGTTTGTTAAATTTTATCTCCTGAAATTCACTTAGTGACGGAAGCGGCGGGACCGTCAGCTTTAACACTGCTATCCTTGTTGCTTGCATCACTAGAAGCTGTCTTCGCAGGAGCATCCGGCCCGTTATTACCTCCCTTGCGCTGAGGCTTGTCGTCGGACGAAGATGTTGCCGTGCTGCCAGACGTGGTCGCAGATGTCGGTGTGGTAGCATTGCTACTGGTGGACGTCGTTTTGTCATGCTGATTCGTCGTCATCGCATAGCTATTAGATGCGTTGCTTTTCATTTGAGAGGGGTGACCAGGTGCCGAACCCGAGCCGGGAATTCGAGCCGGATGCGGATTGGGTGCTCTAGGTCGGGCTCCTAAGCCACCTCCGGGAGCTCCGGGAGGACCACTCGAATGCAACGATGGCGGCGGATGTTGTTGCATATTTCCAGTAGGGGCAGTCGGTCGTTGAATCGGTGTTGGATACCTTGGCGCATTGTTGCTGGTGCTTCCGCCAGAACTCATCATGTTGCTTGAGTTACTGCCTGATGTTTGTTGAGGCGGTGGAGGAGCGCTTCGGACGGAAACAAAAGGTTGTCGAATCGAGGGCGGTCCAGGGTAGGCACCACTCGAATGCGAGCTGCCAGCAAACTTGTTCATCGGATGCATTTGCTGCTGCTGTTGTTGTTGTTGCTGCTGCTGTTGATGTTGCTGTTGTTGTTGCTGTTGTTGCTGCTGCTGCTGTTGATTAGCGGCCTGTTGTTGAACTTTATTTCTCGATTTGGGAGACGTTCCAGAACCACTTTGTTGCTGAACAATGTCAATTTTCTCCCCTCCACTCTGACTACTTCCAATGTTGTCTAGTTGTCCAGACATGTATTGGGCAGGAGACGGTGCCGCTCCAGCAGGAGAAGGGCTGGGCCCTGATGGAGAATGAGTAGGTTTTGCAAATTGTAGGCCACCCAACGGTCCAGATGGAGGTATTTGGCTCGTACACATGGGACCAGGACCGTTCCGCGGCGGATAACGCCCAGCCATGTTAAGATTATACTGCTGCTGCTGTTGCTGCGTTGGCATCTGCTGCTGCTGCTGTTGCTGCTGCTGCTGTTGTTGTTGTTGCTGCTGTTGCTGCTGCTGTTGTTGTTGCTGCTGTTGCTGTTGTTGATTAGCCCTATGCGCGTATGCTTGCAGACCGGCTTGGGATGCAAATCCCGGCAGCGAAAAAGGGCCAGGAGCGGCTGGGGGGCCTTGTCCCATTTGTTGAAGACTAGGGCCACCAGGTTGTTGACTATAGTATCCAGCGTTCTGGTTGTTTTGGCCAGCACCACTCGAATAGAACGACGATGGCGGTGGTTGAATGGCTTGAACCTGTGGAGGCGGAGCCGTTCGCGGTTGCGATAGAAGCTGCGATTGCGACAAGTAACTTTGGCCACCCATTTGACTCACTTGTCCCATATTCATCAATGGTTGACTTGGGTCATAAGGATAATACATCTGGAAAACAATTTTTCTCGTTAGAACATAACAAAAACACATCATATTAAACCGATTTTCGAAAGGGTTACCGGCGAAGGTTGGTGGCTGGATGGTTGCTGTTGATAGGCTGATTTGGTGCCGATTGAGCCGTGAATGGATTGGCCGATAGAACCATACGAAGAAGACTTGAGACCGAGCGAGGTGTTGTTGGATATCAACATCGGTCCAGGACTATTGTGTTGTGACTGGCCAGCGAAAGGCCCATGACCCTGTAGCCGGTATTGCGATGACTGGTACAAATCATTCATCGCAGCCACCGAGGGTGGCACGTGGCCTCCTGAAGCACCACCAGATGCAGCGTTAGGAGGTGCAGCTGGGCTTGGTGGAGGCGGTTGCTGAAACAAAAGGTTCTGTTGGGCAGCGAATGGACCCGCGCCGGCAGCGTTGCTTAAACTGCCCAGATTAGAGAGACCAGCGTGCCCGACACCCATACCGTGAGCAGCTGGAGACATGAAATGGGAAAATTGTGATCGCCCTGGATTGCCTGGACCGTTGAGCACTTGCAACAGCGAAAACTGAGAATTCGAATCCAAAAACGGCCCATAGATGCCAGCCTGAGGAGCACCCTGTAGCTGCTGGCCTGGCGCTGAACCGTACACCATTGCAGCTGGAGGAGATGGAACGGCAGGCATGCCACTGAACTGGTGATAGCCCAACGGCCCAACTGAGCCTAATCCACCGGGTCCGGCAGCGGCGGCAGCGGCTGCGACGGCCGCTGCTGCGGCGGCAGCCACAGACGGAGTGTTACACGATGGCGCCCCGCTGAAGGTAGGTGAAGACGACATGGCTTGTTGAGCAGCCAAAGCCATCGCTGCTTGTTGCTGTTGCTGCTGTGGCTTGACCTTGCAGACGTTGTTCACACCTGAACTGTCCATCTTGGCCTGCTGCTGTGCGCCATAGACATCTTGCGTCATGTCGACAGATGGATCTGTCTCGTAACCGACTGGATAAGCTCCAGGCACTACATTTGGATTGACTCCCTGGTTTGGATCTTCTCCGTGATGTTCCATAACAGTTGGCATATCCCAAACCTGATGGAAATGACCAAAGTCAAAACAATGTCTTTATCTCCATTACAATTAAGAATATTATTTTCAAATATACCTTTTTAACGGATGCGATTTTCATATTGAGTTCGGCCGTAGAAGGGGAGATGGGCGACTGGACGCTGGATGCGGCTATATGTTGGATTCTAGGAACGGCAGAATTGGTTCCGACACCGATTGCAGATTTATTGCAACCAACAGCTAGCTGAAGATTGCCAGCTCCTTGATACCCACTATTGCCACCTATTAGTCAAACAAAACAAAAAAAAAAAAAAGGTTAATTGACGTATGTTTAACATGTCGATTCATTCCAAATTACCTACACCGGCAGCCATCGCTGCCATTTGTCCAGTATCACCTTTGGAAGCAGCACTGACAGCAGCAGTTGCGGGGGCTGATGCCTTAGCATCTGAAATCTTATGCTGCTGCATAGAAGAGGGTCCTTTGAGCCCTCCTTGTTGGGTAGGGGGTGTGCCTCTTCCTTTTGCCAATTCCGCCGACGAACTCTTAAAATTTGTGTTTTCGAATATGATGGTCTGAGCCGGTGGTGTAGTCCCATCTAGGATAACTGCGCTCTCTTCGGTCGCTTTGTCTACGCTCGAGTCGGTCAATGCCATTGAAGCCATAGCATTTGTCAGTCCAGGCGAAGGCGCACCTCCAGCCTTTTCCCATGCTGTCCCACCCATTTGCTGTTGTTGCTGCTGGACCGGTGGAGTGCTCTCCTTCACTTGAGGCATTCCTTCATGCGGTTCAGCATTATCAGATTTCTGGGTTTTATGGCGATTATCCAGTTTTGCCAGACGAGGAGGAAGGTTTGTCTTAACCCTCTGCTCGTAGCGTTGGTTCTCCGAAGCTTTGGAAGCCTGTCCTCCACGATTTCCTCTTTCATCATTCCTTCCTCCAGCTCGATCACGATTATCCCGTTGTTCGATTCGGTCGCCTCGATCGCGATCATTTCTGTTTCGTTCACCACGATCACGGTTATCTCTGTTGTCTCGCATATCTTTAGGCTCATTTCTTCTATCGCCACGTGGTTCCGCCGGGCGCTTTAAGCCATCATCCTGGTTCAGTTGCTGTGGACGGTCTTTAGCTTTCCTGTCGTGGTCCTTATCATCGGCAGTAGATGATAAATCCTTGATTGACGCCAAGTTGGACGATGTTCCACCGGCTGTTTCCGATTCTTTATAATAATCATTATGATCAGGTTTCCCACGAGGACGCCTATCATTGCCACCGACAGGGGCAGCACTACTGCCTCCACTACCGCGTCCACCTCCTGCCCCTACGCCACGCTGTCTGTTTGATCGATTGTGTGCCGAGTCGCTATGCTCTGAATGACCACTCTCCCATGGCTCTTCTTTAATCTTGTGGTCGATTCTCGCATTCGACCCACTAACGGAATCGTCTTGCTGCTGGAAACGGGGAGGACGTTGTTGTTGCTGCTGCTGGCTATCTTTGTTGCGAGTATGCGGCTGCTCCTCATCGTCAAATCCACCACGACCATTACCTCTCCTGTTGCGGAAAGGCGCCGCACCTGCTGCTGGAAGCGGACCTCGATTATTTCCTGCTCCTCCACCCCTAGCATGATCCTTCTTCTGGGCTTCCTCTTCATCAGGAGATTTGCTCTTCCTAGGAGCTTCCATGTGTTTCTTTTCGACATGCTGTTCATTCGTTCGATAATGGGCACCTTCTTCTTCATAGTATTCATCGTAACTGTCTGAATATCGTGAGTTCGATTCTCGACGGCGATGACCGGGCCCAGTTCTTCTACCTGAAGGCGCAGCATTGGATGCGTTATTGGTAACAGATTGCGCATTGCTACTGCTACTATTGCCGGTTTTTTGTGTCACCGAACTAACTGGTCTAATGCGCATTTCTTTAGCAGGGCCCTTACGATCCGAATCATCACCCGTCTCTGTACTGGCCGACCTCTCTTCGACGATTTTTGCCGGTTCCGGAGCTTGTTCTCGGCTTTTCGAGCGAGTCGCCCAGACATTTTGAACACCGTCAGCGGGCGGTCTCTGCTGCTGTTGCTTTTTATCCGCCTCATCATGGGCGTTGGTATTGGTAGAATGAGGGACTGAACTGCTTCGTACATCACCGTGAGTAGTGGCTGGTTGCTGTGCTGGAAGTGACTGGCCTTCTCGTCCAGGTAACCGGCGAAGTGAAACGAAATTGCTTTGTTTGTTTTCCGAACGAACATCAGCTTCGAGTCTTTCTCTTGGAATGGGAGCAGGTGCATGATGGTGCGCGCCATGGGCTTTGCCACCACTTTGAATGCGTCGTTCTTCACTGAATCCACGATCAGTATGGGTACTAGAGGGAAGAGGGAGTTCATCTTCCCCGGGTTCATCTGCCCACGACACAATTTCTGTCATGAGGGTAGGAAGAATACCCTTTTCTTTGCCCCCTTCATCTTTGAGACTAGACCGACTATTACGGCTGTTGGGTCTATCCTGTTCCACGGCATCAGACTCGGATGTTTTGGCATCTTTGCGTTTGATGACAATATTTTCTTTTTCGGTCCATTCACGATCCCGAACAGGTAACTCTGGGCGATGACTTCGACCATCGCTGAGTCTTTTCTCCGGATCTGCTCGCTGCCAATTTTCTCCAGATCTTTTATACGGTGGTTCACGGTCACGTTCATGATCTCTGTCTCTTTCTCTGTCTCGATCTTGATGCCAATCACGCCCACTGCTACCGCCTCCGCGAGAATCATAACTATTGCTGCGATCCATACTTGGAGGTTGCGGACGTTCCCGATCATCTCTATCTCGCAACCGTATCTCTTTTGGAGGCGGGCCTCGTTGATCGTTCTCATCCATTCTTCCGACTCCAGCGCCGCCACTAGCAGCTTGCTGTTGTCTTTGCCTCAAAAATCTTGGCGGAAGTTGAGGTTGTGGCGGAGCATTACGGCTATTATACGAGTAGTCTGACCGATCATTTCCTGATCTACCCAATCCAGATCGCTCGTATTTATCCCTGTCTGGGCCACGATCATCCAGATGCCGGTCACGGTCCCGATCACGTTCCCGATCGCGTTCTCGATCGCGCTCACGGTCACGTTCCCTGTCACGTTCTCGATCGCGTTCCCGGTCACGATCACGATCTCTCTGATTCAATCCGGTTCTCGGTTCGACGTCAGTGGTAGATTCCCTGTTACGATCTCCTTGTTTGGTTTGTTCGAATCGGCGTTCTTCCTCTTCCCTATAAACAATACGGAAATAAGAGATCGTAAGAAAAATAACTATAATCTTAACAATTACCTCATTTCTTTTGCGCGCTGGGCAGCTTTAATTTCTACGTTCTTCTGTTGTCTTTGTTGTTCTCTCCAGAAGTCGTCTTCATCTATTGAGATTGGCCGGCTATTATTCTGTTGATGAGGATGGCGAATGGGCTGAGTTCCACTAGCCTGCACGGCCGTCGCACGATCCCTGGTGTGAACACTGGGAACAGGTTGTGTCGAAATAGCCCGACCTTGAGCTTGAATATTGTCGGCCCATTTTCCATCGCGATCCGCCTTTGATTCTTCTTCGACGGCCGTCGCTGCTGCTGCAGCAGCATTAGCCACCGATGCACCACTTTGTTGGCCGTTACGCACTTGTTCGTTCGGTTCATCGTCGTCGAGTTTCTTATCGTAATCGGGTTCATCCTGCAAAGCCGCCCAGCCGTCGTCGCCCGAAATCTCATCCATTCGTCGAAGATCTTCTTCTTTGATGATTGGGCGAGGATACAGATCTGGATCATTCTGGTTAGCAGCCGGATTTGCCATCCGCACTCCTTGTCGGTAACGTGCTTCTTGAGAGGGGGGTGCAGGATATCTACCGGGCGGACCGCCCGGGCCTCGAGGCCCGTAATGACCTGGACCCGGGTATGGGCCTGCTGGATAGTTTCCCGGAGGAATCTGTCCACCGCGGAACATGAAAGGAGGCATGACGGATCGCAGCGCATGAGGTTGGCCAGCAATTTGGCCTGGGTGTACAGGAATGCCGCGCGGGCCGACCTGGCCCGGAGGCAAAACATTTGCAGCCTGCCCAGCCGAGCCATCGACGACACCTAATCCGAATAGCAAACCGGTAATGATATGTATTAATTTAGACTAATAAAAAAAATTTATGTTACCTGGGCCCCCTTGAGAAGGTGGAATATTTGACGGCCTCCCGCCCTGTACCCAACTGCCTTCGGTTTGTGGTCGTAGACTCGGACCTGGACCGTACTGCAGTGGCTGGGGCGACTCCTGACGCGGAATTTCCGATGGCGAGACAGGAACAGGCCCGGCAACCGCTGTCGGTGGCTGCGGTGCGACCGGTCTTTTCACTGGTGGGCCAGAAGCTTGCGCGTCCGCCGTCAGGGAAGGAAAGTCTTGTTGAAATTTCCTCTCTAGAAATGTGGAAACTGGGGGTTGTCTGGGCTGTGCAGAAATCGACGCCTGTTGACCTGGTGTTGCAGCAGCTGCTGGAAGAGGCCCCGTCGCTGGTGCAACGACTCCTGCTGGAGCTGGCGATTGCGATTGGGGTGGCTGTTTGCTTCCGGCTGCAGCCGGTGGTGCCGCCGCTTCTTGAGCACTTCCAGTCCATCCCGCTGGATTGGGAGTAGTCTGTGGAGCTGAAGAAGTAGGGGGTGCTGCACCACTACTTCCACCTCCGCCGCTGGTGGATGAAGACGAGGAATTAGAGTTGGAGGATTCGGGAGCGGTTACGCCACTCTCGGATTTCAGACTAGGCAAGTTGACAGGTTGCGGGGCCCGTCGAGCACTGGGCACTTTGCCCAGACTTTGCATGCCATGTTTGGGGGCTACAGTTTTAGCCTGTGGCTCGATAGAGTTACCCTGCAATGGACAAGGAGTACAAGTGAAAGCTGTTGCATCTTAAGTTCATCAAACGGAACAATCAGTTGGGTTTTCATCATTGGTATGTTGCACATAAAAAACCAGAAATAAACAGTACTGAAGCTGTACCTTGTACAAGTTGTTAATGTTTAGCGCTGCATATTTTGCTTTGCCTTTCTCCCCCTTGGTAGCACTGACAGAAGTGGTCGATGTGGACATGCTGGACGCACAATCCCCAACATGAGGCACTCAGATTCACACCCACAGAACGAACCTTTGCCCTGGGCTGAGTTCAATGTAAAAGAAACAAAAGTATTAGTACTCCTCGGGTATTCTTCTCCTTTTGGTTTGACAGTCGCAATGTCTTGATGTTCCCAACACCCAACCAAGAGGGTTTACTCCACACAAATGAAAAATACTCAACAAAAGAGAATTACTGAACTTGCCACCAAATGAAAAGTTTCAGATGAAATGCTATTAATTCCTCTTTGCTTTAATTAGTTTGTAAAAAAGAACTTGTATGTGCCAACAAAGCACAACTGATTTGTTCACTCAAACGTTTGTCACTAGCTCGAAATATTACACAATAAAGGATATACTGGAGCCTTCGAATCACGAACGTCGGCGAACCCTTTCAAGAAATAAAGTGGAGGTAGGGACGAGCATTAAAAGGATGACTTTTTTTTACTGAACAACGAATAATGAATATTTCCGGCTGTTGTTACCTAGGTTCGTCCACTTGGGTTTATCCAGAATAAAATAACACAACACACGGTAATGTATCGGCCTAATGGATGTAGGCGGATGAAAATATGTCCTTAATGCACGAAAATTTTCCTACTAGGGCGCGCACGAATAAAATCTTTTTCCCTTTTCCCACTAGCCACAGTTGTAAAAAAGTACTTCGGCTATAGGGGGCTTGTCTGTGGAAGGCGGAGGATGGGAAAATCGACGCGCAAATATGGCGGAATGCCGACTGAACGATAAATCGATACTTAAACAGCGTTGCCAATGCATTTTATACGTTCTTCATTTCCGAGGTATCGTTTTTTGTTATTTCTACTCCTTTATAATAGTGTGCAGTTTTTTGTTGCTTTTAAAAAATAATGATTTAGTTATTATTTATGTTGACTTATTCTACCGTGAACTGCTTTATCTTTTCTAGTTAACCAACAGGCATTTAAACATTTTCTCTATTGCATTACACAGTAATCGTCAGCAGTTTTCACTAGATTATTGAAACTTAACGTATTTGATTTACTTAATCATCCTAGTTAGCCGTTGATTTCGTAAGTCTCACTTCATTATGAATTCTCTTAAAGTGAAGAATCATTTCCCTTAGTTTTGTCATAGATATTCAGTAGTTACGAGAGAAATTCTAAAAATTTCCGTTTCATAATCCATTCATTAGGATTCTATAAAAAACCAGTCTTATTGTTTGTTTCATCGTGAACTAACGAGAAAATTAAGAAACAAAGTTTTGACGGACATCAGAGTGTAATGAGCCCGATAGCAAAGAAATCCAAAGCAATGATTTAAGCCTTGACTGCGAATTTGCGCATGGGGAAAGCCCTGCTTCTCCTCAATTCCTTGGAGGTCTTCTTCGCCTTCTCGCCGGTAGTAAGAGCTCGGCGCATAGCACGCGTCCTCTTGGAGCGGAGATCTAGGGGCTTGTATTTCTTGTTCTGTAGGACAAAATGAGTGTTAGTAAAAACAGATGCAATACAACGAAGCAGAATTACATACCTTGTAGACTTTGCGCAAGTTCTCCTTTTGCTTCTGGTTCATAACAATAAGAACGCGGGCGATGGATTTACGCACAACGCGGCTGCAATAGAAATTCATTAAAATATAAATGGTAGGCTTTTCATTAAAAAAGAAAATAACCAGTGCAAAAATTTAACTGGTATATCTCATGGACTAAAGTTCGATGTTGCAGATATCATGGGAAGGTAATGGGTTGAAGAAATAGCTAGTCTTACATCTTGGACAGCTTGGAGGCAGCTCCACTGGTGACTTTGGCCACTCGAAGCTGAGACAGCTCCTTCTTGAGCTCATCAAGCTGCTTAAGGAGTTCCTCCTTCTTCTTGGTGCGAAGATCACGGCATCTCACCTTGGCCTGTTGAAAATAATACACGTTCAATTAGATACTACCACAAAGTATACGAAACAAACAGTGGGTCGGCAATCGGCACACACACACACATACACACTGCATTTACTTCTTGTCAAAATCAACCATTTAAGCAAGTTCAAAAACCTGACATCCAACACAACAAGTTACTAATGATACCCTCCATTTCTATTCGATTGCAACACTTAGATAAGTATTAAAATCACGGATGTTAAAGGATAGAGTTTAATAAATTGCTCACCATTTTGGATTCTTGTTCTGTCTCAAGTGAACGACAGAAGACGGAACACGGTACCACCTGGCGGCTGCACTCTCAAGCTCCCAGGGGGAAGGGAAAACCTTGATGCCAGATTATCTTTATTTGTAGTTAATAATTTTTCTAAAAAGCAAAAATTTCAATTTCAAAATGATTATTTGTAAAAAAATAATTCAAAAGTAAATGTTTATGTAAACAAATATTTTTATGAGCTTAAAATGAAATACAGCGGAGTGACAGTGGTTATAAGCTGATTAGTTTACGTTTTTTTTTTGTGTGTTTTTCTTGGGATGGCAAACACTGTGACGTCCTTAACTAGACGACTTTTGACAGACTGTAAAATATGCGCTGGCGAGGTTATTAATGAGATTGTCTGCAAAGAGGTCTCTTTACATATTTTTAATGGAGTTCACTCTTTGAAGTTTACTAATAGTTTACTGTTATTGGTTGTGAAGTATGTAAATAATTATCAGATATTATCGATGCAGACGCCAGAATCCACCAAGAGTAAAATTAAGGAACCATAGCTCAAACAGTTTTTTGCATTGAGATTATTTAGCTAAAAATACCAGAGAAATTGGTTTGCCAGTAATTCGATGGGGACTTCTACTCCTCAATGGGGATTCACATCTGTCCCTGTGCCACCTGACTTTCCGTATCCAGCCACAGTTCTTGGGAGTGAACCCAACCAGAGAAAACGTCTATGGCGTGTAAGCTCCGATGGTTGTCAATTGAGTTTTATGTGATTCTAAAATTGGATTCTTTTTGATAGAGATGGAATCAGCTGTCCAGGTTCCAGCGCAACACCTGTCTACTCTTCATGGCTCTCCTCATCACACTCTCCATATTGTTTGTTTTGCCCAATCTTCCAACAACAGCCAGTTTGCCTTCCCCATCCAGAAATGAAGCATTAGAAGGAAGTGAAATTGTACAGGGAATAAAACCCAGTCTTGAATATGAGAGAGAACCTGAAGGTCCTCCTAAACCAATCACATTGTCAAAACCAGTACACGAGAACTTTCGACCTCTCACAAAGGAAGAGGAAGCAAATCATGTTGGTGAAAATGAAAAAGATTCAGTGAATTTGCCAAGAAATGGCATTGATCCTTTCAGCAAGAAGAACCAAAAGATTGTTTTTACCGGTCCAACGAATCATCGTCAGAGAGCGGTTGTAGATGCTTTTAGTCACGCCTGGCAAGGTTACAAAACTTATGCGTGGGGTCATGATCATTTGAGACCTATTAGCCAGACCTACAACGATTGGTTTCACCTCGGATTGACAATCATAGATTCTCTTGATACTATGTACATAATGGGTCTAGATAAAGGTAAGCTTAGAAATAACAAACTAACTTACAATTTTTCACTTTGTTTTATTCTTACATGTCATAGATTTCAACGAAGCCCGAAGTTGGGTCAAGGACTCATTACAATTTAATGGAAATCGAGATATTAATTTATTTGAAACTACCATTCGAGTGCTGGGAGGATTGCTTAGCACGTATCATCTCTCCGGGGATAAATTATTTCTAGACAAAGCGGTGATTTGATTTTCTCCAAACCCAATTGTAAAAATTGAATTAAAGATATCTTTTTTTTTTTTGCAGCTGGAACTAGGCTTACTTCTTTTACCGAGCTTTAAAACGTCTTCAGGAGTGCCATATTCAGATGTTAATCTTGGAACTAAGAAGGCCCATCCTCCCAAATGGAACGCCGATTCAACCACGTCTGAGGTGACGACAATTCAGCTTGAATTTCGTGATCTAAGTCGTTGTACCGGTGATCCTACCTTTGAGGTATGAAAGGTTAAAAAAATTTCAATGTGAAATAATTATAAAATATTTATTGGAATGGCTTACAGGAACTTTCGTTCAGAGTGTCCAAATTTATCCACAAGTTGCCAAAGACGGAAGGACTAGTTCCCATTTTTATCAACCCCAACACGGGTCAGTTCCGCAAGTCGACCATTACATTAGGAGCAAGGGGTGACTCGTACTACGAGTATCTCCTCAAGCAGTGGATTCAGACGGGCAGGACGATCGATTTGTAAGCGCCCGACGACCTGCACGTGGCAGCCAAATGAAATTTTAATTCCTTTCCCGTTTTACAGTTTACGAGATGACTACAATGCATCCATCAGCGGCGTCAAAAACTTGCTTGTGCGCCATTCCAAGCCGAATAATTTACTCTTTGTCGGCGAGCTTATCAATGGAATGGACTTCAAAGCCAAAATGGTTAAATTAGATTTAACAGACATCAATTTGCTGGTCACACTAAGGACTATTATTTAAACAGGATCATTTATTATGTTTCTTACCTGGAACATTGGCTCTGGGTGTTCATTACGGCATGCCACCGGACCATTTGCGCCTAGCCGAGGACCTCCTCTACACGTGTTACCAAACGTACGCGGCTCAGCCCACTCATCTGGCACCGGAAATCACGTATTTTAACGAAGTATGAGCTTTTTGATGCACATTATCGGCATCTTGAGTTGGTTAAAGGCTATACGATCTTATTCTGTTAGGATGATGACGGAGATAACGACATGATTGTCAAACCGGCCGATTCACACAATCTTCTGCGACCGGAAACCGTGGAAAGCCTGTGGTACATGTACCACTTGACTGGCAACACGACCTATCAAGAATGGGGTTGGAAAATTTTCCAGGTTTGTTTTAAAGTCTGATTTAACAATTCAAATGTTTAATAAGTTCTGTCCACAGGCTTTCGAGAAATTCGCCCGTGTCGAAAATGGTTACAGTTCGCTTGGCAATGTGAAGAGCATTGCGGAAACCAAATTGCGAGACATGATGGAATCCTTCTTCCTGGGCGAAACGCTCAAGTATTTTTATCTACTCTTCAGCGACGATCAGAAGACGCTGAGCGTCGACCGCTACGTTCTCAACTCGGAAGCTCACTTCTTCCCGATTCACACATCACGATGACCAGTTTTCACTCCCAAAAATATAGCTAAAAGTTCTATCTTTTTTTTTTCCAGAACAAAAAAGAAAATTTAAATTGTTTGCAAAATATTCTAGTAATGCTCACACGGTTTCTAGATGGGTTTGTGCCGTATTCCGCAATTTACATATTTAGTAATTTTTGCACTTTTTCTTTTTAAATTATTATTCTTCCACCACCAGATAGGGACAAGAAAACATCTAAAAGAAAAAAAAATATTATTGCATGTTCATTACACTAGTCCAAAAGTTAAATGTCCATTTTTTCTGTTTTAATTATAGAAGCCGTTTCTATATTTTTTTTTCATTCACGTTTTCTCACGCTGGTAGCAAAGGAAGTTAAAATGCAAATAAGAATCCCAGTTGGTAGGTATTCGAGACTAACGTGACAGCTTGTGGTGTTCCATCACCGCGTGCGTGATATTAACGCTCCAAGGGATTTCCATCTCGACTTCAAAAAACACGAGGAAAATGGACGCGTTCGTGAAATGCGGAACACCGCCCCACATCGTCTACTGAAAAAAAAATAAAGAACTTGCGTGTCGTGGCAAGAATCGATCACCAGAGCGCATCGGTAAAACGTCTTATGCTTTAAAAAAAAAAAAAAAAAAAAAAAAAAATAGATCGAGAAAGAATCTCTTGTTATCGTCGACGAGTTTCCTCTTATTTACACGCACGAGCAGTCCGGCAATCAGACAACTGGCATGGTCGAAATTAGTGGATGATAAGACACTGCAGAGGAGGGAAATAGACACAACAGTGACAAAGAGTGATTTATGGAACGGGTGGGAACAATTGTACACAACAGGAGCACATGAGAGATAGAGAAACAGCATAAATGGAAGTCGGACCGATCGATGTTCCGTGTCACGCAAACGGGATTATGAAGGGGACATCAAAAGCCACACATCAACATGAAAAGTTGACAACAGAAAAGAGAACCAAACTATTTTCTTCTTTCTGTCGTCGACTTTCAAGGATATCTCAACTTTTGGTCCAAACAAAAAAAGGGCCGGCTTTAAAAACTGTTACCTTTCGTTTGCTCCCCTTATTCTTTTAACAGTTGGAACTCGTTTTAGTAATCAGGCACTGCGCCCCAAAAGTCTTCGACGATGGGGATTTCTTCCACATCCTCGGACAAGGATCCTTGTCTATGAAGTAGCGGTCCAGTCTCGTACTGGACAGCAGTCGACTGGTCAGATGATACATTAGCATCGCGACGGGCAGGCGGTAAAATCAAATGTTCGGCCGCTTGATAAATATCATCCACTGTCTATCAAAACCGGAAGCTTTAATACCTTTGAAATATCGAACTCTAATTTCATTGATTATACCTGTCCGCAGTTGAAGAAATCGCCGGTAATAAATGATCGACTGGCCGTCGGTTTGTCCGTTTCAGGCCGCGGAGGAAGTCCGGCAATGTCAGATAACCTCGGAATATTATGACCGCGTGACGTGGTCATCAAATCGGAAGAAGGCGATATTGAATTCGATAAAGCTATGCTGTCGGACGATCCGTCATCGACTCGACGCTGACTGGAACGGCCCGTTTTCCCTTTACCACCACCACCGCTCTTGCCAGATTTCATTAAAAGCGGAGGCACAGACTGCGTGGCCGGAACGGGACTACTGGCCGGTAAGCTGGACGAAATGTTCTTTAGTTTAGCCGGCCTTATGATTTGCTGCTGGTGTTTCGGCCGATGAGACACTTTGCTGGGCGATATGTGTCGCCTCGTTTTGGCTGGCGATTTGGCCGGTGATTTGACGCAAGATGTCGTTTTCGGTCGGACAGAGCCGCTAGTAGTCTATGTCAAACCATATCAATCGTTACAATAAAAAAAAAAAAAATCAATTGATTTGAAATAGAAATGATACCAACCGGCAGTTGCATGAGAGACTGAACTTTACGCTCGGCCAGCCTTTCCTGAAGCGACGAGACGGAAGCTTGCTGGAGTGAAACTTGCAGACGTTCAATGTACTGGCCATCAGTCAGTGCGGCGGCTGCTTGGTCGGCCAATCCATTGATGGAACGCGGCCGGATGATGAGAGGGAGACTCGCCGATCCACCAGCCGCTTTAAATTTACTGAAAAACAAAGAACATATAAAAGTTTGTTACATTAATTTAAAATTTTTTGAAGAAAAATACGTGGCATTTTTAGACGATTTGAATCCGGTAGAACACCGCGATTCTTGCATGATTCACCCCCCGACTTCTTATTTCCGAAAACAAAATGGCCGAAATCTACTGTCATTCCCGAAAGGAAGTTAAACACAAAGAACACATTTAATGTAATTGAACGGGCACTGGTGATGTGTCTATCTCCTGGAAGCTCCCAACAAACAATTGCGCGGGCGATACCCAAGAAAGGACGGGTGGATGATTGGGACGTGTGTGTGTGTGTGTGTATCCAAGTTGAGCACGCGCATCTCTCCTGTTTTCTTATTCCTTTATAGTCTAGCGAGTATTACAAATTCTCATACACAACCAATTGGTTGGGGTTCCTACTTCTTTTTTCTTTCCCCCCTTTTCTTTCTACATATATTAGTGTTACCATGGAAACAAACGCCAATGCTTCACTCTTGTTGATTTTTGTTTGTCTACCAGGTCAGCGACTGCATGCAACGTCAAATATAAAATACAATAGACAAGTTTTCCAAAATAAAATAAAAATATTGTTCCTAGGGCGGCAAAAATTGTCCCATTCGATACGCTGGAAATGGGGTAGGACACGGAGGAGGTAAAAAACGAAGTGGGCGGGCGAATTTTTATAGCAAAATATTATTTCTTTTCAAGTACGTGCTCGGCTTCGTGACATGTTTTGTCGTGTGCGGAGAACAGAGATCGATGAAGACGGAGCATTCAGGCGCCCCAGTCGCGGGGGTAGTGGGCAAGGTCCATCTATTTCCACCTAATGATCGGTGATCGGCGGACACAGTGCCGCGCGTGACCTGTCGAGTAAACTGACGTATAGACACAACACTTAAAACTACTCACTGGATGATGGACGGATCGCCGCTGCTGGTAGACACGGGAGAAGGAGGCGGCGGAAGAGTGGAAAGAGGAGGAGGTGAAAGCGTCGAAAGCAAAAGGGGAGTAGGCAGATTGAATCCCTTTTTCGATTGGGCAGTGGCCGCCACAGCGATGGATGCGACGGATCGTCGAGACGGACGACTCGGCCGTTGGCTCGAACTGGCAGGACCCGTGGCTGGACTTGGAGTTGAAACACCGGAACACGCTTGTTTCAATTTCAAATGAAGATTATCCAGCCATTCCTTTTTCAAACATTCGCAAAACAAAAAAAACATTCAAATGAATTTTCAAAATAATACGTTTTGGCGGGCAATTTGAAAACACTTGCCTGTAAATCTTCCTGCTGCATGACGGTCCTTCCATTCGATTCCGGATCCGTGAGTTCTGCATTGCGCGCTCTCATATTGAGCAACTGTTTGCGGCAGTCGAGACGACGTCGTGCTACTTCCTTTTCTTCTGGATCTTGTATCGTGTGCAAATCAAATGACGAGCCGAGCAGACCTTTACTCAAGCTGACTTGAATGGCGGCTGTTCCAGCGCTGAATGTCTTGACAGCCAAGTCCTCAACTACTGGGGCGGGTCAAGTGCAAACAAACATAAAAAACAAAACACCAACGCCAAACGGACGAACAAAATGTTAAACGCGCATTTTACACAAAACACGAGCAATAACCAAATTCCCGCTACGCTTTAACTCCGGGGCCGTCGTGACTTACAGGTCGCACGCATCCACAGCGTCCGAAGTCAGAGACTCTTGTGTTAACCGTTGACAGACACTGTATGTGTCTGATGGCACAAAAACACACATACAACCTAGGCAGACCCCCCACACTCACGGCCGATCGGGTGGCCGTCTCAAAAACACCTCCCCCTATCCAGCCCGATCAGTACGCCTGCCGTCAAGTTGTTGTTTGTTTTTTTTTGCACCGTTGTGGGTGGAGTCACGAGAAATACTTGAGTGTACGTTCGAAAAGGTGCCCGGTCGATTGTTTTGTCCCAGCAAAGTGGCCGTCGGCTGTTCCTTTTTTTCTTTTGTTTTCCAATTTTTTTCATTGCTATTTGTGGAAGAGCTGTAAATTCAATCGTTGCGATTGAGTTTGACTCAACTCGAAGACTTGCCATAAAATTCCATGAGAAAACGCGATTCGCTGGTCTTTTATGGCCAGCCCGATACACAAGCGTGTAACGTAATAGACGATCGATTGCGTACGACAATAAACAGAACAAAACTTTTGCCGCTGACCCGTCATGTAACTACAATTCCATAGTTCATTCGAATCGATACAACCGAATTGACATGCTAAAAATGATCTCGTGTCGATCGGCAAAACACGCGTCGCAATCGATATGTCCTGAACACCCTTTTTTTTTTTAAAAAGAAACTCTTCCCCACTGTCTACCTTTTTCGCGATCCCGATGTAGACGTTATTATAATAAACGACCCATTAAAATAAGGACAAAAACAAGCGAAACAAGAGAATTTTTTCTTTGGGCAAAAAGCTTAAATAATAAATAAATAAATTGCGTGAGTTGATGCAGAGCCAACGGATCCACGTGCTCAGCGGGTGGGAGATTGAGGGGCGTTTCCCACTTGTACAAACACTCTTACCTAACAACCCTTTCTTTTCCTTCCGTTCGGAACATGAGTCATAAGCAAAACGTGAATAACTATTCGGAGGAAACATGAAAAAAAAAAAAATGAAAGCCTCCTTAACGACGTACCGTCAAACACATCCAATGTGTAACATTTCGATCGCTGAGTCGGGATGGCAATATGATCTCGACGACTCATAATCCTCCTATTCGGCTAGCCATCGTCTTTGTCCAACACGGCCACGCACTTCAAACTAACGTCATTTTCCGCAACAATTAGTTATCCAAAATTAAATAAATTTTTTTTTTAAAGAAAAATATGGGCAAAATTAAACTTGACAGACGGAAAGGCTGGGACACTGATAACAATCGACACCAAAAGCCGAGGGCTTCCGGTCGACGACTGAACTTGTATAGCGTCAACAACTATCGGCTGAAAGCCTTCAGGCCGCCCCAGGTCCTTAACAACAAGTTGAACTACCGCTGACTCCTACACACACAAACACACAGACATAAGAAAAGAGTTGTGTGTGTGTGTGTGTGAACGTACTTCAAAAGGGCGGCCCATCGCCACTGTCCCGAACGCACCGGATCGGACTTTTTGCCGATAGCTAAATTTACATAATGGTACGGCCAGACCTTATTGACACCGCGATGGGCGCGTGGCCAAGAGTCTAAGAAAAAAAAGGAGTGGCCCAACACAATGTACATAAGTTTTAACACATACCCTTTATCCTAAGCATGGCCGATCCTGGGCTGCAACATATCCCCACGTCGGAATGCCGAGTGCAACTGCCCAATTGAATTTTGCTGTCCCAGCCATCCGAAATAAAAGCTGGTTTTGTTGTTCTTTTGCACAAATGATATTTTTATTCCGCGGCTACGCCCAGACTCTTCTTCCAAGTGTCTCCTTTTAATTAAACATAAAAAGATTGACGATAACAAATGCTCTTGGCGAGATATCATAAACAAATAAAACATACCAAACTGTAGCCAGTTCCTTACGCTCGAAAACATGAAAAACTCAATCGTTCCAGTATACCACCGTCAAATTGGAAACGAAATAGCTTGTGTTGCTTCACGTAGTCACGGAATTCCTATTGCAACCTCGATCTAAACAAATAAAACCTAAAAAAAAAAAACATTAAATATTTTATTAGCAAAAAAAGTAATATCAGTTGGACGTTGTTCTCTACGGGAACCTTCCCCCTAACGTATGACAATTGGATTAATGTCCACCTGTCACGCAAAACGTGTCAAGGAACCTTGAAAAAAAAGATGGCTGAAAGGAAAAAACGAGTGGCTCAACTGCTCGTACGTGCACTGTGTGTTATTATTCACTTTGTTGAATTCTTTTTTTTTTTTACAAACAGCTGACGGATGTATCCATCAACTCTTCCTTAACCGTCCCTACGTTTTAAACACTTTTCGTGATGACGTGTGCGGTGCCCAAACACTTAGCCGAACCGCCATTTTGTTTCGGCAAGTGTTGAGCTATTTGGGTAGATTGATGCAACTGCGATGTGGATCCCTCTACACCAAGCACGTAGATGTTGCGATAATGAGGCAAAATTGGTGAATTATGCACGGTACAAGTTTAGCGTGAAAAAGAACGTTACCTACGACATTGCAAAGGCACGAGTGCTATGGTAATAAAAAAAAAACTACAAGTCACGGACGGGTTCTAAACGGTGGGTGATGACGTCATTGAAACCCCCCGTCAAAAAATGGTGAAATTACACAACAAGTGTCGAAAAGCTAAACGTCACGTTGTTGATGGCTGGTAAATGGATGGACCGGACGGAAGAAACGTCAAGGGAAAGAGGAAAACGAATAAATAATAGGTTCAAAAAAAAAAAAGGGAAAACGATTATTACCTTTCGTCACGATCAAACTTCTTTCGAGTTCTTTCGACCACACGAAGATGCGTTTCCCACGTTGAGTTTGATTCCACGTGTTCGGCATAATGGTAGCACTTAGGAACCAAAAGAGCACGAGATCGAAAATTTAGACCTCAATCTGCAGAAGAAAGATGGCAACTAACCTCGTTAATTTTCTGCCCTAACCACGTCGACTCGGCAAAAAACAAAAGACGATAGCGTCATTGTTAGTGGTGAACTTATTCGCGGTTTTTTTAGCGGGGGGGGGATGGAGAAGAAAGTGTGAACAATTGACGATCGCTGTACATCAGGTGTGCATCCTGTAGAATTCACTAGAAACTCTACATTTTCTTCTTAATAATTATGTTTTTATTATGAAAAAAGAAATGAAATAAACATAGTCTGTCCTACAGCCTCTAGGATTACATTTTGTTATTTTAGTTCCCCTTTTCAGATTCCATCGTAGCGAAACAAATGTCCTGGAGACATGGTCATCCATCATTTGGTCTCGGCCATGATTCGAGTCGTACGATAAAACAAGAGAAAAAGAAAACTTTTAAGGTAATTTCATGTGTCAATCAAAGAGAGGCCGTGTCCATGTTCTACCCACCGCTGCGTTATTATTGTTATTACTTAACCATTTCCCTTTCCAATTATGCTTTTCCTCCTTTTAGAGAAAAAAAAAAAGAGTCGAGACCCAACGCCATCTATCGGCAACTATATAAAACAATAAGCGAAAACAATTTCAAAATTCGATTGGCCGATGACTATATTTTTCTGAAAATACGCGATTCATTTGCGGTCGAGTTCCACACCACTACGTTTCTTTTTTATGAGACAGCGTCAAAGGTTTCTATTTAAAAAGCTTTAATTGCTGACCGATTCATTCGGCCCCGATAAGCTCGGCAGTTGTCCGCTGGGTATGGTCACCTGCGTGGCATTTGCCGAGTGATGGCCTCTCGACGTTCTTTAGCAAGCGCCCAAACATCTTCGGCCATTTCCTCAAC
Source organism: Daphnia carinata (assembly GCF_022539665.2). Taxonomy (NCBI): domain Eukaryota; kingdom Metazoa; phylum Arthropoda; class Branchiopoda; order Diplostraca; family Daphniidae; genus Daphnia; species Daphnia carinata. The sequence continues at coordinate 4,627,668 of NC_081338.1, forward strand.
AGTCAAGTAGCGAACACGTTCGAAATCAAAAATATCGCGCAGGTATCCTTCAACGTGATTCTGCGGGCAACGATCGATAGAAAACAATTTAGACTGATGCGTACAGATTACCATGTCAATGATTATATCATAAAAAGACATTTTACTTTGAAAATGAAACAGGCTTTCTTCAGATCGGAATCCGGTCCTAAGAAGCCCCAAGCTAAAACGGGGCTCAAGTGTTCCATGATACCGTAAAAGTGTGAAATGAAGCCATCCTGGTAGAGCAGCTTCCGCCGTTTGGCCTTCAAAACACTCCAAACTGCTGTCGCCAAGGCCTATGCTTTCGGAAATCAATCAATGGGAAAAACGAAATTCATTGACAATCTTTTTTTTTATTTTTAAGTGCAATCTTTTTAATGCAATTACGCCTTCTTTAAATCCATTGCTAAGCCATCTGTTATTGATAACAGCCAAAACGGAAGATGGAGGAGCCGTCAAATCTTCGAAAGCATCCATTAAGATGAAATCCAACACGACATCATAGAAGGTGACAGCCTTGACACCTCTGTGTTCCATCTCGGCTGCTAGTTTGAATCGTTGCTCTGTATCTTGGACGAAAACCATCATGGCGTCGTATGCTTCAAGGACGTCGCGAGGATCCTTATCGGCCAGCATCAGCAACTCGGTCAACAAGGAACGGCCGGCGGAGATGAACCACTGGTCGGCCCCGGCCAAGTGGAACACGCCCTGACAGGCCAGCCGGATGCAATGCAATTTGCACAGGTATTCGATGTCGCTCTGACAGCCCGTCAGTTCGGTGCGCAGCACTCGGCAGGGTATTCCGCTCTCGTCCAGCTGCTTCATCGAGCCTTGGTACAAGCTGGGCAGACTATCATCGACGGGCAGGTCGGCGAAATCTTCCAAATCGGCCACTTCGTCGCTCACCGCCGACACGAACGAATCGGCCGACGTGAAACTGTAAGACGTGCGCGAGTACAGCGTGTGAGAGCCGGAAGCGTAGCCCACGTTCGTTGCGCTTTCCGTTTGGAACAATACTGAGTGTTCGTGAAGGAAAAGGTGCTCCGTCTCATCTTGAAGTACGTAAGCGGCCTGAAAAAGATTTTTAAAGAAAAGTCTTTGTTTGTTTTCATTTTTTTTTCTTTCAAAAAATGAATTGAAAACATCAAACATGTTCTTCACCTTGAGAACGCGTTCCAAACTGCGGCAGAATTCGACCTCTTCGGCCGTCAGCAGAGCGGCGCCTGTGCTGTTCGACTGATAAGCGGCCAGCGCATCTTCCCAGTAATTAATGGCCGTCTCTAGTGATTCGACCCCTAGCGAATAATAATAAATATTTCATTTAGTCAACAACTTGCATCCAAGTAGAACACGCAAACATTCCACACACACAACACTCGTGCGGATTTAAAAATTTGAAGAAGACATCGATCATTTCTTTTTTCCAAGTTGTAGATTGAATGACGATGATAAGCCACACGTTCATGTCGGCCTGTTGTAGACTAAAAAAAAAAAAAAAAAAAATGATCGTATCTCTTCCTTTTTTCGAGTCGGAACGTCAACAAGAGGGCGCCACTGCTGACACAACATGTCAACCCTGATCTTATCAACGGCTTATTACTATTATTATTATTACTTAAAATTTTTTTTTTTTAAAGAAAAATTAAATTCCATTATTCTTCACTTCCCCCTTTTTTCTTTTTTTTTTAAACGTCATAAAAATGAAATTTTTTTTCAAGCCCCTCATTTCCTGGCCAGACGACAGGTGTACAAGCATCGTAATCGGCTTCGGGCCAGCACAGGGCAGACACCACATCAACAATAATTATAAAACTGGGTGGATTCAAGCGGGAGGGAATTTAAAAAGAGGTGAAACACGATCGTCTAAACAATGGAGGGAAACATTTGAATTGTTTCAAAATATAAAAGAGAAGAATCATCGCAACTGCTGCGCATTTAAACTTTCTTTTTTTTTTTTCAAACAATAAATGAAAACCTTAATTCAACACAAGAATTTAAAAAAAAAAAAAAAAAAAGCTCCAGGAATATGAGAGGTCCGGCCAAGGATTGAATGACGCCTCCGACAGGGAGAGCACGAGTTGCTGGTCAGCTCTTTTTGGCCCGTTTTCTAAAGTGGCCAAATGAGTGGGGAGATCCGATTGCATCTCTTTTGTGTACACACGTCGGAGCCAAACAATTTTCTTCTTGCCTACCCTTTTCTCTCTCTCCTACACCACTCAACGTCGGGATGACAATGAGGTCATCTGAACGCTACGGATGACATACTCTTTTCATCATCGCTTGTCGTGATGGTGAGCCGTCACGACTCGAACGCACCAAACGGCGGATGATGAGTAGGAAACAGCCACACGTTTCTTATTTTTTTTTTTTTTTTTATTCTTCTTTAAAAGTAGCCGGCGGGAGTTTTCAAACTTGCCTGCAGGCTAAAGGGAGAGACGGTTGTACGAGTTAAAAGAATAGAGCATCGCTATAATTAAAAAGAAGTGGAGTAAATGAAATAAGAAAATAGGTGCACGCTAAAAAAACAAACAAAAAAACGTGTACGGGTGAAGAGTGAAAGAAGAGAATTAAAGATCATCATCATCCGGGTAGAGTTAAAACAATCATTTTGGCTTCTGGCCATTTGTGTTGCTATTGTTTTTTTTTTTTGTTTTTCTTTAAACTTGGACACTCGAAATGATTTGGGTTTAAAATGAGTTTTTGGTCTTTCGCCCTCGTTCATTTTTCACGGTGTGACAGCGGGAAGAGAAAGGGGAAAGAACCGAATCGAATTCGGAGCAATCGTTTGAATATTTATTCCATCTTAGTTTTCAGATGAATATATTTTTTTTTCTCCATGATTATCAACGCTTTGTGAAGCAGAAATCTGGAACAAACCAGCGGTAGCCTTGTAATGACTACAACAAAACCAGTTTCTCCCTTCGAATGCGTACGGTTCGAATGGAACATACGGATAGGGCCCCCCCGAACAAAACAAAAAGAGCGCCCTGTTTAAGCGACTGCATTTGCATCTGTTAAACTAGTGACGATTCATTTGGGAATGTTTTTATGTATATCGCCAGTTTTTCTTGTTCAACCAAGGCGGTTGAACCGGTTCCTTCGCCACGGGACGTCCTCTTTCTTTTGTTTTCCACTTCAACCGTTTTCGAGTGGAGGGCAGACGGCCATAAATGTAAAGAAGGACAAGAGAATCGACAACTCCAAAGTAGAAGGTTTTAAAATGAATTGAAATTCGCGCGAAAAATTTCAAACTTCAAGGTGTTGATTGCAATCAGCAACAAAACCGCGTAAAGAAAAACAAATGAGAAACGCCTTTTAGTGTGTGCGCGGAGCGTCTCTAAGGGGAAACAGGAGCGTGAGTTGGCCTTCGTGAACAAGCGAATTCATCATCGTAAATTGCAGCGCATAACTTTCCCCTACTTGTTGGTCTATTCCGACTTCATTATCGAATGAATGCGTCGGCACGAAAAATAACTTTTCCGCATGACAATAAAAACCTTTTTTCTTTATTGCGTTTTTTTTTTTCTTCTTAAATTTAAAAGAGTTGGCCAACGCCCTAACGCTATCACATCGGATTTAACACAATAGCTCCTGACTTGCCTCACTTGGACTTTGAAAAAAAACGCGAGTCTGGTTCATCGATTCATGTTAGAGACACTCACGACAAAGAGGGGCCGTACCTCATTAAGAAGAAAACCCGTTAAAAACGTACGGGCGTGTTATGACGTCATTTCCTTCCCTTTTCTTTTTTTCAGATGACGACACAAGTGATCTTTAATTACCTCTAGAATTGTCACAGTGGAAATAAAACAATGGCGGCGAATTGCGATATAATTTTTGCGCTTTCGAAATTGCAAGTTTAAAAAAAAAAAAAAAAGCTAAAGATATTGTGTTTTGTTCCAAAAGCGGAAATGCGACTGATTGAAACCCAACAACGGGGAGGAAATGGCCAATGAAAAAAACATTCTGTTTTTCCTCTCGCCTCGGGACTATTCGTGAACTGGACCGTGTACGGTCTAAGCACAAAGAATAACAAACGACAAGTGTCGTACTCTTTAAGCGGTCGCTATTGCAACTGAGACCACACTTTTAATTAGGTCGTAAAAAGAAAAAAAAAAAAAGAAACTAATAATGCTGTTATTTTTTATCAATAAGCCGGCGGACTTGATGATAATAAAAAAAAAAAAAGTTGTTCCCCAGTCAGGTGAGTCACGCTGGAGACCTTCCGGAACAAGTTCTGTGGTTCTACATGAGCTCATGCCGAAACACGTGGAAATGCTAAAACAAAATGATTTTTTGTTTTATTTGTTTGGTCGAAGGATAGGCGTCCCTTATTTCTTATTCCTGTTTTTTGTACAACTTCCAAAATCGCTTGTTATTGCGTAACATCTAGAAGACTATCGATCGTGCGCTATGGTTTGGAATGTTGTTTTTTTTTTATTTATTTATTTTTTATTTTTTTACTAACTCCGCATCTGAAATGGAACACCCAATACAATGTTCGCTAGTAGTTTGTCAAATTGCTGTTTTGACGTCAGCTCGTGAATCAGAACGGAAAAGGCGCAACGCTCGTAGCGGTGGCGCTAGTGTCGATACGACCATTGTCTCTGCTGGGCGATCAGGTTCCTCTACGCGGACCACCGTCGCTTCAGTTGCAGGCGATCCGTCCTACCGACTGGTCTCTTTTTTTATTTTATGTTGTCGTACGTGTTTTGTTTTTTCTTTCCCTCCCTGTACATCGCGGAGAAATTGAGTGAAATTTTGGAAATCGTGCAATTTCGTTCACGAAAAGTGTGTCAACTCGGCTACAATTGCGCTCGCTGTGTTTCAATTAAAATATTCAAACGGATTAGAACGCAATCGATTGAAAGCTCTCGGATTGGCTCGTTTCAAAACAGAAAATCAACGTAAGTTTTCGTTTTGCTTTTCAGTTCGCGTCAAATCGACTAGAACTTCCAAGGCGGGACCCGTTGGACGAAAGCGAGAAGATCACACCGGTTGTTCTATTTGATCAATTCCCTCCCCCCCCCCCAAAAAAAGGGAGAGAGATCGGGCCGTACTCTCCATTTAATTAGCAGACAGGCAATATATTTCGCATGAGGCGGCCCCCCCCCGTTGACGTCACGGCTCGCGTCAATATTTGATCTCTCGGCAATAGGCAAACAAAATGTCAGCTTTATTTATTTCCTGGAATTTTTTTTTCCCACTTTTAAAAATGACTTTAAAAAAGACAATGTTGATAAATCCCGTCAAAAACGCGCAGAGGCGAAAAAAAAAAAAAAAAAAGAGAGACACGCAAGACGATGGAACGGCGACAGAAAACCACAACTGGATGTTAAGAAACAAAAGCGGGAAAAGTTGGTGTAGCGTTCATAATGACACCGGAGAACAGCCTAATCATTCCTCTGTGTCCAGTCATCTACGATTCGTTGACTCCCCCCCCCCCCTTCAAGACATTTTCTCTTAGAGACTTCCTGCCCCTTCAATCTCAGTTAGTTTCGACTGAGAATCGAAGATAATCGGCTAGTCACGACATTTTATCCCGCTATTATTTTTCAAAAAAGCAACAGAAACTATAAGACACGCTCCAGGAAGCGAACTGGTTGAATATTATCCAGCCCCAACGAAATCACGTCGTAAAAATAAAGTCGATCCGCCAGAAACCCGTTATGAATTCACGAAATGGTCCTAGCATATCAAGTAAATCAGCGCACGTCTAGCGAATTCTTAAAAAATGAATTTTTTTTCCAATCGCGTCTGCCCATAGAAATGGAGAACTCAACATTTTTTTTTTCTTTCCAATTCGGTGGTCGTGGTGGGGGTGTAATAACATTTTCGGTGTGGGTCATTCCGACGGCCCGTGTTTCCCATCGCCAGCTGCGCCCTCGCTTTCTTTCTCACAGTCGGCCGTGCTCGGAAAGAAGGAGCCCAGTTAAAAAGGGGAGGGCATATTACATCCGCAACTCTCCTACACCACTTCCTCTCTTTCTATTTCACGTTTGCGCTCCAATGAACATTAAAAGCCGACGCTACGTACCCCCCTCCGTCCAAGACAGTCCAAAAAAGAAAAAGCCACTCGTACTTTAAACACTTTCTCTCCTGTTCCATGAAGCGTCTATGACGTCATGCAATCCACACGGAGGTAGAAACGCCAAATAATAACAATACGATTTGAATAAAACATAAATTTTTGACACACAAGTGCGTGACGACGCATCCGAACAAACAGAAAGTTCTCGCCAGCTCACCGTTGCCTCTTTACATAGTCATCAAATATTTTTTTTAAATTAAGGTGTTCGTGCAAACGTTTCTCCCCGCCCTTCCCGAAAAATCGCACCTAACTTCTTTAAGAAATGACGCGCTGATAGTGTGCATCCACATGTCCCCGTTCAAAAAAACGTGCGAAAAATGGACACGCACTTTAATTTCTACAAGAAATCAGAGAGGGCCCTCTTAGATAGATCTCGATGGTCAACTCTTAATTCTCAGAAGACGAAAATGAATGAAAAAAATATATATAGTAATCGATATATATCGGCAGGATTAGGCTACAGTACGAGAGCGATGATAGCCGAGCTCGTTAACCAACACCGATGCCATCGATCCGACGCGGATAGAAAAGAAATAATGGGGGAATACACAAAAGAGAGAAGGAGGAATGCGGATAACAATGTGCCCTCATAAAATGTGTCTCCTATTGAAGGGGCCACGTTTCACGTCGCAAAAATTCCCGAGAAATATATAAATAGACAAATAAAATGAGAAACATGTTCCTAAAGAAAAAAGCCTTAAACGGGGGTGGAGATCGTCCATTAAGATTTCCGTTTTTCTTTCAGTTGGAAAAAAAAAACAAATCGCGTGACAAGGTTGCCATGTCACAATGTCCCCGCAAAAAAAAAAAAAAGAAAGGATTTGTTTGTCTATAGTCGTTTTCTTATCGTAGACTAACAACAAAAAAGAACAACAACCAAAGACAGACAGCCATTGGAATTGTCTGTCTCCGAAAGAAAACAATAAAGAATTCTGAAGAAAGGCAAGACCGAGCTGAGATTGCAACAACAAACACACAAAAAGGGTCTAGTAAAGTTGCAACAGTATTTCGGTTATGCTAGACGCATAGTAAAAAAAAAAGAAAAGAGCCTCACAATAAACAAAACGAGCCCCCACCATTCGCTTGGCTAAATACGAATATTTTTCAAAGGACGTCGAACTGCAATCCGCAGTTTAAAGAAACAAACGAAACTGATAAAATTCTTTTGTCCTTTTTCGAAAAAAATAAAATAAATATATATTATAAACAGATGAAACGGGCGGGTGGAGTATCAATCGCTCTGGTGGCGTTGTTGCTGGGCGTGGCCGCCGCCAATAACGGAGTTCTAATCAAATCGAAATCGGGACAGCCACTGACATCGAGCACGCTGCATTGGGTGGCCGTAACAGCGGGCAGGATGCCAGAAGACGCCGTCGAAGGCGGCCACGGAACGTACGTGTGTCGATTCCAGCACGTCGGACGGCTGGAGATCGGTGCCACGGACGAAGAAGAATCCAGCAGCTGCAGGATCGTCTACTACGGCCGCATCATCATCCGAGATAAATTCGAGGTACTCGTCAACGTCCAGCAAGCCGGCCGACTTGTGTGGACCAAATGGGACCGCTCGCAAATGTCCTTCGTCGGAGCCGTCCAAGTGGGCGAACAATACGTCGGTCGCGTCAAGACGGCCGACGGCTACAGGCTGGGACATCTCGACCCGACTGTCCAGCGCGGACGCATCTTCACCATCGACCACGCCCAAGATCAAGTTGTCGAGTCGAGCGAAGGTGAAATCCTGCTGGAAATGGAGGCCATCGACTACGAACTGGGACCCATCCAAGTGGTACGCAACAGGCGCAAAATTCAGAGCCAAGAGGACGTCCGTCTTGCTCACACCATTTTGGACAACATGACGGAAGATGGACCCGTCATCGAAGAGACGAACGTAGCGTCCACCTTGTCGTACGTCGTGACCCATTCGGCCTATCTGAGCCACGTTCGCGGAATGATTAAAGGATTGCCGGCCAGCGTTCATCTGGGCGCAGACACTAGCGGCGGCACTGTCCACTTCCGATGGGGCGATCAAACCATCTCGGGATCATTCCCGCAGCTGATGGATGTCTCGCATCGGCTAGAGCCGGGAACGGCCGTTAACGTCTCGCTAACGGCTCGGCGGGTCACGTTCGACGCTCCGTTCAGCGCCCGTTTGAGCAGCACCTATTCGGACCAGTACGTAGGTCGGAGGCAGATCGAAGGTCAATCGAGACAAACGATCCTGGAGGACATCCAGCTGCACTACGGCGACGTCTACTATTTGAGCAACGGGTCGCTAGTGCCCAGCACGACGACCTCATCGACGACGAGTTTACCGACAACATCAACGACAGCGCAAAGCCAATCGACAACGCAAACGCAGCCAAGCTCATCTGTCACATCGCCGCCCAGTCTCAAGCAGACGAAAGAAACGTTAGAATTGAAGAGCCGCAACGTGTCCAGCAACGGCCAGACGTTATCGACACCCTTCGCGTTATGCACTAGCTTTCTTGTATCGCTTATTATCTTTATCGGCCGATGAAGAAAGATGATGGGAAAAAGAGAATAGTATCCGGTTCACCACCTTTTAATTTAGTGTTCAGTCCTGTCCTACCTAACACGTACCAGTAAGAAAAGAAAAAAAAGGGGGGGAGATTCTTTTTTTAAAAACAAAACAAAACCTGTGATCGCACTGTAGATGTGTCTAAAATCTCAGCTCCCCCCCAGACCTCCCCCCCTCTCAGATATTGTAGTGCAAGTCCAACATCAGGGCAAAAACAAAAAAGGGAAAATGTGTGCAACATTAATTTAAAAAGAAGACCTGTGCCAATAGATCTGTTTAAAAAAGCGTTTGTCCAGACGGATGGATTTTTGCGCGGTTAAAAATTCCCATTATGATTCTTCATTTTTTTTTTGCTTGCAAATTTTGTTTGTTGTTCTTTTTAAAAAAAATTAATTGATGAATATGACCCACATTTATGCATACGTATGTATAGAAAAGAACTGAGAGAGAGACCTAACCCTTTAAAATTTGAAAATCATTTGCTAATGTACAGAAATAAAAAAAAAAAAAAAAGAACAAAAATAAATAAATAAATAAATACACTGATGCGGAGGAAGAAAAATAAAAGTCTTTTTTTTTGTGTGTGTGTGTGTGTGGCCGGAACCATACTGTAGCGTCTATCAGTTAGCGGAAAAAGCCACGCACACGTCCTCCCTCCTGGGGACGGAGGAGGTGGCCGGAAGCTCATCACCATCATCGCCAGTCCTCCATTGAACAGATCCATTTACTCCAGGATCGATAAAATTTCTGCTTTTCTTTCTATTTTGTTCCATAACTGGTCCCCTTCCTACGCAATTCCATCGATTTCTTACAAACGATCGATGCTAACCTCGTACAAAAAATAAAAGGAAATCTGTGTTCTAACGCGGAGATACCGACGCCAGAGATGAAAAAGGAATGAACCAAAAGGCACACACAAAAAAAAGTCAAGAACGGTGGGAGGAAGGAGCGTAAACAAGTCATGTGTTGTTGAAATATGGCCTAGACTTTTTGGGCTCCAAGAACAGACAGTGTTCCTTCATGTGGAATGGCTCAGCCGACAATCGTGTCCAGTCAGAAAAGTGGGTGAATAAAAAAAAAAAAAAAAGGGGGGGAGAGCTTTTTCTGGTCTGGATGTATGCCAGAATCAATAATTGCTTAGTCTTATCCATGCACTAGAACATTGATCCCCATACGTTGAAAAGGATGGTGAAATGTTTCGTGATTCAAGAATTGGTTTCAGACTTACCCATTGTTCCTAGGAGCTGAGGGGTTGATTTGGCGTCGGCCCCTTCAGAGACAGAGTAGCGGTCACTGTTTACCGATGCAGATCTCGTTCGATGTATTCTTTGGGGAACAGGGCTGGTGCTTTGAAATTCCGAGAGGAAGTCTACCGAGCACGGAAATAGAAAATCCGAATAAAACAAAACCACATGTTATCAATACAGTAGAATTGTGTGAAAAAAATCAGATTTATACCTCCATTGGGACTTCTGAATCCAGAACGCAGTCTGCGATTTAATGTGGCTGCATCTAGTCTAGAGGGTTGGGTGGGGCGTATCCTTTTTCTCCTTCTCAAGTAACGTGAGAGTAAAGTCACCAAACCAACACCCACGGTTAATGATATGATAACCACCTGTGTCAAAAGAAGAGGGTGCTTATGTTGGACATAGTTTTCCATTGCTGAAATCAAATAAAGACCTTTTGTGGTTTGGAAAGAGATAGTCCAGTTACTTTGAAATATGGTAACCTAATGGCAAATGATCCCCATGTTAAAGTTGGCCTGGTACTGTATGCAAAATTCAGCACCTGTATAGTAAAATGGCACAGAACAAAAACAAGGAACGTAAACAACGGGATACACTTTGGTCTCATTACACCCAGCCACTTGGTTTAAGATTGAAAATTATTTTCTATGAATATAGAACAATGGTGCAAACATGACTCTAGGAGATAAGATAACTCGCAATTACAAATGCTTTTGTTTCAATTAAACACCTTGGTGGAAAATAGCAGCCATGCAACAGACCCGCATGAGATAAGAAGGCTCTAGATTTCCCTTTACAAATTATGAAACAGCACAAATAGTTTAAAGCTTATTCACCATGGCGTTACGTTAAACAAAGATAGTCTTCATCTATCGTAGATGACGAACGAGTTATTTAATTTTTAATGTTTTTTTTTTGCCAAATACCAACGTCTGTTTTGGAATCACGTGCGAGAAAACGTCTGCCGGTTACTCAGCTCCTACTTCGTAAACACCACCTAGGTGGCGAACCTTACCAGAAAATGATTTAAGGCGGGAAAGACACGACGTGGACGCCAAATTACATTAAAATGAAAGAAATTATGAACTATTTAAATGTTAAGTCATAAGCCTCTGCAGTGGGGATGCAAATACCATTGTATAAAATGAACTTACTAATTTCAATCACCTCAAATAGTTTTAAATTACAGGCTACCTTTCTTCGCAACAGATATTTACTAAAAAAAACTGAAAAGCTTAAGAAAACTTTGACTTACAATGTTTGGTTAATTTTGAGACGAACAAAAGAACTCAACAAGCTGTTTGTTTTCCAACAATCGTCAGTAAGAAGTCCACAGCAAACTGTTTTCCACATCAATTTTTCCATCGAGTTAGATGAACGAATGCTTGATGATACAGAAGTTGTGCTAATGTGGAATGATATTGAGTTGTAGAAAGCTTTGTTGTTTGTCATACTGACATAATCTTCAATTAACGACGAAGAAAAATTTTGATTTCACCTTGTTTGTCTCGTCCTCGTGTAAGCTGATCGACCGCCATGCTGTTGAGAAATTCGTAGATATCATTGATCGGCAGACGAAAAAGCACAATTGTCGGATTGGTAGCAACAAAACTAGTTTTTTAGAGAATCAGCCCTCAGGAAATGATCGCATTATCATATTTTTGAATTAGCAGTGAAGAAGTGGGAAACAACAAACAGGAACAGGGGCTCTTATTAAAATCGTTAAGTTTGGGCTTCCAAATCTCCCCCGAAGCTTTCAAATGTTGCCGAAGACAATGACACCATCAAGGTCAACGAAATAGACACCTTGCCTTACGCAATTCTAAACAGTGAACACTTGTTTTGAGGTATCAAAGCTGTTGTTGCCAGCAACAGACAACTGATAAAGACATGTATGTGGTAGATGCAAAGTTGGACAAAGCAAAAGAATCATTCAGTTGGCTCCGATAACTCAACTAAGAATGTTCGGTTTACGTGGCAATCGCTGTGCATGTAAACGCTTCCTCACCGTTGTTGTGTGCATCGTTTTTTACATAGTCTTCTTGAATCACTCGATATCAAATGGTTTGTTATTATAAGTAGTAATTAGTGTCCCCAGCTCGAGTAAGTAAATGTGTTTTTTTTTCTAATAGCTTGTCTAGAAAACCTTCCCACAGAAGTGATGATGGAAAAAATCCAATTGGAAAGAAAGAATTTGTTGCAACAAAAATGTAGAGAGCTGAAAATGGAGTCGAAAACGAGTCCACTTCCGGCAAGGTTCATAATCGAAGATCGGCACCGTGTGATGTACTGCGATGTTCCAAAGGTAATAAATACTGAGATTTGATTTTTAAAAAGTTAATTTATGACACTAGTTCGATCCCAGGCTGCCACTACTAATTTGAAGGAACTTATGCTTGTCTTGTCGGGTAATTTTAACATTGCCGATCTGCGATCAATACCGAAACTGAAAGTGCATGAAGAAAATGAAATGCGCAAATTGGACGTTTTCGAATCAGCAATGATTTCAAAAAATGGGGTAGCCAATTACACGAAGTTTATCTTTGTACGACATCCATTTGAAAGATTGGTCTCCGCCTACGAGAACAAGTTCGGACGCACTATTGACGGCACTGCATATCAACGGAGAGTTGGAACAGAAATTATTCGCAAATACCGTCAGAAACCAACCAAAATTTCTTTGGAAAAAGGTGACGATGTCACATTTGTGGAATTCGTGGACTACGTCGTAGACGAGTGGAAGCTGAACAAGAAATGGATGGATTTGCATTGGCTACCTGCGAACGATCTCTGCCTTCCTTGTTCCATCGAATACAACTTGATTGGGAAGGTGGAAACTCTCAAACAAGATGTCAGTTTTTTGTTGCACAAACTCAATGAAACGGATCTCATTCCACCATTTAAAGCCAAGCAAAATCCACCCCAGACAACACCATCTGTGTGGAGACGGATGATAAAACAGCTGAGTCAACAACAGATCTACGATCTTCTTACCATTTATGCAGCCGATTTTCATATTTTTGGATATCCACCGGATTAACCCGTGTAGCATGTTTAATATTTTACTGCGCCATGACCTATCTTCTAAAGACACTTCGTTCTTATTGACAACACACATAATCCTATATTTATTTTGTCGAAGTAAAGTTTGTGACAAAAATCCAAGAACATCAGATCTTTCCAAACCGATGACAAATTCCTAATAAAACTGCTTTCAAATCATTAGGATTTAATACCTAGAAAACAACTTTTATTTAATGTGCTATTTAAGATAACAACGCACTGGGATGGGAACGTTTTGGCAAAATATTAAAGCAATTGTAGGACGAAAAAGAGGCATCTCAAAATTCTACAAGCTTATTTTTCTCTTTTAAATATAATTCTTGAAAGTCAAAAAATTTCTTTCGAAAAGCTTTTTTAATAGGATTGTCGACAGATCTCTCTTGTTTTTCTACAATTACAGGACTGTTAATCGTTTCTATAGGGGCAAATTTTACCTTTGCTGCCTCTGTAGGCTGTCTAGTCCTGGTTGTAATAATTCGTGGAAAATTTCGACGTCGAGAAAGCAAGTCGTCCTTATTTTCACTTCCAAGACGGCACTATCTTCGTCGGGATCGAAGCGTTTAGTTCTTGCCTTCATCGTCACTTGATCCACAATGGCCTTAGTAATGAACGATGGTTCCATATTCGTCCTTCTCGTGGTTAACAAAGTACGAATTGGCTCTTCTACCTTGAACATAATGGGTCGTTGATCGACCATTCCAGAAGAATTAATTTGATATCGGGAATAATCAGATGATTGCTTGATTGTCTGCTGTGCGTCCTCAGCAAAGCCAATAGTCCCTTCAGTTGTAGTTTGCCTCGGCATTGGAATCCCAGCAATGATCAAGGTGTCATTGGGTGCGAACCAAGGAGTTGCAGTAAGATTTATTACAGGAGGCGGTTCGGGCGTGGCTGGGCGTTGGTCAACGATTCCAAAGGGGCGAATTTGATAAAAGAAGAAATCCAGTAATCGCATCAGTTTAGGGTCGATGTAATGAAATGATATGGTGCTATCTGAACAGCAGTCAGATCCCTTGCATAACAATAGAAAATAATTTTAAAGTTTCGAATTTGATCATGATGCTGTTTTGATTACCATTATTGGAGGGTAATAGATAAATTTCCAGTACCAGTAATCGGTAATCTTGCGGGAGAAGTAGAACCGATCAGGCTGAAAAGGAAAGAATCTTCCTCTTCCTTTCGAATCCCGTGTGTCCATGGCGGACACGTTTAAGTTCTCCATACATTTTCCTGGAAGGCAGAAATTGGATGACAACAGTTTAGTGAAACTAGAAAATTGTGTGACAGAACTCGAACGAACCCAATTCGACATCTTCCGCTCCTTCAGGATCTTTCCGACAAAGAAGTGGATTGAAATAACTAAACGAGAAGGTTGAAATTAATCACGAATTCATGCTGCAGTAGATTTCAAAATGGAATGGAATTCGATTACCCATCTTTGACGAATCTCTTCGTAGCTTCTTTACTCAAAGCATAACCTGTAAAGGCAGTAATACAAAAAGAATACCCCCATAAATTATTCTCCTATGAAAAATGAAATGGAAAGCGACGCTTGGCTGAAAAAACTAGATTACCTGCGTCTCCACTGAAAAACCCTGCCGTTACATTGGTCTTATACTTGTGGCCAAACCAGAAAGGCTCTGACGTTTTGAAAGCCGAGAGAAAATAACGTAGGTTCTCAACAACGACATACCTATTGAGGAAAGTCACCTTTAGTCCGACATACAATGACAATCTGACTAGTTTTGAGTTTCTCACGTGTCATCGTCAGCCTTGAAAAACCAATCAACTTCGTCTTGAAAACGATCCCAGGCATAGCGGAAGGCTTCGCGTGTTTTGCCCCATAACCTGTTCCGGCCTTCTTCTAAGTCCAGTTGAACAGCAGGTAGATTCGTATCTGAAAGCATACGAAAAGAATAATAATTAAGATGATTTTAAAAATTTTTAAATAAAGGCCTTTACTCACCAGCCTCTGTACTCATAAACAGTAGGACATTGCAACGTTTACCCCACGTCTCTTTCACGGCCAATGCTTTTGTTTCGTGGTTTGCCGGTGAAGTCATGACCCAGCATAACACACGTACTTTATCGTAGAGACCCTTTTCATTGTTTCCTTTGACGTCTTCTTCCTCCCTTGCGCGGACAGTAACATCTTTTTCAGACGTCTCTGTTCCCTGTTGAACTGATGACTCAGGTTCTTGATCGACTCCGCTTACAGGGACCAGATGGTCATTTAAAAACAGCCTGCACAACGTTAAAATTTGTTCGAATTTCTTATAATAACGGAATATTAAATACTGAAAAATTAAAAAAGACTTACTGTTGGACAGATTCCTGTACGAGTGAATTGAGAAAGCAGCCAAATATTGCCCCGACAAGGAGAGAAAAAAATGACAGTCGACGGACCGGAAGGCGGAACATTTCCATTGCTGTGCAATTGAGTTGATAATAGTTTTCTAGGAGATGTTACATTACGAGCGATATTCGAAACACCTGCGTCACCAAAGGGTTCGATCGCTACTAGCGTGCTGTAAATTTCCTTTTTACTTATGCATAGTTTCTACCGAAGTTAAAGGAGAAAACAGGATGATGAACAGGTTATCTACCTGGTAAGTATAACTTGTTTTCATAGTTCTTTTTCATTACCTGCTGGAGAAAATGGAAGGTGGTCACCAATCATTTTCGGTACATGGAGTCATCACGTAATCATCCGGACGTGGAGGAAACGGAGCCAATCTGAGAGATGTGAAACAGAAAAACCACAATTAACAGAGACATGGTTTTTGATTTTTAAAATACCACATTGCTGATGACAGTTCAAATTTTGTTGTTGTTTTTGCAGAGATACACTATGTTTTTTCTCCTATGTCCTAATGAACATATGCAAATCCAGATGCAAAACTCGTAAAACAACTTAAGTACTTTTTGAGACACTAAGTCAGACCACAAAGGCTATTGCCTCGTTATTTCACAAGTGATAGGAATCACAATTTGAGACAATAGAAACATGATGTTAGCATTGTGTTGGCAAAAAAAAAAAAACCAGAATGATACCTCCATTGGGACTTCTGAATCATAGTTCAGAATCATCAAGAATAGAAATGATCATAGTTTTCCATTGCTGAAATCAAAAAAATACCTTTTGTAGTTTGGAAAGAGATAGTCCAGTTACTGTGAAATATGGTAACCCAATGGCAAATGATCTCCATGTTATTGTTAGCCTGGTACTGTATGCAAAATTCAGTACTTGTATAGTAAAATGGCACAGAACAAAAACAAGGAACATAAACAACAAGATACACTTCAGTCTCATTAGACTCAGCCACTTGGTTTAACATTGAAAATTATTTTCTACAGAATAGAACAATGATGCAAACATGACTTTAAGAGACAAGATAACTCGTAACTACAAATGCTTTGGTTTCAATTAAACATGTTGGTGGAAAATAGCAGCCATGCAACAGACCCTCATGAGATAAGAAGGCTCTAGATTTCCCTTTACAAATTATGAAACAGCACAAACAGTTTAAAGCTAATTCACCATGGCGTTACGTTAAACAAAGATAGTCTTCATCTATCGTAGATGACGAACGAGTTATTTAATTTTTAATGTTTTTTTTTTGCCAAATACCAACGTCTGTTTTGGAATCACGTGCGGGAAAACGTCTGCCGGTTACCCAGCTCCTACTTTGTAAACTTCGTGGCGAAAGTTACCGGGAAATGCAACTTGGTCTGCGTCACCTAGGCCAACCGTTTGGCTTTTGCATTGAGCCAAACAGTTGGCTTAGGCCAATGCTTTTGCGAAGCCTCTTCTAGCCGAAGCGCTTTTTTTTCTTGGGCTAAATCGCTTACACACCGGCTTTGACATTTGAAATTCGCCTGCTGGGGTGACATTATACTTTATTGCTATTGGCCAATTTTGGTTAAGTAGCTCACAGGCAATATCGACAGGCGGCAATAATGGACGACTTCAAGGTCGTGAATTTGAAATGCTATTTTAACCATTAAGTTCTGAATTTACATATAAAGATATTAATATAAATTAATTCCGATTTATAGAATACATAGTTACTTAAGCGATCTGCATTATTTCGGAAAAGTTATGCTTTCCAATCACGATAAATAACCGAAAGGGAAGCCTTTTGAGTCGAAATTCTGGAATTTATACGCCATTATGGCAGCTTTTAGTTTGTTTTTTAATTATTTTGAAACCCCAGATAATCTAACTTATTGGGAATAATGGGTACTAAACAGAACTATAATATCCCCGAAAATTAATAGTTAATTTAAATACTAAAGATGCGTATTTTCGATTTACCCATAGCGTTATGTAACGAAATCTTTCAGCACATTATTGGATGCGAAATTTCACCAAATGAAAACAAATTTGGCTGTGAAATGACGGCATTTTCTAGAGATTCATAAAAACATATGATTGATGGATAAAAGGTAATGATTGGAAAGGTTTTTGAGTTATTATTTTACCTTTTAAAAAGTAAAATAATAAAAGTCAAAATAATAACTTTTACCTTTCGAATCTAATCTAGAAGAGGTTTCGCAAAAGCATTGGCCTAAGCCAAATGTTTGGCTCAATGCAAGAGCCAAAGGGTTGGCCTAGGTGACGAAGACCAAGTTGTGAAAGTCAGCTTGATTTAAAAAAAACGCACAGCGCCCGAGATTCGTGAAACTGATCATTATTCTTGAAATGCGAAACCGAATCCGAATATCCCCTAAAGAACTATCAACTCTAAATGTTAAGCGCTTCGATCCCGACGACGATAGCGCGGTCTTTTAAGTGAAAGAAGAGGAATCGCTTTCACGTTTCTATCCTTATGAGTTATGGTCTTAAGTAGAAAACTGAATGAAAAAAAAAAAGTTTTCTCCGGTGCCAGATCCTCGTTGTTCATCTAATAATACAAATTAATTTATGGCAAATGAAGCGTAAACTATCTTCATTTAGAAGACAGGTCATGGCGCAGTAAAATATTAAACATTCTACACTGGGTAATCCGGTAGATATCCAAATATATGAAAATCGGCTGCATAAATGGTAAGAAGATCGTAGATCTGTTGTTGGCTAAGCTGTTTCATCATCCGTCTCCACACAGATGGTGTTGTCTGAGGTGCGTTTTGCTGGGCTTGAAATGACGCAATGAGATCCGTTTCATTGAGTTTGTGCAACAAAAAGCTGACATCTTGTTCGAGAGTTTCCACCTTCCCAATCAAGTCGTATTCGATGGTACAAGGAATGCAGAGATCGTTCGCAGGTAGCCAATGCACATCCATATGTGTCTTGTTCAGCTTCCACTCTTCTATAACGTAGTCCACGAATTCCACAAATGTAGCATAGTCACCTTCTTCCCAGACTTTTGTTGGTTCCTGACGGTATTTGCGAATCATTTTTGGTCCAAGTCTCTTTCGATAGTTAAAGTCAACGGCATTGATTCCCACTTTGTTCTCGTAAGCGGACACCAGTCGTTCAAATGGATGTCGTACAAAAATAAACTTCGTGTAGTTACCTACCCCATTTTCGGAAAAGGTTGCTGATTCGAAAACGGCCAAATTGCGCATTATATTTTGGTGATGCACTACCGTCCCTGGTATTGATAACAGATCGGCAATATCAAATTTACCCGACAAGATCAGCATAAGTCTCTTTAAGTTAGTACTGGCAGCCTGTGATCGAACGAATGCCATCATCTATAAATTACCTTTTTTAAACTTAAATATCAGTATTTATTACCTTTGGAACATCGCAGTACATAACTTGGTGTCCATCTTCGATTTTGAACCATGCCGGAATTGGACTCGTTTCCGATTCCATTATTAGCTCTCTACATTTTTGTTTCAACAAATTCTTTCTTTCCAGTTGGATTTTTTCCATCACCACTTGTGTGGGAGGGTTTTTTAGAAAAGCTATTAGAAAAAAATACACATTTACTTACTCGAGCTGGGGACTCTAATTACAGTAATAATGACAAACCATTTGATTTCGAGTGATTCAAGAAGACTATGAAAAAGACGATGCACAAAACAACGGCGAGGAAGCTTCGACGGGCACAGCGATTGCCACGTAAATCGAACATTCTTAGCTGAGTTCACGGAGCCAACTGAATAATTGTTTTGCTTTGTTCAACTTTGCATCTGTGTCTTCTGCGCCATGTTTTTATCAGTTGCCTGTTGCTGACAACAAGAGCTTTGATACCTCACAATAAGTTTTCGCTGTTGAGAATTACGTGATGCAAGGTGTCTATTTGGTTGACCTTGATGGTGTCATTGTCTTCGGCAAGGTTGAAATCTGAAAACGTCGGGTGAGATTTATAATTTCTTCGCTAGTTAAAAATATGATAATGCGATCATTTCCTGAAGGCTGATTCCCTAATAAACTTGTTTTGTTGCTACCCATCCGACGATTGTGCTTTTTCGTATGTCCATCGATTCTATCCAAGAATTTCTCAACATCATGGCGTTCAATCGGCTTACACATGGACAAGACAAATACGATGAAACCAAAATCTTTTTTCTTCATCAGTTGAAGATTATGTTAGTATGACAAACAGCAAAGTTTAACTACGATGCAATATCTTTCCAAATTAGCAAAGCTTTTGTATCACTAAACATTCGTTCAACTTGCTAAATGGGAAAATTGATGAAGAAAACAATGTGCTGTGGACTTCTTGCTAAAAACTGCCTTGAAACAGACGACTGTTGGGGAATAAACAGCTTGTTGAGTTCTTTTGTTCTACTCAAAATCACACAGACATTGTAAGTCAAAATTTTCTTGTAGGTTTGAGGTTGATTTAGTAAATATTTGTTGAGAAGAAGTTATAGGATAGCCTGGAGTTGGATAAACTCCAGGCTATCTTTGTGAAGAAGGATAGCCGATTGACCGCCACGCTGTTGAGAAATCCGTAGCTATAATCGCTGGACAGACGAAAAAGCACAATTGTCGGATTGGTAGCAACAGAACTAGTTTTTTTAGGGAGTCAGCCCTCCGGAAATGATCGCATTATCATATCTTTGAACTACCGAAGAGATTATAAATCGTTAAGTTTGGGCTTCCAAATTTCCCCCGAAGTTTTCGTGTTTCAACCTACCGTAGACAATTACGCCATCAAGGTCAACCAAATAGACACCTTGCATCACGTAATTCTCAACAGCGAAAATTTGTTGTCCTTGAACTCAACTAAGAATGTTCGATTTACGTGGCAATCACTGTGCCCATCGAAGCATCCTCGCCGTTGTTGTGTGCATCGTTTTTTTTCCGTAGTCTTCTTGAATCACTCGAGTTCAAATGGTTTGTCATTATAATTGTAATTAGTGTCAACAGTTCTAGCACGTTAATGTGTTTTTTTTTTATATTAGCTTTTCTGAAAAAGCTACCCCCAGAAGCGACGGTGGAAAAAATCCAACTGGAAAGAAAGAATTTGTTGAAAAAAAATGTAGAAAGCTAAAAATGGAATGAAAAAAGAGTTACGTACTGCGATATTCCAAAGGTAATAAATACTGATATTTAAGTTTAAAAAAGGTAATTTATAGATGATGGCATTCGTTCGATTACAGGCTGCCACTACTAACTTAAAGGGACTTATGCTGGTCTTGTCGGGTAAATTTGATATTGCCGATCTGTTATCAATACCAGTGTCGGCAGTGCATAGCTAAAATAAAATGTGCGCATTGGCCGCTTTCGAATCAGCAACCATTACCGAAAATGGAGTAGGCAACTACACGAAGTTTATCTTTGTACGACATCTGGTTACGACTGGTATCCGCTTACGAGAACAAGGTGGGAATCAATGCCGTTGACTTTAACTATCGAAAGAGACTTGGACCAAAAATGATTCGCAAATACCGTCAGAAACCGACAAAAGTCTCCTGGGAAGAAGGTGATCATGTTACGTTTGTGGAATTTGTGGACTGTCATAGACACGTGGAGGCTGAACAAGACACATATGGATACGCATTGGCTACCTGCGAACGATCTCTGCCTTCCTTGTTCCATCGAATACGACTTGATTGGGAAGGTGGGAACTCTCGAACAAGATGTCAGCTTTTTGTTGCGCAAACTCAATGAAACGGACCTCATTCCGTCATTTCAAGCCCAGCAAAAAGCACCTCAGACAACACCATCTGTGTGGAGACAGATGATGAAACAACTTAGCCAACAACAGATCTACGATCTTCTTACCATTTATGCAGCCGATTTTCATATGTTTGGATATCTACCGGATTACCAATTGTAGAATTTTTTATGCTTTGCTGCGCCATGATCTATCTTCTAAATGAAGACAATTTACGCTGCATGTGCGGTAAATTAATTTGCGCGCTATCGTCGGCGGGATCGAAGCGTTTAGCATTTAGAATTGGTAATTCTCTAAGTGTTATTCGGTTTCGATTTCGCATTTCATGAATAATGACCAGTTTCACGAATCTCAGGCGCCTTGCGATGATATATCTGTAAAATATAAATAGCAAAATCAAATTATTTTTGTTCGTTTTTCATATACTATGTTGAAGACAAACCTTTCATATGGTTGCAACCAACAGAGCCATTGGCCAAAAGTCAATGACGAATTCTTTGCCATCTCAATTGAAATTTGTACGAAAAACCTTGGGAATTGCGCTCGTTTTGGAAATTGTCGACGTCATGGTGCTTCTTGTGTTTTACTTCACATTATCTCTATTTGTCTCCTATTTTAGATAAATGGCGCCAAAAATGGATTAAATGCCCGTATGGAAGTCAAACCTTCCGTTTTGTAGTTTGCTGCAGTTCATGGACAAATTCTAACATAATAATTCTAGATAAAAAAATTTTACCACATTCAAAAGCAAGCTGACTTTCACTAAGCTTTTGTTTGACTGGGTAACATTCCTTAAAATGCTGTTCAAACAGTAGGCCAGTGTCTTCTATGGCACAGTTTTTCATATGTTTTGAGCTGCATCTGGTACCTAACTCTAAGCCAAAAATAAAGTATAGGACTAAACTGGAATTAAACTAACACCAAGTAAAGTGGCAAACGTATGTCTTTTACGATATTATACAAATCTGAACAGCTAATCGTTAGGGCCAAGATTAAACTGTTGTCATCGTTATCAGATGATACTTTTAGGGGCTTGAATAAAGTAAACTGCGTTCGAAACAATTTTAGGCCCGCCAGGCGAATTTGTTGTTGCCTGTGTGGCGATGAATTTTTGCACACCACCAAAAACAATCAATTCACCCCGCCCGTGTACGATTGAGTAAAGAACTGCCTCTTCAGGTGATCCTCGCCCATTCGTGAAAGATTCATTCGGTGGAAGCCACCGAACTCTGTACTTTGAAAGAGCTTCACTAATATCAAGCAGGCAAAGACTCATCGACGATTGGCTTCCTGAAGGCACTTTAACTTTCGGGATATCACGGGCATTTCCCTGAATTTTCAGCAAATTTTCAAATTAGCTGTAATCTGAAAACAATAAATAAAACAAATAAAGAAAACGTGTTAAACCTGTAACCGTTGGATACGCTCTTCCATTTGTTTCAGTGCTTCCAACTGTTTTCCTCTATTTTTCATTGCGTTAGGTCGGACAGACGGCCGTGTTCCAGGCCGTGGGTGAATACGTACTGGTTCCTTGGGCTCCACCTCTTGTCGCCTTAGATTCAAATCACCACTGCCATTTCCGTTAACGTTTTTTTCTTCAGGAACTCGGCTAGATTAGTTTTAAAAAATAGTTAACATCATTGTTAGACCTGAAAGTAAAATTGGATTTACTTGTTTGGACGGTCAGCGGAATTTTCTACAGGAGGAACCCAAACAGATCGGCCCCGTATTTGCGCAGACATGTTATAATGCGATGCGTACGCCGGATGGGGGCTAGAAGCTTGTTGGGCGTTTGGTCTCCTGCACAGAAACACCACCTTATCTTCAACTTTGCATCCTGGAGAACACCACATATGTGAAGCGCCATGCTCTTGATCCTCGACAGTTAGCTCCCTCCATCGCCACCGTGGGCCTGTTTGGCAATTTATTTTGAAGCAAGTAATCCAGACAGGCATTATCAAATTAAAACCTTCCATGTTGAGCAGCCAAACGTCATTAAAGACACTATTCGGGCCTCCACAACCACCTATGACTAACAGGTTGTGTTCATTCAAGGCTATCTGAGTCTGTCCGTAACGTCCCTGTGGCTTAGGTTCCTCTATTTCTTTTTGGAACCAAGAGTTATTTTCGAGGTCATAGCATAGAATTTCCCTAAAAGTGACATTGAAATTAGTAAGTGGGGTACTATTATTTTGTTTTTGCAAAGAAGTTACTGAGAAGGCTGGCCAAGTGACAGTTGCCTTCTGATTCCCCCAAAAACAATCATGTGGTGCCCATGTACAGTTGCTGAATGGCCAGCTGCTGAAGGTGGAGCTGGATGTGTATATTCATAATCCCATTTGTTGGTCTTCAATCGGTAAATGTTGAGCTCATTGAAAAGTTGGCAAACCTGTTCAAAATTGTAGTTTTTTTTCCGTCTTGATTTGTTGCACTAATAATTTACCTGGTGAAGTGGAGACGAAGATGACTGTGTCCACCCTCCATACAAAATAAGGGAGTCCTTGTAACACACTAGTGTTGCACAGGCCTTTGGAGAAGGATATGACCCTGTAGGGAGGGGTCTTACCCAAGTTCTTGAAGAGAGATTCAACTTCCATAAGTCATTGAATGTTGTATTTGTTGAAGTACACCCTCCAAATACATACATGTAGTTATCTAGAGAATGGAAATCAGATTGAATACCACAAACTTTTTAATCAATCGAATACCATAGTAGCAGGCAGCATGTGAATAACGTCTTGATATTGTTGTAAAAAGGTCATGAGATGACGGGAGGGTTTCCCAGTGAATGTTATTATTGCTGATACTGGACAGAAATCTCATTTGATGCTTGTTGACCACTTCTGAAATTTTGAAGGATAGACTATATCTGGCCATATTGCTGCAAACCTTGGATAAGATTGCATACCTTGGACAACTTCCAACCATTTTTTGCAGACAAGTTTACATGATTGCAAATCATTGTAGGGGGAGACAAGTCCAATGATGTATTCAAGAACTTCGGATGGCAAACTATGAATGAAGGCTTCGTCTTCTACCATTCCAGTTGGAAGACTTCCACGGCTGATGTTTGTTTGGTACAACGTACAAAATTTGAATCCTGTAGGAGGTAAACTTTAAGCCCTCCCTATTCGACTAGAAATATTACTATGGTTTTTGTTGTTGTCCGTTAATCTTTTTGACGAAAATGTTTTTGGTGTTCTTTTTAGCGTTAGATGGCGTCCGCTACGCTTAGAACCCTAAAATCGACAAAAATCTTTAGCCAAAAGGTGGCGTGAAAAATTGCTCCGAAACCGACATGCCATCTAACGGGGAAAATATCGGGAAAAAAGGGTCGGTCGAATTGCACGCATAAGACACACTTTTGATAGAATCCCTAACGGGAACTTTTTAAAGAATCCTTACAAAAATATAAATCATACTACGTGTGAGTAATTCACCTTTCCCTGCGGGAAACATCTGCGAACATTTAGCTATGCATGTTACTTTTTGTCTTCTTTTTTTTTAACGCTCAAGTGGGTGTGGTTTTATTTCAGTGTAGATTGATGATGATGGGCCCGATCCATCCGTCATGGTACAGTTTCCGCCTACATATGTTATCGCATACGTGACTTAGTTGATGGAGCATTATATGTCGCATGATTTTCTATCTAAAGGATGCATAGATAAAGCCGCAGAGAGGTACGATATAACAAATTGTGTGACAAGTTTGTTCAGTTTGTCTGGGATAATAATCAATACAATTTTCAGGTTCAATAACTAATAAAATCAGGCATCAAAAATTAAACCCTTCCTCACATTAAATTCTGATCATGACTTATAGCTAAATTTTTAGCTCGATTTAGATTGCCTTAGCATTCTTTATCAAAGTTGATTTACATCGCTCAATTAAGGTTTTACGCTGAATGTGTAAACAAATTCACTCCGTACGGCGCTACGTAGGATTTAAAAAAAAAAAAAAAAAATACGTGTAGTCGTTTAAAGTCAAAAGGATCGCAGAGATAACGTCAATTTTACCCAGTTAACAAACAAGCGGGGAATCAATCGGAAGATATGGAGGAAACGTGTTTTTAAGGGCTACTCGGTGGATGAATAAAGAAAAGCCAGCAGGGGTATGCATATTGCCCATACAAGGACGGGGGGAAGGCTAAAGGAGGGTGGAAGGGATCAGCAGCCCTTTTTTTTCCGGCTTTGCTATACGAGTTTTTGCCGTCGAAAATACACACAACGATAGGAGAGAGAGCATGCCCTCCAACGACGCCGACGCTGCCCGGAGGGGAGGAGAAGGGGGAGGCCAATATCACTGCGCCGCTTGCGCGTCGTTGGCTGGTGTTTAAAAGACTCTGGAGCGTGCGCCGGTCACGTGACCCTATATACTGCAGCTTATAATAAATACTACGCTATTTCTTTTCTCTCTTCTCGTAGCTGGCCCTACCCCTGCAACTGTGTTGACTGGAAACAAGGTCGCCTGTTTTGCCTGTCCCAGCTACACACGGCCTGTACGTATCGTGGGCCATTAGCAAGTTGGCATGTCATTCAGTGGGTTACAGTAGGCCTTTCTGTCAAAGCTTTTTTTTTTTATTATTATTATTTGAATATACTGGCATGCAAATAATAGCCGACCCGTCGTCCTCTTCCATGTATACTAACCTATAAAAAAATAGTACAGCCTCTTTTGTCTTGATGTAACATGAAATCTCATTTAATATTCAAATTCTTTTTAAATCATGACAAAAAAAAAACAAAAAAAAAACACATTGCCCTATTGACTTGTTCCTCTCTTCTGTTGATATGCTAATTCGTTGTAGCGGCAACATCGTGGGATACATCAATGGCCTACTGGATGCAGCAAGAGTTTGACGTCGTTAATGAATAAGGCGAATACACGGGTACGTCATTAATGAGGTCTATTTTCTGACTTGTTGTATAGCCATAAAATTGACCTTTGGTTGGTTGGCAATTCAACAGTTTTCCGTCCGTGTCGTTCGTACGTGTGTGTGTGAAAAGAGTTTTTCCGCCTCTTTTGTGCGATTGCTGAGGCGACGAACAAGTTCCATCGGGTCGCGTGGCCGGTCGGCCGACCTGAACAGCACGGGGCCCCTGATCAAACCCTCCCTCCCTTCATCCTTTAGAAGAAAAAAAAAAGAGAGTATAGCAGATCGTTTGCTGGAGGTCAACCATTGTTTGCCCCCCTTTAACTCTATGGTCCTCCACCCACCTACACCCATATGATACAAGTATACAGTAATATAAACACTTTGGAGTCGCTTGTTGAAACAGAGTCAATGAAAACGGCATCTATTGCAGCCTCAAAACAGCGAACAGAAAGCAAAAACAAAGTCAAACAAAAACATTGAAATAGAAAACGACCTGCACACCAATGTCAATAAAAAAAACGTGGGGGGTGGGGGGATAGAAGGGCACGGATTTTTTTCCCACGAACGAGGATCGAGTTGATTTTGAATAAAACAAGAATTAAATGTGAAAAGCGTCGATGGGAACAGGTCAACGACTCATGTCTTTTTTTTTTAGCGATAACCTGTGGACAAATAAAAGATTAAGAGGGAGGAAAAATTATTCACTTGACGTGACACATTTTGTTGTGGCGCGGGACCCATCGTGCCCCCTCCCGTCCGCTGCTCATAGCTCTAGAAATCCGGGCCGATTTGAAAGATTCAGGTACGGATGGTGTGTGTGCGCGTGTAGCGCTACCTTGACAACGATTACTCCCGGCGGCACACCCCCGCATGTGTAACCACCCCCCCCCCCCGTTCCCTGGACTAGCACCTTCCAATCACGTTCCCAGGCTCATTTTTTTTAAATTTTTTTGTTCATTGTTCAGCAGCATTTTTTAGTTAGAGGTTCGTCCCTAACTGAATTTGTACGTACATTTATTCAAAGCCGAACAATCTCAGAAACGATGTTGATCAATCGTGCCGGATAAATAGCCTTTGGCTGTACGGCACACACACACGCATGGAACAAAGTCAACAATATGTACATCGTCGACGAAGCTCTTGCGCCCGCCGGCCTGGATCCACACATTTCCCTTTTTTATATATATATATATATATATTTTTATTCTGATTACGTATATATATATATATATATATATATAAGATGCTCACCCGTCGATTCTGATTTTCTGATGTGTTGCCCAACTTTTTTTTTATTTTCGGTGCTCCTTTCTCACGGCCCTTGATGTTGCAGTGCTTTTTGACGACCGACGTCCTCTTTTGCATTTTCCTCGCACTCTTGTTTGCGTTTGTTTGTGTTGATTTAAAAGCGATACACACACACACACACACAGACAGCGCTTGAAGTATAGCAAAGGGGGGGGGGGATGCAAGAGAGCATCAAAGTTTGTTTGTATTTGTCGACATTTCAGTTCATTCGGCCGTCGATATCCCTCTCCCCCTCCCCCCCTAGAAAAAACAATCCCTCACTCCAAAAAGGGATTCTTTTGATTGCCGTTCTCTGTAACATTTGAAATAATAAGAGTTTTGTGATGATCGTTTAAACGTCACATTTCAAACGTCGAGTGCAAAAAAAAAAAAAAAGAAAAGCTTTTCTACCACTTCATTATCACCTGATGCTCGAACGTGACAAGGAAAGAATCTTTCTCTAGCCCTCCCCTTCCCCCCACTTCAACATTGAAAACAAAAGTGTCATCAAGTTTCAACAGTTAACTTTGTGCCCTGTGCATATCCTTTGCGCGTTTCCGGGTTTGTTTCCGCGTTGTAATAAAGAGAAATAAGAAACAAAAAAAAAAAAAAAAAAAAAAAAAAAGCCCCCCCCCCCCCCCCCCCCCCCCCCCCCCCCCCCCAAAATAAAAATGTACGATGTGATGACAAGATGTGTCGTCACAGGTCAGCAGTTTTCTTATTCACTTATGTAGTCCAGCAAACTCCTTTTTCTTTTTTGGCCAGCGTAACTCGTTCGGCCGCACGATCACGTGCTAGCCACCCACCGAGCTGTCAACGGACACGCGCGCCCCTTCGCTAAAAACTTCCCCTCCCCAATGGCGGAGTGAGAGGGGATATATTATGTACACCAACGTCGTATAAGAAAAAAAAAAAAAAAACCTTCAAGAATCTTCCTGTTTTTGCGGGTCACAGATGCTGCCCCGTGTTCATCCCAAATGTTTTTCTTTGCGTCCCCCCCCCCCTCCTACCATTGATATTTTTTGCCTTGTCCGATACAATAACACTCGAACTTTTAACTTGAAATAATAAGAATAATCTCATTTCAATTGATTTCATTTTCTGAACGGGGGTTACGAAGAACAAAACGGCATCTTTATAGGAAGGAGGGGAGCGATAGAATGGGTATTTTCACGCCGATACGGTCACGCTAATATGTGACATCATCAATTCATATCCACCCCCCCCCCCCTATATATATTCCGCGTTTCCCTTTTTTTTTTTTTTTTTTTTTTTTTTTTGTTGGCCTCCCCCATTTTCATCTGTGTGTGATAAAGGGCGTCGATGGCTGCGCACGTGTTCCCCATCACACATCTCCTTATGTGTGTGCTCGTACGGAATACATCAAAGATTGCGCAGACTACGGTACCCGAAGAAGAAGGCCAAAAAAAGCGGGATACAAAAAAAAAAAAAAATCGAGATGGTGTGGGGGAGGGGGGAAAGCAAACATCAAATAACATAAGGCTGTATATATCAGTTGTAAGGTTGAATGACGTGTCAAACTAGGTGGAAAATGAGCGCGTACAGCGTCCAGTTTATTGCGACACGGCCACTTAGCGGAGGGAATGGAAATCCCGATGTCTTCGACGTGATCGCAACATTTTGTTCTCTTTCCCGTTTTATAATAATTGAAATGAATTGTTTTTTGGTTTGAATTGACACGCTGAACTCGAAAGACTTTGGAATGAATTGACGTTTCCGTTTGGTTGCGAATGACGTAATCCTTCCGTCTTTGAAAGGCTCCAGTTTGATGGATTTTCCAATTGTTGCACAAGAATTGAATTCCTCCGCTCAACATTCTGATCAAATATAATAACTGACGTTTCCCGTTGGCCTATTCGCTGTGACATCATAATCCCTGCTCGATCCGTTTGACTTCTTAACGTTGTCCTTATATCCTCCCCCAACCGTCACTCATCTCAGCCTCTAACTGTATAATACTATCCCTTTCTTTTCTTTCTGTTTGGCATAACAAGGCCTTGGCCCTTATTGCATAAAAACGGAAATGAAGAGTCTATAGCGTTTTGGACATGTCAACTGTTATTCCGACGGCCAGTGTAGGAAGAGGGGGAGGATTTATCGCATCTAAGTTCTTTGTATGAGATAAGCTCGATTTAAATGTCCTTCGCATATGATGAGGGGGTGTTTCCCTCACTGGCTCCCGTTTTCTTTTTCTTTTTCAATGACACGCTATTGTTGTCCTGCGATCAAAACAGGTGGGTTTAATAGATCTCTCTCTAAACATATATATATATACAGAGGGCTTCCTCCTCCTTCCCCCCCGTTAGAAAAGAAGGGGGATGATTGGACACGCAGGTGGTGTCCCTCATCCCCCGCTTACATGGTCCCTGATTTAATCAAAATGGCGATCGTGTACCGAATTTTTTTTTTTTTTGTGTGTGTATCTCGGGCCGTGTTCGATTTCAATAGAGCACGTGCTACTTGTGTATATCTATCAGCTGATTTTTGACACAACACGGAGCGTAATGCGATACGCAGGCCAGGTGATGTGGTTCCCTATTGTTTTCATGTGGACACGGGATAGAGCGAACAAATTTCAACTGTTTACTCATTTTCTCGAAAAATGTTTTGGACCCACACCTACACACGTACATCGGCAAGTGGAGTACATTTATTGGATCTCTCATTATTTGAAAGAAGAATTTGTTGTCGAGGGAGACAAAAGAGTCGAAACTCTTTTCTCTTCCATTTTTTTTTCTTTTTTGATGAAAACAGCAGCTGGGAAAAAGAGGAGAAGGAGCTTGACTTTTATCACGCTCGATTTCACCAGCCAATATAACATAGGAGGGGGTGGGGGATACAAAAGTTGATGAAGAAATGTTGGTTACCATAGCAACGTCAGCCGAGCCTGCGATATGAAAGAATCGTGCAAAACGTTGATCGTTTGACGAGAAAAATCCGATTGATTTAAAAAAAAAAAAAAAATTTCAAACTAAAAACAAAATTAAATCAGAGTTATTTTCGGTGTGTCGACAGCACGAACAATGACGAGTGTGTGAATAGGGTCACTTGTGTGTTGTATACCCGAACCACTTATTCGAGTGTGTCTCTCTGGCGCTCGGTGAAGCTCTCGGTTGAACAGAGATCCGAGAGACCGCGTCCACTTGAAAAATTCAACATCCCCCCCCCCCCCTTCCCTTTTATTTTTTTGATCGGTCGATTTGACGTTGAATGACGAGGAGCTGCCGGACAAACAACAGCCTTTTTTTTTTATTTTAATAATATGAAATTCCCCTTTCTTTTTATATATATACGTATATATTTCTCATTGTACGCCATCTGGTTGTATGGGATATTGTTCTCAGATGTTAAACTACTAAACAGCACCAAATCAAAAAATT
Organism: Daphnia carinata; assembly: GCF_022539665.2. Classification (NCBI taxonomy): domain Eukaryota; kingdom Metazoa; phylum Arthropoda; class Branchiopoda; order Diplostraca; family Daphniidae; genus Daphnia; species Daphnia carinata. Next base: position 4,658,272 of record NC_081338.1, read on the forward strand.
GAATCGCTCATTGAAAATCTTCAAAAAGAAGAGTTTGAGACCTCAACATCGAACACACTCGTCTAATATCCATAACAGTTGGTGAACAAAAATGAAAGTCAAGTTTCTGAATTTTTTTTCGAAAAACACTTTGCTTCTCCTTTTAAACGCGTATAGGTAAAAACGCAAGAGACTTTCGGTTAGGACGTCAGAAGGCTGAGCACCCAAAAAGAAACGTCTAGGCTGAGGGTTATAAATCGGATGCAATATCGACGCCACCCTCTTGTCCGGAGACGACGATATTGAAAAAAAAAAAAAAAAAATCTCTCTCTCTCCCCTTTCTTTCTTTTTACTTTAGCTCCTTTTTGTATGTGTGTGCTTGACTTGTGCTGCCGGCCCTGCTGGCGTATTTATATATATATATATATATACTTCTTTGCCAGCTAAGCATCAGCAGTGGCGGTAGCAGCAGCCCGTTCTAATATGGCTTTTGTTCGCTCTGTCTTCGCACAAGACACCTTTTGTGTGTGTGTGTGTGTGTGTGTGCGGCGCCCACTGCGCACCATCCCAAACGCAAATCGTTCCAAAACATTTTCAGAATTACAAGTTTTTACTTAGAACTTTGCAAGGCCTTGCGCTTCTCTCCCTACCTACCCCCCCCCCAAAAAAAAAAATAAAATATCTTTGTATAGCTCGCATCCAGCTGTGGGGTGTATAGTACTCTAACTCTTATATAGCGTCTAAGCATCCGTACCAAAACCTTCCCCCTTCTGCTCCTTTGATGAATTCCACCGACGCATTCCGCAGTTTCTCCGGTCCCCCCCCCCCTCCCTCCCGGTCGGTTCAATATCTCGGCGTGCGTGCGTGTGTGTGTGTCATGATGCCAGGAATGTTCGTCTTTCTTTTCTTTCCTTTCATGTGTTTGGATATATATATATTTCTGTCGAAGGGAAGGCGAGTGGGTTGACGTTCGATGTCATCCCCCCCCCCCCCCGTAAGGACGAGCAACATCACAGCCTACATATGTACATTAGACATTTTTTTTGTGTGTGTGTTTTTATTTAGATAACCTCCGTTACTCGTTTGTTTTCTATTAAAAGGTCGGGAGCTGGCAAGCTTTTGCGAGAGTCTTGGATCGGTGTAACCATGGCGACAAACACAAATGCTATAGACGGGGCAGAAGAGAGAGAGAGAGAGAGAGAGAGAGGAGGCACATACTTGTATACAGTTGTCGTATATAGTATATAAAAGAAAAAAGAAAAGAAGCCAGCAAGCATCGGGAATTTCTTGATTGGACGGCACCAGACGCCGACGCCCCAAATGTTCACGAGCTTTAAAAAAAAAAAAAAAAAAAAAATAGATGAAGCAAAAATGGCCGACGAAAGTCTATGACAAGGAGAGATATATCTTCGATTTAGATACAAACCGATGTAAAAAAAAAAAAAAAAAAAGAAAAGATTCTTTTGTATTTGACCCGGAGAGTAGCTAAGGTAAATAATGAAGAATACATTCTCTTGCTTCTTTTCTTTTATATACTACGTGTTCCAGGAGATTTTTTTTTTTTTTTTTTTTTGAAAAACTTGCTTGTTTGAACGTGGCACAAATGTCTTCTCGTTCAAACATATGAATAAATGCCGACGTCAACCTTCTTGATGTCTAACAATCAAACAAGAGACAGAGCATCGATCGAACGCCGTTTTCAACCCAATCAATAATGACCCACATCTATTCTAAACGCCATTTGATGCAATGCCAACCGATATATATGTAGACACATAACAATTGATTTTTTTTTTTTTAAAGGGGGGGGGGGGTTTCTTTTCAGGGAGGCGAGAAATGTGAGCCGAAAGGCCAAAGCACTAAAAGTTTGGATAGTGTTGCCTTTTTGACGAACTACTCCAAGAGGAGGGGTCACCTTCTTGTTTTGGGGAAACTGGAACGCTCTGGATGTATAGACGGATAAAGGCTAAAACGATCGTATGATCAAGGTGCAACACGATTCTCCCAACTCAACATCTGTATAAAAACGAATCATTTCAGCAGCAGTCTATGACCGGGGTGATACGGAGGAGACAACATGATTTAATCCCTTTATTTTTAATCACACACACAAAAAAAAAAAAAACATTCATGGGCGCTATATGTTAGTTATATATATATATATATATATATAACAACCCGGGCCAGCCTCGCTAATGAATTCATTTGGCCGGCCCAAAGTCAAGAGCTCACTGCTTTTTAACATTAATAAAGATTAGAAAGAAAAAAGGGCCAATAGCCGAAAGGATAAGCTCTGTATATACACAGGAAATACAAGAAACGTATATAACACAAGTCCCCCCCCCCTCTTTTTGTGGTAGATATCATTGAAGAAAGTGAACAGTCAGAGAGTCTTCCATCACTCTCACCCCCCTCTCTCTCTCTCTCCTCTATCCACAGTGCCGTGGTTCCAAAAACAGTTCCTAAAGTCAGCAGCGTTTTTTTTTTTTTTGCTGTCCCCGGGATACTGCCGGAACTAAAATGGAACATAAGAGATGGCCCATAAAAGTCTCACAAGCAAAGCAAATAATAAAGAAAAGAAAAAGGACCAAGTCGCCATTGCCGTAGATGTGAGTAGCGCCCAGGAAAAGCCCAGGCTATCGAAAAGTGATGAGAGAAAGACGAAAAAAAAAATAAAATAAAATAGGAAGAGACGGCCCCACCAACGAGCCAACCACGGCCCGTCGTCGTACAAGACATCAAACAGTTGGAGTAGTTCAAAGAGGAGGAGCTACTCCATCGGCCGTGGACCCGGTCGGCCAATCGTTGGCTTTCGTTCGTTCAGCGCAAGCGCCTCCTCGCCGATGGGCACCTCCCCCCCCCCCTGTGCTCCCGCTGTGCAAGAGAGCATCACCATCGATGGTGCCTTGAAAAACAGTTTTTGAGAGACACAGACAGAGTCTATACAGTGTCGGTGGTATACGTGCCCGCATGAAAGAGTCGCATTTCTTGTTTCTCGGGTTTGCCCTACAACATTTGGCAAGACAACGGGGGCGTGTACACTCCGTGATCCCAGTGTGTTGTCCGTCTCTTCTCTCTGTGTGTGTGTGTGTGTGTGTGTGTGTGTGTGTGTTCGTCTGTGTTTGTGTGCCTGCAAAACTTTCGTTTCAAAAAAAAAAAAAATTCATTGGGTGGGAAACGATTTTTGTGAAATCTATAAAAGTGAAGATGGTTCAACAACAGCAGCCCGATTGCAAGGATGTACGGTCCAGGAATATGCAACGATCTCCTACACCAGGTAAATCCTGATTTGAAATGTTGCCCCATTTTAAATGAACTCTGTCTTTTACCTTAAAAAAAAAAAAAAAAAAATGCGGTCCTTTTTGAATATGAATTGATGTACGGATGGATTGTATATAGAGAGCCTGCAGTATGGCGGAGGTGACAGTAGTTACGGCAGCAACAGCGCCGGACACAATCATCATTGCTGCTGCGCCAACGGCGATGCCAGCAGTCCCGGCTCGTCGTTCCAGTCCAGTTTGAATCATCCGTCAGGCAGCTGTTCGCAAACGGCCTGCGCTGGATGTTCGTCGTCGGCTGCGGCGGCTGCAACTGGCATCACTTGCATCGCAGGCCCAGTCAGTTCGTCCAGCAGCGGCAATGCGCCGACCATCGTCACGTCAACGACGGCCAGCATCGCGTCGGCCGTCAAATTCGAACTGGGCCGGATCGAAGTGTGTGAAGGATGCGGATTGGGCATTGCCGATCGCTACGTGATGCGCGTAGCCGACGGATCCTGGCACGAGGATTGTCTTGTCTGCTGCATCTGTCACGCTCCACTCGTCCATTCTTGCTTCACCAGATCCGGCAGAGTCTACTGTCGACAAGATTACGATAGGTAAGCGACGTGAATTTCGTTTTTTTTTTTTTTTTGTTGTTTTTTTTTTTTTGAAGCCGATCGGAATTATTTAAATCTTGAATGTTTTTGTTTCGATTTGAGAAGGGTTTACGGAGCCAAATGCGGACGTTGCGGCGAACGACTTTATCCGCACGAACTGGTCATGAGAGCCGGCTCTTCTTTGACCTTTCACTTGCCCTGTTTCGGTTGTTTCATTTGCGGCCGGCCACTTCAGAAAGGCGACCAATTCGTCGTCCGTGCTGGCCAGCTTCTTTGCCGGGCCGACCTCGAAAAGGATCTCTTTCTCATCCAATCAACCACCAACAACAATAACAATAATGGTAAGCTCTTTTCGTTTTGTATTCTTTTATATGATTGCAAAATGATTTGAGAATTTTGGATAGGTGATGATTCAGCGGCGGATGAGAACAATAGACCTCGTCACGACGGACGTCGGGGACCGAAACGTCCGAGAACGATCCTGACATCGGCGCAGAGACGCCAATTCAAAGCCTCGTTCGAAATCAGCCCGAAACCTTGCCGTAAAGTGCGCGAAGCTTTGGCCAAAGAAACGGGATTGAGCGTCCGCGTCGTTCAAGTTTGGTTCCAGAACCAACGGGCCAAAATGAAGAAGTTGCAGCGTAAAGCCAAAATCGAAGCCGAGAAAAATGGCTCATCAACGTCAGTGGCGACGACCTCTGGCGATAAGAAAGACGGCAAAAGCGACGGCAAAAGTAAAAAAAAATAAATCTATTTAATTAACGTCCTTAAAAAACAAAAACAAATGGCAACTCATTTTTACGATGTAAATCAACAGAGAGGTTTGGAGATAGCGGCGATGGTGCGGGCAACTCGTCGCTCATGTCCAACATGCCCTACTCACCCAACGGTAATAAAAAAAAAAAAAAATGGATCAAAGAGAAGGACGGCCAGTAGTTTAACAAAACCCTTACGTCTTTTTTTTTTTTTTTTTTTTAAATTTATGATAGGTGATGGGTCTTATGTCGGCCATTCGGGCGATAGCATGTGTGGCTCGGATTTATCGCTGGACGATAGCGGCGGCTTTGATCAGCTGGACGATGGGCATTCTCTCAGCGGTGTCGACCTGCAGGACATCCAGCAACAGCAGCAACATCCGCATTCGATGAGTTTACACCACCATCACCATTTGGATGCAGCTTCGCCTCACCTTCACCATTCTGAGCTGATTCCTCCACCGGGATCCTATCACCCCATCAACCCAATAGACAAACTTTATTTGATGCAGAATGCCTACTTCCGTTTGGACCAATAAGGTTCAACAACAAGCTTCCCTCACTCGATTTTCATCTCTCTCTCCTTCGAGTTTCTCACTCTGCTAATGTTTTCATGTATAAAGTGTTATTTCTTTCAGTGAAAAACAAGATGACTAACACTAAAAACAAAACAACAAAAAAAAATAATAATAACGTCATCGTTTAACAAACCTAGTCGTCGCATGTTGTTTTACCTCTCGTCACCCCTTTTTTTTTTTTTTTGTATGTAATCACTAATATTCCCCTCCCCCTAAAAAAAAAATCTAGTCATCTTAGTTTTGAAAAAAAAAAAAAAAAAAAAAATTGCTCTGATCTTTTTCTCTTTTTTTTTTCATGCCTCAATTGTTCGATTGAATTTCTTTTTTATTTCGCCCCGTGTTGTTTGTTGATTCAATACCAAATCCTGAAATATCCGAATTGATGACGATGATGATGATGAATATTCAAGTCATTCCGCTGCGCGTATATACTCGTGTATAAAAGTAATAAACACATCCTACCAAAAGAAGGTGTGACCTTATAGAGTTGCCCATCAAGACAACTCACAGAAATAAGGTCTAAACGCATAATTTCATTGTGTTGCCTTTAATGTGCAGGGCGATTGCGTTCTACCTGTCTTTTTGATCTTCAACTTCGGCGTCCCGCCATCTGGCACACTTCACACTAAGCTATTCTTACGTTTCAACAGGTTTTCTTTTGTTTTTTTTTTCTTATCTAGGAGAGTCAAACAGTTCGCTGTAGCCTTCGGGTAAGGTGTTGGTCAAACCCACTTCTGTAACGCTGCATTGCCACCAGGATCGCTAGCCTCGTTCTTCTGAAATTATACCACCGTTCACTCACGTATAGGCCAAACATTCGTTCGCTAGTCAGCAAGCAAGTACCACCAGCTAGTGAGCTCTTCCTACACCCAATGGCCGAGACGTGAAACCTTTGATAATGATACATATAAGTATATAATTTAAATGACATGACCACCTCTTTTTTTGAATGAGGGAGGATTGCCAATCAGATGATTGTCGTTTTTGTTTTTTTTCTTTTGTCAAGCGTTGGAGAGAAAAGAGGACGCTTGACATCGAGACGGACAAGTTGATGTCTCATCAGCAAGGCGCTTCTTTAAGGGGAACTTTCAAAAAAATTGAACGGGTTTGAATTCAAAACGGAAATCACTACCAAAACACGAGCGGGGCATTTCTCATTTTCGAAATGAATTCTCGTTAATCTACTTACTGCGTATCATCAATTCCTGTCGTATAGCGTTTCAAACTCTCTAAAACCAAAAGAGTATATGACCCAACTACGATTTCTTTAGGAAAGGAGCCTTTCTCTTTTTTTTTTTTTTTTTTTTTTTTGTTCATAACAACCCGAGTCCCGAATGTTTTGATCGATACTTTACGGACGCATTATAAACAGTGGCACGCTAACATTTTTATTCACTATGAAGAGAGAAACGCGTTGAAGCTGACATTAGCTTTCTATGTTTTGCTCGTCTTTGCCAACTATTTTGAATACAGCAAGAAAATGAAGTGCTTTCTCATGGGCCACAGGTTTGCTAAGCGTTTGGCATATCATCCTCCTCGTTTCGGTGAAACTGGCCTTCTAACCGCGCGCTCATCTGCATTCCACCTTCAATTCAATCAGGTTTAAATATTTGTTGTTGTTCGTTCGTTCATATTCATTTTTTTCGTGGCTATAATTTACATTACCGTTTTCTATATGAAGATCCAAACTGGCGTTCCGAGTGTGAGCAGCCTCACTGCTACTGCCCCAAAAGCTGACAACGTTAAACTCCGTGAAAGCGATTTGATTAGACAAGATGTGACGGACATTTACGCTGGCATCAGAAATGTAAGACAGTTCCAACCAAAACGTTGCGCTTATAACATTTCAACAAAAAAAACAAAACAAAAACAAAAACAAAACAAATGAATCCACGATTAGGCTCTAACGGGAACGCTGGCGCCATTGATACCCATAGCGCAGTATTATTTCAACGAAGACGGTAAAGCCATAAGACCTGTAATTACCATGTGCCTGGCTAAGGCAATCAACTCTCACCTGGATCAGAAATCGCCGTATGTTCAACACAGACGTGTTTACCTTGAAGAAAATTGTCTTTGAAATCATTCGTCTTATAGGACTGTAGCGGAGAATCAAAGGAAAGTGTGCCAAATACTCGAAATGATTCACGTCGCAGGTCTTTATCACGACGATGTGATTGATAAAGCCGAAAGCAGACGAAACAAGCCGTCCATCAATTGCATCTGGGGTGTGAAACACGTAAAAGAGCTTCGCCTTTATTTCTTTTATTTCGTATTTCATTATTATTATTTCTTGTAATGTTTTAGTCCATTTTCGCTGGTGACTTTATCCTCGGACGTGCGATGAGCATCACCGCTGACATTAGCGATGAGGAGGTGTCCGTGTTATTAAATACGGTATGCAAAGTGATAGCCCACAATGGTGACGAGCCAAAAGTAGCCCAACTCCTTTTAAAATTTTTGCAGATGATTGATCATATTGTGATTGGAGAAATCATGCAACTGGTAAATGGCGAAACTGAAGAGGAAAGATTCGATCATTACATCGATAAAACGTTTAAGAAAACTGCCAGTTTACTTGCGCATAGTTGTCAATCGGTATGTTTCAAATGCTCCGGTTTATATTCTATTCGCATGTTTCATCATTAAAACATTCCAATTTGTTGTAGGTCGCCTTGCTGTCTGGAGGTGATTCAACTTTGCAGACGATGGCATTTAAAATTGGACGTGATTTGGGCATGGCATTTCAGCTGGTTGATGACATACTGGATTTCTCAGCCACTTCCGCCCAACTGGGCAAAGCTGCGGCGGTCGACATGAGCCAAGGGCTAGCCAACGCCCCGGTCCTATTTGCCGCACAAACAGTAAGCCAGCACTTTCGAGTTGGCCCGCATTCCCGACTTTCTAAATTGATAACTGTACTTTCCAGTTTCCCCAATTGAACGCCATGATTGCGCGCCGCTTCCAAGAACCTGGAGATGTCGAGACAGCCTTTCGCCTCATTCTTCGCTCGGACGGCTTGCAACGAACCAAAGATTTGGCCACGCAGTATTGCGACGAGGCCGTCACCCAATTAGCTCGGCTGTCGCCATCGCCTTATCAGCAATTCTTATTCACCATAACGCACAAATTACTCAACAGAATGAAGTAAAAATGAAGGTATATGCCTATGTGTGGGCTCTTCGTGTACATTTCCCTATTAATATGCAGACAACACTTTCATGCTTCTTCTTTTTTAAATATGTTTACGTTCATGCTGTATTGTATATTCCCACTTTCAAAATAAAACGGCGTTTCTATCAACATAAAAAGTCAACATTACACGCGTACGTGCAAAACGACGCCCATGGCCTTTGGCAGTAGGTTTCGATGGACATTCTCGTTTGTTTTTTTGTTTTTTTTATCGAGGACGTTTCGTTTTTTGGATTATTTCATGTACACCTGTCAAGACATGAAACCTATATCAAATTGTTAGGCGCACAAGAACCGGATTGCTAACATCTGTCAGTCTGGTGTGTGTGTGTTGCCTAGGCGGAGAAAGTAATCCACTTTTATTCACGTCAAAGTGGTGAGACAGCGCGGAACGTTTCCTTCACCGGTCTCGCTTTTAAACAGAAGATTGTGGCATAGTATCGAAATCGTTTGCTCATTCCTAGAGGTCTTTGAAGGTAAGCCTTTAATTCAAATTGATTTATATTGGCAATGTGTAACCAATTCATTTGCACGCATACAAAAACAGAAGAAAATGGCGTTGAGGAATTGCACGACGCGCTTAATGAATCATCATCGTCAGACTGTTTTGATGCCTTTGAGTGATGGTACACTTTGCAGGCCTTTGTGGTTGAGTTCTCGACGCCTTCACAGTCGTCTGATGGAAGCCGTTGCCAATGCGGAGAAAGTGGCGGGCAATCCAACGTTCCTTCGTCTAGAAACTGTAGGTAGTCACGAAATATCCAACATGTCCATCTACCTGACAAAACTTATGGAGACTGGACATCCTCTTACAGCCACTGTCCAGTATATAGCTAACATGCAATGGACTCTCCTAATTACAGTTTTAAGTTTAGATTTGGTTTTTATAGGCGTTTGATGGCGCCTGAAAATCAAACGGATTTAAGTAGAGGCTTAATCGTTTGGCTGATATCGCAGGCAGCCAAATGCGATCCAGCTGAAGGCATTCTGCCCGAACAGAAAAGACTTGCTGAAATTACACAATTGATTTACGTTGCTCACGAGATTCACTCGGGCATAATGAATCTCGCAACTCCAAACGAAGATCTAGAATTGGGCAACAAGATAGCCATTCTGTGTGGTGATTTCATTCAGTCCCGTTCCAGTATTCAACTGGCAGCCTTTCGAAATCTCAGAGTAAGCCCATCTGTATACAAGTTTCTCTTGCCTAACACATTTTAAAGCCGAATGTTGCAGATTATAGACCTGTACGGTCAGGCCATTTCGGATTTCAGCGCTTCTGAATTCGTAGAATTGGTGTCTGATGAAAAGAATAGTGCGCTGGATAAATGGAAGCAGCAAACAAAAATGAGGTACGTCCCCAAACACAACATTTGTTTTACAATACAACGATATAGGAATATTGAAATAAAATGTAGATACGGTACCCTGTTGGCGCATTCGTGTCAGTCAACGCTAATACTTGGTAACAACACGGAACTCTTACGATGCGGGAAACATTTTGGACATGAAATGGCATTAGCTTGGCAGGTAAAACAACATCAGTCATCTATGACTTTTATTGCATTCTTACGGCGATTGGTTTTAGGCGAACGTTACGCTCCAAAGCTACGAGAAAGCAACGAATAAAGGAGAACACGTTCTGGCCAAAGTTTTCCCAGGAGCTTCTGTCCAAGAAGTTGGATCACGTTTTCAAGTTTTACGTGACAATCACGTTGACGCGGCGTTGGATATGGCCAACGAGTTTCCAGAAAACGAGGCCAAGAATGCCCTGTGTAACATCGCAAGGGCACTCAAGTGCTGACTGATTTTACGTTGATATTGCAGTACTACGTCGATATTGCCGTGAAATTTGCATTTTCAACGGATGCGAAATTTCACGTTCAAATGTTCTTCTTTTTGGTCTATTTACCATGTGGGGTTCCCCGCACATCTTGTGCCGTTAAGCAATAGCACCTGTTTGCCCGGCACATTATTCATTTTTTTTTTTTAATGTTTTAAAAGGAAAGCCTGTGAACTGATAAGAAAATTTCGTTAAAAAAGCTGATTAGAATTTCGTTGATTATTCTCTGCAATAACAACCAGAAGAAATTTCTATTTACACTCGCTTAGGGATCATTTAAAAAAAACTGAGATAAAAAGAAAGGCGAAATATCCTTTTTTGGGGAGATGCAGTTCATTTGAGCTGTTTTCACTATTTTCCTTTGCTTTTTCGCAATTAAATACATTAAAAAAAACTTGCCTCCGCCAAGGTTTGAAGCTCATTGGTCCCATAAACCAAACACACCTTCGTGCTCATGAAAATCTTGTATCCTACCGAGCGAAAAAGGTTGCTATCAAGGGATAAAGGGATAAAAAACAGAAGTAATGATTATTGACATAACAAAAAAAAAAAAAACACGTCCTTGAAGCTCAAAACGTGATTAAAGTACCCTATTGCATATTCACCTTATTATGTCAGGAAAACCAGTATAACTTGTTCGCGTGTTTTAACAATTACACGAGTGCAAAAATGGGTCAACATTTGAATCCCGACGTCGTCTGCTAAGGAAATCTATATGTATTAGGTTTTCACCTTTTTAATTTCCCCTCGTTTACGGTTAACTTTGTACGATTTCATTATTTTGTCTTTGTCATGTTTTTACTAAGCAGTTTCTTAAAATGGGAAAATAAATGAGCATAGCACAAAGCATCTGCGACAAACCCAAGTAGGCTACGTTAATTTGGTTTCGAGGAGGACCAGTGACTGTTCGCTAGCTGTACGTGTTTACATTTCGAAACAACTTTCAAAATAGTAATTTCCTCTTTACTTGCCTTTTTTGGAACGTTCGGCCTTAATTCCATTTGGCATCCAGTTTCGAATTTTAGCGTAAGAATTTTATTCATTTTAGGCGTTCCCATCAGTTAGTTTATTATTACTTATTTATTTATTTTTTCAGCTAGTGGCCGCCGTCTCGCAACGTCATCTCGTGAGCAAGGTTAGAAGCTTCCGTTGTGTTCGTTTGACGAATAACGAAAGGAACACTTCGGTTGCGAGAAATTGGGTCAAAATGTAAGTAATATTGTTTTTTTTTTATTCATTGACATTAATATTTCTGTTTACACAAAAAAACTAAGTAAGAAATAAAAATAAAACAACAACAACAAAAAGAAAAATAAATAACAAAATGCAGAATACGTCATCTTCCTTTTATTGTATAGCAAACCACTGCTTTGCTTCGGGAGGTTGGATTGAGCAAAAACCAACCACTTTCACTTTCGCAGAAATTAAGAGCATATCCGTAAAATGGGTGTAATTAAACGCTCAAAGTTCCTTCACATATCGCCTTTAGAGACTGGACCAGTGTAAGTTGCTTCTCAAATGACCATGTAATCAGTATTTGATGACAAGTCATCTATTTTAGTTTACCTGAAAATGATTCGCTGCCAGATTTGGCACCGCCAGAGAATCCCACACCTGCTGAAACTCTAACCCAACAAACTCAACATCAGCTTCCACCAGTCAGGGCTTCCAGACCAACATCGTGTTTTCCTAAACATTTGGTGGGAAAAAGCCGTCCCAGTCGCAAATCAGATAATGGACAAGAGAAGTTTCCAAAAGGACAGAAAAAGAGAAGACGTTATGAAAACAGTATGTCTGTCCTATTAGTTTTTTGGAATTCCTTTCTATCTCTGATTGTTCCTTCAAGATAAATTCTTGCTCAACTTGGCTGAGTCGGATGAAGACAAAAGGGCTGAACCAGGGTTTACTGAACCTCACTCAGTATTTACCATTTTACTGCAGGAGCCAGAAAAAATGGGGGCCTGGAATTCTTTTTTAAACCTTAGCGAAGATGATCAGTTGGCAATTATTGCCAATAATGAAATATTTGCTTATTTCAACAATGAGCCCATCCTGGATCAGGTGCCGTTGGCCGCCGTCGAAAAGATTGTCAGCTACCGTGAAAGACGCAGAAACATGACTGCTGAAGAGGCCTTCTGTACTTTGTGTCCTAAATTGAAATCTATTTTCACTAAACGTCATTTCCCTATGGTAATGTCGAACAAAAATACCTTTTATTAACATTTAATCATTGAGATTTATATTCTTAGGGAATGTTAGCACAATTGGAGAATGAAGTTCTTGATTTTTTCATGGACGCTCCTCAAGGAACATGCATTATCGAAAGGCAGTGCAGTTTTGATCGACTCATGCTCCACGCTGTTACGCGGTTCAACTTCCTCTGTTCGCAAAGTAAGTCAATTTCCTATCACCGCGTTCTTTAAATTTATAGTGTGGTTGTCTACTTACCATGAAGGTTTTACATCTGAAACCAATCGTCGAATGACACATATTCGGAATATTTGTCCGGATTTCATCCCACCTCCCATTTCCCTATCCGAGTACATCCGAAAGAAGCGCTGCTAGTCTATTGGTAGACAAGGCACGCAGTGGTCACAGGAAATACGTTTTCAGATGCAAACATTGACCTTATTTTAAAATCCCTACGCGTACAATGTTTTCCTCAGTTGATAGACCTCCCACCTTTATTTTTCGTTACTGGGTTTTCGTTTTTCAGAAATCAGTTTTACCGTAATTTATGTTGATTTAAAAGTAACATTACTTTGGGTCGTTTTTGGTTTGCACTTTAAAGTTAGGGTTCATTGACCATGGGAAGTGGCAATAGTTTTATGTGTCACCATTCATATTTTCTTTCTTTTTTTTTTTTTTTTTTTGTTTAGAGAGAAATCTTGTTTACTTTGTTTAATAGTAATGTTCAACACCAATAAGGAGGTCTTAAGAAAATAGAAATTTCAAACGTATTGGTGGTCGGGTACGTTTTCCTTTTCCACATTTTTATTAATAACAATTCAGTTTTTAAGGTAAAGATTTGAATAAATAATTGACCGGCTTTTCGAAAGCTGGGCAAAGAAAGAAGTCACGGCAATTTGGCGAAAGAAACATCCGATCACTTGGAGTTGCTTGTTCTTCTAAAAACATGTTAGTACTTCCACGCCGAACATTTGAAACTGGTACATTGCGCTTTGTCAGCGCCGTAAGTTGCTGCTTTTTGGAAAATGGCCATATTGTTCTGCATCGTATCTGGCACAAGCGCCGACAAGAACCTGGAGAACAAATATGTTGAAAAGGGCAACCAACATTTCTAAGATGGTAAAGAAAAACAATTCAATATTACGTAAGAACATAAGATTTTCCTGGAATTGATTTTGCGTAGGATCCAAGATCGCAAATGATGCGCTGCATGCATTCTTCTGTTTCCAGGACGGAACCATAGCCTTCCGCAATATCTAAGATATTCTTCTTCATATCGGTTATATTCAATTCACCAAACTTGCGTCCGTTAGTTGTGATGGTGAATCCTGAATTTTCAAAGGAAAATTGACCAACAATTTCGTTTGGCAGAATAGCAAATTTAAATCATTTACCCGAGAAGAGAATAGCTGCCAACGGGATGACCAGAGCAACTACAATCAGTGGCGTAAGTATCGACAGCCAAATTTTTTGTTCATTGGTTAGATGCTTGTTATTATCAGGCAACAAAGCAAACAGTGCTTCTTTATCCTTTTCAAGCATATCTTTGATAGACGGTCCTTTTTCTTTGCTCTCTTTAACTGGGACATAGTAGTAATACGGCCCTGGTGGACTTGGAGCAGGACCATAAGAAGGCGCCGGTGGATCGTAGGCCGGCGCTGGGGCAAAGTTGTAGGCTGGAGGAGCTGGTTCAGGATATGCCGGAGGAGCTGGTTCGGGGTAAGCTGGAGGAGCAGGTTCAGGATAGGCTGGAGGGGCGGGGGGCATGTAAGGCTGATAAGGTGATGGCGTAGGTGGAGGAACGTAAACTGGCGCTGGCGGAGGAGCGTATACCGGCGCTGGCGGAGGAGCGTATACCGGCGCTGGCGGAGGAGCATACACCGGCGCTGGCGGAGGAACATATACTGGCGCAGGTGGTGGCGTAATTGTTGTAGGTGCAACTGAAGTAGGAGCTGGAAGGGGATTAGGAGCTTGCGCTGGAGCCGGCCATTGCCGATCAACGTTATTGTGTTGAGCAACTACATCCCATTCATTTGCCTGCTGGAATCGTCTATTGTTGTCCATACTCGTGGCCCAATAGACCTGCGGTTTCCGTTCGGGTTCGCTCTGTCGTTGCTGTTGCTGCTGGAATTTCGGTTTGGGTTGCTGTTGCTGTGGCTGTTGCTGTTGCATCTCGACTCCGTGGAGAAACAACAGCAGTTGCACCAACATCACTACGTGCCATTTGTGATTACCCTTCCACATCTCCAAGGAAATATTCCCTATCCTGAAGAGAAAAACCTTCGGAAGCGCTTGCTACAGTAGTACAAACTCACCTCGTACTCCTACGCCTTATTTCGCTCTGTTAAAACAGGTAGATAATATTGAAAATCAATTGGCACTTGGTAATAATCATACATGTGATGGATTGCAGCTTGTTAGAACTCTAGAGCGACGCGATCCACCTGCATTGTTTTATATGACGGCGGGTAGAGTCCAACGAGGCGGAGCCTTGTTTATTAACGTCTCTTTGACCCGAGAGTGTGTAAAATGCAAGGTCTGATTACCGGATTGGAAGACAAAACAGCCGCCTTGATCATCATTATGCTGTTGTGTAGACTGTGTACGGCTGAAATGGGCTTAGTCGGTTGTGAGCTGAATAGTGAATTCACTCGAAAAATGTAGGCCATAGTGGAGACGTTGCACAGAGTCTTGTGAGGCATATCCGAATCGATCCGGATCGGGTACCGTAACGGAAGAAGGCTTTACCCGACTTCCGCATCTCGGTGTTGATGAGAAGCGAGCCCTTTATAGATGGGTCACGCATCGTACAGTACTAACTTGAGAAAATGAAGAGCCATGCCGTTCACTACTTCCTGCAGTTGCCAAACGACCCCAAATTTTACTGTACATCTTCTAATGTTTTCCTGTTTTGACCAGTTGCTAAAATCGATTCAACACCTGAAATTAGGTAAGATTGAACGGATTTGCTTTTCACTTCACTAGAAGTTCATCGTCCTCGTAATGTTACAATTTCGGTGTATTTACACACATTTAAGGTTCTCTACAAAATGAAATACTGCATTACTAACTAAATGTTTTCCTTTGAAAGGTCGAGGAGTCGAACGTGCTCTACTAGCCACTGCCAGATATTTCGGCAATGTTACGAAGTCGAAAACGTGATACAGACAGTTTCAAAAACATTTAGGTATGCTATGCAGTCATATTCAACGATTATTCAAATTTATGCATTGATTAATTAAAACTGCCCGATTATACAGAGTCGTAAAACACTACAAGCAGCGGACTTTCAGGAACTTTCATTGTGGTTCTAGTAATGTGTGTTGAGCTTTCAAAGGGAGCGATTCTCGTTCCTCGATTTTCTGAATGGCTGAGGACGAACAAAGCACCACCCACTTTCTGGATCCTCATTCTCATCCAAGTTTCGAAAATATTTGCGGTGTCGCCGCCTAGTATGGTCAGTAAAAACGATTTATTCGTGATGTGATACGATGAATTGGAGGAAAACTTTGTCTCACCTTGATTCTTGGTTTGAACAATCAGGAGTTTGCTGGTAGCAGGTGATGGCCGCAACGTTGAAATAAATTAAGCCCACCGGAAAACTTGCTTCGTCATTCGAGTTCAGCAAGCAATGACGTAGCTGGTCATCGCAGTGGCAATTGGATCTTATGCAAATTACGAGTAAAGGTAAGTCAAAATCATAATTAAAAGTAGTGCAATTAAGCAGACATATACTTGGTGAAGATCGAGTTGTTGCACAACCCATTTTTACAAGCTCCGGGGTTCATTTTGTCGCCACAGTTGTCGTGATCACGACAGCACGTGTCAGTAGCTACATGAGTCCCTAGGTCGTCGAAAGCATTGGCAACATTTCCTGGTCCACACCATTTGGTGCCTAGAGCGATACGAAATCATTTCTGCAGGGATGGTCTGGTTTTTTTTTCCATTTTCTGGCGTCATGATTACCTGGATAGATGAAATGTATGTCAACAGGATTTGATGTTGGATTAGCAGCCAGAAGTTGCCTCTGGCATTCGTCGAGAACTGCCGACCATTCCTGTTGATTAATCATCCGGATAGTTGGCCGATCCGGAAGGTTTTCGATAAATTGAATCTGGTTCCTAACGTAACATTCTTATAGAACTGAGACAAAAACGAAAGAATGTTTGAACCTACTTTTGACCGTAGATGTGACATGGCTCGTTAGGATCGCCTCTGACCAGCACAGCCCGTCTGCCGTAAGGATTTCCGTCAAAAATCAATAGCTCATCGGAATTCGTCCAGTTTGAAGTGGTTGCAAAGGTGATTTTTAAAAGCGATAAGACCACTATGAGCTTCATTGTTGTGCTAGGACCTTCGCTTTCCCCGCCAACCAAACGGCAATATGGTAGACCTGCGATTCCGAGTACTAGACAACGACTGGTGAAACTTTGATATTTGGTTGGGCCTCAAGACGGCTGGTTGGTATCAGGAAATGTCGGGAGATGTCAATCGGTGAATTCTTGAGAAAGAACCAGCCTATCGTCTTAAGATTAAAGCTAAAAAAGACGATGAGCAAGTAAAGCAAGAAACCAACGCTAATTCTCTTAACGTAGATACGAGAATAGAGATTACTTTAGCATTGTCCTATTTCCCCTTTGTATTCTTCGCTTGAGCTATATAGTGTGCATCACTTCCTCTACGTTCCCTTTAGAAATTAAATCTCGTACCAACCGTTCTCGTAGGCCCGATGGTACATGCACAGAAAAGAGAAAAGGATTTCCCAGAGAAGTCGTATCATCATTACGTTTTCGAAAACAACAGACTTGTATATCCGGAAAACCTGTTTGCCTGATCTAGTGCACTGGGTCACGAAGTTTCAGAGCGATGCGTCATTTCAACTGCTGTCAGTGCCCAAATCACAAGGATTTTTGGGATTTTCTCTCTTCACGTGAACTCAACTTTTGAGTATACTAGTAACCTTCCAATTGCGTCGACGTTTTTGTAGTGCTTTGCTAACCTTTAATTTTCGTTTATCAATAGAACTATCACTTGGTTGTCATTTTTTAAAGGAAAGTAAAAACAAAAATGGAGCTGTGCTTAAATTACAGTCAATGATTTCTTTCTTTCAAGGAAAAAAACATCAACTGGAAATCGTTTGATTCGCTTGGAAACAAGCTGTTGCCAACGAAGGATTAAGGTTTCTTGTCTGCTCACTTGTTTTATGTCCCATACAAATCCCATTATCTTGTGAGTTTTTTTGGTTAGTGTCAGTTTATTTCCAAAACCATGCCCCATCGAACTATTTAAGTATAAACAGTTTACAAAAACAGACGAAGAGAAATGTGAAGATATGTATAGTAATTTTGAAAAGAAAACTCACCAACTAGTTCCAAAACCGGTTGGCATCTATCCAGCGCACTAGGTCATTTTATACACTTTATGTGTATGCTGCTAACAGCATCGCGTCGAAAGCGTTCGAGGAAGTTGTTGGATTGGTTATGTTTAATAAGAACAGGTGGTATTTCTTGGGGAGAGAAATTTTGAGTTAAAGCAGTACGCACACATCTTAGAAGGGATTAGTTGCGTACTTCTGTCAAGTCTATGTATTGTTGCGGAGCTGTTTGACCAATTTCGATCACTCATTGCGCACGTTACCGTAGGCATCTAATCAAGTTTTCCATCGTCAACTTTAAGTTTAAAAAAAAAAAAAAGTCGTGGTTTGCTTTCATGTGCGTTGTGTTAATCGAGGTTATTTTAAATGTTATCGTGATCTATGAACGTTGTAATGTATTTCTGTCAACAGATGGTGTCCATGTTTGATTGTTTAGATTTGCAGACGACTCAATAACTGATATTGTTCATTGACTGTATTTCAGGAAATATCCACCTGATAGAGCTGTACCTTTTATTAAAAAAAAAAGAAGACATGGTACCCAGAAGTTGTTTGATTCGCTGGAAAGCACTTCATCTGGGTTCCCGTATTCACCCTGCAGTTAGCTTCTCCAGAAGTTTATTTGCAAGTACCCAAGTGCATCAAACAAGTTGGGTACAAGCCGTTTCAAATGCAGAAAAAGTAGTGGGCTTTCCTACATCCCTCCTTAGTCTGCGAAGCGTTGCAAACGATGAAATTTCTAATATTGCGGTATACTTAAAAAAGCTTATTGGGACCGGACATCCACTCATTGCCACTGCCAAGTAAATTCCTGGCATGCTCTATCATCTGACGTCTACTTTTAATTCATATGCTTTCTCAGAAATTTGGTGTATTCCAAAGATAAGACCCATCAAACCAGAGGCTTGTTGGTTTTGCTTATGTCAAAGGCAGCAAAAAAGGAGTCTGGTCAAGACATTTTGCCTCAACAAAGAACCCTTGCAGAAATCACAGAATTGGTCTATACAGCTCATGTAATTCACGGTGGAGTAATAAATCTTAACACACCAAATGCTAACCTAGAGATGGGTAACAAAATGGCAGTTTTATGTGGCGACTTCTTTCTAGCCCATTCTTGTGTGCAGTTAGCAACCATACAAAATCTGAAGGTATTATTTTTTTTTCCTTTCTAATTTAAAACTGAGTTTCTGTGAAAGAACTAAATTCCATTGATACTGCCTGCTGTAGATTGTAGAGCTGATTGCACAGGCAATAACAGACTATAGTACTTCTGAATTCATAGATGTAGTTGCAAATGAAAATGATTCTGCATTGGATAGGTGGAATCAGCAAACGAAATTAAGGTAAATCAGCATTACTATAAAGCACATGGCTAAACAGGATCCTATAAAAGTGCAAATGTTTTTTTTTTGTTTTTTTTTTTTGTTTTTTTTGTTTTTTTTGTTTTTTTTGTTTTTTTTTACAGATATGGTTCTCTAATATCCCATGCTTGCCAGGCAACACTCATTCTCGGAAATAACGCAGAACTCGCCGAAGCTGGAAAATCTTTTGGTATGGAGATCGCATTAGCTTGGCAGGTAAAAAGGCTAGTTTTCCTCAAACCCCAACCCATTTTACTGTATTTAAGTGGATTATAGGCGAACATTGAAATCCAGACCTACCAAAGCAGTGAAAATAGAGCTGATCATGTTCTGTCCAAGTTGTTTCCGGAAACTTCATTTGTAGAGGTTGTATCAAATTTTCAAGCTGTACGTGATAAGCACGTCGATGCAACATTGAAAATATTGACCGCATTTCCGCAGAATGATGCCACCATTGCCCTGGGTAATATTGTAAGGGCACTCAAGTATTGATTGTGCTTTGACTTTAGTAATACTACTCGTTTTGTACTATATATGTTCGTCGGCTAATATCTGTTACATCCTGTTATTGAATAGCGTTTACCTCCAAATTGATTTTGAGTTACTAAAATGGATTTTTTATATTTCACTTTATGTACCACAACCGCGGCCCCTAATTTTTTTTTATTTACGACCCCCCCCCCTTACTTCTCCCCCCGTAGAAATAGATGACCTGACATCTCCTACCACAAAAGTGACAAGGCCAAAAAGATCAATATTCCCACGTGTAAAAACTACAAGGCGTTGAAATTTTGTTAGGCTTTAAAAAGAGGTCCCCTCAGCTAGTTTATTTTCCAGTTGTGACAAAAAATGGCCTTGGTTTCTATCTGGCGATCATTTTCCGGCACGTACCGACAATGAAGGTCCAGCGACTTGCTTTACCCTTATTGTGACATCGCTCATCGAGGAAATCACATGCCGAAAGATCCCATCGGTCTGGCTCCGCCGGAACATCACTGATTTTTTAAAGGGCTGCGGCGGAATGAAACACCACCCATATTGCGAATTTGTTTGCCTTGCCTGATATTGCCGTTTCCGTCGCCTAGTTAGCTCGATGGGTTCCCTGTACAATGCACAACAGATTTTTTATTTTTTGTTCCTTTGTTGGGAACCTTCTATAATGTTATTACCTGAATACTTTATTCACGCAATCGGGGGTTTGCCGATAGCAACTAATAGCACCTACGTCGAAGTAGAGGAAACCCACAGGAATGCTGGCCGGGTCATTCGCTGCATTGAGCAAGCATTGGCGAAATCGGTCGTCGCAGTCGCAGTGTGATCTTACAGGTTTCAAAGTTTTTAGTATCGGAAGAGTTAAGTATAAAAATCTTTAGTTCTCTAAAAATTAACCACTATCATTAGAAAACGTACTTGGTGAAGACAGAAGTGTTACATAAACCATATTTGCAAGTTCCAGGCTTCATAGTGTCTTGACAAAAATCGTGATCACGACAGCACATGTCGGTGGCGACGTGTGGACCTAGGTCGTCAAAGTTACTGGCAACGTCTCCGGTCCCGCACCATCTGGTACCTGGTAATCCCAAAATCATCATTAAACATCGTCATTTAACGTATTTGCATAAAGAAATTTCAATAATAACCTGGGAAAATGAAATCCAGCTGGTTGCTTGGTCCAGTCGGTTTCTGGTTCAGAGATAGCAAGCGTTGTTGGCATTCGGTGGCGACTGCCAACCATTCCTGTTGATTGATCGTTCGTAGAGTTGGGCCATCTGGAAGATTTTCAATAACCTGAATGGGGTTACTAAAACGAAACATCATCTCCGAGTTTTTGTGGTTTGGAATTGAAAGTTGAAATACTTGTGACCGTAGATTCGACAGGGTTCGTTTGGATCACTGTTCACGAGTACGGCTCGTCTGCTGCGAGGATGCTCATCGAATATCAGGAGTTCGCCTGTGGTTGTTAAATTTCCAGCAATTGCAAGAATTGCTTGTAGAAGAACCAAAAACAGGAGGCATATCATTCTTCCCTCTGTGGTATCCTAGCCAAAACTGCGTTGTGAGGCCACTAAATATTTGAAAACGACTGACGAACATTTGAAGAAGTTGGTCGCCGTCGTCAGGTCGTCCAGCTTGTTGTGGGGAATATAGATGACCTGCTTCTGATCTTGCCGCTTTTTAAAGCATGTATTTTGTGTTGGCTACGTACAGTTCTCTCTCGGGAACCCTTCGCATTGTCTTGATTTAGCCGGTGAAACATATTGCTGGAAAATAAAGCTACCTGGTTTGAAAGATAGGGACCTTTTTTAAAAAATAATAACCAGAAAGTAATAATAAAAAACAAAAATAAAGATATAAAAATGAAGTAAAGCAATAAAAATAGTAACCAGTTTTAAGTTGTGTTATTTGTCTTCTGCCTTCACAAAAGCTATTGGGCAAGCCCAGCATTAGTTGGAAGCTGGTGTGAAGTATTAGTACAGGCAGGTACAGCCAAAGTGAAACACAATTTCGGAGATGAACTGATTGCAACAGCTCAGTTATTGCATGACCTCTAGTATAAATTGCATTCATAGCCTACGTGACTTACCCTTCGGGGAACTCCTATACAAAATTTATTTCAAAAGCAGTTTCCAGCAGTTTCCATGTCGCATGTTTCATTTGTTGGGTGTAAAGCTGTGAGACTGTGACGTCAAAGGTAATCGTGGTATTGCTTTATTTCGATTTCCAAAAAATCTCAAAATAGGAAGTTCACTTTGAAAACAAGTAAAACTGGAAAAAATGAGAGAAATAAGAATTCCTTTTTTTATAGTTGTAATTCGGTAATTCAAAACAACCATTTTGACGATTCTGGCAATGTGTATTACGATAATATTCTGCAGACGACCCACGTTTGATAAAAACCTTGGCAACTTGGAATCCTAACATTTAAAACAAGTTCAATTAGTTTGTTTTAAAAAATGGATTCAAGACAGAATGATTTTAATTCATCAGGTATGCTTAATATGACTTTCGTTTGTATGGATTTTACTGCTAAAATCGTCAACTTGTCAGTGTATTCTAACAGAAATTTGGCTCCACTTTCTCCGTATCTGAATTTTGACCCATCGTACTTGAAAAGCAGCCAACCGGAATTTATCTTCCCCGAAGGAGCTAGTCGAAATAGAGGACGATTTGAATTAGCATTTTCTACTATTGGTGGAATGTGTATGGCTGGTGGAGCTATTGGAGGTGTCTCAGGGCTTTTACAGGGAATTAGAGACACTTCTGCTGCTGGTCACACAGGAAAGCTTCGCAGGACCCAGTATGGTTCTACATTTTTTTTATGATTTTCAATCTGTAACTCAATATTTTATTTTTAGATTGATTAATTATGTAATGAAGCAGGGAGCTAGTTCAGCCAATACTCTTGGAGTGGTTGCTGTTATGTACAGTGCATTTGGAGTGGGCCTATCTAAGTTAAGAGATGCAGAAGATGAATTTAATACATTAGCAGCTGCTTCAGCTACAGGTTTATTATACAAGTCAACTTCAGGCCTGAAGAGCTGTTTGAAAGGTGGAGCAAGTGGTCTAGCTCTTGCGTTGGTGTATTGTGCATTCACATCCAGAGAAAAAATCACTAACTGGACTAGCAGTTAATTTTTATATGTTTGAACTATCTACATGTCCCTTCATCTAGTATGAACTGTAAAGTTATCCAATAAACATTAGTCTTTTTTGTTAACATGTGATAGCAAACTCGAAGTTCGGTTTTGATTTTAAATAATGCAATGTTCCGTCAGCATGCAGGCCCGTTCATTTACTTGTTGGTCACAGTTTTTACCTGTTTATCTTCAACCAGACCCGATTAGCCAATTGTTAGGGCGGATCGGGGCGGGCGAATTGATCTCGGCGCTCAGCCGCCAAGTCGTAATGGTGGGTTTCAGAAACTTTGGTTGCCAAACCCAACAGTTCATGAAATAAGTTTACCCACATCGCCACATGGAAATTGTCGCTATTTCGTCGTGCATTCACTAAACCGAAAAAAGGAAGTAAAAAGCAGTCATCTTGCGAAAAAAGAGTTTTCTGTCGGGGATCTTTGGCACAATGGACACATTAAGTGGAAAATTGTTGGCTGAAAAAGTTCTAGTTTCAAAATCTGGTCGGGAAAGTAAACCTAAGAATAAGAAAATAAAAAAAAGTAAAAAATCTTCTAAAGATAAAACGTCAAAAAAACGTAATTCTAAGAAGAAAAAACGTAAACGTCAGATTTCAAGCTCTTCCAGTTCGTCCGATTCTTCTGCCATATCTAGTAGCAGTTCAGAATCAAGTGGAGATGAAAAAGCAAAAAAACGGAAGAAAAAAAGTAAGAAGACTAAAGCAAAAAGGCAGAGAGCCAAGTTAGAAGCTAGCAATTCAAAAGCCATCATTGAGAAAACACCAGTGATCATAGCTACCCAAGTAGTTAAATTAGTGATTCCAGAGGCAGATGTTGGGCCACACATTGACCTAAAATCGTCAAAGATTAGAGCTCCCATGACAAAAGAAGAATATGAAAAACAACAAAGCACTTTAAAATGGATAACAGATCCAGAAACTGGAACAAAAAGGTGAAAAATATAACTTGAACAATCTTTGAGCAGTTAAAAATTATGTTGTGAACCACATTTAGGCTTATTCGTGGCAGTGGAGAGATTGTGGAAGAAATGGTCAGCAAAGAGAGGTCATTTTTTATCACATTATTTTATTGTTAGAAAAAATAGTAAATTTTTGCTTGTTTTTTTTTGCCTTCTAAGGCCGCAAACGATGAAACCAACCCCTAGTACACTGTTTGCTGCAGATGGTAACTATTTCCAGCCTCAGAGTACTATGAAAGCAAGATCCAATTACGATTGATAATTAAATTTCAATTTTACATCGAAATGAGCCATCTGCGTAATTTTTTCTATTTATTTATGCTATCAAATTTATCCAACAGGGCGGGGCGGGGCTGAATTTTCAGGTCTCCCCGATAGCCCCGATGCCATTTTAAAAATGGCGGATTCGATGCGTCATTAAAAAAAAAATTCAATGACATCGAATTTTGATTCGTTAGCCAGAAGATTGATTACACTGAAGTACACAATCGATTGCTTAAATTCGAGGCGCTTCACCCCGATTAGACACCCTGATTGAAACCCGAATGAATTCGAGGCGAAAAATGGGCTAAATCAATCTTAAATTCCAATTTTTTATGTTTAAAATTTACGATGTTTAGACGGACTACGTTTTTGGCAAAGGCAGCTAGTGTTTTGTGCCTAGTGCAGTCATGCCGTCATGCAATAATAGTTGGTTGAGTAATTTGAGTAGTTCGCCTAGTCATTGCAGTTGCGGAGAAACTTGTTGCCAAACCCAATTTGTTAGCAACGTAAACATTGTTTTCAAAACATGCCCGGAAGCCTTTGCAGAACAAACTTGGTTGCCGAAGAACACAAGCTTTCCTGAATTGTAAACTTTAAAACCATTGTTGTGTGTACGTCAAAGCAATGGATGGAGCTATAGTGGAGAGATCTCGATCTTCCAAGTGTAGTATGGATAGTAAAATAAGAAAGAAAAAAGGAAAGAAAGATAAAAAAACATCTCGAAAAAAGCATTCCAAAAAGAGCAGCCGTAAACGTCATGTCTCTAGTTCTTCGGAATCTTCTAGCAGCTCGAGCTGTAGCTCAGAATCAAGTAAAGAAGAGAAAGCAAAGAAAAGGAAGAAAAGGAGTAAAAAACACAAATCAAAGAAAGTGAAAGCAAATCAAGAAACTCTTAATAGCCAAGCTGTAGTGGAGAAAAAACCATTAACTGTACCTGTGCATACAGTGAAACTACCTATACCAGATGTTGGACCACATGTTGATTTAAATTCATCGAAAAGTAGAGCCCCTATGACTAAAGAAGAATATGAAAAACAACAAAATACACTGAGAAGGATAGTAGATCCTGAAACTGGGAGGAAAAGGTAAAGCAACACAAATGAAAGACAATGTTTTAAAGCAATGTCATACAAAAATCTAATGTCTTTAGACTGATCCGTGGAAGTGGCGAAATTGTAGAAGAGATCGTCAGTAGAGAAAGGTAAATATAAAATTTACAATGTAATTTGTTTGTTGGAAACAATCTTGACTTCTTTTGCAGGCATCAAGCTATTAACAGAAAAGCAACAATTGCAGATGGTAACTTTTTCCAGGCTCAAGCCAACTTGAAAGCTAGATCGTCTTATGACTGAGGGTTTGTTTTCTTCTCACATAAGATGGATAACACAATTGCCTTAATTACATGACACAATTGAACAAAGATTTTACTCACACCCACAATTTATTTATTCAGTCAATACCTTGAGCACACAAAATGAACACTTTAAAGCACAAAAATAGGGATTTTAACATTATGAGACAACAGAATTTGTAACCTAGTAAAACCTCTTTCTTGACTGTTCCTGTTGTCTCTGATAGAAAATTATTCCCAATACTATGCAAACAAATACCCCTAAAACACCAAGAAGCATTAACAAGAAAAGTTTAACACCTCCAAGGGAAGACGGCTTTGGGTCATCGACGTGATCTAGAGGTAAACGCACATTTAAAAAAATGTAATATAAGAAAATAGTTTAGTATTGGTACCTCTGGGAGGTTCAAACGATTGGGCAGCTGGTTGAATATTTGAACGATCTTCTGTAACCTGCATGCAGTAGTATTCGCGTTAACAATGAAAGAAAACGGAATCCATTAACCATGCTACTCACCGAATCCGTCAAGGAATCATCGAGCTCGTAGAGTTTCACTGAAATAATGTCATGGTTATCAGACAAATCACCAGTCGTTGCCGACATACCAAAATAATATCCTGTCGGTAATCTCACACCATCGACTGTAAAACATGGTTTCCAGCCGGATTTGTTATCGATATCTGTTGAAACTGCAGAGGAAAAATTTAAATTTGAAAAGAGAAGTTTTAAACTCTGAATTACTTTCAGTACCTGTGAGCTTGTCATTTTCATATCTGATTGCCAAATATGTTTCGTGTTCCACATTTCTAAACCTTGCCTCACATCCTGCTAACTGAGTGTGTGTCCCATCTCGATCATGGTCATAATAAAGCGTTCCATTGTTGACCATAGCAGAAATGTAAGGATGGGCATGCTATCGATCACAATACCAATATTTATATTCACTTTATATTACTGAGTAAGAAATGTTTTACATTATGAGGGCCATTATGATTGCTGTATGTGTCCAAAATTATGGCAAGGCCATGAAAGTAATCTTTGGATCCAAAGACAGGACCCTTAACCATCCTATCACGAGCATACCAAATGGCCAAGCCATCTCCAAAGAGATCTTTCCCATGACCATGCACTTTAAACTGAACTTGGATTTCCCAGTTCCTAGATTTACAGGGCTAAGATGACACAAAACACAGAAACAAATAAATTTAATGAGTGAGAAAGTTGTTTTTTAAATATGTAAATGGAAAGACTGTTCACCACTATATTCCAAATTGCACCACTTTTACTCTGCAGGTCAGATGTTAACCTGATATAGTTCGAAGTAACCACAGTGCTGCCTAGAAAATCCCAGAATGGCATGGAGAGCCCTGACCCTACATGGCCACAAAGGTGACGATAACTTATTGCACAGAAAAATATTTTTGGTTAAAAACTTGCCTGTATAAGGTTTCATAAGCGAATGTTCTCTCTTCAGGTAGTCATTAGTGTTCCACTCGCATTTTACCATACATAAAAACAGTAACAGGAGATACGAAGAATCCATTGTCAACACAGAGAACTATTCGTTTGGAAGTTAATCGCAACGGAGATGCGGGAAGTAGAAAAGATCTTGTTTAAAAGTTACACGCCGACAGATTTCGTTTAGCCGAGTTTACTACACAATTACGCGCATAGGTGCTAGGTGGCATAGGTCGATAGGTGTCACTTTGAAATCGTAGGAGGAGCCTATGTTTGGGCCAGAAGGGAAAGTGCGGATGCGGACTGAGTAAACTGCCGATGTTAAGGTGTGGACTGGCGCCCCAAAAGTGCCACCAAATCGACGGGTTATATTTCCAAGCCTCCTTTTTTGTAGTTTGCTTTTTTATTAAAACTTAGTGTTTCTTATTATGCCTGGACTATCGGTAAAGTAAAACTGGGCTGCTTGCGAAATTTTCCAAGCCAATCCACACCTGAAAATCCGCAGATTACCCATTTCGAAGTCGTTGGAAAATATGGGCCAGTTGTAAATGTGGCATCGAGCCAGAAGAGGCTTCGGATCAGGGACTTTGACTCTTGCCTTAAAACCACGTTAAAACCAAGTTGTCGTGCACTCGTGGTGGAGCAATGAGACCCCGTTACTTTGTTAGAACTTGAAGGAGCATACCATTTGCCCATTATACTGGTTAAATTCATATTTTGAACTTATCGATGATAGCAATGATTCGCAATGTTATCTGACATTTTAAAGAATCGAGTTGGAAAAGTTCAGAATATCGGAAATGCCCGTACGAAAGCGTGATGTAAGCAGAAGGCGCCATTTCCACATGCACGGTGAATCAAAGAAACAAAGGTTAAACATACAGGTAATAATTCTGCATCAACATTTATCGTCATATGAAAGTGTAATCTATGATCTTCGTGCATGTGGGTGCAATAGAAACGAGTAAATCTGTCCGTCTTCCAAACATTCGTGTTTCAGTGCTAGAATCCTTTTACAGATGGCATGGTGAAACTCGTTTGCTTTGCGCGGGCGTGAAAAGAGAGTCCATCAGGACGGGGTTGATGTTGGAAGAGAAAGAGTAAAGTGAACAGAGACAAGAGTGGCAGCTTGAGAAGGGTAGTGAACGAGAAGCAGCGGAAATAGTGAACTCAGGTTTGGCTTTGTCGCTCTTGTCACTCCATTTGGGTGGCTCCACAGTTTCTTAAAACACAATCCTGATATTATAGCAATATAAAAGTGACGTCGTGATTGTGGAAAACAAGAGTGGGGATGAGTGATGGATCTGTGGTAGTAATTCGTGACAACTTCGATCGCTGGTTACACATTCAAAGTAATCAAATGTTGCCTGCTGCACCTTTTGCCGACTTAAACGTTTTGTCCCTATCTTTAATTTTCTTTTCTTATGACGTTAGAAAGCTGGCACGAGAGGAAACGTTATTTCCTGACGTGAAATCATAGCAAGCTAATTTCCTTTGTTTTTCTCTGCTCTTCCTGCCTGATTTCTTTCCTCCTTGGTACCCATTCCCATTTTTTGTGGTATATGTTTCTTTAAAAAAAATCATCATTTATGTTTGTTTTTTTAAATTCTTTATTTCCTTTCCGTTTTTCCCCCTAAGGCAAAGGACACAACACCAAGATATTAAAAACAACAACCTTCTGCTCAGAAGTCATAATTCTCAATGTCGAGAAGGCAATCTTCCAGTGAGAAGCATCGTGTATTACGTAGCAAGCAGTCATTCGATCATTGAGAACCACAGGCATTATCGAGCTTGCACAGACAGGCAAAGACATCCGCCCACGATCCACTGACAAGACCCTGCCGTCAGATCCATACGGCAGGGATCGCAACGGAGGCAGCACAGTTGGAGCGGAACTGGCAGCCATCAACATTTTTCTGCTTTACGAATTGAAGCAGCAGCGTGTAGCTGCTGAGAAGCTGGCGTGGTGGCACCGGCCAGCCGCCGGCGAGTGAGCCTCGCTTTGATCGCCGGGACTGGAGTGCAGCCCAGCTACTGCAATGCCTGGGCCGGGCGGAGCAGTGGCGGACCTTTTAGGCCTCGGTCATGCCAATCTGCTTTCGCTGCCATCACCTTCCAATGAGCAGCAGCAGGAAAAGAGAACGAAGAAGACGAACGAAAATCGTTCACGCTCTCATGGAAAGTGTGACGACCAGGTGGCGTCCAACCACATCTTTTCCATCGGTAACCATGCAGCCTATCCGACTGACCAGACTTGTTTCCAGTCCCACGTCTGGTCATTTCTGGAACTATTCGCCACGTTTCACCCATTTGGGAGTAGCGTTGTCGGATCGTTTAACCGAACGAGTCCGATTCACTGGGCAAAAACAACTGCAATGGAATCACGACCAGCCATCGCTACGGCCCGACCAAGACCAAAGATCAGCTGCAATTGATGGAGAAACCTGCTATTGGCCAATAGCATTCCCTTGTTAGTGGCACTCGTCTTGGTCGTCTCTGATTTCCTGGTCCTTGTAGCCTTGGTCTTCCATTTGTTTGAATCATCATCTTCGGCTTCGTTGTTGCCATCCACTTTGGTCTCGTCGTTCCCATCTAGCATCGATCCTCTTGTTTTAACATGCAAAGAAGTGGTTCACTCCCTGTCTCCAGCTCCTGATGAACGTGAATCGTGCAGTGGAGACCCACATTTGTTGCCGGCATGGACGTCCGATGGAACACTCTTCTCCATTTGGATATTTGACAGCGTACTGCTCTGTTGTGCAGTTCTTTGCCGACTGATTCGGACATCGTCCATCTGGCTGCGCCGATCTAAATTCCGTGACCGTTCATTTTGCTTCGATTCTAAATTGAATTGCTTTTCTCAACGTGCCAGTGAAGATGGGAATAAATTCAACAGCCGTTGTGACCACGTTAGCAACCAAGATCGTGTCTGGGTAAACACTCTTCGTCCCTTTCATTCAGATTGCGACCGTGCCCGACGGATCAGGAAGTGCGAGGTGACACTAGGTGACTGGTGGCATTGGCTGTGGCCGTCCAACCACACCCACGATGTTCGTCTGTCTGATGTCTTCACTCAATCGCTCTCACGTCACCGACGAGGTGGCCTTCAGTGGACTTGTGCCATTTCTCAGTGGCGACCAAACTGTACCCATTTGGATAATAACGTCGGTAACGACCAATTCGTGAAACGTTGGCCCGGCTTCCGTCTTCCGACATCTGCACTGCCTATGCTGGTGGCGAGAAACGCTACGCGGCTCATATTGGACAATAATAAATTATTACGCAACTCTCTCGGTCGAAGAGCAGCCGTTACCCCAACCATTTCATCCAGTTGCCTGGCGATAGTGCTTCTTTTGAGCAGTTTTAGTTCAGTCGTCGTTTCATCGGGCACACCCAATCCGCAAGCAGTGCCACCGCTAGGGTCTTCATCAGCACAGCCATCGTCTGCATTAGCGAGTGACCGTTTGCCCATGACTGATTCACTTAATCCGTGGCTAGCGGCTGACGGCGGCCTCATCCTTCGAGCGGCTGCCGGAGACACACCAAATTCTTCGCCCCTCAACTGGATTCGACCCAATCCTGGATCTTGCATTCCTCAGCCGACCATTCCGGCATGTCCGTCCGACCGTTTTTGCCGCATACCTGAAACAAGTTCACTTCCTGTTTCGTTCGCCCATCCCAGCGGCGGGATGTCCCCAATCAATAACAATAGCACTCAAATTGGTGTCATTGGCTACCGGCCTTTGGATTCCGCGTCAGGCCGTGACGGCCGACAGGAGAAAAACAGCGGAACAAGGGGCGAAGTGAGACGGAACGAGAATGGGTTACCACCAGACGATGATGGCTTGAGGAATGCGGATGCAGCCGTAGCCAAAGCGAGCCAGTGCCTTCCTTACTTACAGCCCGGTAGGAGAGAGCGAAGCGATGACGGGCCGTCGTCGGCCGAGTGCATCTGCGGCCACCCGGACGGGGCCAAACGGATCGACACGCTGCGCAAGTA
The DNA here is from genome assembly GCF_022539665.2 of Daphnia carinata. Taxonomy (NCBI): domain Eukaryota; kingdom Metazoa; phylum Arthropoda; class Branchiopoda; order Diplostraca; family Daphniidae; genus Daphnia; species Daphnia carinata. The sequence continues at coordinate 4,689,105 of NC_081338.1, forward strand.
TCACCTGCAGCACTGCTACCACTACAGCTTGTGGCACGTCCTGAGCGACACGATGCGCGAGGGCATCGCCATCAGCCGGCAGCAGTGCTACGCTTACATCGAGGCCGTCCAACGACTCGACAATTTGGCCGCCCATTTCGTCTGCCAATTTGAGGATATCATCCGACGCTACGATTGCGGCCAGACCTTCTCCAGCAAATCCTCTTGTCACCAATGCAAGGTAGGACCATTTATTTACGCACTTGGTAGTTACTAACAAACGGTAGCCGGGGGCATTGATGTATGTGTCGTGTGTGCGCCGATGTGACTTCGCTTACATCGCTTATGCATTTGCGAGTCTACCTGGTAAAGGTTTCGAATGAGGTACTAGAGTGAGCTCTCCAAACGGCTTACTAGAGAAGTTTACGGGGGGGGGAGGGGATCGATAGTGACGCTAGAATTCAAGTGTGATTGAGTTTGCAGGCAACTCTTGGGGGGCTTACCAAATTTGATGTATCAAAGGGCTTTCTTGTAATACTATGCCGTTATCAATGTTTTCAGCATTATTCGGTTTCGTTTTTTTGATGATTCCACCACTTTTCGCGCCTCATACTTTTGTTTTTGAAATTCTCTATCTGATTGGAAGTAGTGCGGTAGCACTTACACATTAACTTGCGCAAGAGGCAGGCATGTTTTAAAACGCCAAAACCCAAATTGAAATTACAAACTTGTTCGTAATGGAAACTCAAAATGAGCTAATAGACCTTTAGCCATTTTTTGATTACCATTGACGAACAGACAACAATTAGCAGTTGCAGCGGGATTTCTCTCGTTCTATCGCAGATGAATCGAACGTGTTTGATGCAGCGCAACGTGTGATCTAATATGCTGACTAACCAATTCAATACAGCATATTTTGCTTCTGCAGTGGAAAAGAAAAAGGGGAGGCAATGAACATTTCTTTGTATATCAGCTTCGATTCAAGTTTCTATTATCATCGATACGGTTTCTTTTCTTTTGCATTCTCCTCTTGTCCACACTCGCCTCGAATTGTACGATGGGTTGTTGACAAATGTGTTCCACGGAGCCAATGGGATCGACTGTAACGGAGGATAAGAACCGAAGACGAAACACACGGACGCACGGACTCTGAGATACTAAGAGAAAGAAACAAAAGGGCAGAGTTAGCAGACGCGGGAGAAGGGGGAGAGAGGCTACGGGAGCGGTTCTCGGGGGCGAACCTGTGCTTTCGGCTGCAACTTTATTGATTCCGTCAGCAATCTCAACATCTTTCCCTTGACTGGCTCGAAAGGCGATGGGGGAAAGAGGACGACAGAAGAGGGAGACGAGTGGCGGATAGGAAAAGGAAACAGAAAAGGAGATGACGAAAAGGGAAGGAAGTGAAGAAGAGGAAGAAGAAAACTAGGAAGCAACGGGATGTCCATATCCCCTAATATCAAAGGAAACAGAGGTTCATCTCGCCTCATCCCTACTTTCGTTTTCCTCCTTTTCGCTTTCCCTTTCGTTTTCCTGCATTTGGACGGGAGAAAAAAAAAAGTTTTCATGCTTGATGTCGAAATGTCCATGACTTGCCACGGTATTGACTTAATAACACCGACGTCCGTTTTCTCCCGGTGCTGCCAAACAGTTGGCCAGTTCTTCCGCCTTTGTTTAAACTGCGTGCAAGGACGACCACTCTTCCACATGTGCATTATCGTATAGCTCAAAAAAAAAAAAATTTCCATCTGCCCGAATCTGGACGCATATTCACGAAAAAAAAAAAGGGGAATCCAGCAACTCGAGAACCTGACTGTTCGAGAGAGATCGACGTGCTCTATCGATCTATTAATACAAGCGCATGGTCGGTATGTTCGAAGCGGTTCGAAGAGTCGACGCCGATGCAAGACGATTCGATTCATTTGTGTGGCTTTTGTGTAGGACGAAAAGAGATCCCCCCCCCATACTCTGATCCTTCTTGTCCCCCTCTATTTTTTTTTTTTTTTTTTTATCCTTTGCCCGTTACTACTTGAAAATTAGATCCTGTTGGAAGATCGTCATTGCGGCGATACTTCCGCTCTGTATTGCTCTTTCTTCTTGGCCAGCTTGTTCTTTTCTCTCGCCTCTTCTTTTTTTTTTTTTTTTTATTTCCCAGCACTGATGGGTCCGAGCTCTACGCACACACTTTGTATTCTGCCAATGGGTTGGCGAGTTATAGGCGACGAACGGGAGAAACCAACACGATTCGTGAGCAGTGATACGGCGCATAGTGGAGTGGTTTGGATGCCAAAGAAAAGGGGGATGCGAGCTGACTGCTGAATTGGGTTGGGGAAATGGAACAAAATGGCCGAAATCCCTTCAGCTTATTTCTACTGGTACACATGTAGGCCTGCGCCGAAGAAACTAACCAGACAGAAAAAAGAGAGAGAGAGACAGACAAACACTATACATTGACTCAACAAGACAAAGGAGGTGACTGGGCCTAACTCACGACAAGAGATTGACAGAAAACCCAAAGAGGAACTGGCAGAGCAGATGAGGAAAAAAAAATCCCAACCGAGAAAAAAGGATTTTCTTGTTTGATTGCCATCTGCGTGTCAACAACTCGCCCGTTCTTGCGTACGCGTCATAAATACGATAGATCCCCCACTCATTCCCCTCCCTGTTCTCTGGCTGCCTACCTCACATTGATTATCTATCTTTTCCTCTTTTTTTTCTGGGGCTTGTCTCTAAAATTTGAACATCTCCGACGCTTTTGGGGCCTTGCCCCACCAAACTCTCGAGGCTTTCGATTGTCGTCGAAACGAGTGTTTGCCACCACTTCATCACAATAGCGAATTTGACAGCAGCCCCACCGCTTTTGCGTCCCCCCTTGCGTTCACGGCCGTTCTTTTTTCTTTATTGCAGTCAGCGGGCCTTTCGTTTTACTCACCATCGTTATACCATTTTTCATTCTTAATTTTTTTAGCCCCGAATGAAGTGCTTTCCTGCTTTGGTTATTTCTTTGTTTCTTCCAGCGCTTTTTGATCCTCCCTATCTCCAGATTTGCAAATGGATCATTACTTAAAAGTTGTTCAACAAACAACCCAATGTGTTTTTTTTTTTGTTGAACAGTTTTTTAATTTCTAAAAAATTGCGCCCATTTAGTTTTCAAATCAACTTAAAATGGATGGGCATTCGCTTGGCTTTCTGATTGACAGTTGTGCGTGTAGAAGCCAATCTACTATGGCGATCAATGCGTTTTTATTGGTATACTCGTAGTTGCATTGAAAAAAAAACAAAGAATTCATTGATCCGGAATCTGTAATTACTATATTTCTTGTAAATGATTGGTTGTATAGTGCGTCTAGATGAAGAGCACTCGCCAGTAAATATGGTAATTACAGTGCCCCTCCATTGATGAATTATTACTTTATCGTTAAAGGCTTCCGTTGTTCCGTGCCAGTTGTTTGTCTTCATTCTGCGATCCCACTTCCCCCCCGACTCTTCTAAACGACATTCGAGTAACTTTGTTTTTTAACGTCGCCCCATTTTGGCAAAGTGTTTTGATAGTTTGCCATATCCAATAAGCAGCCGTCAAACGTATATATCTCACAGACCAAATCTACTGTTCGTTCTCCTATCGGTGTACGTGTGAAACCATAACGTGTTATTATTTACGATCCATATAAATATCCCCCCCTTCGACAAATCAGATTTTCTCTTGTAATTCTGATGGCGCGATCGCTACAGAACGTTGGGGGGAAAAAAATGGGTATCTCCACTGCGCTCAGGTGACTACCCATACAAAAGTCTTTCTAATCAATAAAGAGCTGACGCCTACGAACGGCTGCTACTTTCATTTATACACAGCTTCCTGGTTTAGAAAAAAATGATTGAAGTTGCTCGTCACGTCTCTGTATTTCAACGGTAAAACGTGCATGATGAGGACCACTCGCGAAAGGTTTGGTACGAGTAGGTTCTTTTTTTAATTTTAAAACTGCGACCACCCTACTGTAAATCCCCCCCCCCCCCAATTTTGTACAACACTTTCAAAGTTTGGTCGTGAATACCTTGAATATCAAATAAGTCACGTTGTTCCTTTACAACGATCCTCCCAAAAGTCCCGAAAAGCTGTGAGTCGCCATTCGTCAGTGTGTCAAGGAATGAAAGGATGAAGGAGCGGATTAATCGCTTGCCGAAAAAAGAATGAATCACGTGCTATTAATCTGGGGGATGAGGAAACAACTCAGGAAAGGGCTTAATATTCGTTTGACATTTAGGCATCCTGACAAAGAGAAACTCTTTTACGACAACCTTTCAAGTTCCGTTAGGCAATCCCTGTGTATTCTGAAATCGTATAATCACATCTTCAAATAAATAGAATTTTTTTTTACCATCGCCGTGTCGTTTTAGGAGCCACGTAGGGAATGCTAATTTCTACTAACATCCGGTCGGAAATCAATGATCGGAAAAAAACCGTGTAAGTTGGCATATTTCCAAGCAAATCATTGATCTATATGCGCGTCAAACGTAATTGGAAGAATCCCTTTTGTTTTTCTGCTTGCTCATAGCCTTTTACTGTACAAGTCTCTCATTTGGGCCCAAGAGCAAAAAGGAAAATTCGATCGACCACAAGACTTGTGTGTGCACGCTCTTTTCTTTTAGAGAGCCTCTCACGCTTATTAGTTTACACCCCGTTTCCCCTCGCTCCCCGCTTTTTTCCCTGTGCGTGGCTATATCTTTTGTAATATTTACCACACGACACTGTCGCCATATGTCGTCGCCATCTTCGTAATGAACGCTTTTTGTTTAACGTGCACTGTGTTTGAGTGACTCGTTTAAAGAAATTTGCATTCAAGTGGGCTTTGAAGTGAACATCCAAAATGGAACTATAACCCCGTAAATTAAAATCGAGTGTAGTTGGGTTGTTTGTTTATAAAGTCTGAACTACTACATTTTGGGGTCTTAATCAACATAACGGCGGGCCAGCAGCGGCCGCAAAAGGCAATCAACTAACAGCCCTGTGTTGTCTCATTTCATTGGAAACGGTTTCATTATTTTGCATTCGATATTGTCTACGGACGAGAGCTTTACGAATGCAAATTCTCTGTATTCCCGTGAGAATCCTCGTAAGACTTGGAGACAAAAGGGTCGTGAATCTGTCGGTCTCGATTGCTCTGGGTCCGTCTAGTTACTAAACCTCAATTTTCGACGGCCATTTTCTTCGCCAGTATCTGAACATGTTCTGAAAATTGTAGATTTAAGCATTGACTTTCCTCCTACGCCATAATCGTTAAATGCCCAAAAAGCCGCTAAAATTCAAAAATGTTTTCATTAAATAGCGCAAATAACAACACGTAAAAAAAAAAAAAAAAAATGTGTAATCCATCAATTATATACCGATGTGTTAGCATGTCTGGGATATGTGCCATAGACAATTACGTAAGTCATTGCTTCTAACACTTTTTTGTGTGTGCCACCACTTGAGGATCTCAGGATATTTCTTATCTCTAATGGAATCGTGTCTGAATTGTTCGCGGAAAAAAAACAACAAAACACTCCCATCTTTTTTTCTCCCGATAGATGGCTGATTAAGTTTTTTGCTGACCAGATAATCGATGGCTATCGTTCGTGCTATCTTTGATATCGAAGGCTTTCATGTGTGTTGTACTGACTAGCGATGATGGCCACTCAAATTGTTGACCTTTCAGGTCTTTTACTTGGTTCCTAAAATTGTACTTTAAAGCAGATTGTAATATGCGATTAGTTTTAGAGCCATTACTGAAAGCCACATGATAGAACATGCACTGTGCAACGGTGAAAACTACCAATTTCTTAATGGGATTATGATAAATTCTTTTTTTTTTGTGGTAACTTTTTCGCAACTTTTCCGTACATTTTTTCAATTTTCTTATTCTATACGGAAAGCTAAGCTTGGAATTTATAAAATAATGCGCATCATGTTCTAGAGAAAAGGAAAGGTTAGGGCTTAAAAATTGTATTCGTAAATCACGTCAACAACCTTCCATTTTTAGCTTTGCGACCGTGACCAAAGACTCGAACTTTAATACTCCGCACAAAAAGAGGCGAACGCGAAAAAACAAAAGACTGCACGCATTCACTGCATAGGTAAATAATCGAACTCATACATCAGCTTATTCTCACGTCCCCTGCATTATCGATGTCAAAGAAAGGTAAAATCAATCGCGTACATCGGTACAGTCCTTTTCTCTCTGCGTATGTAGAAACACAAAGTTTGGGGGGTTTGTATACAAAACGAGAGGAAACATCGATTTCAATTGTGGTCTCTAGAACATCATACGTCTCGTCTTTAAAAGAGTACATAGTCGTGCAACGGACGTGACATCTAGAACAGTAGAAGGTGGGTCGATACCATCTCACCGGCGAATACTGGGCTTATCTGGGATGGGGGGGGGGGGGGAAGGGCTTCTGCTACTAAAAACCATCGAGTGGTCTGATGCTACGTTTTGTCCAAGGCACGCATTTCACTGATGAATGGCTGAAGCCAAAATAACGAACGTGATGCGTTCGAAAAACGACCCAACATCTCGGCAATCAGCTGACTCAACGTTGAAATTCACTTTGTAGGTTTGATGAAATGGAGTCGCTTCGATTGTCATCCGCTCTCTGGTTACATAACTCCATTAGCTGATCACTCTTATTTTGGTTTTCGATAGAAAGGACAACGTGTACAAGAAACGTTAACGTAGCCAATTTTACGATAAAGGCTTTTTGACTTAAAGTAATAAGAGATGTCGTTCTTAAACATTTAAACTCTTGATACGTTTCCCCTATGCTGAAGTAAATCTGAAATTAAATTTTTTTGCTTTTCGGTGTGGCAAAGGTTGACTCGTACGCCAACTCTCGAATTGCCATTATTCTTAATTAGGCAAGTGAGAGCGCATGAAGTTTGACCATGTCGGGCTGTTTCGTTGATAACCTAAGTTGCCTAAATCGTTACCTGGTTACCTCAGTCGCTTACGTTCATTAGAAATGATCGTAAAAAACCTGCTTTATCAGCCTTGGCTCTAATCAGTAAATCATCAACTCACAAATCCATGCGTGCCTTTTGTTTTAAAGTTGTTTTATAGATGAAAAAAGAAACGCCATTGTTTGGATAATAACGCCATCGTTTTGATGTAACCTCAATGTTTAGCAGAGTTCAGAATTTCATCGTCAGTCATTTAAGTAACGTATAAGATCATTCGTTTTGTCTTATACTTTATTAACTGTGTCGCCCAGGATCCACCTAGTAAACACAATCTAAATTACTCTGCCCATAAATCGTTAACTTTCATTAGCGTGTTTTTTTAATAGGGATTATTAGGTTTCGTTACATACCATAGATGGCTCTACCACCAGTACAGTTCCTAATACTTTTAATTTCGCCTATTAAATGCCTTTAAAAAAACACGCTATCGATTGTAATTACTCTAAGGAGGGAAAATGACATTTTTCAAATCCGGAATTAGCAGAAGAATGAGCGTGCGTGCCAACTTTGTGCCGATGCACGCGAGTTTCCGCATGATCAAGTTTTTTCACACGTACCTACAGGGAAGGTATGATCAACAAAAAAAAGGCTTAGAGAGTGAACGGCAATTGTAACGGCAAAGCCAGGAGGAAGATGGCAAAGCAAAACGATAAGAAGACTATATAAACAAGACGGGAAGAAAGTGAAAATCGATATTTGGCTGACGTAATATGGAAAGCGTTTTCGATGGGGCATATACTTTCTTGCAGGATGGTAGGGCTTTCTTTTTTTTTTTTTTTTTTTTTATACTGTTGTCTGTCGTTATGCTGTTTACACATTCGGCCATTTGTGTGCATTACCACTTTGACCGTCAACACCGACAATCTCGTATTACTGCGGCCGAATTTCCCCGTTCCCAACGGTCTATCCCAATCGTTTAAACTCTGACTATCTTTTACTTAAAAAAATCAATCGCCAGCGAGCGCGGTGTCACTGTAAATTGTCAAGTATTTTACACGCGAGGGTAGCCAGGAATGCATTCGCTTCAGATATTTGTAACAAAAAAGAGTGGGGAATTAATTCTCGAAAGAAAAATACCTGTGTTTTGCTAAATGCTGATTTTGTTGGCGGGATTAAACTGTTGTCTGATTACAAAGTTTTGAAAACAATGTATGTTGACATTGTAAGGTATAAATTTGGATTGATTGTTTAACTGCTTGAGTACATCGTCTTTTGCAATAGGACAACTACGAAGCCTTGCGCTTATAAGTTTAGACAAACATCGCATTTCACCGTAATTTACCGCAATGGAAACTGTCGTAGATGACAAACTTGGAGGTAGACTTCGTATCGCCTTGGTTGATTTAGTTAAAAAAAAAAAAAAAAATGACAGCATTCCAATGTAGCCGCCATCCTAGAAACTGCTATTGAGAAAAAAGAGAAAAAAAAAACGTATCCAATATTGAATACAGCGTATGAATGATTAAAAGCATGACAGAGCAAAGCGAGGGAGGAGGGAAAAAGAAAGATTGCAACATCAAATGATCGGGATAGGAGATCTTGACATTTCTTTTATTTCTTTTCGCTGTATTTTTACTTATAGCCAGTTTGTCTTTGAAGAGAACGGTAGGTCCTGGCTCCTATATCCGCGAACCCTCTCGTCTTCCTCTTTTTTTTTTTTGCCCTTCCTTCTCTTTTCGGTCTCTTTCATCTGGCTTTTTCTCTACTTATCTATTTCTTCTTCTCCTTCGTGTCGTCTTTTTCCTCTGTTTTCGGCAGGACGCGATCAATATAGCGTCCGACCCCAAAAAGAGAAGGAAAGGAAGATCCCAGTTCGAAGAACAAACTTGAAGCTTCGACAGACACACAGTGCTACAAGCACGCTCACGCTGGAGCGGCGCCCGCGCACAACTTGCGCCAGACGCAACCGTTAGAGGCTCACATACACACACAATAAAACGCCGTTTCAGGCAGATGTGTGTACAGATTGCGTTATGTAGGCAGGAAACATTTTCATCAGGAGGCGGCATCCATTGGCGTATGGTAAAAGCTCATACAGAATGCCAAGCACAAACTGGAGAATGTGTTACATCGTTATCAATTTAGTGATACGATGATGAGCGCGAAGCACTTACTACTTGTGTATTCCTTCTTCCATATACATGCGTCTTCAGTAGAAATATAATTAGAGACAAACTTCCAGTCAGGTTAGACTCTAGCGAATTCCAATCGATGAAAAGTTCTTTTTTATCCTATTATTTAGATTCCATTTTGTTTTTTCATTGTTTTGAGCACTTGGCAATGTATTATTATACCAATCAAGTACAGTGGAAGGTCAACGTTTAGGTTCCGCTTTGCGTAGATTGCTGTGCGTCATCCGACCCCCGTACACGTTCGAAAAAAAAAGTCCTTTATATATTAGGTAATAGACGTGTGATGAAACTTGTTATAGATCATATCTCCATGGTCCTTTGTCTCCTCATTTCCTACCGTTATGAATCCCCCTGTAGCGGTAGCATTCATCATGAGTTATTATTTAGCGTGTCCACATCTTGTCAATGGCCAACTACCGGTAAATACTAACTCGGGTAGCTCAACTTTGTCAGCTACAGGAACTTGAGCTTGATCAATAAGCTTGTGCCTTTTAATTTTTTATTTGAAAAACAAAAATTTCATTCAATTGGGTCGACCCGGAAAGACGCTTAAGAGTGATAATGCATTGCCATTGGTTCACATTGCTTTTCCTTTTTAAAAGCAGCTTATCAGAAAGAAACGTATTCTTCCAACCCTCATCAAATTGTAGTCTCGTTTTTTTCTAAAAATGGTCCGTTTCCATACGCTCTGTGTAGGACAGGGTTGAAGTGACTACACACAGAGCTAAACAAATAAAGGTACCGAATGTCAATCTGATCAAAGGAGATCTAGTGAATGTTCGCCATTTGCCAACGCTTAGAATTGGACTCGTTTTAACTGCTTCATATCATGCGCTCATTTAATTGTCTATTCACTATTTATTGACGTACTTTGGACTAATTCGACTCGATCGAAACACCACACGTTTTGAGCGTCTCATTGCTTATTCGTTACATTCAATTACACCGATTTCGGTACATCAACGTTAATTGTAAATTGCTGTCTAGGTTGCCTACCGCCAATGGGTGTGTTCCATGGTTTTGCCGATGTGGTTAGACGGCGATCGCATCAAGCCGTGTCGGACATTTTGTCACGAAGTTGAGCGCCTATGCCCTTATTTCTTGCCGGCCGAAAAGACAGGACCTGGTAGTCAGTATGCTGGAGAACCTTCGTTTCTGTGCATCGGTAAAGTTGTTTTTGCACGCAGCATGACGCAACTAGGAAGGAGGCATGCTCTAACTTGGATCCTTCTTTTTCGACGCAGATCCTGATGTACGAGAAACTACCAATCAGTCGACTAATTCTGCCTACAGTGAACGACCCTGTTACCGGCCGTGTACGCTAGAGTACAACCTCGAGCCGGACATCGATCCTTCGCTGTGTGTGGCCAGCTTGGGTGATATATCTGGCTTGATGGAAGAAGATGGAACAGCGGAGGCTAACAAAGAGTGTCAACAAACGTACACGAACGTGACGGCTTCGGTTAGCGAATTCGACGTAGACACGCTAGACGTCGACTCTGAAGTCAATAATGACCAATGTACTCCCTTGTTAGGCAAGGATCCACTGTTAACTAGCAGATTATCTAGCAGAGGGTGGACAAATAATTTGCATTTGGTTTGGCCGTGGCGAACATTAGTGCTTCCTTTCGCCATGCTTCCGATTATCCACTTTTTCACGTAAATCCGCAACGGACTTTTGCTCGTTCGAGTGTGTTTACATGAAAGCGAGAAGTTTATGTCACTTATCATTTTTTTTTTCCGTATCATTTTATTGTCGACGATCGCGTGCGTTTAAGAGCAACGTCGTTCAAAATCTATCGGGCACATCAAACACAGTTGAAATCGTTATATTCAGATTACCGTTTCACGAAATCTACGTAATATCAGTCATCGCGCAGAGACACGATTTTCTAAAAAATATGCGTTTCATTTCTTCTTTATCTTTAATTTGTTTTGCAAACTTACCTAAACTTTAGAACTTCACTCCGTTTTCCTCGGAAAAACAAATTCTAGTCCATTTCATTTTCAATTTATAATTCCAACCTTTTCAAAGCTCCACAAAACCCAGCAGATCGCCGAATTTCAAAATAGTGTTTGTTTTAGAAAAAAAATTTCCTTCGTTTGCCGTTGTTGTTCAAATCCAAGTTTTTCTATTTCGTATACTACGATTAACCGAGATTTAAAAAAAATATATATATATTCTAACACATCAGGTATGAAATTTGTTGGGGAATAACGAGGCGTCGTTTGTATGATTTCTATGGTTATTGGGGGTATAGGTTGCGATTTCCTCTACATGTGTGACAGTATAGCGCAAAAAAATCTGATCCCTTTTGACTGTTAAAAAATAGCGATGATTTGGCACGTCGCAAATTCGACGACCACAACGAAATCAATGGTGGTGTACGGGAGAATGATAAAAACCTAGGATTTTTGAAACTTAATCAACTCCTATTCCAATGGCCTGTTGTTTTCTTACCCCCCCCCCCCTCCATCTTTAGTGAAACTGTACAATAAATAGCAGCCTTTTTTTTCTCGCACCGATATTATAGTGGTCGTTGAGGGAGTCCATTTGTTCACCCATTTAAACTCCCAAGAAAAAAAAAATCGACTCCGACTGACATGTTACGAATCTGCCTTTGTTGTAAGCCGTGTATCCATTTAAGCGATCGGACAGCAAGTTCTCCGAGTTGCGACTGTGAATGAGTGAACTCATTGTTTTGATTTTTTGATACAGCTTACCTTTTCAAGTTTTTTTCCACTCATAGTTTTGAAAACAGAAAAATGGTGTAGATATTTGAGTTTGATCTGCAAATTTTACACGGATGAGAGTGTTGAGTAGTTAAAAGTATGTACTGATGATTGACCAGAGCCCCACTGTTCTTCAAGAGAAAATTCAAGACAAGCATTTGTATACGGTGGTTGAATAATTCAAAGGAGAAATAGATGCATCACAATAATATAAGACCTTAGATGTGGAGTCCTTGCCAAGCTGTTATGAGAGAACGTAGCTACTGTTTTTAACTATTATTTCTAATTGCCAGATTGCTATAATGTCCTGTGCATAATGGTAGGGCACTTCTATGTTGTTAACAGTGCAATCCGGTACACAAAATACAAGCCATTTGATGCTAATTTCATCTTTTCTTTTTACCTGTTCTACATTCTTTGAGTTGAAAAATGCAGGTAGAAGGTTTCTACGTACTAGTGTAAAAATGTTTTGAATCACGCGTCGTTGTGGAAAAGACACATTTCTTTATTAGACAGAAATCAGAGCGATTGGAATCTTAGTGTCGATTGAAAATTGACAGACTTGTGTAACGAATACACAATTAAAATACGGAAGCAATAAATCATAAACGACTAGTACATTTCAGTGAAAACAAAATTTGTGCTTCGTTTGAAAATGATACGGTTTGTCATTTGTCGAGTTCAAACATAACGAGCAGTACCCAACTTCTTCAAAAGATTCCACCAATTAATTTCTAGGGCTCCAGCACGTTTCTGAAGATAATCGTACAGCTCTAACAGGCAGAACGCATCGAGGGCTAATTTTTAAATGCCGTTATTATGACTCCAAAAACTATTAGAAGTACTAAAATCAATACCTGCATAGATAAATTGTGATTTGCGTAGAGGTCGTTTTTGCCAATCCGAAAATTGCTCCTTTTTATCTAATGGAAGTCCGAACAGCAAGTTTACTACTCCACTCAAACCTTTGTGAGCATTATGTTTCTCCTGAAGGCTAGCTTCGCTCGGCGCTAAGATAAAAAATGTAAAGACAATCGGCTAAAAAAGAAGATGCACGAATGAAAATTAGCAAATCTCACCGGTAGTAGGGACAAATGATGGGTATCTTGTTTCAATGTGTGTCCACAAGTTTTTCATGTCAATCCAATTGACGAAAGATTTTGAAACATTTTCTAAACCTGGCAATGATCTGGAAAGAACATGAAGGTCTTCTTTTATACCAAATCCTAGCTTTAGAATTTGCGGATTCCCAAATACAAGCCGAATCAATTCCTGGCCCTTTGCAGCGGTACAGTCTTTTTCTTCTCGCAATGAGAAAACGTCTAGGAGAAAAATTTGATTGTGTGTAGCTATTTGGAGCACTGCAGCTTTTGCAAGCTGGGCATCAAAGCTGGGTTGCCATTCAACGTCGATTCCGATCACACTTGCCTGTGATATAAATTTAAATAACAAGAACATTAGCGACCACACTTACTGCTTTAGGTAACTTTACGATTACACCGTTACTTTACTTTTGAAACAATTTCAAGAAAGTGTTTGACTTTCTCCCAAGAGCAGATCCAATGAATAAGATCGAATGGCATCGATAATGAGTAGAATTCTGGTTGTGATTTACTATTTATCGTCCAGTCATTTAAATCGGTAGTTCCAAGCCTAGATAGAGTACGAAATTGACCAGTTTCTTAAATGAATCACGTTTAAATTCTTACTGAGTTTGATCGTCATCCTTCGACTTCACAACTGGAATGAAATTATAGGGAAGTTGGTCTTCCGGAATGGCGTAGAGTTTGGCGTATTTGGTCGCAACCACATCATCAACGCCGGCTAATTGTCGAATCTTAAGAAAAGAAGGTCTTATATACAGCCTATGAAACTTAAACATATTAAAGCTAACCAATTCCAGTTGAAGTTCTACAGAATCCGATACTGCGAGTTCCACAAGTTCTGTCCAGTTTTCATCATCTAAGAACGAATAATGACAGTTTTAGTTAGTAATGTAATTAATATAGAAATTAAGTTGTTTATGGGTGTTACCGATCGAGTTTTCGAAGTATTTTTTATGGACCAAATAGCGAAGGCCTCCTATCTTTTGCCTTAATGTAGTGTTAGGATGCGATTTCTTGTCTAACTCAAAACGCTTGGCCAAACGAGTCACCAGATTGGCCACGTTCTTTGTGGTCAACTTTCCATAGTTTACATCAGGAATCGACGTTTTTCTACGTGGAATTTGAACACAAGAAATTTCCTCAGTATACAACTGTGAGTAACAAAAAAACAGTAGGTCAGTTTACGAAATTTCCTTGAGCATTTCACATGGTTGTTTTATGTGGCTATCCAAGAACGAAACGACATCAATTTGCATATTACGATCTTTCTTTAAATATTCTTCAGCTAAAGATAGTTTGTCCTGGACTATCAATGGAAGTACAAAATCCTCTTTCGTAAATTGGCAAAAGAGGTTGAGCGCAACAACCAACCGGCAAGCTGATGCAAATTCTTGTCGTTCAATTAAGTCTTGCACGATTGGAATTAGTTGTGTGTTGTAATGTACCCCACGGTACATATTGACTACTTTTTTCACGATTTTTCCGTTTTTCTGCCTAGAAACCGCTAGCACAGCTTCTTTTGTAATTTGCTGTTGCACTGTGGGGTAGTAGCCATTAGTTTTGTGGAATTCATCCAACCAAATTTCAAACTGATCAACAACTAAAATAAATAAAATTTATTATTGATTAGGTGCAACATTTAACTGGAAGATTTTATGTGAAGGATTTTCTAATTTTACCAAAGGAAGCTAATGAATTTGGTTTGTTTTTAAAGAAATCATAGCTGTGGTACATGAGATACACTGCTGAGAGGTGGGGATTTTGGCTGGCACTAAAAAGTTTGTGTATAAGCTGCTTCACTTGTTGACCTCCCATGCCACCTATTTCAAATAAAAATTTTAGTTGAAAAGATGTTGGTTTCTAAACCAACACTTACCAGCAATCCATGCTTCTTGAATCACTGAACACTGTTGCCCTCTGCACATATCTGAAAGGCAGTCATCCGAACTGAATACAATATCATTGAAGTCCTTTTTCACTCTTTGCTGAGAACACTGTTCACGTGTTGCACTTAGCTCTACAGAGTTTTCCATCCCAGTTGAATCTTGATTCTGAATCTGAGATGGTATTGAAAACTCATTCCATTCAGAGTGTATTGGAAGGGCAACAACATCTTTTAATAGCTCCTCATCAGTGTCAGAACCAAAATCTTCATATGAAGCCATTCTCCCTTCATGAATGTCGAATCTTAGGCTAAGTTATAAAATTATCCTTATACGACTGACCACAGGGTAACAGGAGGCAAACGGTAAGTGTCAAATAGATCGACTGACAAAGAAGTAAAAATAGAATAACGTATGGTTCGAAATCAAAACCCCACTCACGTTTATACAATGGGCACCTGTCCGGCCATGTACAATAAAGTAAACCATAGCACAACTGCTCCGGTAAGTGAAAAAATTCCCACTAGATGGCCAACATGTTATTCTATCTATACAGTCCATGTATTTTTTTACTCTAGGGGTTTTAACCATAGTAAGTGAATGTTTACAGAATTGCGTCAATTTATGTGCGACAAGATTAAAAAGCGACAAGTAGAATCGGTATCTATGCAGTGAACGTGATTGCACGGCAGAGTGTGGATGCCAGTTTAAAATGAATTATATACGGAACAGTTTCTCCACGGGTAGTTTTAGAAGACGACAGACAAACTTGGTTGAAAACCGAGAGAATTCACGGGTCAAACGAGATGATAATGATGCTTGTTTCGAGACGTACCGGCACCATTGCACACAGTTGGAGCAAACAATATCCAGCTATGATGTAAGACATGCACACTTACCCTAGTTTTTATTTATCAAAAATTTTCATTTCGCAGAGTGACACCGTACCTATGGATGATTTTGAACTTATCATTACAAGTCATCTGGAACACTTGGTGAATTTAGTTGGCAAAGACGTTGAAAAGAGAAAATCTATTTCAGGACCATCTGCATGCCTGGACCATTTCCTCAACAGAAACATTATTTCAATGGTTGGTTGAGTAGACTACTCATACAGGATTCAACATCATTATTTTGCATTTAATTTTACAGGTTTGTGCCTGGAGCCTCGAAAATAAGCATGATGGTCTGCTAGTTGCTGCAGCAGAGGCAATAGACGCAATATTAGCTGCAGCGAAAAAAGTAGATAAAGAATTAGACCTGTTGAGAGATGCCAGCTTTCACCAACCTATTAGCCGATTGTTTAAAAAATATGAAATTGAAAATGTGTCAGGCAAATGTGTTTCCACAAAAATGGAAAGCATACTTGTCTCACTGTCCTACTATGTTTGTGTCTTTATTGTGAGAGAGCCATCTTACCTGGACCTGTTTTATGATATTGCCACTGTTGCAGACCAACCAAAGTTTCCTATGATGACCTTGTTAATCTGTAATTTGCACAAATGTGGTGCCCAAGGCCAAACTTCCAGAGATAATTTAAAACTGCTGATGGCACTGGCTAAAGAACAGCAGTTACTAGCCCAATTCATAGCTCTACATTCAGATCTATGCCCAGTCGTTGCAACTGGGTTAAGTGCCTTGTTCTCAGATCTACCCCGTCCTCTCCCTTGGCATGTGCAAAAAGCGGGGATGCTGTCAGATTTGGACATCGAATCCTTGAAGGAGGTCGAAAATTTTGTAACGTCAGTGGAATTCTGTGATTCGGTAATTATTTTTCTTTTTAAACAAAAATACTGCAATTGGTCGTTAGCAATACCTCTTACATAGATCCTGGAAACATCATCGTGGCTGATTGTCACAAGACTACTGGATATGTGCTACAAAGGCTTCCTGGTTCCTGTGCTTGGTCCGGCGCTTTTTCAGGTAAATTATTTCAAATCAGTTACTTTAGTATACTCGCACTATATTAGAAAAACAATTCATCGATGCAAAACCCTAATTGGAATTCTGAATTCCATTTCTATCCACGTTCCACTTTCCGTATTGAGTAGTGCAACTTTTCTTATTTGCTGTGTGAATAATTCAAATATGAAAATGTGCATATTATAGGACTCAACAGGACTCAGCGTTAAGTTACTCGACTCGCCTTTTAATGTGGTCAGTACAACTAACTCAAGAAACAAACAAGAAAAAGTTATCCCATGTAGTTTGAAGTTGTTTTTGCTAGCTCAGCATGCTAGTCTAACATGAGTTTTGTACCCATAAAATTGTAGCTAGCTTGAAACACTAACAAAGTCTCAAGTAGTCTTGCTTAATTAAAATTAATCGCCCTACTAATCCCGATGTTTGATTTTTTTTATGCAGAAATAATTCGTGAACGAAGTTCTCGAAATTAATTGGCCCGCTCACTAATGTACGGTTGTCTTTTAGTTTGGTCATTGGTTTCTTTTTAGTTAGCAAAGAGCATGCCTTTTTCGTATCAAATACGTGGCTTTATGTTAATGTCTGTAACTCTAACTTTTTTACAACGTGCTTCAAGCTAAAATGAAAAGACCTATTTCGTATATAGAACACCATGAAGGAGATATTTTCTGCAACGTGCTACCTGACTCTGATGATCCGGCGGATTCGCCACCGTGGGCTGATCGGAATCTTCGTTCGCTTTCTCTTTGTTAACACCTATGAAGATAAACCAATTATTGACTTCCTCGTCGAACGAATGTCAGCAAAAAGCGAAATCCGACTGGCAACCTTGAACCTCTTTTACGCCTTAATCGAACTAAATTGTGAAGATGTTATGTTGGTATTAGCTATGCGACATCTCTTACCGTGCACCCACGTCATGCTATCGCAGAGGGGAGACATTCTACAGGTTTAAAATGAAAATGATTTACCATGAAAATTTTAACAACCTTATTTTTCATTATTAGGAAAGTGACACAAACTGCTTATGGGCAGCCAAATTTCTATCTCTTGTGCCGACTGCGTGTATCACTCGTGCCTTAGACAAAAACAGAATTCCAGATTCGGGACAAAATTCGGCTGAGAATGAACCCATTTCTCGAATACGCAGCTGGTCAAGAGCCAGCATAGATTCTGGTACTGATTTTAATATTATTTTAATCACTGGCTTAATTAATAATTATGTTCATATTTAAAGGTGACAGAAGGTATGGTCATTTGGCGTTCACAACTAACGACAGAAAGCCGACTTCTGCCAAGCAGGCCGTGCCAAACGGTTGCTCTGCCTCGGACTTTGACTGCAATCAATTACGGAAGTATCTCAAAGACCAATTCAATCAGATGCGCCCATGTGTAGACGCTGTCGACCATTGGACTTATCGCTATAACGGCTCAAATCCACCGATGAGGGAAACCGTTCGCATGCTTTCCAAAACTTCAGATATTGAAGAACCTGCAATTGATACAATTGCAAGCGCCAATACGTTAGACCAACCTGAAAAAAAATTGGATCAAACAGTTGCCTCTCCTGCCCCCCAGTACCCACCAGTAAATCCCGCAGACATTTACCTATACTGTATGGAACAGCTGACAACGTGCTTGAACGAAATGAAATCAAACCCAACCTCACCTGGACAGAGCAGTGGATATTACAGCATCAATTGTAAC
The DNA here is from genome assembly GCF_022539665.2 of Daphnia carinata. Classification (NCBI taxonomy): domain Eukaryota; kingdom Metazoa; phylum Arthropoda; class Branchiopoda; order Diplostraca; family Daphniidae; genus Daphnia; species Daphnia carinata. The sequence goes on from NC_081338.1 coordinate 4,707,559, forward strand.
ACACAACGAAGTGACCTGTTGAAAGAAGAGACCAGCTTTTTCTCAAAAGAAGTTCAAGATGATTTGGAATTCTGGTCTCTGATGCGCGACGATGACTTTGATTCTGCACCAATTATTCCGCCTGTATGTATTTATTGTTATAAGTGAGTTAGACGTTTGTGTTACCTAGTTTAACTTTTTTTTCTAGGTTGTTCATTTGGATGAAAATGCTACCTACCAAACTAGTTTACCAAGCATTGGCCCATTCTTGGAAAACTTAGTCAAGTCTATCGATGGATGGCTTAACAATAGCATTGAAGTGAACATTGCACTATGTTCTATCTTATCCCGGCTTGCAACGTATCCCCATCCGCTGCTACGATCTCTAATACTGAATCCCTACCTCATCTTACAGCCCAGCATACCAAGTCTTACTGTTAGTATTGCCACATTGAAGCAGCGTATTGATGGCGCGTTAAGGGTTCACGAGAATCAAGACAAACTGATAGAAGAAGCTAGGCTGGCATTACAGGCTCGCTTGCCCTATCCTGTCTCTTCTGTTAGGAGAGACGGTACTGTCAACGCCATCAACAAAGGTAAATAAATTTCTTACAATATTGGAAGCAAAACCCGTTGGACATAATTAAACATTCTGTTTATTTCTATCAAATGTCTTAGATATTAAGCACAAGCCTTCGAAATTCGCCGGAATCTTCAGTTCTCTTGTTCGCAAAGATATGGCAGATTCTATAAGAGAAGAAGACTTCGAACGAAATAATATTGGCAACTACCAGCGGTAAATTCTGTGGTTTCTAATGTATTACTTCTGCTTTCCAAGTTACATTTAATATTCCCTTTGTTAGACAAACTTTTCGAACTGATGGTGCGGAGAACAGCGACCCAATTGGGAACCACGTCGCTATTTGCGCCGTTCTGCTTGGTAAGGAGGGTATTTTTTATTTAATTAATTACTTATTTGCAAATCTTTTGTTAAAATGAATTTTTTCTAGTTATAATGATTTTTTTGTTTGCAGAAGAGTGGTTACTGGAATTGGCTGCAGCGTGCATGGAACAGGCTGTTCAGTTTACTCCGTTTACCATCCCCCTTACGCAACTGTAAATTCAAACCGCAAGTACAGTGACTTTGCTAAGCAAGTTACTTTTTCATTAATTACTTTGTTAGTACTGAGTTCCCCTTTGCGTTTGCTTTGGTGAGCTTCTTATCAGCTATATCAAAGTAAATGCGTGATTGTATTCATTTTTTATGAAGTAACGAACCTGGCCACCTGTCTATATCATTTGGGTCTGATCGGTGATAAATTTTAAATGAGGAACTGTTATTACATTGTTGATCGAGACGAATCGAAATGAAATCTTCTTTTCGGATCGTCGTCGATTCCAGTTGCGCTATGTGAATAACTGAAAATGTTTAGCCGTACGTAAAGCATGGAGGAGTTTGTTGGTCCTCTTCGACGAGTAATTTTTGATTTTCAAAGTTTATCACATCTAAACTACTGATAGGTAATGGTAAATTTGTTTGAAGGATTATCTTCTGGTTCTATTCTGCAATTGGTGGACTGTGCATAAAGCAAAAGAAGCATAAGTGCCAATCCCTTCTAATTTCCGACGAAATAGTGACCTAAAAAATTCTTGAACAATTGTCTTAGTCAAATTATATTTTCGAAATGGAATAAATTCTTGAGAAGACCGCATCATACAAATTCAGGCGAATACATAGGATTTTAATCGGCAAAGAAACTTCGTTTCAGCTGATACCATTTCTGTATTGGCCCCGAAACACAATGTTATCGAACACAACTATACCTGGACTGTACACACCATTTTTCTAGTCGCACCATTCATACCAAGAAAAAAATAGAGATATCAAACAGAATACATCAGGAAATTGGATGGGGTTCTTCCAAATACACCGTTGACAGAATGTAACATCGATGCTACGCAAACTCAGAACAGCAATTTAACAGAAGCATCTGTAAGTTACAATTGTAATGCATTGGTGAATCAAAGAACCATTTGATTCTCCGCACGAGATCGACTTTAGATAAGAATTTTGCTTTACATCAAATCCACCCGTGGTCTGTAGACCAACTTTAGGGGTGCTTCTTTAAACCTCCACCGAGTCAAAATCACAAATTTTAAAGTATGGTCCTTCCCCAGCAGCTCATCATTGCATAGAATATCAACATCTCTATAAGCATCAATGCTATCCAGGAGTTTCAAGGCAATGAATTTTTTAAGATGTGTCACTGTGGCCTGTGATGAGCATCTAAGAAATCTCCGTTCTAACTGTGATAATTGTTTTGCTCCACACTCTAGGCATATGTTCACCTGATGGGAAAATGGAAACATGTAAGAAATGGCTCTCCAAATTAACCACAAGAAGAAAAGGATTGTTGGCCAGGATACAAAAAAAATTATTTACCTGCTCATCAAATCGATGAAAGTCAGTATCATTTACATCACTCTCTGTGGGTTTGTTGGTACCAAGTGGTTCATTATTGGTCAACATGTCTTTTGGACATGTGATTCCACGATTCATGTAAAAGCTTTTCTCACGTTTCATTTCATCTATTAATCATCAATAAAACTTAGTATGAATGAAAACAACAACAAAAAACCAATAGTTACTGTCTTGTAAGTCAGGGACCAATTTATAGACAATATCTTGCATTGTCCGATCAAAACTGATGTACTGAAGGGGGTGGGACTGGTGGATCATGATATTGCAAGAGGGACATGTATTATTTTCTTCCAAGTGCTTGACCAAGCAACTTTTACAAACTGAAAGATAAAAGATATTACTTAGAACCAAAGGGAACCACATAGAAGAAACCGGTAATATCCAATACATGTATGAAGACACTCCGTGACAGTCGTTGCGTCGATGAGGTAACCACTACAGATTTTGCAAATGATGTGGCTATTTAAAGTGCGTAACTTGATTTTTCTTTCCATAATGAGATGTCTGTTCCTCGAATAGTCTATCTACATAAGTACGAGAGTTACGGAAACAATGTCCAAAAGTGTTGCTGTACGTCTCAATCTACATTTCACTGCCAAAAAATGGCCTAACATGGTGAGTTGTCCTAATCAGCGGAAGCGGAATGGTGGAATCTAAAAGGCGGAATTGAGGTAAGCACGTCAATTGTATTTTTGGTCGTCATTATTGCGAATTGTCACAAAAGCCAGATTGTTCCAAGGCAGGGCCCTCTTCTTCCTGCTTCTAGACCAGGTATTTTATGGAAAATTCATTTCATCCTTCAAAAATCCAATCGTTGAATGTTAAGAGTTAAGAATTAATGTAGGTGTAAATGCAAAAGTGAAAGTCCCAATATTTCCATACTCGTGGTTTGATACTGCGACAGCAATATTGAAAGAGAAAATGTCATCTGTTTGACGAATATTTGTCACAGTTTTTCTCATTAGTTATTAGTAATTGAATGAATTTTTAAAGAACCTTGTTAGGCATATAAAGTAAACTGCGTTCTCGTTTTTAGAAGATATTCCAAATCACTATCGAACATTCTACAAAGTTCACAGGATAAAAATTCAATCGCTTACATGAATGTATTGTTCCTCCCCTGCCACAACCACGTTGCTTTTAGCAAGACCCGTAAATGTGTTCATTGACGGTGCTCAATCTCTATGCCTTTTTATCTCAAGGTAAACTTTTTTTTCTTAATTCTTGGAAATTAATGTGTTTCATGTAGAACAAACATTTTGTGCATTAGACTACTGTGAAATATTAGTAGGGTTCTGAGATGACAGCATGCAAGGATGACTATTTTTATTCAATGTGGACATTAATAATATTCCATGTCATCCGATTGGAGAGCGTTTGCCCTTTTGTTTTGCAGCCTTGCTACGATATTTTCCAACAACTTCGTGTCAGGGTGCTGATGATTTCTGGATGCTTTTCCGTAAGCTGTATGTTTGTTTTCCTTAGGTTCCATTGACCTCTTTCGACCGCAACCTGCAAAACATTTTAAATTTATTTCTGCACACACGGATAGCAATCAAGTATCTTAGTGACGCTGAGGTCTCTGACATAGAAAACGTGAAATGAAAATATTTCTGTAAAGAAGCAGACGTACGGTTACAGACAGCATCAAGGGGCAGAGGTAAAGCTTTTGCATAATTTTTGTACCATAAAGGAACAGACTATCGTAAGTTATTGTGTCATACCTGCAAAAGCATTGCAAAATGGTCTTTTCTCTTTGTATGACCATTGTTCCACTTCTTCTATCGAATCAGAATCATTCTGGTTTGCCGTTAGTGGCTGCGACAATGAATTTGAAACGTAAAGACTGATGACCAGCCAGGCCAGTACTACCAAGCTGTAGAACAGCGGTCTCGTCATACCTGCTATACACATCCTGCTGATTATTATTTTAGTTTGGTTATAGTTATTAATGTACAAGTTTTCCGTCTAATCATTTTTTTCTTCTTTTTTTTAAATAATGGTTTTAACAAGGACATATGGTAAACATGCTGCAGCCATGGGGAAAGTTCGTTAATGTAAAAGATGAAAAGCTTTTCATTAATTTAACCTACGATCATTTGCTAAAATGATACAGCCGCTTTGCTGATACAGATCGCCAACCCAGCTTAATTCCCTCAACCAGAAACAATTTTTCATTAAGGTATAGTCTGTCATAACTTACCTGATTCGAAGTTGATTGGTTACAAAAAGGAAAAGTAGGATATGAGCTGAAATCTGGATTCTTTCACTTTCGAAATCAGAATGTCCATCCAAATTGCTAGAAAATGTGTTGGATTCAGTACGGGAAGTAGGTGGTGACGAAAGTCTTGGTTCGTGAATAACCTTCTAAGAGGTATTAGAACAGTTTTTATATGTGTTTTAGGCTCCGCCCTGCCTAGCCGGTTCCCCACTGTTCCACCAAATGTTAATGCCGTTAGCGTGCATTTATGCATTTACATGCCAATAGGTGAGTAGAGTGACAGAAAACTTTCCAGAAAAGTATTCGCCATCAGCTTAAAGTTCTGGCAGCTGGTGACCAAATTGTCGAATTATCATTTCAATTTTCTTGCTTGGTTCATTTTTCCTCTTGGTATTTAGGTTACTTTGTGCACCCCAAACGATTGGCTGGACGTAACCCATACTTCTTATAATGTTTCCTGAGGAACAGTTGTTTTGAGCAGGACTTCAGTTCAACAGTTGCCCTCCGATGATCACTGTGTCCAGATAGCGAAAACTATCCGAATCAGGTTTTTGAATTTTAAAAACAAAATTGAAGGCTATACCTCGTTGTGCCTCAGCCCGGCCCAACGCTCTCACATTTTTCTCTTATTTTAACTATACACAGCCCTTTCCCTTAAAAAAAAGGCGACAGATGCATTGCATCAGAACAACAAAATCGTTCGTGTTCTCACAAAACAATGGCAAACCACTTACTTAAAACTCCATTACTTTATAGTCAGCAGGGTTCTTCAATCACTCACGATCTGTGTAGTGTAACTGTGCGTAAGCTTATGGGCACTTTAGCGTTAAATAGATGCACTAATGACGCCCGTCGCGTTTTATCCGTTTCCCCCATTTACGATTTGCGCATTTTCCCTGATGATGTGCAGTCCAGTGATATGCTGGGATGCATAATGAGCAGTAGACCACTGTAATGGCATATGTAAACCAGAAATGGGGATTTAACCACTGATTGTGATAAGAAGAATGCTGATTTTAAAAAAATAGCAATAGGGAAATGCTTCAGATGCCTAAAACTACAACTGCTTAAAAATACCAAAAAAAAAAAAAAATTATTTTAAAGGGGCTACTACATCAAAGACGGATATGGCCCAACAGTAATGTAAGAGAACTTCAGTTTTCTACATTGTAAAAATACCGTTTATGAATGTAAAAGCAATTAAGCTGGATTTAAATTTAAAATTTTGTCTTTATTTTTTATTGCCATTAGATGGCACTACATTGTTTGTTTTCTTTTCTCTAGATGGAAACACATGGGACGCTGCTTATAGACCGTGGGTATTTTATTATTCTCGAAATTTTATTTTGTTTTATTTGTTTTTTTGTTTTATTAAGACAGCAAAAGGAAGATATAGTCGATAGACGCAATAACAACAATACCGATGTTCATCCTATTCCAATGCAAGGGTAGGGTAGGACAAGAGGAAGGGAAAAACGAATAGAAAAAATGGCAACGTGTTTTCCGAGTTTCAGTTTATGCTGTTGGCGGCTGAAAGTTCGTTTGGTTTGCTCAGACATCGACCTCAGTTAATACCACCGGTAACTAGTTGCAGTGAGTAATATGTAATAAGTACATGGTAATTATCATAATCGAGGTTTTCATGAATCTAGTGAAGGAAGAGAAACAATAGAAAGCCTACACCTACACCATTTTACCTAAACTTGTTTCAAAATCGGATCCATTATGCACGTGTCACAACCAGCCAGCAGAAAATTATACTGAGTTATATTTCTCACATATGGATAAATAGGTTTGAATTTCTGAAATATAATATCTTGGATCACAATCTAAATATGAATTAATTTACAGGCAATAATACAGACATGAAGCTGTTAAATGTGAGATAATTTGTTAATTGAAAACAGTGTTTGTACCTAGTTCATTCTAAAAATGAGTCAGCCGTTTTACTATAGAATTTTTACTTCTTAACACCTAAGAAATATTTCTTTTGATAGGTAATTATGAATTATTCCCATTTACGCTAGATCTTTCTTGTATTTATTTTAGGTATCTGTTTGTGGTTCAACAGAAGTTAAATGGAAAAGCTTTGAAGTGAATCATAAGCTATTAAGTAAAAGAAATTCCGTAATGAGTGGAGGTTGTGCCATTTGCTTTCCTCAAAGGTCTCATGTTTTAACATAACAATATCAGCTAAATTACCTTTTCTTTAATTTTATGAAAGACCTTGGTATGGATACCCATTCAGTTATCGTTTTTACAATGAGTCTCAACGTTGCTATTCTGTCTCTATGGGGTAGGAATTTACAAACATGGTATGATTGACAGTTTGAAAGTAGTATCTTCATTCCTTTTAGAGGTGGGAGACGGGTATGATGAATTCAGGCCTGTTCCCATTGAATAAAGTATTTACTGATATTGATGGAACACATGGCATGTGTCAATGCCGCGATCGTAATCAGCTCGTATTCAAGGAAGACGACAGGTGTCACCGTATCTGTGCCAAGGTATTTTTTTTTTTCTTATCTAGATCTTTTAATGGCAAACGGTATGCTCTTGATGTTCGTCGTATCAAAACACATGCTTACACTTTTTTAAATACATACAAATTGTCATTTATGATATAGGGTCCTTGTGAACGTGGCCAATGGCTTGAGCCGGATACCAACGGCTATGGCACCTACCGCCCCTCGCCTTGCCCGGAGAGCAAGTGTGACTGTCGCCAAATGTGCTGGAATTCAACACCAAGCTCTGAAGGCGGTTGTTCATTACGTGTGAACAACTGATAACAACGAGGTAGCTATTTCAGCGACAACGAGGCACTCTAAGAGGTCGATGTGTTTCTCAATTAGGATCGTCGTTCATCCTTACGTCTTTCCGCCACGTTATGCTATGATAAGAAACCCTTACGACATGATGTACATAAACTATGTGGTGAGTCCGTGGTCGAAATTTGGTATGTATACGCCGTTTGGCATGCAGAAAGAATATGGTGGAGATGATTATGATGACATTCCCAATCTTGATTACTGAACCAGAAAACTTTAGTAGAATCATTCACATGGTTTTGTCTCTTGTATTTCATTAAAAAATTCAACTGCAAATTGTTTTATCTGCTATACGTTACAATAGAAAATTTTTAGTAGATGTAGTTAATGTAAATGTAGTTTCCCCTTGAAAGCTTGAATAGGGATGTATTTTACTCTTCTGCTTATGTGGCAACACAGTATTCAATGTTAATCTTCGAATGTTTGACAGTTTGTCAAGTCGATTTACCAAATTGAGAGGAAGATTGCAAGCAAAATCTGAACGTTTTGTAGTGGCATTGTTCATATTTCGAAGTGTTGGTGACGCATTTCATTTTGATTAGACATTCATGTAAGGGAAACAGCTCAAGCTGGATATTGCCTAGTGATATTTAGCATGTTACATTTCAAGTCCTGCTTGATGGCACACAGGGATGAGGAATTGTTATATAGTACTTGCAGTGTTTTGCAACAAAGATATAAACTGATTATATCTATTTTTTTTTTTTGCAATATGAGATATTACTCTATAGAAGACCACCAAAGAAAGCTGTTGTACAAAAGATATCCAGTAATACTGCAAACAAAGGACAATACTGTAATGGCAAAGTAACACAATTGATACTAGCCACGGATCACCTATCAGCAAGAAAATTGGTAAGATACATAGTTTTATGGTAGTATAATTTCCTGGTGTCAATCTTAACTGACTATTTGACTAGCACGTAAAAACAAATTCCATTTTCGTTTTCCTTGGTTAATTTTGAATCAGAATCATCTATAGTTATCTAGATTTAATGCTATTATTTTTATATAGGAAAAAATTTTAAGCCCGACAATATAAGCCCGAGCTTATTTTTTAACCCAGCTTTTACCGTTTTTTACGTTTTATTCAAAAACTATGAGGCCCACGAGAAAACAATCCTTATATTCGTGATGCCCGTTCAATTCTACATCGAAACCATGTATTTAAAGCGAAATCTAAAATTTTGCCAAAATTGAAAAAGTGAGAAGGCTTATAGCCTTCCCACCAGAAAGTCGGGCTTATTTTGTCGGGCTTATTTAGCCGGGCTTAAAAATTTTTACGGTCAGTGTAGGTAGAGAATTAACTAGAAACGTGACCGGTAGATGGCGATAGCAGTAAAACAGAAAAAATGCCGATATTTTTGGGGGGGTGGGGAGGGTAAAACGGATTGCCATAGATTGCATCAAACTTACCCATTCGGCAACCCAAGTGTGCATATGTTTTTCTTTGATAATTATTTTATTTTGCTACTATGCTTTGTAAACTGCAATTGTGCCCAATATTTTTATCTTTGCATTTTAGGTCTACTCTTAGCCTAAGAGTGGAGTTACTCTGATAATATTCAGTTGCAGTGATAGGATCTTGTCCTCTTACTTAAGGAGTGTTTTGCCTTTTCAGTAATCGAAGGGGCCGCAAAGATTATTGATTTTCTATCAGTGACTGTCAATCTGCCGAAGGTGTTTTCTTGAACAATTTGGTAATTTATTGATGGTTTAGAGATCACAAGTTTATTAAATCAAATATCTTAAATTACAGAGAGGAAACTTCCATGTGACAAGCCCGTACTTTGTTGGAGGTTGATATTTTTTAATTGAAAACTATCATTATCATTAAAAGGATATGGATATTGTGGTCCAACCCTCACTAATGGTATGTCAAAGTGAAGGGCATAGTTAAGTTCCCATTGGAAACATGGTCCAGATCTCCCATGTTACGGTATTTGTTTCGTTCAGAGTAAAGTACAATTAAAAGATTCTCTCAACTTTTCGGTGGCCACATTTTACCTTGATCGTAATTTTCATTTTTCATTCCAGGTTTCATGATGAAAATTTGCAGCTAACCGTAAAAGATGTCCAGCCGTTATATTTCCCTGTTTCAACAATAGAAGACGAAAAGAGATGCAAGATTTTCGAAGAACGCTACTGTCACTTCACCGTTGATATACGGAACGTAAAAGGTTTATATTTTTATAAATTAAAGTGCATATCTGGGCTCCCTTCTTTCTGAGGCCCCGTTTCCCTAAATTTCTAATAAGCCCGTAGGGGGTCATGCCCCTACTGTACGGTATATTTAAAAACAACATATACCGAGGTTTGGAGGGCTCTGGCCGGAAAGGGGACGTGGGGTTCCGCTTAGTCCGATGATGTGTTCACGGAGGGCGACGTGGATGCCCACAAATCCGAACTAAAGGTTAATCGCTCCTGTAAAAATGTTCCAAATCTTCGGCTCTTCTTCCGGCTTCTCTTAGCCAATCATCGGGTAATCTCCCCGGTGGGTCAACAAGGCAGTGTCTCCCCCTGCCTGGGTTGACGGCAACTATTGAAAGGGCTATTGCGCCCTTTTAAAGTTGCAAAAATATTTCTGATGTGCAGAGAATTGACAATAAATTTTTTTTGAAACAAACTTTTTTTGCAAAATTTGCATTCATTATTGACTGTGCACTTTTACAATTATCGTAATTGGCAATTTACTTTTACTTTTAAACAGCTAACAAGTGTGTATCCATTTCTATGACAGTGTATTCTGGGCTTTCCGAGGGATCGAACCTCAGTCAACTGATACGCCAAGCCAGCGTCGTTCCGTTCACCCATGACGGTCCTTACTAACATAAATTGGAATTTGAATGCCTATCTACGTAATACCCAGCAGACAAGGTTATTTAGTACTATCTACTAGTTTCAAGATATCAATTGTAGCTTAATGGTATAGTGTCGGACTGGCATGTCGGTAGTCTTGGGTTCAAACCCCAACTCAGCTATCAGCAAAATACTTATAAATAAATACAAAGTGAAATAATGTTAAAAGTTTTTATTGTCCCTCCTTCCACCCACTATTCCACCACTTTACATACATGACAATACAACTCACAGGTTGGCTGCCACGCCACTAAAACTACAATAGCTACATCGCCATCTGATGGATGGCGATAGAGGGGGACACAATGGTCCGGGCTGATGCAATAGTGGAGACCGTTGTGGAAACGCACATCCCTGGTCTCCACCACACATCGAGAAAAGGGAGGCCCTGTGGTGCGTTGCCTTTTGCCTTACGGCGAATTTTGGGCAGTGGCGACTGCTCCACCCCACGGCACATAGACCATGGGGTAGAGCAGCGCGGCCCGTCCCTATCCAGCTACAAAAAAAAGGGGAGTAAAAAAGGGCGTGGCAGCCAACCTGTTAATTAGCACACTATACATTACATAAAATAACAACGATACCACGAAGACCACGAGGCGAAGACGAGGCGGCGACGGGTGAAGCGATGACAGGCGAAGCGATGACGGGGCGACGGGCAAAGCGATGACGGGACGACGGGCGAAGCCATGACGGGACGATGGGCGAAATGATGACGGGACGACGGCGAAACAATGACGGGCAAGGTGAAGAAGGGCCTTTTTTTACTTAGGCTTGGTAGTCCTATAATAAGATATTAAGTTTGAAAAAAGTAATACTAAAGAAAAAAGAAACTTAAAATACTGAGGCATAGTGGTGTTGAGGTTCACGTCAAAGTGTGGTGACTGGCAAGGTAGAAATAGTGAGAATACTGCTGAATTTGTTGTTTTCAATCGTTTCAACACAGTTGTGAGGAAGATGCTGCACTTCCCATCAACTTACAGACAATAATGAGTTGGCGAAGAATGATCTTTTTTGGCCAGCATTCTTTGCAGTCTTAGTTGCGGGCTAAAATTAAAAGCAGAACCATGGCAATTTAAAACACTGAATGCCAAAATATGAGTCTAATACCTCACTCTTCAACTCAAAATCACACTACTTGAAAGGCTCAGACGAAATGACAAGAAGATTGCATGCCAGCATCCTTTGCAATATTGGTTTGACGAGCTACTTCTCAACAGCAGAAGAATGTCAATGGGATTCTTATTGGAAAATATATGTTTAGTACCTCTTAACGAACAAGAGAAAACTATGATGGATAGTTGATGATAAAATTAAGTAGTAAGTATGCTGATAGTTCACTACACCTGTTACACAAAAAATAATCCAGTAATAAGCTTCACTTGATCAACACAATAAAGGAAAACACTTTTTGACACACCATTTGATTTGATCGAACTTCTACGAGCACAAAATAGTTTGATTTCTGACACTACGGCTGATGAACTTGCATCGCCATCTAGCGGAAATTGAATTTCGTCAGATTTTTAAATAAGCCCGACAAGAAAACTAAGCCCGACTTTTCTTATTTTTTAAATTAATGTTTGAAACCTAGATATTGCCATAACAATACATGATTTGAACTCGCAATTCAACGGTGATGTCGAAATTTCAGTTTGTTTTTACCTGGAAGTTATGGTTTAGGAGTTATTCAAATTCGACGTGGTTGTTATAAAACCCCTTTAGGTAGAGGTTAAAACCACAATTAAACAACAAAAACAAAACGCTGTTTAAAAGGTGGAAGCTACACTTAAGATAAAAATGCTTCAAATGTTTGGAATATTAATGTTCATTTTTTACTTTTTGCAAAGTTGAAAAAAAAAATTACCACAAGTGACCGGATGTAGCCTATATCTCCAGAAATACTGGGCTCACAACAAAACGAATACGATTTTCGTGATCCTCATGAAATTTAAGGTGTGTCTGACCTATTTTAATCTGTTTTTGGCGAAAAGTCCAATTTGGCCAAAATCGCGATTTTCCCTGAACTATAGTTCAGGGAAATTTGCGATTTTTGACGATTTTCGGGTATTTCCTACTGACACATGGATTCGATCCCAAATTTCACGAGGATCACGAAAATATCGGTCTTTTTTTGTTCAGACCAACAGATAGTGAGTTATTTAGCATTTAAAAATCGGATCTTAAACCGGAAGTTGAAATTTCAAAAATTTAAAAAATGAACTATGGTCTCCTTTACAAGGTACACAAGATCTGCATAGTTTCAGTCGTAAACTATAGTAAATTAACATAACATGGCCTTTCAAAGTTCGTAAAGTTCAGTTTCAGGTAGTTAATAGTAATAATAATTAAGTAACGTAAGTAGAATATAGCAAAATAATTATTGTATAGTTACAATTAATCAAATAAAGTTATAAATTAAAAAATTATATATTTATATGGCTAGAATGCGCAAAGTTGTACTTAAAAAATTAAATAGGAATCTGGCCGATAGATGGCCATAGCTGTAAAAAAGGAAAAACGGGGGTAAAACGGATTGCCATATTCCATACGTTTTGTAAAACACAACAAAACTTCTACTATGTGGTAATTCAACATCACTATTTACTAATTTCTTTAAAGACTTAGAGAGAAAGCTTACAAAGCCATGCAAGGACATTACCTGAAATGCAATCCAGAGGTAAAAACAACAAAAAAACCGAAATAACGATACCGTTCAGCCGAAGAAAACTCAGATACACGTTGTCAACGCAAAAACAAAGTAAACAATGAGAATCACATGACAACAAAAAATTCACTTTTCACACGCTAGAGGCTGATGAATCTGCAGCGCCATCTAATGGAAATACTGTTTGGCCAGGAATATCCAGAAGATGTTTTCCAAGACCATATGATGAAAACTTTTATTTATTTTTATTATTTATTTTAAACCAATAATTCAAATTGAACCTTGTCAACGGCGATGATTACGATGTCTATAGTCTTCGAATTCTTGGCCACGAGACATTTGACCCAATACAACTCGAACAAATATAATTAAAAACCAAAATCAAAGAATAAAAACCAAACGAGTTATTTTAGTGGATTTTATTTTCATTTGCAGTATTTGTATTTTGTTCACTAAAGAGCGACATTATTGTTAGAGGGTAGCTAGCGACGACTAACCATGCTTTGGTTACTATAAGTCTATCTCAACATGTGTGCCAAAAGGCATACGACCTTATTTATAATTTTGCCAACGATTGAAAATGAACAACAAGTGGAGCTGAACGCCGAAAAAGAAACACAATAAGATGAGAACCGGCCGATAAGTTTTCGTCATCGAATGGTGTGAGAAGATAACTTTATGGAAACATATTGATTGAGGGGTTGTGGAAAAGCAACGCACAAAAAAACAAGCTGCGATTATAAGAAATCACGACAATTTGATTCATAAAGGGCAGAACATTTTACAGCTGCGCCTGAGACCCTCGCCAAGACACTGCGCTTAGATTCATCTGTCCAAATCCAGTTGAATAGCCCATACTTCCTCCGTAAAATTCACTTCCAACGTTGTTGCCTTGCTGCGGAGAATAACCACCCTGCACAAACGAAATTTGGAGTTAGTCCCTACAGTGTTTAAGTCATGTTCCCGATAATGGAACATTGTCAGCCCTTACGGTGCAAGAAATATAGCTTGACAATTGCTACTACGCCATATTCACAATTACCTTTTTAGCAAGGAACATGAATTTAAATAAAACTTAGGTAAATTTCAAATGCAAAGAAAACTTAATTTGTGAGTAGCGTATTGAGAAATCATTTAAATATAAAGAACCTGAACGAATCGGCCGAGTTCCTCTTGCGTATCGAAAATCATAACGTTGAATGGAGATCCAGGGACGTGCTCTCCGGACCACCGCACTTCTATTCGGTAATCTCCAGGCTCTGTTGGATCATATTTGCAGACTATTGAGCGATCCTTCTGATTTTCTCTTTGCATTTCAACTCGGAACGCCCCTAATAAAGATCGATTGTGAAGTATTCAACACATTTCAGAAAGGGTTAATCAGCTTTACCTTTGGGTCCTCGTACACGTACGGTCAACTGACCGGCACCGGCTCCACGAGTGTCACACAAGAACCGGCTTTGAAACGTGGCCAAGACACCGTGTTCAATGCCTGGCCCGTGTACTCTCACTTTTGTGGCGTCGGGTGCCCCCATTACACGCAAACTGAAGGGACTGCCGTTAACAGGTTCCCCTAAAAAAAAAAAATATAAAAGTACTTTAATATGAAATCACGGCATTAATGAAATCGCTTCTGAAACGTTCACGATGTTCCATGGAAATTTCGTCTAAATGTGGCTATACTGTGTCATTGACTGAGTGCCTACCTCCATATTTTATATTAAGAACGTGACGACCATGTTCTTGTGGTTTGATGTTCAAACTGTAAGTTCCGTCACGGTGGTCGAACAATTCACAAAATGCAACTTTGTGCGGGCCAACGCATTGAGCGGCAAGTTCACCTAGGAAACATGATAGACAAAGAATAGAAGAATTGCACCCGAATAAAACAAGTTAGATTGAGGTTGGATGAAAAATTCTAGCTCATCCACTTCAAAACGCGGTTGAGTGGAGAACATTTTCTCCACTCGTTCAAGAACAAAATATATCCTCACTTACACCGACATATGAGCCCTACAGCAATAGAGCATTCCGCGTAAAAATAGCAATAACATACGATTAAAACGCAATTGCCTATTAAAAGCCAAGGCTTACCAGGTCCAGTATTACGGGTGTCAATAAAACTCTTGATTTCTCGGCCTAAGATTCCCCATTTCAGTCCTTCACCGGAGCAAATGACTTTGGAGGCATCCACGGTCGAGGTGACTGTAACTTTTAAAGGGCACCCTTTCACTTGCCTGCAAAAATCGAATAAAATTAGATTTACTATCCAATGATAACATAAGAACGAGAGTACCTTTCCGCCCACATAACGTTCAACAGGTAAACACCAACAGCGTCTGGTTTGTAACTTGCTCTATACATGTTATCACCGATTAAACTTAACGTTACGTCTAAATCCGATTTGATGCCAGTCATCGTCACCTCCGGAATTCCTTTTTTTAAATACGAGTTTCTTGAGACTGAACAACAGAAGGTAATAAAAAAATATTAGATGTACCTGGGCCAGCCCGTGATCCGTCAATGGTAAATTCAGCTTCGGCATCGACCATAGCTTTGGCTAGGCCTTTTCCTGTTAGGATGACTTTATGGTCACCTCCGCTACCCGAGCTACTGATGCTACTGGCTCGAGATTTGTTAGAGGATACGTGACTACTTTCTTCAGGAGGGAGAGCGATACTGGTGACGCCCACAAGGGGTGAGTTGGGTAAAGGCACGCGGTTCCAGGTGAACTTGGTGGAATATTCACCTACTTCCAGTGGAGTGAAACATACCCTAGTACGATGTGGCATTGGTGTTTCGATCGTTGTTTTCACCTGACCCGATGGACCCTTGATTTCGGCCATCAGTACACCTGTTATTTAGAAATTGACGAGAAAACAAAGAAATTAGAAATATTCTGCAATTATTTTAGACTTAAATAAGGGTATAAAATATTCCATGATGGCTGCAGGTTTTTACCAAGTCTCTTTTGCAATGTTTAGAATAAAAATGGAAAGAAGAGAGCTTGGGAAACTTGCAGCCATCACTCGTTATTAAGTTAACAAACCTGGTCCAGCATCCAAAGTGTCAAAACTAATTTTCTTTTCTTCACCTACGGCGAGAATCAGTTTATCTTTGCTATCAACAAGTGCCTCCCATCCCCCGATAACGCGAACTTTTCGTGGATTAATGATTTTCGGATGGAAAGGTGAGCCGTGAATATCTCGGCCGTTCCACAAAACGCGAACGTCAAAAATGCCAACTTCGAGTGGTGTGAAATTCACTCGGAACGTTCCAGTGTTTTCTCGTATGATTTGACATTTGCAGACGCTATCCGGTCCATCAATCTACGGCCACGAAAAATTGCGCAAACATAAATGAAATGCTTGATCAGATATCAATGTTTTAAAATGATTTACCTGGACAGTTGGTTCACCGGCAAGTCCCCGGGCGTCAATACTGAATTGTGAAGGCACTCCTTCGATACCGTGAAGCAATCCTTCACCGTGAGCTTTGGCCAATCCTTCTTCTTCGGCAACGAAAATGAAAGGTGAGCCTGGTATTGCTTCGCCGCCACAAATGACGTTAAAACAATATTTTCCAGGAAGCGTCGGATGATACTCGACTAAATCACCCTCTCCATTTGGAAGCGATTTGACTTCAAGCGGCAACTCTTTCGACGTGGGTGTAACCACTGTGACGTCAATGGAAGTGAGGCCGGCTTCTCGTTTGCGAACTAAATTCAGGGGAGTTTCATTTAGTTAAAATATTCAAATTATTTTAGAAAGCCATACATCAAATGATTATTTTTTCTTACTTTGGAAAGAAATGGGATCGTGGACCGAGACGTTGGCACTGCGAACATTGTCGACCGTCACTTTCTGAGCGTCATACGCCTGAGCAGTGAAAGGTGATCCGCGAAGTGGTTTGCCATCGTAAAGAACATCGATCCTATAGCCACCTGAAACTGGTGCTGTAAACTGGGCCAGTAGGTTGCCGTCCTTTTGCTGATAGCATCGAACTGGCACGGCCATGTCTTGGGGTCCGGCTACTACAACGTCGAATAATTTGGTGCTACTGCCGCGCGTGTCAATTATAAACGAGTTGATCTGACCGGTTCGGCATTGGTAAAGACCCATACCGTGGGCCAATATCTCTTTGCCCAAATAAGGATTTTTCACCTTAAGCTCGAATGGACAACCTGTTAGAACAATTGAAAAAATCCGATATAGCATAATGCCATACTTTGGTCAAGGCATTTACATAACCAGTAACCAAAATTCTTCGAACCTGAAGCATGGACGCCGCTGTATCTCAGATCGACCCGATGTGCGATCGGTAATTTAGGAAAATAAACTACTTTCAGTAGTCCATTGCCTAAGTTTTGGACATTATGCTTGACACTTTGGTTGGCCGCTCGCAGAGCTACGTGCAGAGTTCCACGACCGGCTTCCGAAGTATCAACTACATTTACAAAATACATAATTTGATTAAAGCCTAATTGAATTTGAAAATAAAAGCAAATAATTACGTATAAAGTAGCTTTCTTTGCCGGCGTAAGCTTCGTGCACTTCGGCAATACGGACTGAGGCTGGATCGGTGACTTCTACATAGAACGGGTGATTGGAAATGGGTTTGCCCTGATGCGAGATTTCCACTCGATAGGTACCAACTACTTCAGGCTCGTATTCTACACGATAGATTCCATGTTTCGTCCTGGTAATCTGATTGCCAATGATGCTTCCTCCAGGTCCTTTGACAGAATACAGCCAGTGAGTTATAGATTTTAATTAGACATCCTCGACAACACTTACCAATGATTTTGACGTCAACCAAACCGTCAATGCCGTGAGTGTCGACCTCGAAAAAGGCTGGTGCTCCTAGAGCAACTTCTTTAAGACCATCTCCGTTGGCAGTTGCCTGTTTCGTTTCGATTAGTGCCCGACTGGCCACTCCAACATTTTCACCGTCATCACTGATTTCGCATTTGAATGGGCTCCCTTTCCGAGATGAATCAAGAACATTTAGTATCACTTAGGCAGTTCTCAAGTAAGATCGTTTTACCTGGTACGTCTTCGTCGTTAAACGTGATATTCACAAAATGAGGCACAGATTCCTGTGGGATGAAGGTGACATCGTACAGACCACGACTTCGTGCACGTACGTCTGCTTTGACCGACGACTTTGTTGTTGTCACCACAAGTTCCAGCGTCCCTTCACCAGCTTGGGATGCATCTACTGTAAAGGTGATGGACTGCCCGACCTGTAAGCAATTATTGTAGGAAATTTGTTAATAAAGTTTCGATATTTGAGGAATTAAACAAGAAAAACAGCATTACTTTGGCACAGCCCAATCCAGTGACTAATACTTTTGATACGTCGTAGATGTTACAGATGAAAGGACTTCTTCCAACTGGTTCATCCCCATTCATCACCACTGATACAGTATGGGGACCTATTAAACAAAGCCAATTCATAATTTCATCTGATAAATTAAGCAAGACAGAAAGTGCGTACGTACCAACTTCGAATGGAAGGAAATCCGCTTTAAATTTACCACCTTCTATGACTTCTAGGTTGACAGGAAGGTCTTGCCCACTAGTAGAAATGACACTGACTTTACAGTCGGACATTTCAGCTCCACGTGAATCGATTAGCAGAGACGCAGGCTTGTTGAGTGGCGACATTTTAACGCCAGCTCCCGATACCAGAATTTGGTTGGCATCCGTCACTCGGCACGTGTACGGTGACCCTACGCAATTGAAACAATCAAAACATAACACACATGCCAGTATTTAAAAAGTATCTGGTTACCTGGAACAGCTTCTCCGTTGAATCGTACGCTCAGCGTATGCGGGAGAGGCTCCTGAGGTTTGAAGCTGACTTTGAATTTGGCGTTGCCTTCGGATTGGACGTAATTCGGAACATGTCGGCCATTGACAGAAACGATTATCTCCAAATTTCCGGCTCCCGCTTGACTGGCATCGACTATAAAACAAATAAAAAACCTCGTTAAGCTTTAAAAAAATAAAATGATTGATAGAATCGGCAACTTACTGCTGAAGAAAACGAATTTGCCGACCACCCCATTGTTGACATCAGTGACGCGGACTCTTGCCGAATCGTAAGCTTTGACCACAAATGGACTTCCGTGGATAGGAAGGTCGGCGTATTTAATTTCAATATTGTGATCACCTGAAAGAATGATGTGAAATGAGGTTGAATACAGTGAATAATGAATGAACTGTTTGGGCTTTTAAATGCAACGATTTTGAACATGATTTTACCGACTTCCGTTGGTGTGTAGGTAACAGAATAACGAGATTCTGTCACAGTTTCAATTACAGAAGGAACTTCACGACGTGACGGTGATAGAACGCTAACGTCTAATGTGCTTGGCTGGCCTTGAACGTCGATAAGAAAAGAGGCTGGACGGTTGACAGATGTTTTCTCTAATCCATCGCCAGTTACACGAACCTGGCGAGAGTCGATCACTTGACAAATAAAAGGACTCCCTGTTCAAGGAAAGAATTCAGACATTAATTTTATAGGAAGTTACGCAATTTTTTTGTTGTACAATTTTTCTAAATTAGATTTTGATGTTATGTTTTCCACTCGTACCTGGAACATTTTCTCCATTAAATTTAAGCTCTACTTCGTGTGGCTTTGGGTCTTTAGGTGTGAACGAGATGGCGTAGGTGTGCAGGCCGTGTGCTTGAGCCGACGTAGGTACTTGGCCACCATTGACGGTCACCTCCAAATTACCAGGCCCCGCTTGGCTAGTTTCAACTAACATTCCATGAAAGAACACAATCAACAATGTTACGGTGAGCAAGTACATACACGTTACTTATTCGTAAACTTGAAAACTTGTAAATTTGATCAGAGGAAAGAGATTGTTGAAATACCTAAAAAGGTGACGGGCTTCCCGACGACGCCTTTAGCCGCTTCTTTGACTTTGATGGCAGTCACGTCATAGACCTTGCAGCTAAATGGTGATCCAGAAACAGGCTGGCCTTCGTATAGGACATGAATGCGATGTTCGCCAGCCACTTTGGGCGTAAACTCTGCCTGGAACGTTTGGTCTCCATTGTCTTTCACTTGAGCGGCCACCGTATGTCCCAAAGATGGCCCTGCATATAGTCGTGCACAACCGTCGTACTTAACGTTGCATCTCTCATCACAAGTAAAAAGTCTCGTTTCCACGTGGGTTTTAATAGCAGCGCGATGGTTTGGCATTCATTAATAGATCATTATTTCCAAAAAAAAAAAAAACACCACATTCTAAATCGACAACTGCAAAGTAGTTAATGCAAAAGCGTTCAAGCCCGTAAAACATTCAGGTCGTATTTTGTCAGTCACTTGATAAACTCTAAAAAAAAGATGCTTGAAATTTGGAAGTTGGCATAACGAAGAAAATTTTTGGAAGTCTACAACAGTTAATTCCTGAAGGAGTAAAAAATATAGACAGCCCACCAAGTTACATTGGTCGAGAGAAATGTTTTAGATTTCAAATTAAAAAGGTAGAATAAAAGAAAGTAATGCAAGAAATGTTTTTTTTTAAATTTGGTTCTTTTGGATGTCTAATGAAATTATGAGAAAAATGAGTAGGAAATAAAGTCATGTCAAAGGTCTAATAGTCTCTCAGTCGGTACGGAGAGGATCCTGGAACAGAAAAGAGAAAGAAGATGCTAATACTGGAATTCTGTTCTTCCTTGTTTTCGTGTTGTGTGTCTCTCACTAAAGAGAGAGACTGAGAAGGCTCTGTAACGATAGTTATATCAAGAAATTGGCTTTCTGCCATCATAAAAGTAAATCGAGCTGGTGATGTGACCGAGACTAGAATGGAATTAAAATTTAGCATTTGGAGCAAAGACAATATGAAGACACACTCATTCTGAAATGGACAGTAACTTGAAGAATAAATAACGAGGATTTTACACTGAATTTTCTGAACTAATGACAATATCAATGAAAACGTACCTTCAACGTTGATTTCAATATCTTCAACGCTGCCTGTGACGTTGCTCAACTTGAAATATGAAGTTTTGCCGACAGCAGATGAAGCTAGTGATTGGCCGCTGACAACGATGCGATCGGGCTCGGTGAAAACGGGAGCGTTAAACGGCGATCCTATTGGTTTATTTTTAAAAAAATGAGTTGTTTAATCGTGTTTCGAATATAATAAAAATGAGCATACCAGGCACAGCTTCTTTGTTAAATGTGATGGTAATCACGTGGTCGATGGCCTCCAAAGGGACGAAGCTGACTGCGAAGCGAGCACTTCCTTGTGGATGAACTTTTGTCGGAATATTGCGACCTCGCGCGCTGATGGTGATTTCCAAATTGCCTTCTCCTGCTTGACTGGCGTCCACTATTCAAAAAATGCAATCATGTAAATTTCGTGCCAACTAGTTTGCACCACAATGCAATATACCGGTGAACTGTAAATTCTTCCGGAGTACGCCGGTCGGCATGGGACTGACGTAGACCTTCTTTGAATCATAAACTTTGCAGACGAACGGCGTACCAGTGACAGGTAATCCGTTGTAATCGACGCTGATGGTATGTGAGCCAACCTCACGCGGACTGAACTCGGCCGTGAAAGTATTGCGCGCACCGCCGGATATTTTGACCGGTAAATTGGTGGTAGGGCCTGTTTTCGGTAGATCAAATCAATTACAATTGAGAAAAAGGGCTGTTAATGTTAAATTTACCTTTAACAGCGACGGCTAGTTCAGAGTTGGCAGTTCCGTCGACGGTGATTTCAAATTGAGCCACTTCACCCGCGGCAACAAGTTCCATGTTGCGCAGCGAAACGGATACCCGGCTGGTGTCGGCTATTTTGCACACAAATGGGCATCCTGTTGTTGGAAAAAAAAAGACATTAGAATGAAACTCCGATTATTGAGGAACAGTCGTAAGCTTACCTGGTACAACTTCTCCATTGAATTTAATCTAGAAAGAACGGCACAATTATTGATTGCTTAAGCATTATGCAAAAATCGAAGACTTACTTCGATGGTGTGAACTTTGGCAATTTCGGGAGTGAAACTAACTAAACACTTGCCACCTCCGAGCACCTGGACATGATTCGGTACTTCTCCATCATTAATGGATATCTCCAGCTGTCCTTCGCCAGCTTGGCTCGCATCCACTAATTGAAATTCACCGTATTATTAAGAAGAAATTTAAAAACAGAAATGCAATTAAATTACCTCGAAATTGGCACGGCTGGCCAACAGCGCCATTGGTGACGTCGGTGACACGAATGAGCGAGCTGTCGTAGGCTTTGGCCACAAAGGGACTGCCCTGGATCTTGAGTCCGTCAACGCTGATGTCTATCAGGTAGCTGCCCACTTCCGATGGGTTGAATTCGACACGGTGCACTTGGTTAGTTGGCCCGTCAACAATGCGCGATGAGAGTTGTCTCTTGGATGGACTCGTGATGGAAACGGTGGCTGCGTCGCGGTTTTTCCCGTGCAAATCCAAATCGAACGAGGCGATCTTGCCCGCTGCGAAATGGCGCACTCCTTCACCTCCGACGACGGCCGGTTTGATGGTTGCCTTCGACAGCATTGTGCTCGATCCCTCAGACACCTCTACTTCCCATGGACTGCCTATTGTGCATGCAATCAAGACAACATTTAATAAACTGTTGAATGCGGAAGGCACGACACGGACCGCTCGTTCTTTTTAAACAATTTTTCAATCTGTAATTCCTGATCTTTCTACGATGCCATTTTTTTCTTGAAAAGAAATGTACTCGTCAACGTGGTGGGCCGTCTGTTCCATAGAACAAATAGGTAAACAGAGCGAAACGAAAAGAAATGGTCACGTTACCGTTTTCTTTCTGAAATCCGAATACTCTGATTTGCGAGATGGGAAAAAAGTTTGTGAGAATTCAAAAATGCGAACGGGTAGTGAAAAAATAAAGAGAGATATAGACGAAAGAAACACTGTGGGTAAACACAGGTGAGGGGCTTGCGTCTACTTCCCAGAAAGGCCGGTTGGGGCGTGCGGCAAGTCACCATCGATCTCGAGCTACATAAGCGCATCCTGACCCACAAGAATTGCTTGAAAATGGAGAGAAATGAGAAGAAAAAGAAAAAAGAACCGTTGCTGCATTGCCCTGGGGCCATCGAGACAGAGCTACGAAAGGTAGACTTCATTCTTTTTGAGCCACAATCTTCACAGACACACCACCTCAGTCCTCTTTGCATAGTGGGATGGGCTTCCTCCCTTAAAGAGGTATCATGCAAACTCGTCAAGGTGTGTGTGTAACGTAGGTGCACAAATTACAGAAATGCTTCCACAATATCAGGTCACTCCACGAAAGCACATTTTCATTTCCCCTCCAGTGACTAACGATTTGAATAAAATGCGAGAATACCAACAGCTTTCCGGTGTTTTTTTTTTTTTTAAATAATAGCGAAAAAAAAAGATCTAGATTACATCAAATAAAATCCCGGAAATGGAGTTTTCACATATTCACAGACATTCTAGCAATGTATGCGAGGAAAAAATAAAGCCTTTTCCTGAAAGGAATACGTGACTGACGTATACAAGTTGCAGTCGGTTGAACATTCAACCGATGCAATCATTTCCTCTTTCGGAATTGTTTACTCTTTTTTTCCAGGCAAGGTTTAAACATACTGCCAAAGTCAACGGAATAAAAAGGTCAATCACTTCTGTGCTGTATCGACGGAAACGCCCTCAAGTATTGCTGGTTGTCAAACTCTCTACCCTTCATCCTTTTTAAAAACTAATGCAGAATTAGAAATTACTTGCATTTTTTTTTGCCCTTTTTTTCAAACATCAGCCAGTGTTTAATCAATTACGTTCAAAAGAAAATAGAGGAAAGTATTAGAGAATTGACACGAAATGTGTTTTACCTGTTGAAGAGGCAGAGAGTCGTCTGCTGCCGACGCTATGCAAAATGAAATTAGCTAATCCGAAAAGAAGATTCACTATTCACACAACTGAGCACAATTTTAAAAAAAGAAGAAGACGAGTTTCACTAGTATTTTCGATTTATCCAGTTGGATTTCGACTTTAACATGCGGGGTTTTCGAGTGCAGCGATGGCAGTAAGTCAACAGAGACTGGGACTGGAACGTCAAACGCTAGCTAGAAGCAATGCAGCTTTGAAACCGGTACCTGCCTTCTCTCTCCCCCCCCCCCTTTCTGTTTTCCCCCCCTCCTCTTCACCTGTGAAAAGAAGGATGGAAAGAAAAGGTAAAAAGAAAAATGCGTGCCAGGAGGAATAGATAAATAGGACAAAGCAAAGGGAGGCAGTGATGAAAACCTGTGCGAACGCCAAAACTGAGAACTCGTTTCGAAATAAAAACAAGAGACAGATAAGACTGTATACAAGAGCAACCCAATTGGATCCTCTCGAGGCGTACCTGAGTTACACGCATAGTAGCCCTCCCTGCTTTTTTTATTTTTAAAGCAAACGCAACTTGTTGGCTTCACTTCCTTGCAGCCTAAATATGGGACTTGACTAATCGAAAAAACACCACCGACGAATGTTGCCACATTTTTAAATAAAAGAAAATAAAAGGAAATTACGTACCCCGCACAGTTTCACCGTTGAATTTCATCTGGAAATAAAATTCAAGAGTTTAATTCAAACGCACATTTTGCTAACACAGCTTCATCGCAATACCTCAATGGTGTGAACAGTGGCTTGATGGGGCACAAACGAAGCTAAGAAACACTGATCGCCAAGCTCACGAACGTAACTAGTCACGTGTCCTCCGTTGACGAGTATCTCTAGATTACCCGATCCGGCTGTCGAACCATCGACTGAAAGAAAAAAAAAAAAAAAGACAATCATACCTTATATATAACGTTCTGTGAAGATCGAATCAAAAATGGAATCACATACTTTCGAATTCCACTGGTTTGCCCACTACGCCACTAGGCACACGGCCGACTCGAATTTCCTGGGCATTGTAGGCAAAACATCTAATATAAAAAAAAAAATACGTTGATTGAAAAATGTTGGGAATGAGATCATCTATGGTGAGATTAAAGCGCCATCAAATCACACAGCAAATTGGAATATAGAAAATCATTCCCAACGATAATGACAGTTAGCACTCGGCCAGCGTACCCAAACTTTTTCCAAGCGGTTTGGGAATGCAGCCCGTCTGTTTCTGATTGATGTGCACACAAACAGATTATAGCCGCAAGAGGATTAATTCGGACAAAACACTTTAGCGAGACTGTAACCAAATTCAAGGTGCTAAAATGCTCCCAGAGGATATCCGCTTATTACCACGAAATCCTTGAGCATAAAAATACAAAACAATTCTTCGATGTTCCAGTTCTACTCCTCATTCCCAACCACAGGTGAATACGAAAAGGTAAATAAAACAGGAAACGAATGAACGTGTTAACATACCTGAAGGGAGCACCGGAAAGACGTTGATTCTTCACTTGAATATCTATGACGTGTTCACCGACTGTGGTGGCGCTGAACGACACGTTCACACCTCCAACGGTTTTCTGAATCTGAACGGGAATGACGCGCTGGTTGGGACCTGTCGTCAACAATATTATCAGCAAAGTTAGATTGGCTGTGTAAGCAATTAAATGTTTATTAGAAATTTTTAGAAGGAGATGACGCAGGTAATCGATGCGGTACAGTTACGCTAACTGAACTCGATAAGAAATGGTGCGGAATAGTCGGAACGGAGTACCATAAGTAACAACTAAATCATGGAACGTAACCCCGTTGATAATCTATGATAAAAAAAAATGGCCGACATTTTGCGTGCGTTTCAATGTGGCTGAAAAAAAGAAATCAGCCTAAATGAAATCAGAACTATAATTTAGCATAACCTCCTTCTGTTCATCATGAAACTATGACGCCATTCAAAATGCTTCTAGAGGCACG
The DNA here is from genome assembly GCF_022539665.2 of Daphnia carinata. Lineage (NCBI taxonomy): Eukaryota > Metazoa > Arthropoda > Branchiopoda > Diplostraca > Daphniidae > Daphnia > Daphnia carinata. The sequence goes on from NC_081338.1 coordinate 4,733,481, forward strand.
AATGTTGTGTGACTATTGGCTAATCGATGATTGGATAGAAAGTTGGGCGCACGTAATCGATAAGAACAAAAGGTGAAGAGGTTTGTGACCTGTGACTTTAACGATGACATCCTTGGCATCGATGTCGCGTGACTGGATGGCGAAAGTAGTGGTGCGTCCGACTGACGCCAAATTCAAACCGTCGCCCGTCACCGTCACGTTGGTTAAGTCGATCTGACGTTTGGCGGTTAAACGTGAATGGACAGCGTCAGATTCATCGTGGACCGAATCAAACAGGTTGCGCGCCACTGTCGCATTCGATCTGTCAATGAATCGGTCTGTTTCCCAACCGGTATTGGAATGTTAACATCCAAAATAAAAACGTAATTTTCAATCAAACAGGTTTTTTTTTACCTGGGGAGCTGTTTAATTTATCATCGGGACTGAGACCAATTCCTGTTTTAGCCATCGCATCCCACGAGTCTCGACGATAGGGCGTGGCACCCAGCGCCATGGAAGACACTAACCACAAAAAAACGTGTTACAATTAAAAGAGGAAAGCCGAAACTACTTGTAGATTTACCTTTGACATTCGACGCCTTGTCCACTCGACTCGTTTCAAGTCTTTCGCTTTTATTGGCCAACAGATGGCTGATGGGAGAGTTGAGCTCATTGGAAGAATATTCGTGTTTATTCGACAAGTGATTGGATTTCATTTCGTACGTCTCATTGACGTAACGACTCGATTCGGTCGTGAAATCACGCGACGTCTTCAACGTCGATCTTCCAATCCCGTTCATTTCTTCCGCATTGTTCTGCTGAAAGAGGGAGCTCAACGGCTGGGCCGTCACAGCGTCCGAGTTGCGTCTTAGCGACAGGACCTTCTCCGGCGACAGTAATTTGTTTTCACGCTCGACCGAGTTCAGCCGTTTGTCACGACCGAGGCTCGAATAGCTTTTCTCTTGATTTAATTCCGTTAGATGGCGACGGTCGGTGGCCAACGTGCTGTAGCCCTTGTCCACTAATAACGACGAGTTATTCAATGATCGGTTGTTGACATCTGCACAAATTGCCAACGTTATTTTCAAGCGGATTAGTTGCGATTATAAGCGCTGGGTTTATATTAAGGCACCAATTAACAGGTGTTAAAATAGGTTAGTTTTAAAAAAAAAAATACCTGCGCCGAGCGAAAGACCGTGGCCGTGCCGATGATTGTAAATGGAATTAGCTTTGCTTCGTTGGTGGTTAGCACTGATTTGCCTCAGAATTTCTGTCGGGTTAGTTTAGCGCGCCAAAAATTTGAAAATAAAACGGGAGTTGATTATCTTTAGCCCGCACACAGTCAATATGAAACCGTTACCAATTGTTTTTTTTTACCCGTCGTTAGATTTAAATCGATGTACTCACTTTCTGCTGAAATGTCTTGCGTCGTGTCTTTCGATTTGAAACTGGACGTGACGTTGCCAGTGGCTCCATATTTCGAATCTCGTGAGTGATTATGCTTATCGGCGCTGTTGCCGCTGCTTACACGTAAACTGTACGGCGAGCCTGTTGTTAAAATAGACTTGATTTTGTTCTTGATCCTCGAAAGATAGCTTAAAATGAAATTAAAGTACCTCTGACTTCGATGCCGTTATAGTAGACGTAGACACGATGTTTGCCTCGTTCCTGCGGCGTAAACGTGATCATGTAGATGCTTTTCTCCACCTCGCGGACATTGTGCGGTATGGAACGACCACGATGGACCAGGTCGAATTTGGCTTCACCCCATCCGGCTTCCGAAGCGTCGCAAGTGAAGGTAAATTTCTCGCCAGGTACGGCTCCGGTCAAATCCAGCAACTGTTCGAAGAAGGAAAAATTTCAATAACATTTGCAATTTTGCCAGTTGTTTTAATGCAAGCGCTTCACGCGTATCGACGCCAGTAGCTGCTGGCGTGGGAAAGTATTTTCTGGCTAACAGATGCGCGCGGCCGCGTGAGTCGTATGGGAGACTCGTTCACACTCCCAAAGAAAAAAGGAGACGCTCGTTAGTGGCAAAGAGGAAAATATTTCGTTGACCTTGCGGTTCTATCCGATAAGAGCATTGCCATTTTATCTTAACGCAATTCCGCCAAGAATTCATCAAAAATTGCATCTTGTTATTAACACATTAAATGAAGCGTTTGCACTTACTTTGACTGCGTGCGGATCGAAAACGAAGCAGGTGAATGGACTGCCTTGAATGTGCTCTCCTTCATAAGTGACGGATATCTTCCATTCGCCGGCCTCGTCCGGCTGGAACGTTGCTGTGTACACTCCATTATCGTTGGTAACTGGGCAGCTGAGTATGCGATCGGTCGGCGATTTAGCCTCCACTTCCAGCGCCCCTCCACCGGCACCGTTTGAATTGATCTGAAGATTTAAAGAAATGAGTTGAACGAGGATAATCCAAGCGAGAAACGGACGGGCGGCAAAATAATACCAAAACCTCGACGATGGAGCCGAGCGCACACGGATCAATTCCGGAGAACATGATCTGCGATAGATCCGGCAGAGCACGGATGCGAACTGGACAACCGGTAACCACTTCTCCTTCGCAGTACACAGTCAACTAAACGAATGAAACATAAAGTAATGAAAAAATACAAAATGTGAACGGCCTCTCAGTGAAGCTGTTGGCAATAAACTGGGCATTTAAGTGGAAACTCTCGTTCATAGTCACTATCGAAATAATACGCCATCCGAGACGATTGGAAGGCGGGCGTTGCGGCTGGACAACGGCCATTTGCGCTGGACATATATTCCCTTCATTTTATTTCCAGGTCTCGTGAGAAGCCCATACGAACCTCATGCATGCCGACTTCTGTGGGAATAAACGAGCCGGATCCACCCGTGGGAGTCAAGTTGAGACGACACTCTACTTCGCCGCTGGGCCCCCGCACCACCGCTGTTATCTCCTTGATGTCAATATCTGGCACCAGGTATTCAATTTTGAAACCAGCCTGCAATAAAACAAAAGAATGCGAAATGTAAAATCAAAAATGGTGGTGTGTAACAGAAAAAAAAAAAAAAACGGACGTCAATTTCAATTTAGGCGAAGGGCTACTTTCGTTATTTAAACGATGGTTAAATACAGGAAGAGTTTCTCAAAAATGGGTTGGAACGGTAAGAACCGCGGGCTAGCGAATGGTCACCCGTGGTTATAACTGCGTGAACAAATAAAGTACTTTCTATATGAGAACTGCTCTCCTCCGTTCTCTTCCAGTTTCTTTTTTTCCCTACCACTTCCATCCCCCCCCCTTTTTTTTCTTCACGTGTTTTAGCATCGCAACCCGGCCTATTGACTTCCGCTTCCCACCTCTCGCGCTTCAGAAATTTTAACGGTTTCGTTACACGCCCAAAATTAACCAAAAACGCAATGAATAAAAAAACTGTCGTGTTGATTTTTTTTTGTTTGGTTTGCCAGGCCATAAATTTTGTTTACAAATTGCGTTGAATCTCATCAGCGTACGGAACACAAAAATATGCTCCGGCACGATTTGCTTTATTTTAACTATTAAATTTATAGTACGCTATGAGAGCTGGAAAATTACATGGCTATAAGCTAAAAACCCTGTAAAGGCATCGATGAACAAGAGGCACTCCCAGATGTGCGTGAATGAGAGCCGATAATCAAAAACCTTGACCAAGTTGAACGAACCGTTCTTAAAAGAACTATATCCACGTACACCAAAGGTGTAGATACGTCATCGTTCAGTGTGTTGGTTTAACATCTACTAGTTCCACCCATCTGTTCATCATTTAAGTCCAAATTGAAAGCAACAGGTAAAAACGTAGCCGGCTAACCGGCCACACCCATTTTTAGCGCTAGTTTCTTCAGCTACCTATGGTTTTACCTCTAGCGACATCTACCGAAAGCTAAAGGTACTTGATATTAAAACCAAAACAAATACATAATTTGTTTTAGCAAGTGGGAAAACCTTTTCTTTGGTTATTCTGGTAAATCCCAATTAAGCGAACTACGTAGCAACGTCTTTAGCAAAGCGATCACATTTGCTGAAAATCTGTTTAGAATTCCATCAACGCAAAGTTGTAAACAAACATGGGCTTACCGGGTTATGAACGCGGACGGTCTTGGCATCGGGCGTGATTTTCAATCGGTCACATGGCTTTGGACGTGCCTTTACCCATTGAAAATAGGCAGCGTAGGCCATCACACCCAAGTGTTCAACATTAGGATCTGCCATATCGACAGCTTTCAACACCGGCTCAACGTTCAGCCGTTCACCTCCATGAAGTCCTGGTTAATTCAAAATGAGATTATATAAAAATCAATCTCGATAAAGAAAACAGCAGGATAACTTGCCAATTTCAAGATTGCTCTCCCAGTTTTCAGGATCGCGCGAGAGCTTCTCAAATTCAGGGACAGGGCCTCCGAGGGAACGAACCAACGAACACACTGCGATACCGTCATTCCAATTTGACTATGATGAAAAGGAGAATAAATTAATTAAACGGATAAAAATAAAATTCTATCGGGCAGTACCGTGAAATTCTTGATTTTCAATTGAGGTATCTGACTGTTGACCCAGCGCAGTGTGGCAAAAAATCCAGGACTATTCTCTTTCATGAAATAAGAGAGGTAAGTCATTCCGGACAGGTCATCCAAATACGGCGAGGCCAAATATTCCGGCTCCAACACCATCGGAATGTCGAAAGTTTTCTTGGCTAGTTCCATGGCACGCCGGCAATTCTCCACGCTGTATCCCAATGAAAATCATGTTACTATTTTTGTTTTTCAAAATTCAAGTCACCCCTTTAAAAATCACCTGTTTCTGGGATCGAGTTCACGCCAATCAGGGAACAGACCAGGTTTGCAATAATCCAATAGAGCGGCCAATCGTATTCCACTGTTCCAGTCGGTCGTGAAATTGTGAACACCCGTCTCTGGCAAAACGGCCTATAAAACAACATTCATTATCACGATAAGGAAAAATTACATCAATTTTAATGAGAAAATCTGAAATGAATAATGTAATGATGAGAATACCTTGAGCCATGCCAACATCAACTTTTTAGGTGGGAATTTGGAACGCCCGATTTGATAATGCACAATCAGTGACCAGATGAGGCCCAAAATGAGTTTCAGATTTCCATTGACAATGTCCACGTTACCTGCAAAAATAACGAGAGGTAAAATCAGACCATTTAAGGCGGTTCATTTTCGTTAGGCATGGCACAACTACGCCTCTAAAGTATCAATTGACTTATTTGGTGTCGATGGAACACAACCTCATTGGGGATCACATTGTTTTGCTTATAACTAGCAATAGCTTGTCAATAATATGTTTCGTGCAGGGCGGAACCCGCCACGCCAATCTGTTTACAACGCCTCGAGTTTTTCGCATTTCGACCTTCTCCACGCCCAATATTAAAAAACCTCAAACTACGACTAGCAAATGAATAAAATAAATAACATTTGCATTCGTTAAAAGTCATCAGTTTTATCTTATCTACATTTGCATCCCTAGAAAGGCGTGAAAAAAAAATGGCGCTATCCTTTTTAGGAAGGGAGGTGGACAGTCATGGGAGGAGTACTACACCGGCTGATGTCACTGCCCATTTCCCAATCAAAGAAGGTAAACTGCGTGATTTTTTTTTCACGATTGCAATTCAAAACAAATGAAGGTGAGCGGCCAAGGGCTATCGGCCTTGAATAGTTTTTTTTTTCGAATTCCTTACATCTATTCTCGTCGCTGACAAACGCGTCCGTCTTTGCGCACCAGACTGTTGGCCGCACGCGGCCATCGTTCATTCACCATATGTTAATTCGCCGCCGCTCATTTAGCTGTCAAATCTTGTCTGCCACCAACCAGCGCATAATAAAACACCCTGATTCACTAGTGGATTGCCTTATGGGTACGTTTTTAAATCACCTTCGTCGAGTTGCTTCGTTTTTTGCAAGCAAATAGCAACACGATCGGGAGAGAAAGCTGAAACGAATCATTTTTGGTTGAATTGTTTTTGGTTTTTTTTTCTAGAAAAGGTCGTTCTACATGCTCTACTCCTTAAATAGCGTTCCACTTTCACGCTTTTTTTCGATGGCGAGACGTGGCCTCATAGCGATCCCTCTTTTGCCATCGTTAACAATCGACGATCTCTTTCCCTATATGCATCTCTAGCCGAATACGGACGACCGCCAACGATCACGGGTGAAAACGTAAAGGCATTTCTACATTCGGAAAAAGAATGTTCTCAAGATTAACATTTTCTTCGATGACGATGCTGAAAACACTATAGACTTTCCTTAACGGGATTCGTTTGTAGAGGCTGATGCGCTCAAGTCAATGGCTAATTGCATTTCGGGGACGTTCATCAATTGCAAGGTCAACAACCTTTTAAATATTTAAAACGAAACATGAACAATGGGATTGCGTAAAGCTTGATGTACAAATTTAAATGGTTAAACGTGCGCGCAGACACGCGCATTGACCGGAAACGCTTTCAATTAAGACACGTACCGAAAAACGAGTACGTACAAGACAACTTCATACCTTTGCTCACGAACGAAACCAGTTGACATTTAAAAAGAGACGGTCAGCGCAAAAACAGGTGGGAATCGAATGCTAATTCAATTTTTGGCTCGTACTTTCGAATCGGCTAGAAGATTCAAATAGGGACTTGAATGCGTGAACCTGGCAGCAGCGCAGGCCGAGATCACGCCCCTCTACTATAACCATAAAAGGGCTTGGCCAACAAAAGACCATCAACGTGAACTTTCGCTTGGGGATCAGCTGAGAGAGCAGCCGCGGTCGAAAAGAGAGAATGCGTGTGTTTGTGTATGTGAAAGTGAAGGTAAGAAAGAGAGGAAGGAGGGGAGGAGATAAGATGAAAACAAAGGGAAAAAAGAGAGAGAGAGCGAGGTGAATGGAAGATTGAAGTCGATTGTATTGGAAGGGGAGGAAAAAAAAAAACGTAAGAATTCTGTACTGGAATGCTCTGCAAAAATAGCAAAATGTTTGACTCTTCAACACCTTTAGCGATTCTATTGTTGTGCGCAGGTATTTACGGTGTAGCCCTTCACAAACAGTTGATTACGTCACTAGCTCGCGCAAGAGATACGAAGACGGTTAGAAACGGAAGAGCAAGCCTTGCCATATACGGCGCGAGAGTGAAAGTGGAATTCTTATTTTTTTTTTCTTCTTTCGCCACAGCGGATGGTGCGTCGTGCCACATCCACTGCATTCTAGTCCTTTGTCGAGCTTACAAATTTAGGTCGAGTCTCACAGATGTTCAACGCACATCGGCCGTCCTTGTTCTATCGCTTTTAATCCCCGATGTTATTGGTATAAGGGATCGAGATGTTCAAATATAATACCAATGTTGACAAGTTTGATTCCATCAGCCGTGATGGCATTCAAGGCGGTGGTGGCGTTTTCCAGCATCTGGTGCTGGTTGACGGGTCGGAGGACGTTTCGAAGTTTGCGCTTTTGAAGGACCTCGATTAAGGCTACAAGCCGGACTCCGTCGCACAGGTCCGTGCTTAGATCGCGCACCTGGAAACCCGTCTCCTTGAGCATGTCGTTTACCCAGTTGCGGAACGTGTGCGTCTGAATCTCCACCCAAATCTCCTCGTTGCCTTTGATGGGCATACTGGTGGCTGCGTGCCCTTGCGGGCTTCGCGCTACCAGGCCGCTGTGCGAAATGTAAGCAGTGTCGTCGCCTTCCATCTTGGCCTCTTCAATGTTTCTCTTGTTTTTCTTCTTTTAATTTCAGACGAAAAATTCACTGCTCAGCCAATCAGGTCGTTTGAAGGTGGCTGTCAACAACAGGTGTACATTTTTTCTTCCCTACGATTCGAAACCAGCTGGGCCGAATTTCAACGCGTGCCTAATGGCCGTCTCAGCACTCACGACACAAAACAAAAACAAAACAATGGGAAAACACACTGAGCTTTTGCAATGGAAACGAGTTGAACAATGTCTGGTGGCAAATCGGGGAAAGGTCTGTTAATGGCGGAAACTGTCTACACACTGGCTTTTTTCTAAGACGGCGATGGCAACTAAAAACTAGCCACTCGTTCACGTCACTCGACGGCCGAACCACTGAATACATGCAGGCGGTAGGCCACGCAGCCACGCAGGTTGAAATCGAAAGCGGTTTCTCTTTCTCTTTTCTTCTACCTCCAGTTGGTCCCTCCCCTGCCCAAAAGAAAGGCTCGTGTGCGCCACAGCCAAAGAAGAAGCGGCTTTTCTTCGTGTCAAGCTCCGGGGCCTCTGGCATGTGTGTAATGGCGGCGGATACTGTAATATTTACATATTAACAGGCCAGCTCAACCGTGAGTACCGCTATGCTTTCGGGATAAATGCTATCGTGAAAATTGGACCTTCACTGTAGCTACTTGCACGATTTACGCGAACAACATTAAATATATGAGACGTCTTCCAAGTTTCAATGGCATGCGCAAACTTTGATTAAACTTGTGGACAAACCAGACGATCTTGACCCATTGAAATTCGATAGAGCGTTAAAAGATTAGAAAAGCGGTCATCACCTAATTCGGTTCTAGAAATCAATCTACCTGTTTTTGTCGCTACATTTTAGCCCGTTGTGGACCAGCTCGATGTAAGCATATTTACATGGATCTGTCTACAACTCAGGTAGATTGATTTCTTGTTGTTGCTGAAGTCATGTATAAACATTTGTGATTTTCGTGTAAATGTTTATGCATCCTTTGAAATTAGTTGGGAGCGAGCTTACATTAACTCGTACCCTTTTACTGATATGCATCACAGAAAGGTAACTTTGAAAGTTAAAAAGGAAAAAACCGCAAAGGATTTTCCCTTTTATCAGTAGAACCGCGAAGGAGTGAAGTTTGGGTTTGGCAACCCAAAGCTGACAGTAAAAAAACAAAAAAGAGATAAGCCGCATAAGAGAACGGCTGGGAGAGAAAAATGATTTAGAAAGCAATTGATGAAAGTGTTTGCCGTGAAAAAAAATCCAATACGTCATGTTTCCCCCAAAATACTTGGCATTAAGGTATCGCAAAATGTTTTATGGGATACGTAGCAGTAACACGTTGATATTCTCACAGATGGGAACTGGCAAATGGAAATGCGGCGCAGCGAATTGTGACTAGCAATTGACAATTGATCACAGTCTATTAAGATTTGCTGGAAAGTTTAATACGAAAAGCTTTTACTACTATATTACGCAAAACAATTTTCTCAATCGTAATAGTGTTTTGCGTAATCAAAATCATTTAACAAGGAGAGCGTAAAAAAAATTCAAAACGACTACGATTGCAACGACATCTAGCCGCGGCACCAAACAACTCAAGCGGATGCATGTAACAAATTGGGCGCCAAAAGAAACAGAACCACAGACTTCTAAGGAAATTTTTTTTTTTTTAAATTCAAACAGACTAAAGCCAGGATTATGTTATTGTACCAATTACTCAACAAAATCTCTCATTATTGTCCTTAAAATAGAAACGCAGGAGCTTTACAAGTGAAACATGCCGCTCGGCGTTGAGTATTATAAAAAATGTCTACTATAACCCTTTCAAAAGCACGAAAGATCTAGAATGACAATCATTCAAAGATTTTCCAAGCGTGGGCAATGTACCACGCTTGGAAAATAACACCTGTTGTTGTACCACGCCCACAGTTGCACAAATAGAATTTACTTTAATACATTTTCTTTCTCTTTGAGCCTGTCTATTGATTAGACAAAAGTCTTGACAAATACTTGCTCGTGCGTCATGTGGGCGTGATGATATTGTACCTCCTAAACGAAGCAAATGCAAAAACAATAACCAAACAGATGATAAACCTTTTGCGATACCGAACCCAAGCTGAAAAGTTCAATGTCGTCCGAAATACCATTCAGTTACGAAAGCCTCGTCCCAAGCTTCAATTTCAACATCATGAAATTGATGTTGACTTTGAATCTAGTTTGTTCAAGTTAGCACGTGTGTTAGCAATGGATGCTGATAGCGTGGCTCCTTCATGACATTGAGCTATGTACAGTATGTACAGTACTTTCAATAACAGAATGGGTTTTAGAGTCTGTTAACAAAGAAAACATGCTTGACGGTTGACGGATTATTGACAGATACAAATAGTGTCGCAATTGACTATTGAACCATCCCAACTCAAAGGGCGCCATCGGTTACTTTCCCCATATGAAATTGTGTACCATCCTATCGTGCCCTCCTATCGTTAGATAGGAATCGTTATCACAAATGAAGAACCACAAAAAGGGACATTTAGAGAAAAAAAATTACGAATTGTTCAAGATATTATTAGAGTTGGTGATATATTCATTTTGGGCGCTCAAACCTGTTCTGCCTACTCTAAATTTATCACACGTTCGACAGGAAGTCACAAGTAATGAACAAGCATTTGATAACGATATTACTCATTGTAGGGATATCTAGTCCCTGCTTTCGTCTTTATGGAGGAGCCAGTAAGTATTTTTTTTTGAATTTACAATTCTTACCTTTTCACAACGTGGTGAATCTTGTTCGTCTGCTGATCTTTGTTCCAAGTGACGATTTCTGGGATACACATTGCAAAAAGCACGTTGGAGGATTACGTGAAACAAGTAATTAGGTTCTTCTTGTGAAATCTTCATTTAAAGATGGTTCACTTTCAGTTTTATTGCCACGCGTTGTCTGCATGCGTGTCTGTACGCGTCTGAACGTGTCTAGTGCTGGCAAGATTTTGTTGATCTAATGGACAATGGAGTTCCCGGGCTGAACATCCCGACTTTCGACCCATGGTTTGCCAATAACAGCTTCCCATTCCGCATGCAAGATGGCGAAAGTGCCCTCCGGGCAGATGTCAATGCGACGTAAGATCAAAATTATTATAGTTCACCGGAAGTATCTTTAACTATAATTGTAAATCACATGTGATCTTATATTAGCCGTAATGAAATTCTAATCAAGTATTTCAACAGGAATGTTACATCCCTCGGCTTTTCTTCGGTGCAGGTACCGGTGGTCTATGAAACATCTGAGTCGCATTACAATGTGTCTTTATCACTTCCTGATTTGAAAATAAGCGGACTTTACACCATTATTGGCAGTCATCACTATTTTTATCCCATTGTCGGAAATGGGCCATTTGATATGACTTTGCTGGATGTGTCGTCAAATGGGACGACATCTGTCCTTTTCGACGGTAAGGCGTCTGTTTAGTTGCACTGGTGCTGTGTGTTTGTTCAAAAATGCTACGGCATTGCCGAATATTCTAAAAACAGATAGGCTATTGCACCGGAATGAGATACATTTTTCTTTTTTGGAAATTACATATTACGATTGTGGTTATAAAATGGGAACTTATCGGAATTTCTGATAATGCAACTTTGTTGCTTCCTCTGCAGAAAAGAGATCCATTGCAAACGACATCAATTCTTAAACTGCACTAACCATTAGGTTGGTCGTAAAATCAAACTGAAATGCCAAAGACATACTTGACTAGCAATAAACCTTCAGTTTAATCTAATCGGTTGCTTCTGTCTCATTTTTTTTTTTATTTCCTAGGTACTGTGTATAGTTTGACCAAAGTGGTGCTGACCCCACTGATATACGGTTCTGCAACTTCTGAATTCTACGGTCTTTCCGTATTTCCGTTTTCATTTGTTGCCGCTCAGGTAGTATCGAGGGCAAGGTGACTTTACGCTTATTTTACTTACAGATTTCTGACGCGGGTAGTACATCCGATACTTACATTGAGATCGTCCACCAAATGACCGAGCTTTTGTGGTCCCATATTGAAGAGGAACTTCGGATGCAATTAAGCGATTCGATTACTCAATACCTGAATGACCAGCTCTTGGTACTAGCACATTCCCTTTCCTTTTATCTTGCAAGTTACCTAATCGCATTAAATCAAAATGATTATAGGATTTTCAACCTAGCAGTATGCTTTACCAGCCCTGAATAAACTTCACCTGGCACTTCACTTTACAGCGTAAAATTCTACTTGAAAGTGCTTCAAATTAGCTTTTTTGGGGGGGGGGGGGGGATTGTTCTTCACGGTAGAAATCCATTATGTAACAGGATGCATAGAAATCTAATAAAACAGGGAAAACCACACGAACAGGATGAGCCGAGCTGTGAACTTAAATTACGACTGTCAGGCTATACAGTAAGCCAAAATATGGTAAATTTGTTTTCCTTCAGGTTTATGGCAAGACCTATGGTTTTTTAAATGGATTAATTGAGGCATTGTGAAAGATTTCTGATACCATTGAATAGTATGATGACTTTCAGAGGAAGGCCATTGCCATTTCGATTCAGAACTTTATTTCTCTTTGATTGGATGAGTAGCTTAGCATTTTGCGACGTGCAGGCTTTGATTGTTACATTCTAAGTGCAGCAAATGCAATATTGTATGTTAACTTGTTTATTCAAGCCGTGTGATACAGTATTTGGATGTCCGTTGCAAGCATCTACGTCAGCCTGTTGAAAGGGGAAAAAGTTAGAAGTTTATCCTACTTACTCAAAAGAAGTTTTTTTACGTTTCGATTAGCGATTCCCTCATATCTGTAGTAATGACGCTCGGTTGATTGGCTTCATTCAAACGGAAAACGTTTTCGATGACAGAGATCTCGGTAGCTGTCGTATCGAATCCGCAAAAAGCTGACCAATCATTTACTACTAAGCCGGCACCGATTACATCGCTACCTCTGTTAACTGTTCCTGCCTATAAAAAAAACAAATAAAAGCACACAAATTGTAGTTGGTTACCCTATTACCACTCCTTCCTATCTTAGCACTTACCACTAGAGGCACCTGCAGAAGAGAACTGAGCTCATCTTGGTCTGCTACAGTAGTTTTTGGATGAACAATACCTCCCTGGTTAGAGAAGGCACAATACGACCCTGTAAGTACAGAGCCTGCAATTGTATGACGGAAAACTTCCACATTCAATGTGTCTGCAAGCACTTCCTCAGTTTCTTTGTCCAAATCAGGATGAACTAAGGCAACATAGTCATTGCACGCAATAACCTAGAAAATGCATAATGAAATATGTATCAATTCTAAACAGGCCATCAATTGATGGTAAAACAAGTTACATTTCCTAAAGCTGAGAGGCGTTCTTCAACACGCTGGATCTTGACGGAATCTGGTAAGGAATTTCGAATGTGTTGTAATTCCTGGTCTGTAGTGCTGTTTGGCACAAGTATACCATGCCTGTTGGCTATTGAACAAGCAGATTGGAAAATAAACAACATTGATTGTTGTCAAATTTTTGGTATCAGCTAAGGACTCACCAACTGTCAACCGTCCAATTATTCTGCACCCGGCAACTGATGTATGGATAACTGGGACTGTATCAGACAATTCTGATTCAAAGACACTGTGGGCCACAGTAAGTAAAAAAAAAAGCCAACAAGATATATAACGATTCTATCATGACAATAAGGCGCTATGCATTGTGCTTATAGTACCTGTAAAAATTTTCCGATCCACCTATAGCTACCAAGCAGTAATTATTTGTCAGCTTTGCAAAAACACCGACTTCATTATTATTTTCAAATTGAACACGAACCGCCATAATAATAAGTTTCCTTTAAATGGGTGAAATATGAAAATTCTATGGACGAAACGAAAAAGATGACAACCCACGTGTTTGCGCAACTTCCCAATGGAGTAGCCAGACTATTTCACCATCAAGCAAAGTTAAAAACGTCGGGAAGTTCTTGATAACCGGTACACCCGATAGATGGCGTTCGCACTTCTACGTGTGTACCTGAAAGCCCGCGAATTCAAAACCTCAAACCTTAGAAAAATGTTAGTAAACCATATTCGTGGCTGATGTTCACCCATGATAATTTAGCTCTGTTTCATTCCTTTAAATTAGCTTTATCAAACTGTTGCTATTTAAACTAAAAATGAATTACCTCACAAGAAAAAAATGAACTCCCATCGTCCTATTAGGCGAATTTCTTTGGGTGTCAACTAAACAAAAGGTATTTATTAGTACATGTAACATGGCCTTGACGAACCACAATCGTAAAATTCTATTGATTAATTCTCATCAGCTTACCAGTTTTCTGTAATATCAGAACCAACTAGCATATGGTAAAAAGCGAACAATTATATATTCTTCACTTCAGGCGAACAACCAGAGATCCCACATACCGTCCGACCATCTGGCAAGAAATTATATTCCTCGTTTGATTGGTTTGGGAGATACAAGTACTCGCACAGGTTTACAAAGTTCAATAATAAATGAATCTTCCGAAAAACCTCGCCACCTTTTCAATGCAGAAGGAACCTCCGGATCCATAACATCCAAAACCAAAGAAAGCTCAATATGCGATGATTCTGTCCACACCTGGTGTGACACTAGAACCGATGTTCGCAGACGATGTTCAGGAATAACTGTAACGTTTTCGCTGAGTTCGGTTTGAGCATACTGTTTGATCCTTTTCAGATGTGACTCTTGCGGTATGATTAACTGGGCATTAAGATCGGGATATTTCACCCGAACTCGCAAATATTCTGGATGAGCGAGACATTGAATTTCGGCATCTAAAACCACCCCTAATACGAAACCCGCCAGAAATTTCTGGGGATTATCGGACTCCCCAGTCGGCTCTAAAATTTCAGCATTCACTTTAAAGGCCTACAAGATAAACAAACAAATTAAAACAATTTTGTATGTACGTTTCTTGGTAGAACTAGATTTTTACCTTAGCAGGAAGGCAAAACGGGGCAACATACATATGTGCCTGAAGAATGGGGAGCAAGATTCTTGATAATACGCCAGGTTTCGTGTCATCTAAGCGCGTTATTTCCTTGACAATGCACCCAGCGAAAGAGGGCAAATTTCCATACCTATCAGGAATCAATACAGTTGTTTTATCGTAAGATTCAAAGGTAGAATTACCCTTTCAATGCTTCAACTCTAGAAACAAAATGGTCCGATAAAGCCAACGCAGACGTATTACTAGCTCGAACAATATAGACCAATTGAATCGCCATTGCTTGTAAACGTGTGCTTTGAATAAGGAGCTTTTCTTCAGTCGATAGATTGCTGAACATATACTGTAGCCTAAAATTGGAAAAAAAAATCCATGTATAGGACGCAAATCGGTTAAACAATGAATACCTTTCATTACCTAAGACTACACCGTTGTAACTGATCAATCAGATTTTTTACCACATCACCATCCTGTGCATTAAGGCTTGAAGAGTCAATCCAAGCTGGACTATTCATCACCTTTGCAATCAAGATATGACACTCCAACTGCGTGGCTAAAAGTTCAACGCCGTGCGCCAAATTGTTGTCGATTTGAGCCAAGCGAATCAAATCATGACAAGCAGCATCCCATACTTTGATCTGATTTGCACTGGTTGGCTGGTTCAAGCGTGACATAACATTTTGAAGAAAATAGTTGGTGTTCGTATCAAATTCCACCTGTGTTTCCATTTCTTCTACTCCAGCGAGCTATAAACATGAAAAGAACGAAATCAATATTAAGGAAAAGACTACGGAAAGCACATTATCACACATTACCTGAAGACGTGGCACAAAATTCGAAATTGTGTCGCGGAGGTAACGATAATGTCTGCGAATATGTTCCTCAAACAAACTAAGAATTTGGGGACAGAACTGGGCGGCATTGAACACGAGCAACAACACGCAAACGTCTTGGAAAGAAGAAAAGCAATTGCATTAAAGTAGATGATTTGTAAAAACAAAATACGTGTTCGTCCTTACATGATGGATCTTCCACGTCAGCTTCT
Source organism: Daphnia carinata (assembly GCF_022539665.2). Lineage (NCBI taxonomy): Eukaryota > Metazoa > Arthropoda > Branchiopoda > Diplostraca > Daphniidae > Daphnia > Daphnia carinata. The sequence goes on from NC_081338.1 coordinate 4,749,208, forward strand.
GGCATGTCAAAAAAAGGATGGACAGTTAACAATTCGGGAACCAGTAGAAGTGTCAAATTCGGATGACTGGATCCGAGCGATTGAAGACAACGCCAGATCGATCGTTTATCCTAAATGGTTTCAACTAAATGTATAAAATGTTTTCGAAAACTAAAAATGTGTAAGTTAATACTTAAGGATAACGCTTAAGGTTATCAAGTAAAGCCTGGACACAAAGTTTGAGACAAGCCTTTGTTGATAGGCGACACGCTCCAAGCATTCGATGCAACCCTTCGCGGATTTCAACATTGGAATCCTAAAATATTAACACGAATAGAATAGTTATGGTATATTACACTCCAATAAAGCCATACTTTACCTCTAGGACTCCTAATATAATTTCTAATTGATCTTCACGCAACACAATAAGGTGACTTATTTTAGTCATACAGTCTATGGCTTTCAGACGAACTTCTTCAATCTCGTCGTTGAACATGCTATTAACCAAAAATCTAAGTAACTTTTCAAATTTGAAGGAAAAGGTATTTTACTCGACAAGGAAATCCAAAGAAAGCGTTGCAAATCTTGGATTGGAAAGCGCCAACTGACAGAGTGAGTCGAGGGAAGCGCTGCGCACTTCTGCAATTAGAAATAGAATTTTAAAAAGGCGAGAAATCATTTTAGGAATTGATCGAAGACAACCCGAAGTAAAATCTAAATGTTATAAAAAATCATCAATTTAAAATTCACCCATAAATTCGTCTTCAAGACCGTGAACAAATGCTCCACAAGCCCCACTATGTATAAGAGATACAGATTCGGCATCTAAATTTTCGCGTGGCTTATCGTCAGCCCAGCGAGTGCCACTTGCCCATTCCCCTGATGTGACTGTTTCCCAATGTCTTTCATGAGCAGAGCGTTTGCGCTTTAAAGGAAGAAAAAATGCTATTAAAAAAAGTTAAAAAATTATGATTAGAATATAAAAATTACTCTCATATCAGACATCAACTTTTTGTCTAATGTTTGCTCCAGGAAATGGGGATTGACATTGACCATGGATCCTAGTAGTTCAGCAGCTAATGTTCTTACATTAACCGAAAGGTCACCTATAGCTTGACAAATCTTGGCAAACGCGTCATCAACTAAATGGACCTCATCTTGACACCCAGGGATCATAACACAGCTGCAAGAAACATTTTTCATTCTAAATTCATTATTACAGTGCACACAGTTTTTCATACCTCTCCGGGTACGTATGAGATAATACCCAGACAATACGCATTGCAGATTGCCTTACGTTTTCATTGTCGTCTTGTAGAGCAGTGCACACATCAGCGTACACACACAGCTCTAATTTTTGTCCGCGGTCGTGCAAACGAAGCTTTGTAAATGACGAAACAAATAGTAAATAAACTCATTTTGAATACCGGTTTGAAAATCTACATCAGGCTATTTCCACAGACTTACCAATGCATCATAGGCAGCCGTACGTACTCTTGGATCCTGAGATTTCGTAAACTTGCAGATATGTTTCACATTTTCACCTTGGAGAGTGGTAGTATTTGACAGCCCACCAAGTAGGGAAAGGCAATGGCATTTTACCAGATGACTGGAATTGTTAAGTAACTGAAAATGCAGATTCAAAAGACAGATGTTTAATACTAGATGATAAGTAAATAATGAACCATGCATACTTGTGTCCCAATGTTGATAATTTTATTTAGCAGTGGGCTATCACAAGCAAGCAAATTTCCCAGCTTTGATAACACACTGATCATTGAAGCACAAACTTTGTGGGATGTTTCCATGGAAAGAAGTTTGATTACTTCATTTATAATTAACTACAAAAATTAATCAAATGATGTTATATTGAACACAGAAAAAACATTCATTGCAATAACTTTACCTGTATATCAAATTTGGAAATTTTTCTGAAATCTCCTAGTATCCCAATAATTTTCAACCGTATATGTGACTGCTCACTACGGTGATATGTCTCTATCAATTTTCTCATGAGAACAACTTTGTCATCAGCCTAAAAGTCGGAAATTTGATGCCACACTTTTAATAAAAGAGGGCTGTCATATTCTAAACAAACACATGATTTCAGCTTACATGGAAGGGAAGTTTTCTCTGGATATGATTTAAGTAAGCCACTAAGTCATCATTAGTTTCTAGTCTTTCTAAAGTATCAGTCACAAGTTCGTCTTCCAGTTGTACACTCGAGAGACGAGGTTTCTTCATAAGCTGTAATGGCTTGCTACATGCTTCTTCCTGAAAAGTGTTTATACAGCTTATAACAAAAAGAACGTTTCCAAACCTTTCGTTCGTACCTGTACAACTTGGCTGTACTCCGCTAAGGCTCTTTTTTTCAGTACCGCCATTCTCGGTTGTTCACTTTCTTCTGCTCGAACTTGCTACCTTAGCCGATTTACGAGAAGGTTGTTTGAATCAAATTTCCGAATCTATGCCAGTTGTTTGTAAACATTTATGAGTACCACGTCTATGGTCGTTTTGCCCGAAATGCTTTTATAACTTGGATCAAGCGATTCCACCACAGTCGAACGTGTTTTTATGAATAATTATCCAAAGGAGCTAGGCCATTGCCAGACTCCAACAGGCAACAGCTCCAGAATAAAAATTAAAAATCCCTAAATCCTAATTGTAGCTAATTGAACAACGATCTTTTAATACTTTTAAAATAGGTTTTTTAATGAAAAGTCCTACAACGAGATCTATCGTTAAAAAATTGGTACAATTTTTGTAGGCTTTTTTTTTATTTGAGAAACACAGTAACTTTTTTGGCAACGTGGATTTTTTTTCGAAAACACCACCAACCGGCGTCGTCTGCAAAGTTTCCTGCTAAAAGCATATGATTAAAACCAAAAATAATAATAAAAATAATAATAATAAAGTTTAGTTGGTTCCGAGGATTAAATGTGTATTTTTTTTAAACGCCAGCATTGATCAAAAATGACTATAGCTGATTACATATCTTCTTTGACTAGTAATCCATATTTTGGGGCTGGTTTTGGATTATTTGGTGTTGGTGCGGGTGCTGCATTACTTCGAAAAGGGTGGCAAGGAACTCTCATTCTCTTTCGGAGGCATTATATAATGACTTTGGAAGGTATGTCAAACTTAGCAACTCTTAAATTTGTTTCCTGATTTGAGCAATGGAAAATTAATGTAAAATTTCCTCCATTCCATTCAGTACCATGTAGAGACAAGAGCTACCAGTGGATGTTACAATGGATTACCACACGTGGAGCTGTGCAAACACAGCATCTGAGTGTAGCAACCGAATTTTCCCAGTCTGAATCTGGAAAAGTTTCTACATCTTATCACTTTATTCCTAGTGTTGGTGTACACCTCTTCAAGTAGTTTGAATTTTAAGCTATCACAGAGCAATATGCTTTTATGCAATGTTTTCTATAGGTATAAAAATAATTGGATAAGAGTTGAAAGAACACGAGAACAACACACTTTAGATTTACACATGGGTGTGCCGTGGGAGACAGTCACACTGACAGCATTAGGAAAAAATAAAAAAATGTTTACAGATATGTTAGAAGAAGGTCTGAGCAAAAGAAAGCTTAATATGTTTTCATCCATAATTGTAATGAATTATTTTGGAACTCAGCTAGGTTGGTAGCATTGAAACAAACAGAAGGAAGAACTATACTGTACACCGCCTTGGGATCTGAATGGAGACAGTTTGGAGCACCTCGGAAACGCCGCCCACTAGAATCCGTTGTCCTCGACGTCGGAGTGGCCGAGCGAATAGTGCAGGATCTAGTTGATTTCATTGGCAACCCGCAATGGTATTCTCAAAGAGGTATTGCGTGCATGTCGTTTTTCCGTTTGCCATTGAAAGAAACCTTGCTATCATAGGAGTTCCGTATCGCCGAGGGTATTTGCTTCATGGTCCTCCAGGTGATTTATTTATACATTTGAATGTTCGTTACACGACCGCAACTTTTCTTATACTGCTCAAGGTTGCGGTAAATCTTCATTTATTACCGCATTGGCTGGAAAATTGGAGTGCGTAGTTTGCGTTCTGAACCTTAGCGAAAAAGGCCTGACGGTAAGTTTGCCATCTGTTCTGATATTTACGATTGATTTTACACAATCCTTTCGTTTTGTCCCTCAAAGGATGACCGTTTAAATCATTTGATGAATACAGCGCCGGTGCAAAGTATTATTTTATTAGAAGATATCGACGCGGCCTTTGTAAGCAGAGATGAATCGAAATCAGGTTCGTCGAGGGTGTCCTGTTGTTTTCAAATTGAAATATTTATTGATTTTCTAATTTGATCCAGTGAAGAGTGCGTATGACGGTGCCAACCGCGTTACACTCAGCGGGCTTTTAAATTGCTTGGATGGTGTAACGTCGACGGAAGCGAGGGTCCTTTTCATGACCACCAATTACCTGGATCGGCTTGATCCAGCTCTTATTCGGCCGGGAAGAGTCGACGTCCAAGAATTCATCGGATACTGTTCCGAATTCCAGCTCGGTAAATCATACAATTATTATTGTTCATAAAACGCAGCTGTTTAATTTCATTTGTCTATTACCTTACAGCCAACATGTTCAGGAAATTCTATCCTGAAGCGCACGAATTGCTCGTGGAGCGATTCGTCCAAGCTGCTAAAAGTCTTGACAAAAATTTAAGCCCCGCATCAGTTCAGGGACACTTTATGTTTCATAAAACTAGTCCCGAAGACGCCATCGTTAACCTGCACAAGTTACGATAGCACATGCTGTTGTTTAGGATCTTAAAGAAACAGAGGATTCATCCCACTTGATCTAGCGAACCGTTTCACATATGTGTATTTTCGTTCTTGCATGTACAGCGGTTCTATCATTCACTTGGTTCATGAGTGAGAAACAAGTTTAAATATTTGCTTTTGAAATACAATGTGCCATTAGAATACCACAAGAATACCAATACCACACCAAGTTCATTAGAATACCTAGTTTACGTTATAGTCTCGCTAGATGACGTTCGTTTCTGTGAAAACCTCGAAAACAATGTAATTTAAACAGTAAACAGCAAAAACTTTTGGTATCGAGGAGGGTCACATCGCCCGATGATAAGCTGCCTGCATCCATGAACCGTCTTTCAGGCCATGGGGAGACCTACGAACAACCTACGAGTTCCGATCACCTCTTCTCTACCTCAGTTTTTTGGGTCGATCTTCAACATGTAGTGAACGGTACTACAGATCGATGTAAAGCGTCTGTACGTGTCTTTTGTGTATGTGTGTGTGTGTGTTTTTTGAGTGTGCCATTTTTAGCCCCTATTATAGTAGGCATGGCTCTTCTTATTTATTGCTTCTTTTTTCCTTTTTTTCCTTCTTCTTTTTTCTTTCTTCCTTTTTTTCTTTCTTGTTTCTTGATATGGTGCGATGAAGAATCTTGCGAATCCGTTGTGATGAAGATGTTGAATGTTGCGTAACCCGATGAGATGAATCTTGAGTGGGAGGGGAGGGTGGTGGGAGGAGAGAGTGGAGGGAAGGGAGGAAATTGGCGGAAGTTGGCGGTGGCGGGACTTGAACCCGAGGACTACAGATTACAAAGCGTGGGTGATAACCACTGTGCCAGGACCGCACATCCCAACCAAATTTTGGTTTGGATGTCACCCATTCAAATAGCCAGCTTATGTGTATAGCGTGTAAATGAAGTATGGTGCTGTGGCATAGCGCACAGGTGCTATGCTGATTGCATGGGTTCGAATCTCTGTTGTTATATTATATATATAATTTTTTATATTATTACATATTATTATATTATTAAATTATATTATATATTATATTATTATTTATTATTATTATTATTATTATATTATATATATTTTTTGCGTTTAGTATCGCATTTGTTGTTGCAGGCAGTTCTACATTATGACGTTCTTAATTCTTGTTGAATGTTCAACCGTATAGCTTCTGCTAGTGGTACACGTTTACAATATCATCGGAAGATCTCTCAGTAGATTGCATAATGGTCATTTATTTTTTTTTTTAAAGGAAATGACTGTTGCTTCTTCTATTCTTCGACCTGAAAATCTCTAGCAAAGATGTACAAGAAAAACTGGCTACATGTCCTATTCCTCCCCTATCCATTTCTTTGCCGTTTTATGACCTCAAAGTCTACAAATCCTTTGCGACACTATAAAGCTATATAGGCTGTTTGCATTGCCTGTCACATTTCGAGAAAGACCCCCATTCAGCTGTTGGAGTGGCAAGAGAGAGAGGGGGGAAAGAAATCGAATAAAAACGAGGGGAAAGCCACTCAACATTGGGGTTTTCGATATTATTTCATATAGAGGATCAAGCAGCAATGACATCCCCAGTAACCTTTCACTCTTATAGCTTAATGGGGGGAAGCCCACAGTATTATAACGCGCCTTCTTCCTACGTTAGAAATGTATTTTTGAATTTTTCGTTTGGTGTATAAGAGACACACGTAATCAACACCCACTTCACTGGCCACAGCCCATTAAATGCTTGTATAACCAGCAAGCGGAATGTTTATATGAATTTTAATATCCGAATATGGCGAGAGAGGACATCGCTTTCAAAACTGGGGAAAACACTTTAGCTCCCTCGTTTGACTTTAAACCTTAAAAAAAAAATCAAAATGCTGGAAAAGTAGAGGGTCTATATAACAAGACGGCTATCTCCAATGTAAACGTCACTTTGGGTCATTCGTCTTGAGGGCCAGCTTCATTGTCATCGCTGAAAGGAGGGTCAACTGGCTTTTGTTCGACTAGAAGAAAAAAAAATCTCTTCTTTACCCCGAGGTACTCAAAGAACCTCGACCTTATAGGTAAAGAAGAAAAAAAACTTTGTCCCATTGAGAGAAACGGATAGATTTATTGCCAGTGTGGTCTTTTCTTTTGAAACACTATGAAGGCTGGAAAAAAAAAAAAAAAAAAAAAAGGGAGAAACGTCTATTGTTGGGAAGTTTGGGAACTAGATCTTCAATTTTTACGAGGCACCAAAGTTGTTTCTTCCACATCTAAGTTGAAGCTTTTTTTTTTTTCTTTTACACTGTCCTCTAAGCTAATTGCTCACTCGTTATATTGATATGGTTATTGGCTTTTTGGAGTTTCGACGCCGGTGGCTCGTCGTTTTAAACCTTAAATTTCTAAAAATATATAAGGAACCTCGAGATGGGTCGTCCATCGCCAAATGACATTAGAGCCCAAGGAGGAAGAGTACGAGTTTTTTTTTATATTCTCCCACTTGTGCATTTATCGTATAAATAGAGTTCATATTTTCCGTTTTTATGGCGTAGCTCATTTGTCCGTATGTTCTCCATTTTCGAAGGAGAGGGACACCCTCACCGAAAGTCAAATGCTTTATTGCTCATGGACAAGTATATCGCAGCACGTTTGGGAAATAAACACACAAGGCTCCCCTGGTGTTGGTTTTTGTGTTCCTGCTGTGCTTGGCCCGTGCTAAACAAAAAAGAGTCCCACAAGAACAACATCTCGCCGCAAAACTGCGCGATTATTAAAAAGATGATTTCATTTGAAATTATGTAATGCGCCTCTTCGCTATAGCGCAAGGGCAAAGCTGAAAAATATCTCTGATTTTTTTTTTTTTTTAAATGCCTTAGAGCAGCAAGAAAAATGAATCAACATCGTCACTCATCAGGTTTCTGACACACCTACAGGGCAAGTTTTGTTCATTTCCGTTGAAGACAGTGCCTTTGAGCAATGTCTTGTTAGAGCTGAGTGTATGCGTGCTGTTGGATTTCATTGGCGATGATTGATCAATTGCAATGGCTCGAAAAAAACAAAACAATGGATTACACGTCGAATGCCATCTGTAGAGACTCTCTTGTGCGCTTGCAACGTGCAACGTATAGATAGAGTTCCTACTCTCGAGTTTTTGGTAGGAATTTATTTGCTTAACAAAACAAAAGAAAATGCATAAGAGACTGGCCCGAAGCCAGCAGTTAGACGCCATCAGCCTATAACCTATTGGGTGGAAGACCTCAAAAGAAAAGAAAGAGGTTGGAACCGCCTAACAGCCAATCATAACGCAGGTGTTTCTCTTTGAAAAATTTTTGTTTTTCTTACATACAAAAGCGAAAAGGTTCACGTTTAAAAAAGAAAAAAGAAAAAACATAATTTTCTTTTTCTATGTTTGAAGTGAAGGCATTTCTCTATCTCTTGCTTTCAAATTGCCTTTTTAAAACGAAAACGTGTTTCCCTCATCATTTCATTTTGTTTTATGTCTAACACATGTTGTCCGGAATCGTCGAGAATCATTTGCTTCCATAGGTTTCACATCAACAGACAAAAAAAAAAAAATGTTTTAAAAAAGAACCTAACGAAGCGAAAAGGTTTTGTATTTTTTTTTGGACATAACACGACCTCCGTCGGAAACCTCTCATCATTTGCAAATAATCAGTTTATATAATAATGAATAGAATTGCACTACATTCCTTTGTTTGTTTTTTTTTGCATGTATTATACGCGTTGCATAAAAAGACAAGAGAATGTTGCGGATCTTGTTAAGGAAGGCCATCAAAACGTTATGATGAACATAGCGGAGCATGAAATGATAGCATTCACGTTTATATTATTCCGTTGAATGCCGAATCGCGAAAAAAAAGAAAATTCGTTTTTCACTATATATATAGAGGTGTGGGGCTATTTAAAAAGCCTGGGCTCTTTGTGGCCCGTCTGCAATGTGTGCAAAGCCCTGGCTGAAAACAGTGGCTCTGCATGGCAGCTGGAAAAGCAGCTGGGAAACGAAACGTACATAGTCGAACTGCCTTCGAAAAGAAGAGAAAAAGAGGGGACACCATGCAGTGCTGCTGTCTTGCATATCTATACTGTTGAATAGAGTCAGAGTGTGCAGAGCACCTTGATGTGCCACAGCAGCTCTTGATCTATGGGGCTGTGCAGACCTGCCCCTCAAAGAAGAACCAAGTACCGGTATACACCAATCTCAACGGGGGTCAGAAATTCAAAAATAAAACCTTTACCCCCTCTCAAAAATGTTATATTCCCCTTCGTCCCGAGAGCACACATATATATATATATACCTACGCTATCAATTTTATTTCGATTTCGATAATAATTCCCTTTGTGTTGGCCTTAATCTTTTTCGTGCGCAGATAGAAGAAAAATGAATCCCTTTTGTGGGAAAAAGACGATAGTCTTTTGTTCAATGTCATTTTCGCCACGTTTTTTAAGTTAGGTGACGCAGTTCCGTGATGGCTTTTTCCTTTTTTATATACGACAACTGTAAATATTATGACAGCGTCGCGCTTTGTATGTATTCAATACATACGTCACGCAACGTCTGGACCGGATCCATGGTCTCTTCTTCTTAAGTTTATTCATATTTTTTTTTTTTTTTTTTTTTTTATCTACATAACTCCATCCATTAAGGTCGATGATCACGAGGTTTGTCATTTCTAAATCCTCCGAGTTTATTTATTTTTTTTGAATAACTGACTAAATTGAGGTATACTGTATTCAATTAAAATGCCCCCTCTAAGCCAATAGGTTTTCATGACAATAAACAGACCCAAGTTTGAACGCACGTCGAAACATACGGTTGATGCCTCTTCTCGGTGATGGATAGCATATCTATTCTTGTTTCATTTCCTTTTCCAATTTTCATGTGTCTGTGAGTGTAGACGACACGCGCCCCTCAACTATGATATAAGTGATCCGAACAATATGACATTACAAGGCCTACGCTTGTGATGGATGGCTATCTATTTCGATATAGAAGGGAGGCACGTTTAGACGGTCGGACGCAGCACACACAAAAAAAAAAACACACACACACATTTTTGGAAAAAGCTAATGAACTTGATGCGTTCGTGTCTTTATAAAGAAGAGTCATTTGATTTAAAAATGCTGGAACGTGAAATCCGTCTTGGCTTTTTAGTTTAATCGTTTTGTATATTACGGCAACTGGCGTTATGGCTGGCGGCTATATGGAAATGAATTTGTGTTTAGATACACCGCAAAAGAGCCGAAAGTTTTTCTTTTTTTTTTTTTTTAAAGATCGCCTTTGTGATAGCAACGGCTGAGTAAAAACGAATTTTTTTTGTTTTCTTTTCCCCCTCTCTGAATTCATGAGCTATTGTTTGTTCGTCTTTATCTTTCATCTTGCGCCGCATTGCTCTGAGATCCAACTCTTTTCTTTTTCTTTCAGATGTTATTCAATCGAATCGCAATTGCACATTCACACAGCAAGTTCGCGAAACAAATGAAAGAATTTCATCATTTCAACATTTGTTGAAGGACGTCAAGGCAAAAATGAAAAGTGTTACGTGAGGACCATATCCTGCCTAGTCCAAGGACAACATTGAAAGCCTTGAATGTCTTCTTTCGATTTCCACAGTGGCCTTCTATCGCATTTACTAGAATATTTTGACTTTAAATACGAAGGTCTTGCAAAACTATAGGCCACACGTGTAGATGTAGTACAACAGTTGTAATAGCGTTTCGAAGAGAGACACAAAGAAAAGAAAAAGGGTAGGCCTTTTGTTTTTCGACAAGAAAAGCTTATTACACAAATGCTCACAGGGAGGCCTTAAAGTGCCAGCCCACTGGCTTCTACCTGTAATTAATTAATTACCAGTGCCCACTATGTTACCGTTAGTTAACTTAATCTGACAAGCCCTTCGAACTGGTTATTTGCTGCCTTTCTAACCCTCGTCCTGCCTCTTCTTCTTCGCTTTTGAATTGTGTGTGAGACCTCTCACAACTTTTGAATGCAACCTTTTTTCTACCTGAATCATTGGGAAATTCTTTTTTTTATTTTTTTCAGTTAGAATGGTTGAAAAATCGTGGGGTTGGTTGTGTTAACGGAGATCAGGACCACTCCCCATTTTCTTGACTGGACCATTTTTTGAAGATCGACAAACTCTGCAAACGTTGTATAAAAATTTAAAAAAAAAAGACAAAGTTCACGTACGACCCAACTGACGCAACTTGTTTCATTTGTTATATCTGATTTTTCAAGCGAGCCCTAATGATGTGCTTGGCCTGTATACATCTGTCCCTTGTTCGTCATTAAACAAGATCCATTTCTACTTGTTGGGGGGGGGGGGTTTAAAAAAAAAAAAAACATTCCAGCAATCTTTTGTTGGAAATGACCTCTTCAAAAAGGGTTTTCTCAAACAGCTTAAGAGTCCGGATAGAGAATGCCAAAAAAAAAAAAAAAAAAAAAATCTATAGATGTAAAGAGGAGCGCGGGTTCCATTTTATATCTTTAGAAAGACAAGGGGAATAACAAGACGAATGTCAAGAGAGTTTAAAAAAGAAAAAAAGGGCTCTATTGTCTCCTCCCACTTCGTGTTCGAGTGTTGTAGGTTGACATTGACGCAGTCGAGAAATGGCTTAAAGACAGTGAAAAATTACACTGAAAAATCAAAGGGTATAGAAAAAAAAAAAAAGGACAACATCTCTACCTTCATAAACAACATACAACAACAACAAAAAAAAAAAATTTGGAATAAGGAACTTACCTGTGACACAGGCCAAAAATGTGAGGCTTTCTGGACCATCGGGACGCGTTTCATATTCACTGGGCAACCACTGAAACTGGTGGATTGCATCCGCCGGGATCGAAAACGCGGGACGCAATCGTGATGGACGCAAACGTCGAATTAAAAGTAGGTAACACAAACTGCGTCGGAAAAACAAGTACACACACAGCAAAAAAAAAAAAAAAAGGGTAGACACGTGAAATGTTGGAAGTCGCACGAGTGAAAAAAGTAAAAAGGAAAAGATAGGCGTGCCGTCAACCTATCATGCCCGGTCGCTTGATCACCTGCCTTCGCACCGCCCTCCCACCTCCACCACGTCGACTTTTTGTGTCCAAATCAACCCCTCCCCCTTCTTGCATCTCCACCCCTCGCTACTGCTGTGGTTTTCTCCACCAAAAATGTTTCATTTCAAACTGTTTTACTTTTTCAAAACGAAATTGATTGTTTTAAATTTGTGAAAGATCTGGGTTTAAAAACTTAATGAAAAAAAAAAAAAAAAAGAAAGGCACAAGAAAAATGGAGAAAAAGGTGAACTTCAATTTCCAAAAACATGAAATTACAGTCATATTTCGTTGTTGGCATCTACCCAAAAGAAAACGACATTTGAAGATTTGAATTTTTTTTCTTCTAAAGAATTGCTGTACGTACGTATGGCAGAAATTTATGAAGTGATTCATCTTATGCCAAGGTACAAACCCCGGCCTGTCAATGTTGTAATGTCAGGTTTTTTTTTTTCTTAAGGGGGAGAAGGGGAGTGTATATGGGCAAAAGGTGTGCATTTGTCGGGCTAACAGGAAAAGAATTCCTCACGTGTCCCCCACTTGTTGGCTGGCAGCGTTTGAATTTGATGGTACGTTAAAAATGCGTGGCTTCATGCAACCGTGAAGCGACAAATACGTTTGATCAGTGTCTCCTCCATCGTTACACATTTGAAAATGTTTGACTGCCATTGGATGAATCCTGCCCATCATAACCTTTCAATGTTCAGGACATCAAGGATCACGTTTTGGTTCCACAAAAGTCCTGGAATGAACGAGAACATGTATGCACGCTCGGTATTATTATAGTGCAATGCGGTTTGGGGCTAAGGAAAAACAAAACAAAAAATGAGGGTATTATAGAAAAGAAAGAAAAATAAAAAAAAAAAAAAAGAGTGACGTGACAGTAGGAAGAAAAGCTTCCGTAATGGTAATTAGACCTTGAGAATGTAATTTCTCTCGTACTACCCCCTGCAGCGTGAATTTTGATTGTGGTGAGCTGGTGAGCCCAATGCGGCTAATTATCACCTTCCCATCCTATTGCCCCAGCGTTCTCCTTCTTCTTGTCTTCCTCCACTGACTCCGCCTCTTTTTCCCAGCAATTGTTGTATACCATAAAAATTAAACAACACACACACACACACACACACCTCCTTCTTCTTCTTCTTCGTAAGGTCAAAGTTTTTTCTGAAAAAAAAAAAAAAATAGAATTTTCTATTTTTAATTTAATCATATTTCGTTTTAAAGCGATGCTTATTATCATCAACTTTTCTAAAACATTATACAAAAAAGAAAACGTGTAAAAGACTTCAACATGATTTATACTTCTATGTGATCATTTGTAACGTTAGTTTTCATATCTTCTCACAGTTGAATTGTGCCAACTTCTTTTTTTTTTTTTGATCGTTTTATTCAAATCGTTTGACTTGGACGCACGTGCTGCATTTTGTTTTGGGGACTACGTAATTAGAAAACATCAAGCACAATTTTTTTTATTGATAGGTTTGACCGAAAAAAGCGACTTCAACAAAAAGTTCCATCAACTTGTGAATGATGTTCGGTGAAGCTGTTTTAAATCATCGTCTATGTTGGAACCCATAAACGTAATGGTTCACCTTTTCATTGATGGATAACAACGGGGCCCAATGTACATAGAGGAATGCCCCGAAACGAAGTCAAACTGAGAGACGCATTCCGTACGTTCCATCCATTTTGAAAGAAAAAGATGATGGGCCAACAGATCTCACGTGGCCCCCTCGAAAACTGTCAGTTAGACTCCAGAACGCCGTGTTTCCTTCTTGAACAGTTTACGTGTGACCATGTGTGTGTGTGTGTGTGTGTGTGTGTGTACATCCCCGGTGATCGTCATTAACGTTTTGTCTTCCATCACCACAAGTAAATTGCACACTCGAGAAAATATATGGAAGCCATAGCTCAAACGTGTTCGGTTAAAACCATGGCTCATTGGTTAACCACAGAGCCGTGGGAATGAGAAAACAAAATCGAAACATTATTTAAAAAAAAAGGAAAAAGAAAAATCCAATTCGCTTTTGTAACAAATGCTTAAGGTAGAGACCCAATTGTGAAAAAGAAGAGGAAGAAAAGAGGGCTGCTATTGGTCAGCTGGTTTGAAAATTTACGAAAGGAAGAAGCTTCAAAAGTAAGGTAGTTAATTGGAAGCCACAGTTCAACTGCACAGGTGTTCCTTGACCAAAGCCGTTATTACAATATTTTTTATTTTTTTTGACAAGACTCTAGGCCCTCCTCCCTTTTCGTTTCATATATATATATATATATAGTTTATATAACTATGAACAGCAGAGAGGAGAGAGCTGATGATATTTACCTGTGCAGCAGCTCAGATTCTCACGATGTGCTCCTTTCAAATATCAACTTTGGCAAAAGTTATGTCTACGGATTGAAATAAGGGAAGGGATAGAGCCCAGATTATCTGGTTCTTGTGTCTTTTTCCCAGCAAAATGCAAAGATCCCCCGTTGGCTTCTGGAATAGAACTCTTCGCGGGGGTTCCCCCCCCCCCCCCACCAAAACTAAGGGAAATTATAACGCAACTCGTACCAGAGCTCGTTTTCATTCAAATTTTCCAGTTTTGTCTTTTGAATAATTATTTAAAAAAAAAAACAGAAAAATAAAAGAAGTTGATGTCGCATATCTGCAATGCGTATAATTACATCGACGATGATAAAGGACATTTTATGCAAATAATTACAGGTTTAAAAAAAAAAAACGAGTGACGGTAGCTCGTGGCTGCTAAATGCCGCTGCCACGGCAGCTTAAATAACTATTAACGTTCTTTTGCCAAGAGGGATGGTATTTCTGTAATTAAGTTAGTTGAGTGCTGCCATCACCGAAGTTTCTACCTGCTTCTTGAAAGCCTCCTCCCCCCCCCCCTTGAAAACAAAACAAAAAGAAGCGCAGTGAAAGAATGATGGCCAAAGTTGTGTGGATGGTGAGTGAACACATTCATTTCCATCGGATTAATCGAAAAAAAAGGCCTACTACTAAAAAAAAAAAAAAACTTGTCGGGAATGAAAAAAAAAAAAAAACTTTAAAATGATTCATCGGGCGGAAAATACAAAAAGGTTTTCTTCGGGGTGCCCCGGTGTGCCGCAGGGTTTTTCGATAGTAAAACTTCATAAAAATAAGAAACTGAAGATGGAAAGAAGAAGAAGAAGAAAAAAAAAACGGTAGGGGACACCGAGAGAAGAGAAAAAGGGATAGACGTGAGAAGAAGAAGAAAAATGTTTCGAAAAAAAAAAAAAAATCATCGCATGGTTATAAAGTTGCGATCTTGGAGAAAATCTGAATTTTTTTTCGTTTGTTTCTTATGCATGCTTAAACCCCTGGAGCGAACACGATGGAAACGTGGGTAGGAGGGCGGCCAGCAGAAAATGGCACCCCACGCATGAAACTTGCTCTATAGTGTATATATCTATTTCTGATATGTATACACATTTTATGGATTTATTGCCCAAGCTGATTGCTTTACATATTTTTTAAACAACTCAAATACATATTTTCTTTTTTTTTGTTTTTTTTTTGTTTTTTTGTTTTAATCCTTTTTTGTTTTTAAAAACGTGAATTTTTGTTTTTGAGCAAGGCTATTGATTTCGAAATGATTCTAATCTTTTTCCCTTTTTTTTTTTTCTTACCCTTCCCCTTCCGAAAGTGCGGTAGGGGCTATGTAGACTAGATGTTCTAAAAAAAAAAAAGAACAAAAACCATCAATTCCATGTCTATGGAACACATACCTGGTTCTAGTTGCCATAGAACTAATCTCGTGTATATATGCAGCTTGGGGAAACCTCCGAAACCATTAGCGGCATCTTTATTTTTTTTTTGTGTGTGTGTATATATCGCTTAAGCTTTAAACCACATTCATTTTTTTTTTTAAATAAGTTTTGTTTTCCGATAGATTTTAACATCTGATTCTACGTCGCGTTCAACAGTTCAATAAAGAACGTTAGTGTATCCCCCCTCCCCCAAAGAAATGAAACGACCTGATTGGGTCACGATCGCAATTGATCGTGAGTTTTTCTTTCTAAATCTACGGTTCAGGACTATCCGTGCATCGTAATCCCTTTTGTTTTGTTTTTGAAGAGTCATGCATGACCTAGTAGACATGAAACGAAAAGAGCGACTCTTCTCGTTCTTGGAACTCTTTCGGATGACTCAAGGGCGAAAACTGTAATGTTTCTTTTTTTTTTATGACAACATGTTCATGTTTTCCTCTATTGCGTACGTAACCGCAATAATGCATCAACGTGTCAGTTTTCAAAGGCCCCCTTCTTTTTTCTTTAAACCCTTGAATCTTGCCAAAGAAAGATGATCAAATTGTTTTTTTGTTTTTTTTAGAGTTGCCTTGCCAACATTGTTCTTTGCTGCGCATCATCTCGTTTATGTTTTTCCAGCTATTGAGGATGAATCGTTGATCCAGCTCAAATTGTTTTTATTGGCCAAACTGTTGATGGCACACACATTGAACAATATATACGATTTGTTTGAGGCACACAATTGAGATGCCCCCGTTTGTGGTAATCGGAACGTAACTGATGAGATGATCTCTATCGGATATCCTTATAGATTAAACATACAAAAGCTCGTGTCAAGGACACCACTTCATATATTCTTTAAGTTGTCTGTTGAAGTCAAGTTTAAATGCATTCCCATTGAAATAATAATAAAAAAAAAAACAATTGGCCTATATATAATCTTCCTTATGTAACAGCGTGTGACCTACCGTATATTAAAAAAGAAAAAATACTTTGTAAGTACAGCAACAACGAAGAAGAAAAAAAAAAAAAAAGAGTGTTGGCCCAAATAATTATGGTCTTATTATGACGGAACCCAGTCTATACATTTTGATCGGGCACGTTGTGCACAGAGTGACGACAGGGAGCTACTGCATCAATACGCTAAATAGAACATAAGAGAGTGCTGGAACGGTTGCCTTAGTTTTCTCAGCGAGGGGTTGTCACAAGCAGACGCTGAACCGGTTGATAAGACTATTGAATAGGGGGACCCAAAACATGTTCTTTTATACATACACACAAACACATACGCACTGAATGATCCCCCCCTCCTTTTTTTTTTTTTTTCAATAGAAGCAAACTGTTGGGGAGGGGCCCGATCAAGAGAATGACCAGGTTCTTTTTTTTAAAAGGCCGATGGGGCTGATATATACTCAAGTAGAGTCAGTAAAAAGCTGATGGACGAAATAAGAGACGACGATAACGTGCGTTCGATGTCCCACTATTTTTTTTTGTGTGTTCAATGAAATAAAATAAGAGGAACTTGTGTCTTCGACGGCTGGTTGTTATGGGCGCCACGCCTTCCTTGTCCCGCCCTGTTCGTTCCCCTCTCGAAAGCGTGGAAACCTTCTCACGAATTCAATACATCACTGCTGACTTCTTTTTTTTTTTTTTTTTAGAACACTGCCAACGACATTGGCTTCTGCTGACTTTAATGCACAATCGGAAAAGATTGTGTGACATTCAAGAGTCTTCTTCACACGACACGCCTTCCTTGCTACGTGAATGCGAACTTACGGTGTACGTGGGAATTGAACGTGATCTCAATCAATCGAAAAACGTTATTTTCGAACATAGAAGCAAACTCATCGAGTTGGAATGTTGATATCTATCTGGAAGGAGAAGAGCGTTAGTCTTCGAGATATGTTTTCCCCCAGATAACGAAAGAGTCATTGTTATCAATTTCTCTTTCTCCTGAAACATTTCTCGAATCGAGAAATACATATACTTAATGATCGCTTGATGACGCAGCATCATTTCCCCCCCTCCTATTTTTTTTTTTTCAAAAATAAAAATAAAAAAAAAAAAAAATCCACTTTGCTCTGGAAAACTTGCCCAGTTGGCAACTTAGAATATATGAAAATCATCAGACTC
The DNA here is from genome assembly GCF_022539665.2 of Daphnia carinata. Classification (NCBI taxonomy): domain Eukaryota; kingdom Metazoa; phylum Arthropoda; class Branchiopoda; order Diplostraca; family Daphniidae; genus Daphnia; species Daphnia carinata. The sequence continues at coordinate 4,766,899 of NC_081338.1, forward strand.
TTTGGTCCGTTTAGAAAACGAAAAACCGAATTCAGACTGCATTCCTTCCCTGTCATCGAGATAGACGATCCCCATTATAACCGTCATCCAGTTATTCTCCCCCACAGCTGAATGGGAAATAAGCACATCGCAGCTAACAAGCCCATAATTGATTGTTCTTTAGTTCGTTTCTGTTTTGTTTTGTTTGTTTTGTTTTTTTTTCAATTTTTTTTCTACAAGACCAAAGTCTGAACGTGCGCATCGATGTCCAAGTCACATCGCAAAAGACTCACATTGTGTGACCTATACGAAAGGAGACATTCCATTTCTTTTTTTTATATGGCCAACAATGTTTTACTGCTGAAGAAACGAATGACCTGGTCCTTGTGGAGGTTGATGAAGTCGAGAAAAAAAAAAAAAAAAAAAAGGGAGAAAAGAAGAAGGGGGGAAAGAAAAAAGGTCGGAGAAAGGAAGGACAATCGCCTGCTGTGGAAGAGTTCGTAAACAAAGACTATCCGTAAATCAGTTAGTTCCACTTGTAAGCAGAAGTGCATGACTCCCAAAAATAATAATTCCTTTTTTTTTTTTTTTCGGAAATCTTCCCCCCCCCCCTTTCCATTTCGTAGTGAGAACGATTTCCAATAAAAGAAAATTCATTGATCAATGTATTAAATTGTACGTAATCGAGTTCTAATCAATGGCTCACACACGGCAGCGAATTAAAGAGAGACGGGTGTACTTGTTACGTTTGTCCATGGCATTGCCCGTTTTTTTTTTTTTTGAAAGGAGTAAAAGAGAGAGCCGTGTGTAGGAAGAATGTGTGTAGGGGGGAGAAAGAAACAGGTCAAATGTGTCAGTAACATGACGGGTGATCCGGCAGTCACCGTATCTTTGCCACATCTACAAGATTGCCGATCGCTCTTTTTCTCTTTCTCAATGATGCCTTTTTACTTCTTCTCTTTCTCTTTAAATATTCTTTTTAGCTCTCTCCGCCCTTCTTTATTTTTTGGCTGGATTTTTTTGTGCAGAAGAATAGAAACAAAAAAATGTGTGTGTGTGTGTGTGTGTGTCTTGGTAGGCTATTATTAATGAAGTGAAAAATAATGAGATTGTTCTTGGATTGTATGATTTTTCTTTGCCAAAAGATTGTCCGATTCAAATGCCTGGCAAGACAAAGGAGTTTGTTGGTTAACGAACTAGTTTTTCTGTGTTTTAATTGATACCATTTGGGATAAAATGTCGCTTACACGAAATAGGGCGTCCCCACGTCTGAGCCAAAGTTAACCACAACCACTTTGCATTTGAATCATTAAAAAAGTACGTCGTCCTACGTTCAAAATAAAATTCATATTCCTAATTTTCATTCAATTCTGCATTTAAATCATGTATTTTTATAGGTACAACTTGCTTTTTTAAAACCATAAAAAAGTCCAATATGTCCGTTAAAAAAAAAAATATTATCTTTATCTTAGCAAATTTCAAATCGCGTTATAATCAAAATTTAATGCTGATTTCGAATCAAATGATAGTTTCTCCTCAAATTCCATAAATTTTCAAATAAAATAAAAAGAATTGCAAGTAGCTTCTTGAACTTGAAAAAAAAAACAAGGTAGACGAAGAGGCCCTCATTCATTTCGAAAAAAAAAACGGGATCTTCTTAGGGAAATCGTCGATGAATCTTTCTTGACGTGTAGAACTAAAAAGAAAAAGGTCCACATTTAAAGAAGAAGAAATGGGAGTCCCTGACCACACTGATGATGCATAATCTTTTAAAGGAAAAAAGGGAGGCGTAAAGCGTGCCGGGGCGCCCCAGTCAAGTTTGTATGTGCATTCTTCACATTCCTTTTGGAACCTCTAGAAAGAAAAAAAAAAAAAAATGATAATATTAAGTCCTGCATACGTCTCCACAAATAAAAAGAAATGTCTTAGGTGCCCTATGCGTTATCCTCATTCAATTGCTTGTGAAAGGGAAAGCAAATGAACAGGCCTAAAACATCGAAGAGCCTGAGTGTTCCGTTATTTCAAGTCGTTTTACAAGCATATTTCTAATTGGCATTTTAAAAATCATGAATCAATTCAGATGATTGCGAAACAAATGACATAGGCCTGTATCATACATTTGAGTAAAAAGGTCTGTCCGATAACCGTGAAATAGATGTTTTAGATGTGTTTAAGATGCATCTCGTAACGTAACGTTCCGTGTTGTACATCCTTGTGCATATGTAGAGGCCGGAAAGGTAGAAACCGCGTAGGAAAATGAATAGTTCACATTCTTCCGCCGCATTCCTCACTGATCAGATTGGGTGGCTCTTTCAAACGTCTTTCGACCAGGTAAAAAAAAGAAGAAGACTCCCTTCGGAAAACTCTCGAATACGCTTTTACATGTTGGGATCTAATAAGCCAACAACAAACTTATGACATGGTGGTCGTCGCGTGCTGTGACAGTTTTGTACGCGATAAACATCAAAAGGCATTTGTTTTACCTTGCCTCATTTCCCCGACGCACGGCCATTCTTGAATGTTTACGACCTTCTTCTTCTCTTGTTTTTCGAACTCGATCAGCGATTACAAACGGTTCGTGTACAGTCCCGTTCATGTCGTGCAATGAAATAAAAGGCTCTTTTTGTCTTTCGGTTTTAATAGAACAACTGTAATACTTTTTTTTTTTTTGTTTTGTTTTGTAAGAGTAGGATCTGCAAAAGTATAATATTCGGACATAAACACTCAACGAACTAGCGATAGCAGTTATAGACATACGAAAAAAAAAAAATGTACACAGACACAGGCGGTTTTCTTGTTTTGCAAAAATAAAAAAGGGAAATGAGCACTGCTGTACAGGTGTATCAATCGACCATCTGAACAATAGCAGAACTGAAATCGAATTGAAATTTGTTTTTCACGTATCGAGAGGAGTAGAGAGAAAAGACGAATTCTTTTGTCTTACTTGTTGTGCTGGTTCGCTGTGGATTCACGAAAAATCGGGGATATGAAGAGGAGGGCAGCACGACGTCCCGTTTCAAAATCATTGCAACGCACACGTATATAGGCACAAGCCTATATACGCATATAAAATATGGGGGGGGGGACAAACTGGATATGAGGGGGGGGGGGGGGAGGCTTCGATATTCCATTCAAAAAGAATCGTTGTTGGTGACGTCATCAAGAAAGCCACACACACACACACACATAGAAATGCGCCAAAGCTTTTTTTTTTTTTTTATACTTGCAAGCGTTTGCAAAAACTTCCGAGGCAAGGTGATATCGAACGGGGTATGTAGGCTTGATTTAAAAAGATAAAATTCAAAAGGGATAGTGTGTGTGTGTGTGTGTGTGTGTTGAGCGCTGACTTTGAAGGGTGTGTGTGTGTGTGTGTGTGTTCACGTGGTTGAGCGTCAATAAGCCACTGTCGATGGTGCTGGGTGGTGTAAGTGGGTCACTGGTCCGATCGGCGAGTGCTCTGTGGATGGCGGAGTGGGCATTCCGGCCGCACTTTGGCAGATATACCACTCGGATAAATTAGTCGGGTGGTTAATGGGCAAGGAACCCAGGAGACTGTTGTTGCCCGAGTTGCCCAGGCCAAGGTTGGTGTGGCCCTGAACATGCGACGATCCAGTCGACGACGGTGTTGGTGTTGGTGAAGGCGAGCTTGATGGTGAAGAGTCGCTGTCGCTGTCATTGTCTGGGTTGTCTGAGTCGTAACTAGAGCCGTTCGGCGGCGTGCTCTTTCCGTGAACTTTCATATGCTTGCGCAGCGAGGACGGATGCGTATAAGATTTGTCACAGCCGCGAACCTTGCAGTTGTACGGCTTGTCTGACGTGTGCACGTGCGAATGCTTTTTCCGATCCGAACTGTTGGCGAATCGTCGGTCGCAGCCGTCGAATTCACATTTGAATGGCTTCTCGCCTATCGGGGAGGAAACAAAAAAAAAATGTAATTTGAACATTGTAAATAGAAGACAATTTGTATAGAACAGGTCGAAACGGTTTGAATCGAGGCCGTTTCTATTTCATGCGACGCTGCGCACCCCGTTCGGTTTTATTTTCATGCGATGTGGTTCGTGTGAAATGGACCGACTACAAAATCGAAACTGTCCTGACGGATACGTATCACATTGCGTGTGTCGAGTTAAACGAAAAAAAAAAATTTAAAAAGATACGCAGACTGGCGTTGGCTGCCACCAACGGCTGACGGTTGTTGATCGATGATTTTTGTGTACCCGTTCGGGTTTGTTTTTGTGTGAACAGTTGGAATCTAATATAGGGATCGGTCTGTTTTCTACCGATATCTAGATAAACAAAAATCATATCCTTTTTTTTTTTTTTTTTATATTTTTGTCGGTTGTTTGTATACAAGTCGATGTTTAGTAAGAAAAGAGCTGCAAAGTATAAAAAAAAAAAAAAAACGATGCAGCTGTCTACACCTCTCGGGCTTGTTCTTGGGCAGAGGAACGAACCCAAAGCAGCCTAGTTAATGACGTTCAAAGAAGAACGTGAGGGGCTTAGAGCAAATAACATAACCAAGTCGGTTGAGAGTCGTTCCAAAAAAAGATAATATTTATGCTATTGAACTGTGAGCCACGTGCTTAAAGTCAAAATATTTAGCTTCCTGCGCTTGACAGGTCTTGAACATCGACACTAAACGTTACCGATTCTCACCCCCCCAACCAAATGTTGTTTCACATCTTTGGCAAACTATTAGGGACGTGCCCGGGGTTCAATACGGTTCGTCTATTTGACGTTCTCCTCAAATGAAACATCAGCCTTTGATTTTACTCGATCTTTGAAACCGATGGCTACAATTATAAACAAAAAAGGCCAATATCTCTAGGCCTAAGTGTGTGTACGATTCATCGAATCGAACGTCGCTGCTTCGTACCACATACATAATGAGGCGGGGTGATGTTTTTTTTTTTTAAACATTCTTTAGGCTGCCATTTAAGCTAAAAATATAAAGCCTTCAAGGTGAACATCAAGTTTTCCAGGTACCTGGCCAAAAGAATTGTTCATGGATTCTTTTATAGAAACAAGAGTGTTGTCTTTTAGCAAGGCCATCGACAAAGTTATACCTTCCTGCCCCACCAACAAAAATTGACACTTTTTTTTTTTTTTCTCCTGATGACACTTGGGTTTAAAAAGAAAACTGATTGGTCTCTCAAGTCGATGAAGCGCAAGGTCAACTTGGCTCAACGTTTTTTTTTTTCTTTTTTCTCCGATGGGAATCGGTAATTGCTATAAAAGATTGTCGAATCGCAATGAGAAAGTGAACCTAGTAGTTTTTCTGAGCTGATTAAAAACGTTTGTTAACTCTCGGCGAAAAGAGCGACGGACAATTTTTTTTTTCTATCCAGTTCGCAACACAACGTATATATCTATTCAGGAATTGGGCCGACGGCGTGATTCGTCCACTGCTTTTCTTATCCCATCAATCCGCATAATTAATTGAAGATCACAAGAGATCCAAGAAAACAAGATTCCCAATGAGTCCAGGGCGGTCAGACCTCGCAAAGAATGTCGAATACATTAACCGAAAATGATACGGTCGTCCACCTTTCGCTAACGCGGCCTATTCATCGAACAGGGGCTACATTTCTTATCCTTTATTATACATAAAAATAAAATGAGATTTGTTTCGTTTACCTGTATGAGTCCGTTTGTGAATTTTCAGGTTCTCACTCCTTGCGAACACTTTACCGCATCCAGGGAAAGGGCACGGGAATGGCTTCTCGCCAGTGTGGACACGAATGTGATTCACTAGTTTGTACTTGGCTTTGAATGGTCTTCCGTTGCGGCAGCAACCTTGCCAGAAACAGGCATGATTCGTACACTCGGGTCCACCAACGTGTTCCACTGTAATGTGCGTCACGATTTCGTGCATGGAATTGAACAACTTGTTGCACGTCTTCTTGGGGCTCGGTTGGTCCGTGTCGATCCACATGCACGAGAGCTCCTGTTTGATCGGAGGGCGCATGTAGCGGAAGAAGGCGCCAGAGCCGGCGTGAGCGTGCGCCGCCGCTTGGGCGGCCGCCTGGGCCGCGTGGTGAGCGTGGTGAGCGGCGTGATGGTGGGCCATGGGTGTCATCGAAGCCATCGGGTTCGTAATGGCCGTGTGGAATTGATTGGCGGCAGCCGCAGCGGCCGTCATGCCCGAGACGCTGTGAAACTGCTCGCGCGAATACATTTCCATGGGCAGACGCATTTGCTGGTGGTTCATCGCCGCCTGATGGTGGTGGTGGTGATGGTGGTGATCAGCAGGTACTAGGCCGGGGAAGAGAACGTGGCCTGCGTGATGGGAGACGTTGCCAGCGGCGGCAGCGGCGGCCGCCGCGTGCTCGGCCGCCAGCGCAGCCGCCGCACTCGATCCCGGGAACATGTGCGAATGATGGTGCTGACCTGAATGAGCATCCAACGTCGACATGGCGTCGCGGCGTAGAAGGAAGTCACGGGCGGCATAGGAACCTACGTGCGGCGGACGCGGCGGGCCGTGCGGATGGTGCGGATGGTGCGAAACCGGGTAGGCCGACTGGGCGAAATGCTGGTTCTGATCGGCCGTCGACATGGTCGTGTGCGTGTGCGAACCGGACTGGGCCAATTTCAGGCCCATGTGAGTGCCGTCCATGAACGGGTTGAGCATGTTGGCCGACGTGTTGGACGCACTGTTGGCCGACGACGAGACGGCCGAGGCCGAGCTGGTCAACGTGCTCGTCGACGTTGAATTGTTGTTGTCCGGCGCCGAGGAGGACGACGTCACTGACGACAAGACGTTGCTGTTGTTGTTGTTGTTGTTGTTGCTTTGATCACTGGCACCAGCGGCGGCACTACTACTGGATAATTGCGGATGGACGGGCACTGAACTGAAGTTGAAACTGGCCACACCATTAAAGTTTTGGTGATGGTGATGATGTGGATGGTGAACAACAGGGTGATGGTGATGATGTCCGACCAGGAAGCTTTGGTTCCGCTTGTGGAAACCGTGATCCATCACAGAGGCGCTCAAGGCAGCAGTCATGCTCGCGCTAGGACACCCAACACTCGAATAATGCCTTGCGCAGCAGGACTCGCTCTCTTGGTCTAGTCTGTCTTTCAGCTATCGCTGCTGGGTATCTTCTCTCTCTCTCTCTCTCTCTCTCTCTCTTTCCTTTTTTTTTTTCCTGTGTTGGGCTTCGCTTTTTTTTTTGCTTTCTATCCAACCCCCCCTTTTCTTTTTATTTTTCTCCATGTTTTTCCCTTTTTTTTTTTTTTTTTACCTTTCTATTCGTTCTCGCAGTCGAGTTCCTAACACGACCAGTTTCTATTGGTTCGTGTACCGTCCTCGGCCATTGCCAGCTCTCCTGGTAAGCCAATCCTATTCATCGAGCACCGCCTTCTTCGGCCAGAACAGCGCCCCGAAAGGTCTGCACGCCACCCCTTGGTACCGTAACAGGATCCAATAGCTATTCACGCTTTATTTTTTGTTGGGGGGGGGGGGGGGGGGGGGGGGCCTCCTTCCCTTTTTTTTTTTTTTTTTAGTTTGCCTTTGTTGTGGTTTGATCCCGTAAATTTCACCTATACGTCCGCACACGCGGCCAATTCGATTGGATTAAGTGCACTTCATCAGATTTTCTTTTTCTGTATATAGCGTTCTTTTTCATCAGCTTTAAAGTGATGTCCTCCCGTATTTTGCCCGCAATCAATGAGGGGAAATCGAAGCACAGGGCCTTTGAATTGTTTTTTTTTTTTTTCAGGTCGATGGAACGTGAACTCTACGTAGACATTTTGAAAAGACTTTCGTGATTCGCGTTTATTTTAAATAATCGACCGGTAGACTCGGCCAGACGTCGCTACGAGATGATGTCCATTGAATCAAAGAAACAATTGTGTTTGTACAGCGTGAATAACCCGTGCACGTGAAACTGAGGGCTGTGTGAAAGCGAGTACTGATTACATATATACTGTAACAAAGCTGAGGCTATAGATCACGGCAATTGGCTATCGACAAGTTCATTCACGCAGTGTTCACATCGTTCACCTTGCGTTCGTATCTTGTTGGCATTTGCACCTGCGCTTCGCCATTGCAACGTTCTTCAACGCGTGCAGCGTGGACGAGTGCGTGAAAGACCTTCAATACATACTCATTATATCACGTTTTGTCTGTTGTTCTTTTTGATGGAATGACAAATACAGGTACATCCCCCCCCCTAGTTACAATGCCATATATACCTGACAGAGTATCTCTTAGCTTTTGTTTCATAACTGCGCACGCATTAGCCACATGATAATCACATAAAGACTTTGGCTTCAATTCATTTTCATTAGAGCCAAGTCTTCGAATGCGACGCAGTTTGAAACACCTCAAAACGTCGAAGGCTTTATTCGCTATCAGGCGTCTATTTCACAAGTGGGTCTGTAGGGGACGCCTAAAAACACGTCGTGCCAAGTGAAAAATAGTGGCACCAGCATATCCAACACAAAAAGCAAAGCAGGTGCCAATAAATATGCTGGGCATTCGTGACACTATTCGTTCGTCGTAACACTCCAAGTGGAACATGTAAAATCAAGACTGATTACACACACACACACACACACACACACAAATTTGCGTGTTTCATTTGCCCACTATCGTCCTATACGCTATATTATACGAAACAAAAAGCCACGATCGACCAATAATAATGCGCCATTCGTGAAACTTACGTATCACATAGCAATGCGATATTATTCAGAAAAGAAAAAAAGAAAAGAAAAAAAAAGAAAGGCATGACTATGTATACATTAAATGCAATATTATAAATCAAATGAAGGAAGAAACACTGCAGGAGTCGAGATTTCTTGGGTTAGAGTTGACAGTGGGGGTCCGGGCAAGAATGCGTCTTGGCTATTTGAAACAACGTGTTGCATCTATAGAGAGAGAGAAGCGTATAGGTCTTTTTTCTTTAAACAGGGGCTTTCTGCCTTTTTCGCCGTGGATATATATATATATATATATGTAGAATGCTCCTTGTATATATAGTTTATATTCCGCTCTATACCTTTGCTTTTTTTTTTTTTCTTTTTTTCTAAATTCTTTTGACTTCATGGGCATTTTTTTACTGCTATATGCCTTGTGCTATGTGTCCCCCGCTGGCTTTGACTATAATTCCAATTTTTTTCTCTCTCTCTCTCTCTCTCTCTCTCTCTTTCTTCGTATTCTTGTCTGTGTTTCCCGATGTCAGCCCACAACGAACACAGCAATAACTATCATCGACCAAGCATTCCTCCAAAGTGTGACATGGGTATGTATATGTATATATATATGCATATAGATGTATGCACGGGACTGCGTGCCTTTAAATACTTTCCAGAGAGAGACAGTAGATAATCAATGAGCGCATAGTCCGATCGTATGCGCATTTGACACGAGTCGCATAACTCGTGTGTCCTACACGTTCAGAGTTTTTAATTATTTAGGCCTGGATGATGCGATCAAACAAATTGGCCGCTTGATGAAAAGGGACGTACGAATCGTTTGTAAAAGATTTGAATGGAGCTATAAAATATGGTTGTACGAGGCGTCGTGCAGTGCTGTGCAACATACTCGATCGCACTGAAGGAGTCCCCCCCCCTTTCTTTTTATGTGTGCTAGAAATAATAAATTTCGCTAAATATTGACGTCCAATTGACAAAACATTGAGTTCCACCCATTGGGCGCAAATGATTCGAGTTTGTAAAGGGCCTAAGTTTCACGTGATATAAAGACCAGTGAGGGATCTGCGCGAGTCGTTATCAACCATGCATGTCTCATTCATATTTCGCCAATGACCTGATTACAAGCAGGCAATGAACTGTATGCAGATCACAATGAAATTAAAAGGCTTGCAAAAAAAACAAAACAAATGCCATCTATTACAGTACATACTGAGAGAACAAGTAAAAAGGCCTTATAGCCACATCACCTGAATCCGGATTATTTTTTTTTTCCATTTTTTAAATATCATATAAATACATGGAGTATAGGCTAACGATAAATTTTTTATTTATTCTGTTATTATGCGTATTCGTAACAGTAATGGTTGGAATGGGTCTTCGTGAAGACCACCTGGAGAGGCGGGATAGAAGTAGACCTCCCACAGTGATTGGGTCCATACCTCATTCCCCATTGGCCAATGGCACAAAGAGCTGCTCTGAGGTGCCTCCAAATGTGCCCTGCTGTGGGACAATGGGAACATAAAATCCACAGCAATCATATATATACGTAATACGAAAAAAAAAAAAAAGGAAAATGCGGATGGAACACAAAAAAAAAAGGGGTAAGAAACAAAAAGGATAATGTAAAAACAGATGAAAAAAAAATAAAGGGCCTTTCCCCCCTTTAATATAATTTTTTTTTTCCTCTGTTCAACATTTATGTGGTTACAGGTAAGTATATAGTGGCAGTAGAAACTTTAATGGCCTACACTTCAATCACCCACAGTTGAATCTACGCAAAGGGCCTTTGCCACAAATGAATATTCCGAAATGAGATCGTCTCTTTATAGGCTCATGGACATTGCGAAAAAGGACGGACGTGAATCAATGCGTCCCTTAGTGGCCGTGAGGGTGTGAGCGGCTATGTCCTTCCATAACATCCTGCCGATCTCTTGCAAAAATACAAACGTGACGTTAAAAGCCCCGAGTGACGAGAAACACTGACGGCGTGTTAAGCGCTGGAAATAGCAAACGTACACGCGTTTTCACGCTCCGGAATAACCCACCTCTATTTCGACGGACCCCCGGCTGTTTCACACACTTAGGGCTGAGGAGGTCGTTCCAGCTTTGGAAGAGCACACACACAAGTAGTGACCCCCCTCGCATCTTTCAATAAGTGTTTGCTCTTCATATACCTGAGTCGTTCAAAAGCCTGCCATCCGAATGTGTCATTCCTTCAATAGGTACGTGTTGATCAATCGTCGTGACACTCAAGTTCGTGTCCTCTAGAGACTTTGGTGTTCCCGGAAGTTCTTGGTTCCCCCCTTTGGCTGGTCACTCGTACATAGAAGTCCGGAGACAACAGATGTTAGCAGTCAGTTCCAAAACTTCCTCCTATTCCTAAACTATTCTGAACATCGCGAAAAAAAAAATGTCCAAGTTCTAAATACACATATATAGTGTTTTAAAAGAAAGACGTTGAAATTCGAAACGGGCAGGCGAGGTTCCGGCTCATATCCACGCATATATGTATACTATCATTATAAGATGTTCCTTTTTAGGGTCTGTCACTCGACAAGAGTCGCCCCCCTTCCCCCGTCCTCAGAAAGGCAGTTCATGTAGAATCGAATTTCTTCACAGATGACTTGACGAAATCTAAACACATCTCTTCTCACAACTCATTTGTCGCCTCCTGATGTTCTTTTTTGTGTGTGTGTGTGTGTGCCAGAAGATCAAATGACTTTTATATAGCATCACAGACTATATATACTCTGCAGATCGAAATCAGTGTCATTTCCAGGACAGAGAGGGTTTGCTTTAATAATGAATGAGAGTCAATACAATTGACGTGTCCCTCTTGATATGAGAAAAAAAAAAAAAAAAAAAAAAGAAAATGCTGTTTCATTATAGACAGACCACACACACAAGACATTATAGATCCTTTGCTATATGCTGGCTGGAAAGCAACGTGTCTTGTATACGGTACGTTAGTATCAACCGCAAAATGGCTGCGGCAGTCAATTGCACCCCATATACTCGGTTGATTTTTATGGCCTAGTTTATGCAGCAGGGGGTTTCGTTATTGTTTTTTCTTTTTCTTTTTCTTTTTTTCAGCACCGTTCGCCTAAGGTATTGGAACACGCGGGAGAACTGTCGTCGCCTGCGACATAAAATACTGGTTTGAGGTTGAACCGAATTTCGAATCGATTTCCAACCTATATATAACGTGTGCTGTGTAACACAATGCGCACCTTCTTTTTTGTTTTTGGTTTAATTGACAGGGAAAAGCTTCGAATTTCCCAGGAGCGTCATAACAGAAGCAGAGAGAGAGGGTAACGATCCCAAAATACGATCGTGATATATCCAACAAAGTAGAACAACTTGAAATGCAATTTGCTTTATGACATCACGAGCCTCTTTTAATTCTTTTTCTATGTAAGATAATATACAAAAAAAAAAAAAAAAAAATGAAAAGGGCATGTATTGCATTATTCATGGCGAAATTGGGGGATGAATTCTTTTGCCTGTAGATGCGCTCGAAACTTGGAAAACCATCAGTGGTGTGACTACAAGGAGAGAAATATACGACACCTGTACCTCTCTTTGATTAACGACAAGTTGGTATCCATTTCTTACACAGGTGTTCTTTACTTCACAGCAGTTGGCCCTTTGTATATCAAGTTCAAACCCTATAGCCAAAGCGAAACCTATGCACATTGTGTGTGTATATATATATATATATATATACACGTATATATAGCATTTATATATATATATACAAAGACACAAAGGGTGAACATAGGAGAAGAGGCGGGGGACATTCAACATTTGGAAACGCAGTTAAATGTTAACCCCCATCGTTCGTTTTTTTTTTTTTTTTTTTTTGAAAGAAAAAAAAAAGGGGGGAAGGTCCTATTGTGTACAGGGGTCTAGCCTCAGCAACACTTTCAGCTGACATGGTGTCCATCCCCCCTGATTATAAATATCGGAGCATCTCAGCGAGGGGGCCACGCGCAAAACCCCAATCGTTCATCATTCTCTATACCATTTACTCTTTGCTTCCACTGAGTTTTCTTTTTCTCAAGTTTGGAATGAGAAAGAAAATAGCATTGGAATGAAGGAGGGAAGAAAAAAAAAAGAAAAGGGTAAAAAAGGTTGTCTCATGTTGTGTCTTCACCATAAATTTGCCCTCCTTCCAGTGGGACATCCCTCGGATATGTTTTGGCTCGCATATCTTGATCATTCCGCATTGTTTTCCCTCCATTGGTCTATTGAAAAAAAAAAAAAAATTCCATTCTAAAAAGTTTTGTTTCCAATGATGTGTCGATCGACTTGCATTTCAAAAATCTAATGTTTCACGAACGTTAGTTTGCGGTTATTGGAATTAGAGCGTCACCAATGTTCCATAAGGACGCTATATAAACGTTAAATGTCTAACCATAAAAATGGTTGATCTGATCGAAACGAACTCAACTTTAAACTTTATATTTCGAGTCAATCTCATCAACTGTGCAGAGGGTAACAGAAAATGTATGCATTAGAAAGTGGTGGGTATAGATGACACTCGATGTGATCTTTCGTTTGTTGGCCTTTTGCCGTACGCGCACAGCAGTTTGAAATACCTGGCGCATTCCCGCCGGTAGGTAGCAAGGATGCGTCAGGCATTCTTCCGATTCCAAACTGGTATTCCCCTTATACTTTATGCCTCTTTTTTTTTTTCTTTTTTTTTGCCCTCTCCTCCCCTTCATACTGAGAAGAGTTACTACCTTTGCCGTATACATACAACGCACCGGAATCTTCTACCTGTTCATCACAACAGTCAAACGTCCTGAATAATGTTCAAACATGTAGTATCCATCTTTCCTTTTTTACTTGTTCATTCAAAAGTAAGAAATAGTTTCACCTAATCCATTTTTATTTTAGACATTTTCACCATTGCGTTTGGCTGTGTACGCGTTACGTTCGGTTTTCACGGACGAATAATAAAAGACCCACGCGCATTATCAAAAACATCTTGTGAATACTCATCGTTTAGTAACCGTTGGGTTTTGGAAGTTATGGTGTGTGTTTATGACGTAAGAGTTTAGGAAGACACTCAAGTCTACACCGCACGTATATACGTAACAGCGTCGTTTAGCTAAAAATAAAAGGACATACGAGATTACGTTGGTTAATTCGATGCTAATAAAATGGAGACGAGGTTATAATCGAACGCACGTTTCACTCATAAATAAAGGCCTATGCTCTGGTCATACGGTAAATAGAATCTCATCGATTTGAAATGCAAAAGTGCGCAAAGGAAATGAAAAGGATGTCTCAGACTATGCCGACATTTTCACGATCAACATCACATTGTTTCGTAGGTGACACGCTGGAAGAGCACAGAGCCATGAAGAATGGACCCATTTTCATGTTTTAAAAATAAATTCTCCTTTTCTTTTTACTTTACGGTGAATCATTTCTTTTGTATTTAAACACCTTTTTATTTTTCTCTTTCTGTGCGTTTTGTAGTTCTCTTTTTTTCCAGTTGTTCTCATGGACTCAAAAAAAGAAAATGTTTTGTATGATGACAAGGAGCGAGTACGATCGCTATAAAAAAAAAAAAAAAAAAAAACCCGGGGCTCTTCCCCAAAAAAAGAAAAGAGAAAAGGTGTGCAGAGAAAAAAGCAAAAAAAAAAAAAGAATATAGTTAATCTATTTGTCTGTCCACCTGCGCTCTATATTTCAAGTTGCGGTCTGTCTCAAAGGGAGGTTGAAAAAGCTCTCCAACAGCGGGGATCCTTTCACCGCCCAATGATTATGTGTAATGCCATGCAGAGCCATTCGGCGCATTCATCGCATTACTGCACCTTCAACCAGCAACCAGTTGCACCTGCAACCGGCAGTGTAACAATTGGTTACTCCAGCCCACGCCAATATCCCTCCCCATTTTCTTGAAGACGATGCGGAGGCCGTTTGCGCATCTGCTTCGGCCAAAAGAAAATCGTTCGAAAAATCATTTGAGCTTTGATTTTTTTTTTTTTTTTTGGGGCTGACATGTTTCAAACTGCCAACGTGAGCGTCTACCGTATTGCGTCATTTTGTTTTGTTTCTTCCTTGTTAAGATCGTGTTTTTTTTTTTATGATGAAAGGCAAGACGTCCGGGGAAGAAACTGTTAGACCATTAGTCAAGAGGCAAAAATAATAGGAGTCCCCACCAAGTTTGGGTAAACACGAAAGCTGTAAGTGTTGCGCGCAAATAAGCAAAAGTCAGCAGTAGGTAAAGGGCTGGCTCGTTTCACTCCGGCTTGATAGGCAAGCGGCATTCATCAGCATGTATATACTGGATGTTTGAGGTGATGTGCTGCATGTTAAGTTATACTGTGCCAAATGGATTTCAACAGACTTTGCTAAAATCAACACACAACGAGGGGACCTGTCAGCGTGTTGCACAGCTTTAACCCTTCGCCATTTCTTTCGCCTTGTGATGGGGGTATCCGTTTTTAGTTTTACGAGCATGCCACTCGTTTGCCTGTCTATAGATCGCTTCGAAATGTTTATCGTTCTCCGACATATTTTGGCAACGTGCCTGACTTTCAATTTCGTTTCACTTTAGGCCGCCTTCTTTTCCTATGTAGAGTTTGGTCGTTCGAACGTGTTCTATTTTAAACGTATATCGTCGTAGCCGGGAAGTTGAGTGCGGTTTGTCTATTCGCCTTTGGCATTTGTCCTTTAGCCCTTTCTTCCTGTTTCCTTTCCACGTTGCATTTCCCTATGTGTACCAGAGAGAGAGAGAGCACACATAAACGGTATCATTAACTGAATACCCTATATAAATGCTTGTCTGATGAACATTACAAGACATTTCCCTTCTTCAATTTGGGGAAATTGTTGTTACCTAACGTTGAATTGCTTGGTCGTTATAGTGATGAGGGATCTGGATGTGGACAGTGCAATCATGACAATAAACAGACGATCATCAGCCTTTCTATAAGAGGGCGAGTCCTGCAAGCCAAATAAATTTGGCGCATTGAAAATGAGCGTGATTTATTCTGGAAATCATTCAGTATCGAAATTACACGTCCTTAACTCGAGCCATATAATGTAGTGATACAAGAGGATGCCTAACGAACGAAGGCCAAAAATGGATGCAGCGTTCCTACCGTGACTAAAAGCATGGCCCGTTTGATTTGATTATACGGCAAAATCTCGTTGTGCACAGAATGAAAAAAAAAAAAAAAAAGGAGGGAGTTCCACTAGGGTAAATCTGGGCTGTTGTTATCTACAGGATGTATACAAGGACAAGTCTTTTTAGCCCTGCAAATAAACCTCCAAAAAGCTATTGCCAAGCAAATAGAGAAGCGCGTGACGTTAACAAACACTCTGGCCCTGCAATTGCATTTCTTACAGTCCGTTCTATAGACTATACATCCTTCTATTAATAGTATACACGAAACGAAAGGGAATAGCTTCTTTAACACCTTGTTTATCTACTTACCGAATGTTAATAGTATCAAGCATTTTGCTGATTGCTGTACAGGAATGTGTGTGTGTTGGAACATTTCCGTATGGGATGAACATTATCGACAAGCCACGTCACGCTGGCCAATGAAACATACGTAGCAGTAAATCTACCACCCAACACACAGACGTGCAGACTAAATATTTAATGATTTTTAGGCCTCGCAATCAGTCCTTGAAGAATTCTTATTTCTGTAAGGTTGTACGAGAGTGCATGTTGTCACAAACGACTCGTCTATAATGCTCTTATAATTCGTGCAAACGTGTGTAGCCTAGCTATCGATTCAACACCCCTAGTTGTAAGTAATGAATTCGTTCGTGAGGGAAAGGTTTTTAGGGGAACATCGTGCACACGGTTTGGCCTATGCACGAAACAGGTACAGGATATTTTGACAAAAGAAAGAAAAAAACAACATAATTTACGACACGCCAGGCCGGCTTGTCAACTGAATTTACGTCACGTTTATGTTTGATCTACAGTGTACGAGTTATGTACACGTCTTTCGAACAAAACTAAAACTATATAAGATCCCGACGGGCATATAATTTCATAGTGTTTTCGCATCAAATATTTAAAAAAAACAGGGCCGTGTTCAAGTGCATATACATTTCAAGGAGATTGCTGATTATACATATTGGAACGAGACACACCTATGTATTTCTGGGAGGTGATTCTGGCACGGGCACATACGATGGGTTATAAGCCAAAAAATACCTCAGGAAAAAAAAAAGGAAATTACCATAATTTTGTTTTCCTGGCAGCGCATTCGCTGCACGAGTATAACGTGTTCTTCGTTCGTTTTGGCCTCTCCAGTTCCCCCTCCGATCTTTTTCCAGCGTCGAAATATCCCCGACGTATATAGTAGTTGGTTATATTCTCCGCCCCCACAAAAGGCGGAGCCCCCCCGCTGGGTTAAGCCTCTTGTCGAAAAAAAAAACAAAAAATACAAAAAGAACTCGTGAGTGGCGTAAAGAGGCAAGAGAGGAGCACCTTAAGGAACCGTAGGAAGGGCCCCAAAGATTATATAAGCACACGCAGCACGCATTCACAGAACTCGAACCATATAGACGGTTTGACAGTCCGTCAGTGCGAAACATTTGGACCTCATACTTCTTCTTTGTCGTGTTGTTCTTCTTCATCCTCGACATGTCCGCGCATAACGTATTACGCTATTTTTTTTTTGTTTTTTTTTTTGAAAATTCTCTTCTTTTTTTTTAATGTTGTAATCGTTGGTTCAAACTTCAGCATCTTATTCTCTGTGCTATGCAAAACTACTTTCGAAGAAGAATGATGATGTCGTTGAACGAGGTTGTCCACCGGTTTCTATATACCTTGAAGCAGCACGCAATAAGAGCGATGGACGATCTTTTGCCGATTTTTATCGTCTAAATTTGCGTGAACCCGTCACCAAAGGCGATTCGCTATATCCCGCATATAATAATCATCTTTCATTATGATCGATCCCATATTTTTCGGGGGTTTTCTTTAAACAGAAGTATATAGGGTCTCATCGTCCGCTTCCATCACGCGAACGATGTGTTGCACTATCGGTTAAAAGCGATGCAACGCAGCGTAACAACAGCGTTCTCAACGGGAGCTCCCACTAGGTGCACCGCTCCCGCCAACTAAATGAACATTCATTCAAAAAAGAAAATGATCATATTTCGTTTATTGCAAAAAAAAAAAATGATGAAACAAGATTGCGTAAGATGAAACGCTTTTTATCGGTAGTTTGCGTATCGTTTGGATGTTTTCAAAGAAATTGGTAGTTATACGAAGGACGTCACGTTTACCTGTTATTTATCTACGTCTTCACCGCAAGCTTGTGGCTTTCAACAACGACCAGCACTTGTTTCGAAGAAGATTAAAAGAAAAATGTTTTACCTTCAATTTTTTTTTTTTTTTTTCTTATGGTTATCTGTTTTTGTGGGAACAGATTCCCTTGTTATTCCCCTTAAATGCTTCTGCTATGGATATATAACTCCTTGCATGAGCTTCTCTATGTTTTACACTTACTACCCTTTTTTTTTTTTTAGAATAAAAAAAAAAAAGGGCTAGGTTATATAGAAGGCCTTTTTGATGTAGGGTATATATGTATGCACCACCTGAGGTATTGTTGGTCGAATATAGAGGGTACACAAAGGGTTCTTGCGCGATTCAAAAAAGGCACAGGAAGGAAATAGCCGATGGCCTACGTTAAATTGCTTCATAAATCTGGCTGGCGATGCTATTGTTCGGGCCGGCTATACGGACTTTTGCCCCCTTCGTAATAACAGCCATGGTGGAACGTCCTATAGCCAATCCGAGGTTTTCTTTTACCAGTTAGACAATTGAGATTCCCGTGTTATTGTCGACGTGATACAAGCCGTGCTGCTTTTTTTTTCTCTCTCTCTCTCTCTCTCCAAGGTCGCCAATGTTCTCAAACACTGCATTCGAGTTTTTTTTTTGTCTGTTATTATTGTTGTTGTTTTCTTTTGAATTACAAACGCCGACTTGTCACGTCCAGATAAATCATTCACGCTCATTTTTTTTCTATACCAAGTTGGTCTCGCCTTCGAAGGAGTTGGTTCGATGGACAAACGGCGTATTGGAGCCCGTAGTTGAGAATCATGTTGACCATCTTTCATTGGCCATAAGATAGCAAACAGGTGGGCCTATGTAATGTTAATTGCAACAAGGTGAAAAACATGCGAGGGATTACATTGTTCACTACATTAATTCACCTGAATTTTTGCATGAGCCGCTTTGTTTTGTTGGTTAAAAAAAAAAAAATTGCAAGAAAAGATGAATAGAAGGACGATCTGCCCGGCAAAGAAATAAAAAAAAAAAAAAAAAAGCATACATATATAAAAGAATAAAGAGAAATACATATAGAGAGGCATAGAGGACAAAAGGAATAAGGTGTAAGCCACCACAGAGAAAGGTGCCATTCGTCTAGAGCTCCTGACACACAAAAACTGAAATGACAAAAGAACTGATAGACTATACGGTGCGTCAGTTGCCTGCTTTTTTTTTTTCTCTCTCTCTCTTTTTCTCATTGTACGACGGTTTCCTTTGATTTCGATCGGACCGAGTCTATTGTTGGTTGGACTGCCGGTGAGGCGTGATGGTTTTTACTGGTCCCTGCTCCTCTATACAGTAAGTATATACATATAAATACTTGCTGTAGATACGCACAGTGTTAGTGTATATATCTGAGAAACGGACCAAATAGGAGGAGAGGGGGGAAAACAGAGAGAGAGAGAATTTCATCTTTTTTTTTTCATTTTGATGGCCTATTTTTCTCCCACTTCACTATAGTAGATAGGTAGACATTTCGAAAACTAATCCGCACAACGGGATCAAAAGAGAAAAAGGGGTATGTCCCCCGTTGTTCGCCGCAACATTTGTCTTTGTCGAACGGAAAATCCCACGTGAAAAGAATAGACAGTTTCTACAGTTTCCTTTTTTTTTTTTTCTAAAACATAAAATAAAAAATATAGAAAAGAGAAGAAGAAGAAGAAGCACCGGTTTTTTGGGCTGGATTAGTTGTGAAGCTTTGCGACCCTGAAAGGTTTGAAACATTAACGAAAAAAAAAAAAAAAAGGAATCCTTGTTTCCTAAGGAGAGTCTTGAGGGAAATTGGCTGAAAAGGTGCGTCTTGTACGCCGATGTTTGTCAAAACCAACAACCAATTGTTTGCACCTTGTTCTTGTACCGTGTTCTTTCATTCCGTCGGAGATCAAGCATGAGAACGAAATCTTCCAGGCACATTTGTTTTCGCACCTTTGCTACACTGGAAACATGTTGTCGCAAATGCTAGTCCCCCCCGATTTTGCTTATTGTTACTGGAACACTTCGTTTTCTATGCTTCTACTCGTCATTTTATTGTTAATCAGCAGGGATCTTGGCATTATAGCGCTTATATATACATCCTATGTTCATAAAAAAAAAACAAAAAAAACAACGCGTTGCAATTGTTGGCCTCAGCTTCCAGGCATTTCACCGACGCCGTTTGATTGTGGGAAATGAAAACCCACTTTCGTAGCCAAGTGTGACGCAATGGCTGAGCAATCTTTTATTATACGCATGATGCATTAGGTTAGCATCGACTTGATTACAAGAATAGAAGAAGCCCATCATCTAGAAGCCGCAATCCATCTTTTCGTGCTCGCCTGACTTGTCCAGTTGATGTCATCTAATCAACAGCCGTAGGATCGTTGTGAACGAAAGCTAGTCGACGTTCGCGTGTGCGCCTCAACTCCCAACAGTTAATGGAGGAGAAATCGCTTGCTTATTCATCTAACATTAAAAAAAACAACAACTAAACAAATAGAAAAAAACGGCCCTCTGCCCGTTTCCTTTCTATTCATCTACGATTATTTACGATTGGTCACATATATACATCAATGATGCTTTTTTTTTCCTCTTCTTTCCTAGTCTAATGTTTTCTACTGCGTGCTATTTCGATAGAATAACAACTCTTTTTTTTTTTCCCCCGTTTGTTTGTTATTACTTTCCTATACAAGCGGAGCGAGCCCTATCTTTAATGCATCCAACCCTTCCATATCGAGCCCCCCTCTCTTTTTTACCGAGAACATATTCTCTTTTTGTCCGTGTCTGCCATGATGCAAGTATTAACCCATTCTGCTATGATGCATCGGTTCACGTTTTGCCCTCGCACGTCTATAGGGTCCACCCTCTCGTTCTTGTGTCGCTACTATACATCATATTTCATCTATAGTTGTGGAAACATGGAGGAATTCCGCTTAAAAAAGCAAACTTCCCTTTTTGTCCTCGCATTTTGTTGGGGGCCCTGCTGCTGCTGTGTATTAAACTGTTCACGTTTTATAGCGAACACAGTTAAGAAAACAAAAAGAAATGTGAAATGGACGAAGCGATATCGATGGCATATTTTGCCCTTTTTTTTTTTTTTTTAAATGTGAGTATTGCAATGGTTGCTAGCATTTCACACTTCGGCTCGTTAAGTTGGCTACGCCTCATTGGTCTGGACCGACACATCACCTTCGCATCCGGCTGGAAGCGGATGTTGGGCATCCTCTCTTTTCCACCCGCCAGTGGTAGCATACAACTCGGCACGTACGGCTCGCTGACTGCTAGAACCATTTATTCCGTGGTAGAGGGGACGAGAGCCCTTTTCATCTCCATCACCCTTGCTCTTTTCTATGAGCTAGATCTATACAAACACACGGCCGTTCCGTCACTTCTTCTTCCTCTTAGATACCAATATATTTATAGCGTCCCCTTCCATCAGGCCATTCCCCCTTTTTCCCGGTCTCCTTATTCAGTTGTGCGCTTCCAACAGCCACACGTGGTAAAGAAATATTTATAAACATATAATATAGAAAGAGAGAGAGAGAGAGAGAGAGAGCCAACCACCATAACAATGGCAGTAACGACGTGTCCCCTTCGACGTCGGTGGCAGACGATTGATGAGCCAGCTCAGTTTTTGAGTTGACTCGATCTGCTGTCCAATGATGATGGCGACATTGTATATACATCCCGGAGTGCGGCCAAAAAGGCCCACAGTGCACTAAATAAAAATATTGATTATTGCCAGCAAACTGTGCCAGTTACACTTGCGTCAGAGCTATACGGTTGCCGAAGGATGATTGCTTGTTGATGGTGGACAAGCACCATGCGTAAATATTCGTTCTCGAATAGCGCTATACCTATAAGATTATTGTTTTATGTTCTGTTTTGTTATCTTAGGGGTGCATTCAGTGTAGGGTGAAATGGGTTAAGCACTGTGATCATCGATCATAATCATCTGCGTAATTTTAAAAGCAATGAACATAACTCATTTGCAAGTTTGTCTACTAAGCTACGGTTCTCTGTAAAGTTAAATGCTAAGGTGTGACATACCAATGTAGAGGTAATAATTAACTCGTCATCATTCTAATAAGAAATTATGAATACCCGTAGTTGGATATAATCAATGGCAAACCTTTTATTTTATGTTTTACTTTAATATCTTTGAGTAGCCTGCAGCGCCATCTACGAGTAGTTATTATCACTATTATTGCGAGTTTGTTTAACAAGAAATTATAAACCATCTGGCATCGCTGTTCCACCTTCGGTCGTCTGCCTGTCATTTCCGTTGCAAATCGTTTTAGTGGGACAGTCGACACGTTGCGGACGAGACAGGTAGACGGAGTCTTACATGGATGGCAACGGAAAAATGCCATGCGTGTTCATTATTTCGGTTTGTCAGTGAGCAGCTAATGGAAGATTAAATACTGTAATCAATCGTGGAATGTTTAAGGTAAAGATATTATATTTCTCTAACATATGAGTTTTATTCAAGGTTACAGTTGATGCGAAGTAAGTAATGATTTAAATAAGTGTAAACTGGATCTAGAGCTGAAGCCAATGTAAAGATTTCGCAATGCTGTAATATTAAGTTTCCCAATAGGGATTCTATTAAAACTAGGAATATGATCAGTGTAATAAGATTTCTCTATTAATGGCGCGAATTTGAATGACACTAGATGGCGTGCGCGTCGGGGAGTTGGTTCGTAAATGTTTTTGAATGTTATTCGTTTGGTAGAATTTGACCTTGTTGATCGCGTACCTAGCAGTGCAAAGTGATCTTAATTTGCCAAGATAATGGTACGAGGTATGAGAGCATCACGTTTTCACTTTTAGGTGTTTTTATTTTTTAGGTAAGAGTATGAAGTATATACCAGAAGCAACGCCAGCTATGCATATTACGCTCCAGAGATGGCGTTCGGTTCCAAATCGCCACTACGCTCTGGTATATGACACTTTTCACTCGCCACTCTGCTCTGGATCCGGCCTTGCTAACGGATTGGCGCTGTCTGTTGCTGTACTGGTGGTGAACATAACTCCATCTTGAGAGCTTAACATACGGAGCTTAAACTCTTCTCAGCAACATGTAACTCATTTATTTCTTCTAGTATACTTCGTGGCAAGAGCATGAAACTATGAAACCGGCATTCAAAGTTTACTACATCAACATTTAGTAAACTGGTGGTTTCGCTAGATGGCAAGCCGCTGCAAACTCTAACTGAAAGACGGGTATGACAATTATCTTGCGACTTGTGACAGTCATACTGTAGGTATCGTTTAATGTCTAACCCGTTCATAAGGAATAAAATATACTACTACTATGAACTATGAAGTTCATAAGGATGGATAGTTGGCCCATCATTCACACAATTTTCTTGTTCAGGCAAGAAGTGTTTTGTTCTGTCAAAAGCTAGTGACACCTCGTATTCACTGAGTGGTGGGACTAGTTGTAAAAAGAAGCACACTAGATTTCTACGCAACCGCTAAATGATTCAAGGTGATTTTTCAATTAGTTTATTAATGGTAAGAAGGCATAAGTGTTTGTGTGATTAATGATTAACTTTGGCTTTCTACAGTAATGTGCAATGGAACGGGTAATTGGTTGCTCCGTAGAGAAAGGTAACTTATATAAATTGAGTTTTCATCAGCTAATTTTAGGAAATACTCAAAATAAAACAGACTGTAAAACAAAATTGTTGTCACAGCAGGAAAGCGGATAAAATGCATTACATCAAGTGAATGTTGCTGTCAAAGTATTTGAACTTTTTGGATTTTTGTCTGACCTGAAAGTGCCCAAAAAATATGCCCTTAGTGACATTGTAAGAGCATATAGTTCTTCAATAGAAGACAGTGTTCACAAATGCATCAAAGTGCAGAGTAGGTCTTCACATAAATTTATGGTAATTTAATCAATGATCTTTCCCATTCTTCCCCGCAGATATCGGGGCAAGTTTGAAAAAGTTTGTGTACAATCCTAATTGAGGGATGTGTGCTGCCTTCATTTTATGCCAAGTTCCACGATATCTGATTGTCAGACTGGAAAGTAAAATAAGTTGGTTGGTCTGGGTGGATAGTTCAATATAAAAGTTGAAGCTCAGAATTACACCAAGTGCCTTCGGTTATTACGTCGAATCCAACGAACCAGCAGTAGGGAACTACAATTACGGCAAACGTTTGATCAAAATGAATTTAGATAATTAAAGCGAGAGCCGTCTGCATCTAAAGAGGCCACATGCAATTGTAATAGAGAGAACAAGGAGCTAGGCTAGTTTGAAACATTCTTTCAATAAGGTACATTAGTTTTGATTAATTTGTCTCTACTGATTCTGATTTTGCTAATCAAGGTGTAAACGGAAATTTGTTTTGTAACACCTAAGTAATGCGGAAATTCTTCGCTACCTGTGAAGCCGTTGCGAGTTACCGTTTGAAAAGTAAATTGTGATTTAAAAGGTTTAAAGTAATATTCTCTACATAGATAATTGTGTGTGAAGCGCCGCGTTTCCTGTCTGTTGAAAAAAAACTCGCCTAGAAATCAGTAAGCTAGTTTACGCAAAATTTAAAATTATGTTTTACGGATTTGTTGTCACAAGATAGCAATGTGCTGGATGCTAATTAGTTAGGGCTAATTCACGTTTTTCCATCGTTAGGTAGCCGAAACCAATTTGTCGCGAACAGGGATAACTTCCATGCGTTTTAGACCGCTAGATGGCCTATATGTTTCCTTCCTGCAACGGCAGATGGTACTACGTTAAAGTGGTTCTTGGGCCAGAGGTTAGATGGCAGTCGCATCATAGGTATTTCCAATTGCTAGATGGCAGTGTCGCGTGTGTTTCTTGTACCGGACACCAGATGGCATCATAAAATGTTCTTTCTTCCGGACACTAGATGGCACGTAAAGAGATTCTTCTTCCGACACTAGATGGTCGCTACAAATGTGGTTTTTAGTCGCAAGATGGCATGTCAAATGTTTCTCCTGCCGTGCACTAGATGGCATTGTTAAAAACGTTTCTTAACCTACACGTTAGATGCCAGTCGAAAAACTTTGTTGTTTCTAACCGCTACATGGCACCTGCTGTCTGCACGCGCAAAGATTTGTTTCATTCTGATCCTACTTTTTTTCTGCCCAGGGTCACAAGGTAAGTGTTTTCTTGTATTCCTAGTGTGATTACTTTGATATGGTTTTGTTTAACAGTGCCGAGAAGGATATTTTGCCAGAGTGTCCACAAGCTGGTGGAGGCGGTGGCAGTGGTCCTTTGACGTCACAAAGTAAGATGAAAATATCGAAAAAGATGTGCGAACTTAACTTCTTGGTTCTTTTTATAGTATGGGGAAGGGCACGTTTCTCGAAGGATTGTCCACAAGCAAAACCGTGGCGGTGGTGGAAGTGGTACCTCCCATGAGGTAAAAAAAAAAAATAAAAAAAAACCTTTTAAGTGTACATTTTTAACGAAGAAGAGGGCCATGTAGCAAGGGATTTTCCAGAAGGAGGAGGCATTGGTGGCAGCAAGTGTTACAACATAAGCACCAATTGTATCTTAACAAGAATGTTTTATGCTCCAGTGTTCATTGTTTTACCACAGTGTAATGAAGCTGGCCACACATCGCAAAAGCTGCCTGAATATATTAAGTGAATTGACGGGAGATGGAAAGTCGAGTAAACAATATATTCCAGAAGCTGTGACATGTGAAAGTAGTCTTCCAAGTAAGCCATTTTTCAAACTGTATTTTTGATTTGAAAATATCTATTTGGTTTGCTTTAGGTTACAGGAAAAGATGTACCTCAATACATTACATCATTCTAAGAAGCAGGCCTGCACCCACTACTACTTCAAAACATTAAGAATTCAGGCTACATAAAACCAACACCTGTACAGAAAGCTTCATTTACGGTTATTCTTGCCAAAAGAGATTTGATTGCTTGTGCTGTCACGTGCTCCGTCAAAACGGCAATCCAATTAATTAACGCTGTGTAATTTTGAAACCTCGATGCCCTCGTACCGACTTGATTCGAATGGGTCGGAATGAACTGGGTAAGTTGTAGTAAAAATAATTTTGAGTGGGAACGCCGGTGATTACGGCTACTAAAAGGTCTAATTGCATCTAAGATACTCAACAACCCCTTCGTGATATTCGTTGATTAAGTCATCTAAGATTTAACATTTTTTCATGCAGGTGGTGTACTTGGTACCGGTTTTGAACATATTGTTAGAACAAGGTGTTGCTGGTGCGTCTGATGCCATGGAGCAAAAGGCAGAAGTTGCAGTTCTCGCACCCACTCGTGAATTGGCCTTTCTAATTCACCGCGAGGCGTGTAAATTCTCCTACAGTTCGGTTTTAAAGTCTGATTACATATGGAAGAATTGTCACGAACTATCAACGGTCAAATCTTCAAGCTGGGTGTAATATTGTTGTCGCGACCGCGGTGCGATTCAACGATTTCCTCGACCGTGGAGTATTTGTCTTGAAAAAGATTGCCGTTCAAGCTGTTTCTCCGATGTATAAGAAGAGTCATACATATTCGTCCATATTGCAGTCAACCAACGCTGGCGTCTGGTTGACTTCAACGTTAACCAGTACTATTGATTAAAATGAAAGAAACCGGCTCACAACGAAGAAAGGCAGGAGTTACTATGTTTACTCTGAGTTCCGTGCATCTACCATTGGTCGTTTTTAGGATTATGCTCCTGATAACGAATGCTGTATTTTCAAAGAAAACCTATTTGACTGGTCAACACTTCAATTTTTTAATTTTTGATGTAAGTACCAGTTTAGATGTATTCTCGTTAGAAATAATCGTATTGTCCTAAATGTGCTATTCTTTAGTGAAAATGGTATTTTCGAAGCTTATCAATTATTTTTTATTTATTCCGAATTAGCAACCACCTTTCGATACTTAAAAGCGAGGACCGAATGGCACCTACACTTGGACTGGATCGGACCGTTATTTGGTCGAATGGCTAGCAGCAAAATTAAACTTTACGTAGGTTGAACTTAATTTGTCTGCTTATTTGTTGTTTGTTATTCTAAAAAAATACCCTCTTTATTCCACAGGTATTCGTTCGTGCTAATTAATCAAACTATTGCGAATATGTACGGGACGCATGAGGGTTTGTTCTATCAACTCATTAATGATGAGGTAGCGAAAAATGGTTTATGCATTGATTTTCAGTAGATAACTTATGTGCATCATGTTTTTTATTTTTAAATTCTGTAAGGGTATCGATGACGTGGCGAACTCTTTCTATTTAACGATGGATCGTGAAGCAAGGATGGACTATACTTTCCTGACATGGGGGGATGGATTAAGCCTTGTTGTGCCATGTATCAAGGAATGTGAAGAACACTGAGTCCGTCTACCATTGATTCAGAATTAAACAGCCAACCCAAAGAAGTAAGCAATATTTAGCAGCAATGAAGTCTTTTTACTTGATTTGGATTTCATATGTTCTATGTGATGAACATCATGACGAATCAAGGTGATAATCAAATTTTTTTTGCACTTAAGAAATTTTGGTATAATTGGAGGCATTGGTACTGGACTTGGATTCTTTACGTTTTTGATTGAACAGATTTATTCAAACTACAAGAAGCACAGACATCGTTAGTTGGCGTTAATTAAAAAAAACAATGCTTCAGTTTGATGGTAAGCTTGATAAGTGGATAATCCATTAGTAACTTTTTTTTACATTTTGAAAGTAAGCTTGAATGTAGGAGAAAAGTAGCGTTAGATAGTAGTGAAGCTTAGTTTTGTTTCTTGAAAATTTCGCCATCAACTGCAAGAAGTCTGCAGAAATGTGTTGTTTTTCTTTCTTTTTCAGCATCTGTGTTGAGTTTCCCCATCTGTCGTCATCGTCAATAATAAACGTATAGTCAATTTTAACTAATAGTTTAACAACTATTTTCCTGACTTTTTTTATTCAATACTAAGTTATTAACGGGTTTATTCCTGTTTAACATATAAAATTTTTATCAAATTATTTATGTGTTTCAAGTGCTAACTTTAATAGCGGGGTATGCCCTAAACATATCCCCAACATTTTTGCGTCAAATTATATGTTAGCACCGAATACTAGCATTTAACAGTATCAAGCGTCGAATAAAAAATAAGTAGCAACTTTGTATCAGGAATTTCTACTGCAGACGGTCTCCCAAACACTATGGCCACCTATTGGTACGATATTCAGTTTTCTACATTGGGTTTCAGCGATCGTCCGGGGCTAGGGTAAGGTCTGCAGCAACTTCCACTTCTAATACTTCAAATGCCATAAGGTTCACGTGTAAAAGGTATCAATTTCGTAATCCTTGCTTAATTTAGTTAAAAATACATTATTCCGATGCGAAATTGAACGCTGATCACGAATATTGGCTCTGTTTTGACATTGGGCTTAACAAAAGGGAGAAAAACGAAGAAAATGACCGTGGGAAAATTGCCTCCAAAACCGTCAAAAATTGACCATCGTTGGAATTGCTTGAAAATGACAGAATATACTCAAAATTTTATGCTGATTCCGAGAAAATTGCTATTTTCTTCTTAACATCAACCGTTTTGGAAATACATAGGATTGAATAACTTTGATGTGTCACGCTAGCGCTGTAGCGTACTGGCGCGCCAGTAGTTTTAAATTCGGTGTATTTCCAAAACGATTGATGTTATGAAAAAAATAGCAATTTTCTTGAAATCAGCATTAAATTTTGAGTATATTCTGTCATTTTCAAGCAATTCCAACGATGGTCAATTTTTTACGGTTTTCGAGGCAATTTTCCCACGGTCATTTTCTTCGTTTTTCTCCCTTTTGTTAAGTTAAATATCAAAACAAAGCCGATATTCGTGATCAGCGTTCAATTTCGCATCGGAATAATATATTTTAAACTAAAGTAAGCAAGGATTACGAAAATTGATATCTTTTACACGTGAACGTGAAGGCAATTGAATGATTAGAAGTTGCTACAGCCCTTACTCTAGCCACGGACGATCGCTGAAACCCAATGTAGAAAACTGAATATCGTACCAATAGGTGGCTATAGTGTTTGGGGGACCGTCTGCAGTAGAAATTCCTGATACAAAGTTGCTAAATTTAAAATTGCTGAGCTCCCATGTATCAGCATTGGATTATTTGGCTCCACTCAAGATAGTTTCACAACAGTTTCCTCTTCTTACGCTACTGTCAAAGACAAAATTTAATACAAGATATACCTTGGGGCCATAAGTGATATAGATTCAATGCCAACATAGCTGATTTGATTTTGATTCACTAGTCACACTTGTTGCAGTGTTTTACATAAAAAGAAGCAATACATTCCCCATGGTGTCGTGCTTATTTATTTTGTCGGGCTATTTTTCAAGCCCTAACTTCTTTAACATCGGGAGCTGTTGAGTGAAATAGAACTGGATACCTTACCAGTAGATGGCTATACTGTTTGATGGATCGTCTGACAGTTTAAATTCATTGTTTACCACATGTAAGTTTGCAGCATTTTTGTTATGCTGGCATGTAATCTAAATTTTGTAATTCTAGGTGATGGCATTCGCGTTACGTTTAAGTCAAGATCTACAATGGGATAATTTCGTAGAATAAGTATCTCTGAGAGCTATGTGTTGCAGTATCATGCTGATGGTAAAAGGTGTATTCTATTTTTAATAACTTTTGAATTTCCTTCTCTGTATGTGCAGTGACGTGACAGTACTGGTTGGTGGTGTTATCTAGGGATAAACCTTTCCATTTTCCCATCCAATCTGTAAGACAGCTCTGATTGTATAACTACAGCAATATTCCCTGCATAACAAAGGGAATGTTCTCATTTTCTTTAGTGAACTGTTCCCTGTTCCGTTCTTATTGCCATTTTGGCAATCGAAGAGGCCCACGAACAATATTGATTTTCTACCAGACTGCCATTCTGCCAAAGATGTCTTCGTAAGTGATTCAGTATTTGATTGATGGTTTAGAGATCATGGGTTTATTAAATAAAACATCTTTAATTACAGAAAGGAAAATTCCAAATGATAAACCCATCAGTATCATTAAAATGATATGGATATTTTGGTCCAACCCTCACACATGGTGTGTTCCAAGTAAAGTGTGTAGATGAATTCTCATGGAAAATGTGATCCAAGCCTTCCATGTAACGGTATTTGTTTCATTTAAAGCGAAGCACAAAAATTGGTTCACATCTATTCTGTGGTCACATTTTATCTTGATCTTAATTTCTCTTTCATTCCAGGCTCCTTGATGACATTTTGCAGCTAACCGTAAAAGATGTTCAGCCATTATATTTCCCTGTTTAAGAATAGAAGACGAAAAGAGATGCTAAATTTTCAAAGAACGCTACTCAGAAGACACGGCTAATTGCTGATTCATCCCGAACAGTAAAGAGTTTTATTCTCATAAATTCAAGTGCATATCTGGGCTCCCTTCTTTCTGTGGCCCCGTTTCCCCTAAATTTCTAATAAGCCCGTAGGGGGTCATGCCCCTACTGTGATCAGCAGTTAAAGGTTGTGAGCGCGCTGTCCGGAAAGGGGACGTGGGGGTCCCCCTGGCTCGATGATATCTTTTGGAGGGCCTTGGGGCTACCCAAAAATCCGAATAACGGTTAATCGCTCACGTGAAAACTTGTCCTTATCATCACTCTTCATCCTTTTCCGGCTTCTCTTAGCCACGCACCGGGTAATCTCCCCGGTGAGTCAACTAAGGTAGGGGGAGACTACTCATGTGGTAGAGTTTCCTCCTATCTTAGTTGACACAAAAAAGATTTTACATCAATAAAAATTTTTTTTTTTTTTTTAAACCCAAAAATATATTTGCTTATTTTGTCTTTACTCACTTTAACTTATGCGTCTACAATCGGTCCACATGAGGCTTTTTTTTTTTTGCTGGTATTCACCATCCTGAGATTCGAACCTTAGACATTTCACATTACAGTCGAACGCTCTACCATTGAGCCACTGTCTAGTATACAAGTAATAATTCGAATTTGAAAGCGTATCGACTTATCAACCATAAACAAAGTTATTAAGAAAGAAACTCTTTGTTTATGTATGTTGTAGTTGGCTCAATGTTAAAGTGTTGAACTGATACGCTGGAGGTCTAGGGTTCGATCCCCAATCCAATTCAGAATATACTCACATAAATTAAAACAAACTTCATGTAAAAATATAAGTTTTTATTGTCCCTCCATCCTCCCACAAATCCTCCACTTACATTTACATCTTACAACACAACACAATACAAGACATACATAAATAACTAATTAACAGGTTGGCTGCCACGCCACTAAATCTACAATTGCTACGTCGCTATCATAAGGATAGCGACCAAGGGGGACTTGTCTGCTGACAAGTCCGGGCTGACATATGATGGAGACCGTTGTGGAAACGCACATCCCGGGTCTCTACCACACATCGAGAAAAGGGAGTCCCTCTGGTGCGTTGCCTAAGCGCCTTTCGGCGAATTTTGGGCAGTGGCAACTGCTCCACCTTATGACAGATAGGCCATGAGGCAGAGCAGCGCGGCCCGTCCCTATAAAGCTAAAAAAAAAAGGGGAGAAAAACGGCGTGGCAGCCAACGTGTTATTTAGTACTACACAATTACACAATAAAAAAATACAACAAGGACAAAACAATTACAACAAGATACCACAAAGACCAGGCGATGACGTGGCGACCACGGTGCGACGGGCGAGGTGAAGATGGGGCGACGGGCGAGGTGAAGACAGGGCGACGGGCGACGCGAAGACGGGCGAGAGGAAGACGGAGTGACGGGCGAGACGAAGACGAGCGACGGGTGGGACGAAGGGCGACGGGCAGAGCGTAGACGTGTGTTGACTTGCAAAGTAGAAGGGTTGCTGCAAAAATATTTTTTGTTAACCGTTGACAACGCTTTACAGAGGAACAGACTGCTTCTACCAGATTGAGACTGATGAAATGATGAGTGGACACAGAGTCTAAGAATGACGTGAGGTATCCAATTGCATTGTTGGTAATCTTTATTTGCAAACAGCATCCTTTTGGGTTTTAGATCCACGAGCTAGAAATAAAAGCATAACCATGCCAATCTGATACCGATTAACAAAATCTAAGTAAAATACCATAGTCCACAACACAAAATCCTACCACTTAATGGGCTACGTAGAAATCATTTGAAACACCACATATAGTGCACTTCTAACACATAACTGAAGGACGTGATGAATGAAGAAAGAGTAGCAGAATGATGTCATTGGCATGATGGTATTCCAACTCATATGGCTTGTGTCATTTTTAATTTTTCTTTGTGGTCAGTATCCTTTGTTGTTAACGTTTCACCAACTACATCTGAAAACAGAATCATGGCTATTGATTCTGAATGTTAATTCATTTTTAAAACCTCTCAACGCAGAGCAACTGAATAGCATGATAGAATGTAAAAATAGTAGGTTGCAAATAGCTTTTGGATTTTGTAGCTGGCCTAGCTGATTGCAAGTTTACTCGTTGCACAGAAATAATCCACTTGATGTTTTTCACTTCAGAAACACGAAAAATAATAAAAAACCTACAATAATTTATGTCCACACCATAAATTTGATCAAATTTATCAATGGGAAATTACATTGTTAAGAATTTTCGGACGTGGGTTTCACTTCTTGCACGTAGTTTTTTCACAAAACAGAGGCAACAGTAGCGCCATCTATTATCCTAATTTACAAACAACGCGGGTTGTATAAAGAATTGTTTATTTTCAGACGGAGAGATAACGTCAAGAGACACATACCACCAGAAAAACCTTTGAGAACCATATAAAACAGTTTTAAAACACGAAGGAAGCAGTAGATGCACACATATAACAATAAAGCACATACGTTACTGTTTGCTAACGCCGTTTTTATTACTGCAATGGTCTCACCAGTTTCTGCCAGTGTTGATTTGTCCGGTCCATTCTCTACTTCCACTACTTTATCACGCTTTTTTCTGTTAAGAGATTTAGTTTAAAACAAAACGTGATAAGACATAAATTAATACAAAACATACCTTGCGTACAAAAGTGAAGCAACCTCGTTACTGGCACTGCTGGCGTGGTTTACCTTAACACGTCACATTTGCTGCGGTTACCCCTTACCTAACAAGAAACTCAGTTACAAAAATGTGGGGTATTTTGTGGTAGACTCATTTAATTTCTGCTTTCTTACTTTTCTGTGTCTGTCTCGTTATTTTGCTTTCTTTCCTATGTCTTCCAGTTTTTCTGTTAGTATTTGAAAGTGGAGCTGTAGTAGTAACCGTAGTAGCCGATTCCCCATTTTTTTCTCTGACGGAGGTTTGTCTACTACACCATCAATTGTACATCGAAAACCATAAGTTTTCTCCCAGATGTTCTTTTGGCAGAACCGACTTCGTTGTTTTTTTTTCTTTTTTTTCGAAACCCATATCAAGCACTCGATCAGCTTCGTCCAAAATTTAAAACCGGACCCCCGTGAAGTGAAATACCCCACGGTCGAGAAAATCCTTGTGTCGTCCCGCGGTCGCGACAAGAGTATTGCACCCAGCTAGAAGATTTACCAGCTGATGGCTCGTGACAGTTCCTCATATATAATCACAGATTTTAAAACCGAATTGTAGGAGAATTTACACGCCCCCGGTGAATTTGAAGGCCCAATTCACGAGTGGGTGCGACAATTACAACTTCTGGCTTTTGAACCATGGCTGAGACGCACCAGCAACACCTTGTTCTAACAATATGTTCATAACCGGTGCCAAGTACGCCACCTACATGGAAAAATGGGAAATTTTAGATGACATAATCAACGAATATCACGAAGGGGTTGTTGAGTATCTTAGATGCAATTGGACCTTTTAGTAGTCGCAATCACCGGCGTGCCCACTTAAAATTACTTTTACTTCAACTTACCCAGCTCATACCGCCCATTCGAATCAAGTTAGTACGAGGGCATCGAGGTTTCAAAATTACACAGCGTTAATTAATTGGATTGCCGTTTTGACGGAGCACGTGACAGCACAAGCAATTAAATCTCTTTTGGCAAGAATAACCGTAAATGAAGCTTTCTGTACAGGTGTTGGTTTTATGTAGCCAGAATTCTTAATGTTTTGAAGTAGTAGTGGGTGCAGGCCTGCTTCTTAGAATGATGTTATGTATTGAGGTACATCTTTTCCTGTAACCTAAAGCAAACCCAATAGATATTTTCAAATCACAAAATACAGTTTGAAAAATGGCTTACCTGGAGCATAACTTTAGCAAAATTGTTGAAGCGTTCCGTACAGACGATGCCGTTAATCAGTTCCATTTCATCGCATGTCACAGCTTCCAGAATGTATTGTTCATGCAGCTTTCCATCTTCCATCAATTCACTGAATAGATTTGGACAGCATTTCGAGGTGTGGGCAGCTTCATGACACTGGGTTAAAACAATGAACACTGGAACATGAAATATTTTCGTGAAGATACAATTGCTGTTTACGTTGTTAAACTTGCTGCCACCAATGCCTCCTCCTTGTGGAAAATCCCTTGCTACATGGCCCTCTTCTTTGAAGAAATCTTGTCTTGAAAGAATGATTGTGTTTCAGTAACATGAAAAATTTACTGAAACATGTTTGAACATCCATCATAGGACTGGCAAATGTTTTTTTTAAGAACGTCAAGTATAAGAAGGGGATAGAATTTAACTAAAATTAACTCATCACTGCAAAAACAATTTTAAGGCCAATGGTCCCATTGCCAGTAGAAAGAACCCTCTAACTAGCCCGAAGTTCATTCCAAATAAGGATTGCCTATGATAAGACAAGAAACAGATTGATGATCACTACAGATGTAAGAATGATGCAGAAAAGGAATCACAACAGAAAATGGCCTGTTTAATTAACCATTAATCTATTATGTAATAAATTGGCACTGGTTAAACCTACTTGATCACGTGCAGGACCTGGTGGCAAAGCTACTCTCACACAAAGAATTTTTATCTACGTTTTTGAAGTTCGCTTGCGTAAATTCTGGTGATCAAAGAAAAACAGAAGAGAAATATTTTTAAATGCAAAATTGAACTTCAGAAACATAACATGCCAATCCGAAGATAATCTCACAAGACGACCTCCAAACCTTTCACGCACAGCGTCAGGAAACAAATGCTGTCACGGCGACACCGCTGTTGTAAAACGCCATCTGGTGGAAAACTGTTGCCAACGCCATCCAGTGCGCAAATGGTAACGACGAATTAAGACGTTTCGAGAACTAATACCATGACGTTAAATCCGAAACCGCTAATATCGCATAGTGAACTGAGGCGAAAATCGAGTAGCGCAGCGCTAGAACTAAAAATGAAATGAGCTGAAGTCCACTCACGATAAATCTGATTTTTGTCAATAGTTTGGAGGCATTCTGTGGTGAAAAAGAAAGAGTTTTTTAAGCAGTCAATTGTGCACCTGCCGTCAAACAGGTTTCAAAAAAACATTCACAACCAATTGCGCACAAACCGTTCGGGCTCGACCGGGATTTGAACCCGGGACCTCTCGCACCCTAAGCGAGAATCATACCCCTAGACCATCGAGCCGATACAATATGAAGCCAATGAAAACGTAAGTACGTAACGATCATTGAGATTGGACGCTGGCCGAGCTTACCTTAAGCTCAGCATGAGGAGTTAGAAATACCTGTCCTGTACAAGAGGTTCATAATAGCACCGCCAATAATCCAAAATCATATAGAGCTGCAGACTGAAACGACATTTCCATGTGGTACTCACCAACCTCGTGAAATCAAATCTACGATTAAAATGTAATGCAATCACCCATTAGTTCAAATTTGAGAAAGTGAAGCTCAGAGAATAATAGGGTGTTGCTGGAGATGGTATGTCTTGCATTAAATTAAGTTTCTGCATTCCTAAAACAATTGATCAAATTAAAGTACGTAGTAAATGGAGTTATTACTTATACAGCTATTTTACCCATTGCGCTATGCAAATTAAATACAAGCCAAGAACGCGGTTTCAGTTTTAGTTCCTCATGCCGGGAGCGTCACGGTTGGCATCTAAGAAGAAGAACGCATAGCCGTTCCGGAATTTCAATGGAATGCGACGTTTTCTTTTGCTGAATAGTAAATTGACACGAATGTACATGAACGGAAATCGCATTAGATTTGTTGGTAGTACAGCAATTATCTTCTTTTGAAGGAAATCTTTCGTTTGCAAGTTGAAAATTCGTGTTTGAATACAAATGGCGAACTCTTCTACGAAATACTTTCGACGTATTTTTCTTGCCACAATCGATATTGCAAATCGATACGCATAAAAGAAATTTTATAGACACGCTGATACCAGCAAATAATACGCCTACTAGGAAAAGATGGGGGAGGAAAGTGACAAACTCATGTTTAATTTACGCTGAGGTTTCCCTTGACATTATGGTTCATGTAGGATGATACTTTGCAACTGTCTTTCAAAGGGACCCTGGAATTAGGCAGCTGGTAGAGTGATGCATTCCTAACGCGTAGGTCGAGGGTAGCAAATATTATGGTAACACACATAGGAATGAAAAAAATAATATTCTCACCAAAAGTGACGACGGCAGCTGGCTTTCGGTACGGTTTAAGAAGGGCAAACAGTGAAACTGGTGAGGGACGTCTCAAAGTTACGTTCGAATTCATCTTCATACATTTCTGGCTTTGCAGAATTCGAGTGCCAGAATTTATACATCTGATTTCGAAAAAGCCGCAGTGCTTTTTTATGGTACCGCTCTGAACCTCGGAAGAGTAAATAACATTAAAATAAGAATAAAATTCTAAAAGATTCAAACCAAAACAGCATTGGGAAGTCTTCTGCTGCAACTTTGAACGCAAGTGCTCATCAGTAAGCAATACGAAGGATCCACCTTAAGAGCATTTGAATAATGACAAAGAAAACTTAAAAAGTCAATCATAAATTGATTACGCGATACAGAATCACGGTTAATATTGCATACCATCCCTAGGGCCAGAATACTGTAATTTGGGAGTAATCTAAATGAAGGGGGGGGGAATATCTTTAGCCAAACTCGCGCGTCCTCCATGTCCTCGTAATGGCAAGCTGTACTTATAGGCAAGCATAAATTAATTAGATATATGGGATATCAAAGTTGGATTACCTGTTAAAATGTCAGCTCCATCTGCCGCCTGAAAACGCTCGTTTTTGAATTACGCATTATCCTAAAGTCACAAATAAGGTGCAGTTCGGCGTGCTTGATTACCAAACTTGGTTAAATTCGCAGCTTAATAACCTATTCAAAACAATTGTTATTAAGGGTTAAACAAAGCTTGAGAACTTAAACCTTAACAGGGATGATGAATGTGAGCTTTTCCATTAGCATATCCTCTCAATGGCAAGCTAGAGGAACGTCTTTTGGAGTTGCCATTATCATTCTTGTTTAGGGTTGTCTGCCAGAAACAAAAGAAAAAAAGAACTTATTCTTTGAGTTGTCGTTTCAGTGATCGTTGGTTGCACTCACATGACGTCAGAATACGAAAAGTAACTTTGGCACGATGGCACTTGAAGTGACATTTTACGGAGTTGACCTCCCTTAGGAGGCCTTGTTGAAAGTTGTGCAGTCTAGTGACATCGACCCACTTTCTCCGCTCGCTCCATTAAAGTTTCTTGGCTATTTCCAAGATATGGTTTTCGAAGGCTTTGTTCTTTGTCAATCTGACATGATCCGTTCAACTTTTTCGGGGCTCTGTCACATCTTGGGGTGTGGATTCTTCGAAAGATTACATCCTGCAAGAGAATAAAATTAATTATCATTCTCTTTCCATTCGTTTTAACAATTGCTATGAAATAAACAGGAAAAAAAAAATCAATAAAATATGAGTAACTTTCAACTGCCAATCCCACCTAGCTAATATTTGCCAACAAGTCCAAACTACAAGTCCAAACTTTGTTGTTGTTTGCCGAACCCATTGTACATTGTAGAGGTGCAACAAAGCAGAAATGGAAAAAAAAGGGAGGTCCTCCTTACAACTAAACCATCGAGACATTGTCTGAGTGTTTGTAGAAAAATAAAAAGAAACACATGCGGCAAACAAGAAATGGCGGCGAGTTGATAAAGCAGGCGGATAGAGTGCTT